>NW_027206179.1:65016731-65721731 GCF_024711535.1 Dipodomys merriami | reverse complement strand
ACACCACTTCTGGCTTTTTCTGTGATTAATTGGAGAAGACTGTGGAGAAAAGTCTGTGAAAAGACTTTTCTGCCCAGGCTGGCTTTGAACCACGATTCTCAGACTTCAACCTCCTAGTTACTAGGATTTCAGGCATGAGACACAGCCTCTGGCATTATTTTCTTAGCAGTAGATACATAGCATAGTATGGAAATTAGATGATAATGAAGCTAGAGTCCAAGGGTGTTCACTTTGGCAACTGTCTTAAATTCAACTGGCTTTGACTAGTCTGCCCCAGAGGAACTTTTGGCTTATAGATGTCTTCACAATAAGTAAGACTAGGGCTGGGTTGGAATTCCAGTAGGACATAAAGGAAGGACACTGAGCAACATTAGCAGAAAAATTACCACCACTGACAGGAGCCTGTAATATGCCAAATATGGTACTCTTCACTACTTTCGTTTCATTTAAGTATAATAATAATCCCAAAAGTTAAGTATTTTTCCCATTTCAGAAAGTTTTAAGGAATATAAACTAGAAGCAGATATAGTTGGATGATTCTAAAAGCCAAAGAGTCATGTTCATGGAAAGCGGGCTGATAGCCCTCATGGTTGTGCATACTTATAATCCCAGCACTTCAGAGACAGATGCAGGAGGATTCCAAGTTCAATCCCAGGCAATGATAAATTGGTCTGTTGCTAGTGGTTGGGGCGTTCCAGATGTTCCCCAAGTTCTGTGGTACAGTCAAGATTAGGATACTGACCCAGGTGAGATCAAAGAGCCAATAAAGAAAAGAACCATGGATACTGATAACTCATGGATACTGATATCTCATGCCTGTAATTCTGTGTACTCAGAGGCTGAGATCTGAGAATCCCATTAGTTAACTACCAAAAAAATAGGAAGTAGAGCTGTGGCTAAAGTGACAGAATGCCAGCTTTGTATGAAAAAGTGCCTAGATCTTAAGTTCAAACTCCAGTACCTGTATCAAAAGTAAAAAGAAGCTGGGTGCCAGTGGTTCACACCTGTAATCCTAGCTACTCAGGAGGCTCAGATCTGAGGATCTGCCCAGCCTGGGCAGCCTGTGAGACTCTTATCTCCAATTAAACACCAGAAAACAGGAAGTGACGCTGCAGCTCAAGTGGTGGAGCTCTTGCCTTGGGCCAGGCCCAGTGTTCAAGCCCCATGACCAACAACAACAACAAAAGTAAAAAGAAAAAGCAGTGGCTGGGCTGGGAATGTGTTTTACTGGTAGAGTGTTTGCCTAGCATGCATGAAGCCCTGGGTTCAATTCCTCAGTACCACATAAACAGAAAAAGCCAGAAGTGGCACTGTAGCTCAAGTGGTAGAGTGCTAGCCTTGAGCCAAAGAAGCTCAGGGACAGTGCCCAGGCCCTGAGTTCAAGCCCCAGGACTGGAAAAAAAAAAAAAAAGGCTTATCAACAAAGCAGAAGTACACTTCCAGACTCAAGAAAGAAGCTAAATAAGAATCAACTGCTTTCCTGGGGACCTTACATCTCAAGGGGTTAGACAAGCAAGTTGGGTAAGGATTGACAGTATATTAGCCGTTGGGGCTTGGGTTTTATCCAGTAGGGTATGTTTATTAGGTAGTACAAAACTGATGCTCTCCTCGGTGACGTTCACCAAAAAAATTGGCAATGCCACAGAGTACCCTGTATGTAGGGAAGCTAAAACATTTGTTCCTTTTTGACCATCCCACTTCAGCCTTTTTTTTTTTTTTTTTTTTCCCACTTCAGCCTTGATACCCAGTGTGGGTTCTTCTAAAAGAATGCACAGCCATTATCTTAATCATTGGCCCAGGGTGTGAGCATCTTGGGCTTTAAAATGGAATCTTCCACCGGAGGCATTTTCTCCTTCCTACTCAAGCTTACCTAAGCTACCGAGTAACAACCAAGTAAACAAATAAGACTAACGATCTAGGTAGTGGTACTTGTAAATATCTGGTCCATCTTAAGTGATTAAAAAGTAGAAATGGTACTCACTGGAACACTATGTTGAAAATAAACTATACAACTTGTGAGTCAGGATAAGAGGGAAAAACTGAGAGAGAGCAAGGGAAGGCGTGACATTATCCAAAAAGAAATATAGTTACATAAGTAACTGTAACCCCTCTGTACATAATAATGACAATTAAAAAATTAAAGTAAATATATAAATAAGGACAGAGGAGACTAACATTTTGAAAAATGTAATTAACAAAGAGTTAACATATCCATATTGAACAAAGCAGTCCAAACCTTTCTATCACAGTTTATAAACATTGGTTGTACATGAAACCCTTCTTCCAAATAGAAATACATATTACTCTCCCTGAACACACTGTAGTTTTCTCAAATAAGATAGGGTTAGTGGAAAATTAAAGAGGTGAATTGCACGATGGATAGAGACCAAGGCTGAAACTGGACTTTTAGTCCCAGGCCTTAAGCCCTAGAGTTCCTCAAGTCTTGTCTGGGCCACTTACCCATACACACCAATTAAAGAAACCAGCAGTGACGAAGAACAGAGAAAGCACAAACAGTGCTAGGGAAAGAGGAAAGATAGCATTTCAGCCCATGAGGTTTTGGTTTAAACACAAAAGGATTAGAGCAAGAGAAGTAACAGTCCCACTCACAGGCACAGCCTGGTTGGTGAGCACCTCAGTGCTGTTTATTATTGTTGTTGTTATTATTATCTTTAAGTAATTGTATGAAAGTGGTTTAATTCAACTCATTATAAGTACAATGCATCTTGATCAATGACACCCATTCCATTGTTCTCCCCCCATCTTCCCAATCCTACCCATCCCCTCAAGTTATATACTAGTTCCATTTTCACCTATGTTCCTTAAATATAATGTTGGCATTCATCCTCCCTCTCCCTCCCCTGGAACTCTCAGCTCAGTTCTGGTTTTGAGTAGTGTTGTGGAAAAGTTGCTGTCATGGCTATGAAGGTAGCAATCTGGTCAGGATAAGCCCATCGTTGTTGTTATCCATCTTCTGGAGGGCTGTCTTGAGGAAGTTCTTCATCTGTTCCTCCCCTAGGCAACAGGTTTTTCCATCCCTCCAAGTAATGATGTAATCCATAAATTCTGTCCTTCCTGGATTCCACAGCGGCTGTAAGATGAATGGCTCAGAGCAAAGGATTCTGGTACAAAGCAGAAGCAGGAACATTAAGCTTTTAGTTAGTTCATGGGCTCAAGTTAAGGACTCCAACAAGAGCATCTCAAGTACCTCTTACATGGCAACTAAAGAGCTGAATTATAGGGGCTGGGGAGGTGGCTCAGTGGTAGAGTGTTTGCTTTGCATGCATGAGGCCCTGGGTTCGATTCCTCAGCACCACATAAACAGAAAAAGCCAGAAATGGTTCTATGGCTCAAATGTAGAGCACTAGCCTTGAGCTGAAGAGATGAGAGACAGCGCTCAAGCCCAGAGTTCAGGCTCCATGACCAAAAAAAAAAAAAAAAAAAAGAGCTGAATTATAGCAGTAAAAATCCACTGGGGCCTACATGGCCAACCAAGACCAACACTAACTGTCCTTTGCTTCTTTATGATGGCATCTCCATTTTATTAGCTTTGTTAAATTGGCTATTCCTCATCATTCATTTGATGCCAGGAAGCTCATAAATATAAGGACAGTAAAGGGGAATGAACCCTATTCTGGGAAAATCCTGATTCATTACTGCAAATCCCCCTCTCTGCCTTAACTCATGAAGAACCTCCCTTTCCATTTAGTTTGAGTGATGCAATCTCTCTTGAGAGTCTTCTTCTGGGCTGTAATAAAACATCCTCCTAATTCCTTACATTGTCTCATCTCTGAATTATTCCTCTGACTGGGACAAGAACCTGAAAACTGGGTAGAGGTTGCATGCATCCCTCAGTGTCTTTTAGATGTCTAAGTCTTCATCACCACATGTACGCTTTTACTTTTTTTGTGCTGCGACATGAACAGGACAGTATTTTCATTCTGACAACATAGGGAAACACCTTAATGTATGGTGAAGTAACAATATGAAAACCATTTAGGACTTTTTTTGCGGGGAGAGGGGGTGAGGGGGATGGCTGTACTGGGTCTTGAACTCAGGGCCTGGTTCTGTCCCTTAGTTTTTTCACTCAAGGCTAGTGCACTACCACTTGAGTTATAACTCCACTTCCAGCTTTTTTGATGGTTACTAGAGATAAAAAGTTGAAAGGATTTTCTTGTCCTGGTTGGCTTTGAACTGTGATCCTTGTAACTTAGCCACCTGAGTAGGTTAGGGTTATAGGCAAGTGCCACTGGCACCCAATGGCATTTAGGATTCTAAGGAGCAACCCTGAAAACCACAACTACCTACATCCCTCTAGACTGCAGTGTAAGGGAAACTTTGGTCTGAATTGCACTTGGCGTCTTCGTAACATCAATTTTATCTGAATTCTACATTTTGGGAGGGAGGCCTTTTGCCAGGCCTTGTGGTCTGGCAAATATTTTTCTATTTGAGCATGTTTCCTCTATCCTATTTTTATTTTCACTGTTCATCTGTTCAAACCCCAAATTAGAGTTAGAGTGAACTGGATTGAGTTCAAAAATGATCACCACTTTGCCATACCTGAGAATGAACAGAGTTTATGAGTAGAGTTCATGGGAATAATTCTTCAAACTAAAAAGGATTATTTCAATAGGATGATTTTTTTTTTAATTTGGTGCTGGTCCTGGGGCTTGAACTCAGGGCCTGAGCACTGTTGCTAAGCTTTTTTGCTCAAGGCTTATGTTCTACCACTTGAGTCATACCTCTACTTCCAGCTTTATTTTTTTTTTTGAGGGGGTGATAGTTAATTGCAGATAGAGTCTTGTAGACTTTCATGACCAGGCTAGCTTCAAACCATGATCTTCGAGGCTTAGCCTACTGAATAACTAGGATTACAGTAGCCACCAGCACCCAACCAATAGGGTGAATTTATACCATTTAGGCAATTTGGTAAGGAGGTTTAGCCTTCCTTTCTTCCTTCCCTCCCTCCCTTCCTCCTCCCTCCCTTTCTTCCTTTCCTCCCTTCCTCTTCATTCAAGGCTGACTCTCTCACTTGAGCTACATTTCCACTTCCAACTTTTTGTTGGTTAATAGAGATAAGATGTCTTGGATTTGTCTGCCTTAAGCAGGCTTCCAACCTCACTCAACCCTGAGATCTGTCTCCTGAGTAGCTAAGATTATAGATATGAGACACTGATGTCCAACTAATTGCAAATTTTAGAACTTAGTGTTTTATTTTATTTATGTCTAATATAGTTTGTTTTGATATTTTAAACATTTTAGCTATGCTTTGATTAGTAATTATCATAAATTTAAATAATTACATATTAAGTCCCTAAACATTTAATGCCCTCAGCAAATTCCCTTAGACATTACAAACTGCAGTCACACATTTAAATTTCTCTTCAGCACATCAAATACTTAACAATCCAATCAAACTTCTTCAGCATTTAAATAGTATTTACAGGCATAATAAGGCAAATTTTGTACAGTTAATATTTTTTAATGCTTACATAGCAATTATAAACTTAATTAGCTAAATCTTCTAAGTTTTTTACTTAAAAACGTATTTTAACATGTTAGGTTCTCTTAATATGAAATACTGCAAATCATGAATAAAGCATGAAACTATACAAATGACCAAAAAAAATTAGTATAACACCTGTACACAAATTTAACATTACAGCTGGGCACCAGTGGCTCATGCCTTTAATCCTAGCTATTCACTATTCAGGAGGCTAAGATCTGAGGATCACGGTTCAAAGCCAGCCTGGGCAGGAAAGTCTGTGAGACTCTTATCTCCAACAAACCACTAGAAAACTGGAAGTGGTGCTGTGGCTCAAGCGGTAGAGCATTCGCCTTGAGCTGAATAACTAAGGGACAGTGCCTAAGCCCAGAGTTCAAGCCCTATGACCGACAAAAAAAAAAAATTAACATTACAGCCAGGCACCAGTGGCTCATGCCTACAATGTTATCTACTAAGAAGGCTGAGATCGAAGGACCACAATATAAAGCCAGCATGGGCAAGAAAGTTCATGAGATTTTTTTGTTGTTGTGGGGCCTGAACTCTGGGCCTGGGCACTGTCCTTCAGTTCTTCAGCTCAAGGCTAGTGCTCTACCACTTGAGCCACAGCTCCACTTCCGACTTTTTCTGCTTATGTGGTGCTGAGGAATCGAACCCAGGGCCTCATGCATGCAAAGCAAGCACTCTACCACTGAGCCACCTTCCCAGCCCTCATGAGATTCTTATAGCCAATTAACTACCAAAAAGCCAGAAGTAGAGCTGTGGCTCACGTAATAAAGAACTAGACTTGAACAAAAAGATCAGGGACAATGCCCAGGCCCTGAGTTTAAGTCCCAGAACTGGAACAGCAGTACTGAAAAATAACAGTATAATTTGGGATATTTTTTAAATAAAATATCTAAAAACTTTTCAGAGCTAGTAGTAAAGTTCAGTGATAGATTGCGATGTTTGCAATCTTTAGACTACCACCACAGTATTTTTATTTTCTGCCAGTCATGGGGCGTGGGCCCTGTTCCAGAGCTTCATTTGATCAAAGTTAGCACTCTACCACTTGAGCCACAGTGCACTTCTGGCTTTTTCTGTTAATATGGTATTGAGGAATCAAATCCAGGGCTTCATGCATGCTAGGCAAGCACTCTACCACTAAAGCACATTCTCAGCCTCTGAGGGTTTTTCCCTCAACACTGGAGTTTGAACTCAAGAGTCTCCCACTTTGTATGTAGAAGGTATCCCAATTGAGCCATACCTCAAGCCCTTGTTTTTTGAGATAGGATCTTACTCTGTCTTATTTTGCACCTAGACCATGATCCACCTATTTTAGGCAACCCTTGGTAGCTGAGATGAATGGCACACATCACCATACAAGATTTTTCTATTGAAGATGCAGAAAAAGCATTCGACAAGATCCAACACCCCTTCATGATGAAAGTTTTGGAAAAATTAGGAATCCATGGAACATTCCTCAATACAATAAAGGCTGTATATGACAAACCTACAGCCAGCATTATACTCAATGGTGAAAAACTAAAGCCATTTCCTCTTAACTCAGGAACAAGACAAGGATGCCCACTCTCTCCACTCCTCTTCAATCTAGTATTAGAATGCCTAGCTACAGCAATAAGACAAGATGCAGACATAAAGGGGATCCAAATAGGGAAAGAAGAAATAAAACTTTCCCTCTTTGCAGATGACATGATCTTGTATTTAAAGAATCCCATAGACTCCACTCCCAAATTACTCAAGCTGATTCAAAACTTTGGCAAAGTAGCAGGTTATAAAATTAACCCCCAAAAATCAATGGCTTTTCTGTATGCCAACAATGAGAAAAGTGTGGCTGAAATTAGGAAAGCAACTCCATTTGTAATAGCCCCACAAAAAATAAAATACCTAGGAATTAACTTAACCAAAGAAGTGAAGGACCTCTATGATGAAAACTTTAAAATCTTGAAAAAGGAAATCAACACAGAACTAAAAAAATGGCAAAGCCTCCCATGCTCCTGGATTGGAAGGATTAACATTGTGAAAATGGCAATACTTCCCAAGGCTGTCTACAAATTCAACGCAATACCTATCAAAATTCCAACCTCATTCTTCAAGGAAATAGAAGAGGCAATCCAAAAATTCATACGGAACAATAAAAGACCCCAAATAGCAAAAACGCTCCTCAACGGAAAGAACACTGCTGGAGGAATATCAATACCAAATTTCAAACTCTACTATAAAGCCATAGTAATCAAAACAGCTTGGTATTGGCATAAGAACAGACCTCAGGACCAATGGAATAGAATTGAAAACCCAGAAATGAACCTACAGACCTATAGCCATCTAATTGATAAGGGAGCTAAAACAATAGAATGGAAGAAAGACAGCCTCTTCAGTAAATGGTGCTGGCAAAATTGGTTAACTACATGTAGAAAACTAAAGCTAGATCCTTATATATCACCCTGCACCAGAATCAACTCCAAATGGATCAAAGACCTTGAAGTCAAAGCAGACACTCTGAAAACATTACAGGATGGAATAGGAGAAACCCTAGGTCTCCTTGGCTCAGGCTGAAATTTTTTTAATAGAGACCTGGAAACACAACAAATCAAAGAAAGGTTGGACAAATGGGATTGCATAAAGTTGCAGAGCTTTTGCAGGGCAAATGACATAGCTAGCAAGATCAATAGAAAGCCCACGGATTGGGAGAAGATCTTTACTAGACATACAACGGACAAGGGTCTCATATCTAAAATATACTTGGAACTCAAAAAATTAAACCCCCCAACAACAAATCCTCAAAGAAACAACTGCCCAATAAATAAGTGGGCGAAAGACTTAAAGAGAAACTTCTCTGAAGAAGAAAGAAGGATGGCCAATAGACATATGAAGAAATGTTCAACATCCTTAGCCATAAAAGAAATGCAAACCGGGGCTGGGAAGGTGGCTCAGTGGTAGAGCGCTTGCCTTGCATGCCTGAGGCCCTGGGTTCGATTCCTCAGCACCACATAAGCAAAAAGAAAAAAGCTGGAAGTGGCACTGTGGCTCAAGTGGTAGAGTGCTAGTCTTGAGCTGAAGAGCTGAAAGACAGCGCCCATGTCCAGAGTTCAGGCCCCATGACCGGACCCAAAAAATAATAATTAAAAAAAAAAAAGAAATGCAAATCAAAACAACATTGAGATATCACCTCACCCCAGTTAGAACGGCAAAAATCAAGAACTCTAACAACAACAGATGCTGGAGGGGATGTGGACAGAAAGGAACCTTACTTCATTGTTGGTGGGAATGTAAACTTGTTCAACCACTTTGGAAAGCAGTACGGAGGTTCCTCAAAAGACTTCACATAGAACTCCCCTATGACCCAGCAATCCCACTTTTGGGAATTTACCCAAATGTTTACAAACAAGACCACACTAAAGCTACCAGCACAACTATGTTTATTGCAGCATTATTTACCATAGCTAAGATATGGAACCAACCCAGATGTCCCTCAGCAGATGAATGGATCAAGAAAATGTGGTATATATACACAATGGAATTCTATGCCTCCATCAGAAAGAATGACATTGCCCCATTTGTTAGGAATTGGAAAAAATTATATTAAGTGAAGTAAGCCAGGCCCAAAAAAACATAGGTCCCATGGTTTCCCTTATTTGCAATATCTAGTATATGTATGAGTCAAGCGGAAAAGGTCAGATAATGTGAGGTCAGGAAAATGAACCCTTAGATATGTATTTTAATGTTTTTCTCTTTCATGCATGTGTTTCTAACGTATTTATAAGATTATCTCTTTGTTGCTTTGTATGTCCCTCCCCCACAATATAACCCCTGCTTTCACTATATTTGATGTCAGTATAACTTGTGGAGGAGATGGGGAAAAACCAGTTGTTTAAGGATACAGGTGGACCTGTTGCAACAATGAGAAGTACAAGTTGTCATGTCCAAAACGAGCTTTACAACCTCGGTGCGGGGGGGGGGGGGGGGAGGAGAAGGATTGGGATTGGGGGGGAGGGGGGAGGCTGGGAAGGGATGTGAAGGGTAAACCAAAGGAGGAGGCTGCAATGCTTGGTAAGAAATGTACGCATTATCCTGCCCATGTAATTGTAACCCCTCTGTACAATATGTTCACAAATAAAATTAAATTAAATTTAAAAAAAGATTTTTCTATTGAAATGTAAGTATTATGAACTTTTCCCTCTGTACAGTATGTTCACAAATAAAATTAAATTAAATTTAAAAAAAGATTTTTCTATTGAAATGTAAGTATTATGAACTTTTTCTTCACCCTATTTGGCCTGGGATCTCAATCTGCCCAATCTCAGCTTCTCATGTAGCTTGGATGATAGATGTGTGCAACTGCATTCAGCTATTGGGTAAGAAGGGATCTTGCATATATTCCTAGGCTGGCCTTAAGTGAAGTAATCCAGGCCCAAAGAAACATAGGTCCTATGGTTTCCCTTATTTGCAATAACTAGTATATGTCTGGGACAAGTAGAAAAGGCAAAAGCTATGTACATATGACCAGATAAGATGAAGTCAAGAAAAGTAAACCCCAAGATAGGAACACAAGTGGTTTTTTCTTTCTTGCTATTGTTTCTAACGTAGTTATAAGGTTCCATGTGATATTCTTGTTGCTTTGTATGTTGCTCTCCCACGGTACAACTCTGTTTTCACTGTATTTGATGTCAGTATAATTTGGGGAGGGGAAGGGAAAAAACAAAATGTTTAAATAAGGATACAGGTTGACCCATTGTAACAATGAGATGTACAAGACACTATGTTAAAAGATGAACTTTACAATTTAGGGCGGGGACAGTGTAGTTGTGAAGGTGGGAGGGAAAGGAAGATAGGGGAAAAACAAAGGAGGAGGCAACAATGCTTGATAAGAAATGTACTCATTACCTTGCTCATGTAACTGTAACCCCTCTGTACACTATTTTCACAATAAAACACATTTTAAAAAACCATAATTTTACAGTCTCAGTCTTCAAAAAAGAAAAGCTAGCTTAAACCAGGTACCAGTGGCTCATGTTTGTAATCCTAGCTACTTCAGGAGGCTGAGATCTGAGGAAGGAGGTTCAAAGCCAGCCCAGGCAGCAAAGTTCATGAGACTCTATTTTTTTTTTCTTTTGTTGGTTGTGAGGCTTGAACTCTGGGCCTGGGCACTGTCCCTCAGCTCTTCAGCTCAAGGTTAACGCTCTACCACTTGAGCCACAGTACCACTTCCAGCTTTTTCTGCTTATGTGATGCTGATGAATCCAACCCAGGGCCTCTCATGTCTAATTAACTACCAGAAAATCAGAAGTAGCACTGTGGCTCAAAGTGGTAAGAGCACTAGCCTTGAGCAAAAGAGTTCAGGAACAAAGCTCAGGCTCTGAGGTAAAGCCCCATGAAGAAGAAGAAGCCTGGCGCCGGTGGCTTCCGCCTGTAATCCTAGGTACTGAGGAGGCTGAGCTCTGAGGATCGTGGTTCAAAGCCAGCCCAGGCAGGAAAGTTCGTGAGACTCTTATCTCCAATAAACTGCTAGAAAACCGGAAGTGGTGCTGTGGCTCAAGTGGTAGAGCACTTGCCTTGAGCTGAAGAGCACAAGGACAGCGCACAAGCCCAGAGTTCAAGCCCCACTACTGACACAAAAAAAAAAGAAAGAAAGAAAGAAGGGAGAGGAGGAGGAGGAGGAGGAAGAACAAGAAGAGGAAAAAGACAAGGAACAAGAGGAAGAATAGGAAGAGGAAGACCTGAATTCAAGCCCCAGGACTGGCAATAACAACAACAACAACAACAACAACAACAATAATAATAATTAGTATGGCAAGCATGAGCTAGTGGTATTGGGCTTACATTTGTGAGTGTGCTGTATGAGTGTGCGCATGTGTGTGGGCCGCATGGACATATGTACATGCACAGGTATTGGGACTTGACCTCAGGGCTTCTTGCTCTTGTTCAGTTTTTTCTCTCATGACTGGTGCTATATCATTGAGCCACATTTCCACTTCTGGATTTGTGCTTGTTAATTGTAGACTTGTCCAGGCAGGCTGAATTTAAACTTAAATTCTCAGATCTCAGCCTTCTGAGTAGCTGGGATAACAGGTGAGAGCTATGTAGTTTAGATCACCACCACCACCCTTTTTTGTTTTCTTGGTGCCGGTCCTGGGCCTTGAATTCAGGGCCTGGATGCTGTCCATGAGTTTTTGTGCTTTACCACTTGAGCCACAGCTCTACTTCCCGCTTTTTGTGGTTAATTAGAGATAAGAGTCTCTCAGACATTTTTCTGCCCTGGCTGGCTTTGAGCCAAGATCTTCAAATTCTCAGCCTCTTGAATAGGTAGGATTAAAGGCATGAGCCACAGGCACCTGGCTAACACCAGCACCCCCCTCTTTAAAAAAAAAAAATTCTTTATTGAGATTAAGTAGGATAGTGATACTTAAAGTCACAAACACATTTAACCTTCACAAGGCTAATTATTATTATCATTGCCTATAATGCTTATGAACTCAGCCAAGCACCAGTGACCCATGCCTGTAATCCTAGCTACTCAGGAGGCTGAGATCTGAGGATGACAGTTCAAAGCCAGCCCGGGCAGGAAAGTCCGTGGGACTTTTATCTTCCAGTTTTCACTCAGAAAATCGGAAGTGGCACTGTGGCTCAAGTGGCTGAGTGCTAGCTTTGAGCTGAAGAGCTGAGGGACAGTGCTCAGGCCCAGAGTTCAAGCCCCACAACCAACCAAAAAAAAAAAAGAGTATTAAAAACTGCAAGAGAGAGACACCAAGCTGGGCACTGATGGTTTATGATTATCGTCCTAGCTATTCAGGAGTCTAAAATATGAGGATAAAGGTTCAGAGCCAGTCAGAACAGGAGATATGGTTGGAGTGATAGAATGCCACCCATGAGCCAAAAAAAAAAAAAAAAAATGCCTTGGGAAAACACAAAGCAAAATGCAGAGAGAGAGAAGGGAGGTTAAGGGATACCAAGTCACAGTGCAGTCTTTAAAATACAGGAGAATATGGAATGATGTCTTTCAAGCCCTAAAGAAAAGTACTGCCAACCTAGATTACTATATTTAGAACAGTTATCCTTCAGAGAAAAAGAAAAAATAAAGACTTTCCAACATAAGCATAAGTTGGGTGCTAGTGGCTCACACCTGTAATCCTAGCTATTCAGGGGGCTGAGATCTGAAGCCAGCCTGAGCAGGAAAGTCTATGAGACTCTTATCTCCACTAAACTACTAAAAAAAAGTAGAGCTGAGCCTCAAATGGTAGAACACTAGCCTTGAGCAAAATAAACTCAATGACAGTGCCCAGCCTCTGAGGTCAAGCCCCTGAACTGACACATAAGAGAAAAACAAAAAGGTAAGTGTAAATTAAAGGAATTCATGCTTGACTAAATGAGCTTTACAGAAGATACTTAAAGAAATCCCCTCCTAAATGAACTATAACTTGTGGGTGGGGATGAGAGGGGAAAACTGGGAGAGAGCAAAGGAAGGATGACGGTGTCCAAAAAGAAATGTACTCTTTGCCTGACTAATATAACTGTAACCTCTCTGTATATCACTTTTATAATAACAATCAAAAATAAATAAAGAAATCTAGGCTAGGAATGTGGCTTAGTGGTAGAGTGCTTGCCTAGCATGCGTGAAGCCCCAGGTACAATTCCTCAGTACCACATACACAGAAAAAGCCAGAAATGGTGCTGGGTAGAATGCTAGCCTTGAGTAAAAGAAGCTTGGGGACAGTTCAAGCCATAGGCCTGAAAAAAAAAAAAAAGAAGAAGAAGAAGATGATGAAGAAGAAGAAGAAAGAAAGAAATCCCTTTGCCACAAAAACAGAAGCAAAGCTAGGCACTGATGGCTCAAACCTGTAATCCTAGCTACTCAAGAGGCTGAGACTTGAGGATCATGTTTCAAAGCTAGCCTGAGCCAGAAAGTCTGTGAAACTCTTAGCTCCAATTAAGCCCCCAAAAATACTGGAATTGGAGCCTTGGCTGAGCTGGTATACACTAGCTTTGAGCTTAAAAGCTCAAGAACAGCATACAGGCCCTGAGTTCAAGCCTCAGGACTGGCACACACATACAAAAGAAAAGAATAGATAAGCAAATGAGTATATAAAAGAATCAAGTATGATTAGTTTAGTAAACCATCAAACTTTTAATAAGAAAGAAATCACCATAGAGTATTGAAAATAACCAAAAGGAAAACAACAAAATGACAGGGATTAGGAATTAGTACACATATTTATTTATTTATTTATTTATTTTGGGTCCGGTCGAGGGGCCTGAACTCTGGGCCTGGGCACTGTCCCTCAGCTCTTCAGCTCAAGGCTAGCACTCTACCACTTGAGCCACAGCGCCACTTCTGGCTTTTTTCTTTTTGCTTATGTGGTGCTGAGGAATTGAACCCAGGGTCTCAGGCATGCAAGGCAAGTGCTCTACCACTGAGCCACCTTCCCAGCCCCTAGTACACATTTTTAAATAACAACTATGAATGTAAATGATCTTAATACATCAATTAAACCCTTTTTTACAACACCTTAATAATAATACTATTATATATTTTTAAAAAATCTTCAGACTGGGCTGGGAAGTTGGCTCAGTGGTAGAGCGCTTGCCTTGTATGCCTGAGGCCCTGGGTTCGATTCCCAGCACCACATAAGCAAAAAGAAAAAAGCCGGAAGTGGCGCTGTGGCTCAAGTGGTAGAGCGCTAGCCTTGAGCTGAAGAGCTGAGGGACAGTGCCCAGGCCCAGAGTTCAGGCCCCACGACCGGACCCAAAAAAAAAAAAAAATCTTCAGACTATGATCCAGCAATCCTACTTTGGGACATTTACCCAAATGATCACAAACAAGACCACACTAAAGCTACCAGCACAACTATGTTTATTGCAGCATTATGTACCATAGCTAAGATATGGAACCAACCCAGATGCCCTTCAGTAGATGAATGGATCAAGAAAATGTGGTATATATACACAATGGAATTCTATGCCTCCATCAGAAAGAATGGCACTGCCCCATTTGTTAGGAAATGGAAAGACTTGGAAAAAATTATATTAAGTGAAGTAAGCCAGGCCCAAAGAAACATAGGTCCCATGGTTTCCCTTATTTGCAATAACTAGTATATGTCTGAGTCAAGCAGAAAAGGTCAGATAAGTTGATGTTAGGTGAAATGAATCCCAAGATAAGTATTCAAATGTGGTTTTTTATGCAATTGTTTCTAACATATTTATAAGATGATTTCTTTGTTGCTTTGTATGTCCCTCCCTCACAGTATAAACCCTGCTTTCACTGTATTTGATGTTGGTATAATTTGTGGAGGGGAAGGGCAAAAACAAATCATTTAAATAGGGATACAAGTGGACCCATTGCAACAATAAGATATACAAGTCGTTATGTCAAAAATGAACTTTACAACTTTGGCGGGGGGGGGGGGGGGGGGGGCGGGGGGGATGGGAAGGGATGGGAAGGAGAAACAAAGGAGGAGGCAACAATGCTTGATAAGAAATGTACTCATTACCTTGCCCATGTAATTGTAACCCCTCTGTACAGTATTTTCACAATAAAGAAAAAAAAGAAATTGAGCAGGGTGCTGGTGCTTCACAGCTGTAATCCTAGCTACTCAGAAGGCTGAGATCTGAGATTCTGGTTTAAAGCCAGCCCAGGCAGAAAAATTTGTGAAATTTTTTTTATTCTGTTTGTTTCTTTTTTTTTTTTTTTTTGGTAGGTTGTGGGGCTTGAACTCAGGTCCTGGGAGCTGTCACTAAGCTCTTTTGCTCCTGGCTAATGCTCTACCACTTGAGCCCCAGTGCCACTAACAGTTTCGTGGTAGTCAATTGGAGATTAAGGGTCTTGCGTCTTTAATCCTAGCTACTCAGAAGCTGAGATCTGAGGATCGAAGTTTGAAGCCAGCCCACAACAAAGTCCATAATACTCTTACTTCAATTAACCACCAAAATGCAAAAAGTAGAGCCAGACTTGAGCAAAAAAAGCTGAGACAAAGCTCATGCCTTGAGTTCAAACCCCAGTATCAGCACATACACACATATACAAACACACACACACACACACACACACACACACACACACACACACACACACACACACACACACACACACACACACACACACACACACACACAGAGCCAGGTACTGGGGATACATGCCTATAATTCTAGATACTGAAGACGATGAGATCCAGAACATCACAGTTCAAAGCCAGCCTGGGCAGGAAAAGTCCATTAGACAATTATTGCCAATTAATCCAAGAGTGGAGCTGTGGCTCAAGTATAGAGCACTAGCCCTGAGTGAGAAGAGCTCAAGGACAGCACCCAGGCCCTGAGTTGAAGCCCCAGGACTGCAATTAAAAATAAAAAGTGGAAAAAAAAAAAAAAAAGAGGGCTGGGAAGGTGGCTCAGTGGTAGAGTGCTTGCCTTGCATGCATGAGGCCCTGGGTTTGATTCCTCAGCACCACATAAGCAGAAAAAGCTGGAAGTGGTGCTGAAAAGAGGGCTGGGAAGGTGGCTCAGTGGTAGAGTGCTTGCCTTGCATGCATGAGGCCCTGGGTTTGATTCCTCAGCACCACATAAGCAGAAAAAGCTGGAAGTGGTGCTGTGGCTCAAGTGGTAGAGCACTAGCCTTGAACTGAAGAGCTGAGGGACAGCGCCCAGACCCAGAGTTCAGGCACCATGACTGGCAAAAAAATAATAAAAAAATAAAATAAATAAAATAAAAAGGGCTGGAAGCTTTGCTCAAGTAGAAGAGTGCCTGAATATCAAGTATGAAACCATAGGTTCAAATCCCAGGACTTCCAAAAAAGAATTTATCAAAAGAATAAGTTTCACCGGGTGCCAGTGGCTCATGCCTGTAATCCTAGCTACTCAAGAGGCTGAGATCTGAGGATCTCAGTTCAAAGCCAGCCGGGGCAGGAAAGTCCATGAGACTCTTATCTCCAACAAACCACTCGAAAACTGGAAGTGGTGCTATGGCTCAAGCAGTAGAGCACTTGCCTTTAGCTGAAGAGCGCAAGGACAGCACCCAAGCCCAGAGTTCAAGCCCCACGACTGACCAAAAAAAAAAAGAATAAGTTTCATTCTAATAAATGAGCAAATGTTCTGAATAGATACTTCTCAAAAAAGTACAAATAGCCAATAAAGACATGAAAAATACCCAATATCTTTAGCTATCAGGGAACTGCAAATAATAATTACATTGAGATTTTACCTTAACCCACTCAGAATGACTATTACCAAAGCAAAAAAACAAAAAATCAGGGCTGGGAAGGTGGCTCAGTGGTAGAGCGCTTGCCTTGCATGCCTAAGGCCCTGGGTTTGATTCCTCAGCAAACACATAAGCAAAAAGAAAAAAGCCGGAAGTGGCGCTGTGGCTCAAGTGGTAGAGTGCTAGCCTTGAGCTGAAGAGCTGAGGGACAGCGCCCAGGCCCAGGGTTCAGGCCCCACAACTGGACCAAAAAAAAAAATCACTAATGCTATGATGATATGGCACTGGGGTGGGTGGGGGAGATGAAAGAACTGTCATATGATTTCGTTGTAATTTAATTTAGTCTAGGCAATATGGAAGTTTCTCAAAACTCCCAATATAGAACATCCAGATGATCCAACTCTACCACACACACATAAATTCCTAGAGGAAATGATGTCAACACATACAAAAGGTACATACATAGCCACATTTGGCACAGCAAGTTTCACAGTAGCTAAGCTGTAGACACAACCTAGGTGTACATCAACAGATAAATGGATAAAGTATGACATGTATACACAAAGCCTTAATGATGAATGAAATCACACAGTTTGCAGGAAAGCAGGTGGAACTGGAGGTCACCCTACTAAGAGAAATGAGGGGGAAGGTAAGGAAAAAGCAAAGTGTTAGCATTCTGGTCAGAGGTAGTTGGGTTCTTTCTTCTGGATTTGACAAGTGACATTTACAGACAATGGAAGGGAAGAACAAAGTACTAAAGAGTTTATTTAGGGAGGACAGAAAGGCAAAATTTATGCAGGAGGAAGGGGGTCCAACAGAGGGTTATTTACAGAACTTTGTCTAGAGCTCTTCCTGGAACTTTTGAGAGGAAATTCCCAGACTTTTATGACTATTGGTCATTTAGTGATGAGAATATCCAACTTGGCCTTAACTGAGAAGTCCCCTACGTGTCTGAGCATCTTTTATCCAATCAGGTAATTGGTCAAGCACTGCCCTGAAGCCTGTGTTGGCTAGGGGATTAAACAGTCTACATTCTTTCCTAAATCAGAGAAGTGATCGTGATCATGTGCTGTTCCTGCCCTGAGGCTCATGCTGACTATGAAGTTGCACCATCTCAGGAATGAAATGCCATTTCATAATCCTTCTTTATACCAGAGACCTCCACTCTAACTACTTCACCAGTATCTTCCTTCTGACTCATTAGGGAGGGTGGATATGGTCAAAGTATGATGTATGAATGTAAGCTCTGCACAGGGATACCTCCCTACCTCTTGGCTAAGTTTCTGCCCAGTATCTGTTACCTAGGTAACTAGCAGATCTGGAAGTAGCCACATCCCCCTCCGGCTAGGTCACATCCTGGGCCACCTCTGGTCACATGCCACCTATCTGACCATCCGAGGGTCCCAGGCCCTGAGGTCACATCCGGATCCAGTGTGGCCACACCTTTCCCCTACCTGGCCACACCTCTTCCTGTCCCTGGCCTAGATAAGTCCTGGCCCAGGGGGTAGGTCGCCCCCATTCTTTTTTAGCCATGCCTCTCCACTATGCATGGTGGGGGCAGCAGTTTGGTAAATAAACTTCTTTTCCTGCCTGAATAGCATGTGGTGTTGTCTTCATCGGCTTCCTAATGAAACCTACCTACTTAATATACGTTACAGAATGTATTTAAAGTCATAATGAAACTCATTGATTTGTATAGTTAACTCTAATAAAAATGTTTACTTTGCAGGGCTCTGGTGGCTCACAACTGTAATCCAAGCTACTCAGGAGGCTGAGATCTGAGGATTTCGGTTCAAAGCCAGCCCCAGGAGGAAAGTCGGTAGACTGTTGTCTCCAATTAACCACCAGGAAACCAAAAGTGGTGCTGTGGCTCAAGTGGTAGAGCACTAGCCTTGAGCTGAAGAACTGAGGGACAGTGTCCAGGCCCAGAGTTCAAGCCCCCACGAACACCACCAACAACAACAAAAAATGCTTACTTTAAAATTAGAAACTGTGTTAGTCAGCTTTCTGTTGCTGTGACAAAATACTTGAGATAAATCAACATAAAAGAGGAAAGGTCTATTTTGTCTCAGTTTCAGAGGCTAAGTCCATTGATTTTTTTGACCTGTTTATTTTTAGATCATGGTGGAATTATGTGTTGGAAAATCCTGTTCACCACCTGGTGGTTAAGGAAGCACAAAGAAAGTTTGCTTTTTTTCCTTCTTCTTCCTCTTCTTCCTCCTCCTCCTTCACCAGTCCTGGGGCTTGAACTCAGGGCTGGGCTCTGTCCCACTTGACGCACAGCGCCACTTCTGGCTTTTCTGTGTATGTGGTACTGATGAATCGAACCCAGGGCTTCAGGCATGCTAGGCAAGCACTATACCACTAAGCCACATACCCAGACTGAGACTTTGCTTTTTATTTTTATTTATTTATTTATTTTTGGGTCCGGTCATGGGGACTGAACTCTGGGCCTGGGCACTGTCCCTCAGCTCTTCAGCTCAAGGCTAGCGCTCTACCACTTGAGCCACAGTGCCACTTCCGGCTTTTTTCTTTTTGCTTATATGGTGCTGAGGAATAGAACCCGGGGCCTCAGGCTTGCAAGGCAAGCGCTCTACCACTGAGCCACCTTCCCAGCCCTGTCTTTGCTTTATATAACACAGCTTTTCCCTCCAAACTCATTAACTTAAGAATCCATAAATAGATTTATGGGTCAGAGCTTTCATGATTAAATCACTTTCCAAAGGCCCCACTTCTGAACACTACTACTTTGGGGACCAAGCCTTCAACATGGGTTTTTGAGGAATAGTTAAGATTTAAATCCTTAACACATGGGCTGGGAAGGTGGCTCGGTGGTAGAGCGCTTGCCTTGCATGCTTGAGGCTCTGGGTTCCATTCCTCAGCACCACATAAGCAAAAGAAAAAAAAAGCTGGAAGTGGTGCTATGGCTCAAGTGGTAGAGAGCTAGCCTTGAGCTGAAGAGCTGAGGGACAGCGCCCAGGCCCAGAGTTCAGGCCCCACGGCCGGATCCAAAAAAAATTAAAAATGAAAAAATAAATCCTAACACATGCCAAGCTGGTAAAATGGTTTGTGTGTGTATGTGTGTGTGTGTGTGCGCGCACGTGCGCACACGCGCGTGCTGGTACTGGGTCTTGAATTCAGGACCCTGGTGCCTCCCAAGTAGCCTGAGTTTACAAGCATGCACCACCACACCAGAATTGGTTTACTGAATAATCATAAAGAGTAAAGTGTGGTGGTACCAACTGTAAACTCAGCTGCTTGGGATATATTTCAAGGTTAGTACAGGCAAAAGATAGGAAGCTCTCTCCCTCTCTGTCTCTGTTTCTCTGTTTCTCTGTCCCCCCCCCCCCTCCCCGGCAGTAATTGGATTTTAATTTAGGGCCTTGACCTGTTATCCTAGCTACTTGAAAGTTTACATAGAAAGCCTACCCAGATAAAATTATCTTGAGATCCTATCAGAAAACCAAAGTTAAAGCAAAATGACTGATATGGCTGAAGAGTGTTAGAGTTTGCCCAGCAAGCTCCAGGTCAATTTTAATCTCTGATACTACCCACTGCCCTCCCCCCTCTACCCACAAATATGCTAAAAAGAAATGAAGAAAAAGTTTATGGAAGAAATTATTTTATTGTTGTTGTTGTTATTATTATTATTGTCAGTTATGGGGCTTGAACTCTGGGCCTGGGCGTTGTCCCTCAGCTCTTCAGCTCAAGGCTAGCGCTCTACCACAGCGCCACTTCCGGCTTTTTTCTTTTTGCTTATGTGGTGCTGAGGAATGGAACCCAGGGCCTCATGCATGCAAGGCAAGTGCTCTACCACTGAGCTACCTTCCCAGCCCCAAGAAATTATTTTATTTGGAGACATAACTTTGCTATGATCTTTATAATATTTTAAAGAGAATTTAAGAGACTTAAGTGGAAAAGTCCCTTTCTATAAGGCAAATTATGGACTCATAGGTACTTTGTACTATGTAAAATTATCTAAACCAGAACTTCAGTCACTAGAATTTCTTTCCTCTTTTATCATTAATACTGAGGACAATTGAGAGGCAGAAGTGAAGCATCTTGCATATATTTTCAGTTAGCTGACAGTTTTTATAATTTGTGGGCCAAGTGTGTGAACAATGTTGGCAACCTCTGATGTCAGTGAGGAAGAAATGAGGACTGTAGTTTGTCCTGATGGCTTCCAGTTGTCCTTTTGGCCTTCCATTTGCCCTTGCTCTTATGTGACATTCCTTCCATGCCCTTCACTAAACTGATTCATAGTGTCTTCAGCTCTGCACCAGAGGTAGACAGAGGCAAAGCACAGACACATTCAATCCCCTAGGGGTTGACATAATTGAGTTAGATGTAATTCCTGTCATATACCCCTTATTCTTTGTCACTTGAGGTTTTGCTTCTCTGATTAAACCATAATGCATGTGTTCTCTTATCCTTTTCTTAAGCTAACCCCCAAATCCTTGGTCTTTTATTTGGATCGTGTGTGTGTGTGTGTGTGTGTGTGTGTGTGTGTGTGTGTGTGTGTGTGTGTGTGTGTGTTCTGGGGCTTTGAACTCACCACCTGGGTGCTGTTCGTGAGATTTTTTTGCTCTACCACTTGAACTACAGCTCTGCTTTAAGCTATTTTGGTAGTTAACTGGAGATAAGAGTCTCATGGAGGGCTGGGAAGGTGGCTCAGTGGTAGAGTGCTTGCCTTGCATGCCTGAGGCCCTGGGTTCGATTCCTCAGCACCTCATAAGCAAAAAGAAAAAAGCCGTAAGTGGTGCTGTGGCTCAAGTGGTAAAGCGCAAGTAATCTACCAATTATATTGGGACATAATCTTCATTAGCATGAAAATGACTTACAAGTTGGCTACAGATTCATTTTTTGTAAAGGTTACTCAAGAATGAACTATTTGCTGGTGGCTCATGCCTGTGAGCCTAGCTACTCAGGAGGCTGAGCTCTGAGGATCATGGTTCAAAGCCAGCCCGGGCAAGAAATCCCTGAGACTCTTATCTCCAATAAACCACTAGAAAACTGGAAGTGGCGCTGTGGCTCACGTGGTAGAGCACTAGCCTCGAGCTGAAGAGTGCAGGGACAATGCCCAAGCCTAGAGTTCAAGCCCCACAACAAACAAAAAAGAAAGAAAGAAAGAAAGAAAGAAAGGAAGGAAGGAAGGAAGGAAGGAAGGAAGGAAGGAAGGAAGGAAGGAAGGAAGAAAGAAAAAGAAAGAAAAAGAAAGAAAGAAGGAAAGACATTTGCTGGGTGCTGGTGGCTCATACCTGTAACACTAGCTACTCAGGAGGCTGAAGCCTGAGGATCGAGGTTCAAAACCAGCCCAGGGAGAAAAATCCCCGTGAGATGCTTATCTCCAATTAGTCACCTAAAAACAGGAAGCAGTGTTATGGCTCAAGTGGTACAGAGCTAATCTTGAGCACAAAGAGTCTCAGAGATAGTGTCTAGGTCCTGAGTTCAAGCCCCACAACTGGAAAAAAAATAAGAAGAAATTATTTATGGTGAGCCAAGTTCAGAGAGACAAATGGACTATATTCTCTCTGATATGTGGAAGTTAGAGTTAAAATACACTGGGATATGATAAATTATAGATTCTAGACTTACACAAAATAGAGACCAAAAGAAGATACTTAGGAGAGAAACACAAAGGCACAATGCCTATATATATGTATAATAAAATAATATACATGCTGAAACAGACTCCAAGATATGGAAAGAGACCTCTTTTTTTTCTTTCTAGTTTTTAGTTTTTGATGATTCTGACTTGTTTACCTTATGTATGGTGTATTCAAGTATATATCTTCAGAGGGGTTGGAGGGAGGGTAAGAAATCAAGGGAAAAGGGGTGAAAAAGTACAGCGGTGGAGCTCACTGGACATGGATGAAAGTGAACTATACAACTTGTGGGAGGAGACAGGAGGGACTGGGAGAAAATGTACCATTCTCTGGAGAGGGAATGAGAAGACACTGTATGAAAGAAAATGTACTCATTACCTGACTCATGTAATTGTAATCTCTCTGAAAGCACCTCTATCAATAAATTATAAAAAGAACCATTTATGAAAGGATTGCCCTAAATAAATTAAGAATTAAAGACTAAAATAGAGACAGCCTCTATTATTATTATAATAATCATTATTATTATTATTTGTGTGTGTGTGCTGATACTGGGGCTTAAACTCTGGGCCTGGGAACTATTTTATTTTGGGGGGGGGGTCCGGTCATGGGGCCTGAACTCTGGGCCTGGGCGCTGTCCCTCAGCTCTTCACCTTAAGGCTAGCACTCTACCACTTAAGCCACAGCGCCACTTCCGGCTTTTTTCTTTTTGCTTATGTGGTGCTGAGGAATCGAACCCAGGGCCTCATGCATGCCAGGCAAGCCCTCTACCACTGAGCCACTTTCCCAGCCCTACTTCTATTTTTTGAGGTGGTTAATTAAAGATAAGAGTCTCACAGATAATAGTCTCACAAATGTTCCTGCCTTCTGAGTAACTACAGGCATAAGCCTCCAGCACCTGGCAAGCCAGCTCTTATTATAGAAGGTAGTTGCTTATGAAACATGTATGGACATGAAATATATGGTAAATAAGAAGTTTAGGGGGCTGGGAAGGTGGCTCAGTGGTAGAGCACTTGCCTTGCATGCATGAAGCCCTGGCTTCGATTCCTTAGCACCACATAAGCAGGAAAAAAAAGCCGGAAGTAGCACTGTGGCTCAAGTGGTAGAGCGCTAGCCTTGAGGTGAAGAGGTGAGGGATAGCACCCAGGCCCAGAGTTCAGGCCTCACGACCCGACGCCCCCCCCAAAAAAAAAAAAAGTTTAGGGCTTTTTTTTTTTTTTTTTGGCCAGTCCTGGGGCTTGAACTCAGAACCTAGGCACTGTGCCAGAGCTTGTTTTGCTCAAGGCTAGCACTCTACCACTTAAGCCACAGTGACACTTCCAGCCTTTTCTATTTATGTGGTACTGAGGAATCGAACCCAAGTCTTCATGCATGCTAGGCAAACATTTTACCACTAAGCCACATTCCCAGCCCCAAAAAGATTAGTTTTGGCTGGGCACCAGTGGCTCATGCCCGTAATCCTAGCTACTCAGAAGGCTGAGATCTGAGAATCATGGTTTAAAGCCAGCCTGGGCAGGAAAGTCTGTGAGACTCTTTTTTTTTTTGTCTGTGAGACTCTTATCTCCAATAAACCACCAGAAAACTGGAAGTGGCGCTGTGGCTCAAATGGTAGAGTGCTTGCTTGGGCTGAAGAGCTGAGGGACAGTGTCCAAGCCCAGAGTTCAAGCCCCACTGATAGAAAAAAGTTTAGTTTTGATTGAAGTACCCAGTTTCAATATTATTTTAATCACAAATGACACAATTCTGTTTGCTACATTTTAAAAAATTATTTAATCTTTTGTCGGTCATGGGGCTTGAACTCTGGGCTTGGGTGCTATCCTTGTACTCTTCAGCTCAAGGCTAGTGCTCTACTACGTGAACCACAGTGCCTCTTCCGGTTTTCTAATGGTTAATTGGAGATAAGAGTCTCACAGACTTTTCTGACCAGACTGGCTTTGTACTGTGATTCTCAGATCTCAGCCTCCTCAGTAGCTAGGATTACAAGCGTAAGCTACTGGCACTCGGCTCTCCATACATTTTTATATTTACCACATCTGGTTCTGGCTCTAGTAACTTTGGGTCATTTCCAGTCATTAAAATTTCCCTTACAGAATGAAGATTTAGGGCTGTGAGTATGGCTCAAATAGTAGTATACCTGAGTAACAACTATGAGGCCCAGAGTTCAAACCCAAGTACAGAAAAAATTACTATGAGGAGATTTTTAAAAATGTCATTTGGCTGTTCAAGTACCATATAATATGCTAACAATTTATTATAATTTAGAATATGTATAGTTTTTAATTTTTTATAGTACTGGGGTTTGAACTTCAGGTCTTATATTTGCCAGGCAAGTGCTTGACCACTTTTATGGGTTTTTTTGTTTGTTTGTTTTTTTTGCCCGTGATGGGGCTTGAACTCTGGGCCTGGGCCCTGTCCCTCAGCTCTTCAGCTCAAGGCTAGCTCTCTACCACTTGAGCCACAGTGCCACTTCCAGTTTTCTGGAGGTTTATTGGAGATAAGAGTCTCAAGAACTTTCTTGCCTTGGCTGGCTTTGAACCATAATCCTCAGATCTTAGCCTCTTGAGTAGCTAAGATTACAGGCCTGAGCTACCTTCAAAATGCCACTTTTATGTATTATTATCCAAATTGGGTTTCACATTTTTGTCAGTGCTGGCCTGGATAGTGATCCTCCTATTTATGCTTTCTGTATAGCTGATTTAGCAAGAATGACAGGAATGTTTCACTACGCCCAGTATTTTATTGGCTGTGATAAGATCTCACAGCTTTTTGTTTTTTTGGCCTTCAATTGTGCTCTGTACAAATCTTAGGCTCCTGACTTCTTAGGTTTATATGCATGAGCCACACCTTGACATATCTAGTTTTTTGTTTGTGTTTGTTTTTAACAAGGTGACTACTTGGAAAGTAATATTTACTCAAACTATCAGATTAATGAGTAAATACCCTCATTACTTCATCAGACTTTCCACCCAAAAACAGCAATATTGCTGCTTTTGTAAACTTCTGGGTGGTAAGCTATAGAATCTCACAGATCCTTCCAAGCTTTCCCATTCCCAGTATTAAAATAATATCCTCGGAAGTGGTGCTGTGGCTCAAGCGGTAGAGCGCTCACCTTGAGCTGAAGAGTGCAGGGACAGCGCCCAAGCCCAGAGTTCAAGACCCACGACTGACCAAAAAAAAAAAAAATAATAATATCCTCATGGGGCTGGGAAGGTGGCTCAGTGGTAGAGTGTTTGCCTTGCTTGCATGAGGCCCTCAGTTTGATTCCTCAGCACCACACAAGCAGAAAAAGCCAAAGTGGAGTTGAGGCTCAAGTGGTAGAGCACTAGTCTACAGCTGAAGAGCTGAGGGACAGTGCCAGGCCCAGAGTTCAGGCCCCACAACAGACCAAAAACAAACTAACAAACAAATATGTTTGGTTGCTTTTGTAAGTTATGAAAGCCTCTGGAATTTGAAGCATCATTACAGTAGTTATTATCATAGAACAGAGGGTTATAGAGAGGTGAAAAGCAGTTTTATTAAAGGTGCCTAAAAAGGTAATTAGTAAAAGGTAAAAGAGTGGGGGGTTCCTATTTGAGGCTTCTCTCTGGATAGTCTTGCTACTTTCTTTTACATCTTTCCTTTCATTTTCAAATAAACTTATTTTATTTATTTGTTTGTTTATTTGGTGCTGTTCCTGAGGCTTGAACTCAGGGCCTAGGTGATGTCCCTGAGCCCTGAGCTTTTGTGTTCAAAGCTAGCACTCTACCACTTAAACTATAGCTTCACTTTCAGCTTCTTATAATGATGATTGATTGGAAGTAGAAATTTCATGGACTTTCTTCCCTAAGCTGGCTTTGAACCGCAATCTTAAAATCTGAGTCTCCTGAGTAGCTAGAATTACAAGTCTGAGTCACTGGTGCCTAACTTTGTTTGCCTGCCTTTCCTCCTTCCTTCCTGCCTTTCTTCCTTTCCCTCCTCTCCCTCCCTCCCTCTCTCTCTCCCTCCCTTCCTTTCTTCCTTCCTTCCTTTTTTCTTTTAAAATAATTTGTTGTTATTATTAGGGTGTTATACAGAGTAGTTATAATGAGTACAATGCTTTTTTTTTTTTTGTCAGTTGTTGTGGGGGCTGAACTCTGGGCCTGGGCTCTGTCCCTCAGCTTTTTAGCTCAAGGCTAGTGCTCTACCACTTGAGCCACAGTGCAACTTCTGGCTCTTTTCTGCTTATGTGGTGAGGAATCGAGCCCAGGGCCTCATGCATGGGAGGCAAGCACTCTACCACTGAGCCAACTTCCCAGCCTGTACATTGCTATTTTGGACAATGACACCCCTTTCTTTAATTTTCCTCATTTCCCCTTCCCATCCCTGTTCTCAGGTTAAATAGGTCATTTTCCATATTTTCCATGATTGCAGTTCTTCACCTTTCCTCCCTCCCTTTCTGTACCTACCCCTTTAACCTGCCCTAAAAGAAAGAAAGAAAAAAAAAAAAACCCAGGGGCTGGGAAGGTGGCTCAGTAGTAGAGCACTTGCCTTGCATGCCTGAGGCCCTGGGTTCGATTCCTCAGCACCACATAAGCAAAAAAGAAAAAAGCCAGAAGTGGCGCTGTGGCTTAAGTGGTAGTGCGCTAGCCTTGAGCTGAAGAGCTGAGGGACAGTGCCCAGGCCCAGAGTTCAGGCCCCACGACCGGACCAAAAAAAAGAAAAAGAAAGAAAAAAAAAAACCCAAATCTAAAACAAACACCACTACTACCACCTACAAAAAAAAAAAACAAAACAAAACAAAACAAAAAAAACAAAAAAAAACCTCTCATGTTTCTCTTTCCTGGAGTTTATTTCAACAAAAAGTATTTTAAATGTTCAGAGAAGTTACTTAAAACACACACACACACACACACACACACATACACAAAACCTAAAATGGTAGGAAGTAGAATCCCTACTACACAGAAAACTCATTTAGTATTAATTAATTTATATTTGCTGGTACTAGGGCTTGAACTCTGGACCTTGGAGTTGTCTTGCTGTTTCTCAAAGCTGATGCTCTACCACTTTGGCCATATCTCTATGTCTGTCTTTTCAATGGTTACTTGGGGATAAGAGTCACATGGATTTCTTTTCCCAATTTGCTTGTAACTGTGATCCTTAAATCTCAGTCTCCAGAGTAGCTAGTATTACAGATGTGCACCAGTGGTACCCAGCAAGAAAAGTGGTTAAAATAATTCTGTAGGGTTGGTAATGTGACTTAGTGGTAAAGTGCTTGCCTAGCATGCATGGATCCCTGGATTTGCTTCCTCAGTACCACATAAACAGAAAAAAAACAGAAGTGGCACTGTGGTAGCCTTGAGCACAGAGAGGCTCAAGAACAGTGTTCAGGCCCTGAGTTCAAGCTTCAGAACCGGCAAAAAAAACACCAAAATCTGTAAATGAAATTCTGCTTTTCACTTAGTGGCTTAGAGATAATTTCTCTCCATGAGGTTCTCTTATTCTTTATTTAAGCCTCAAAACCCCATAGGGTAGGTATTCTTTTCATTTTAATGAAGAAAGTGAAGTAAGCAAGGGAAAGAAAGTTGCCCAAAGCCACACAGGTATCATATAGTGAGTACCAGGTTTTATTCTACTTACTGAAATTCTAATCTCATTGTATTTCTCTCCTTACAGCAAACTTTTAAGCTCAGACAACATCTGTATAGTATATTGAATGGAAGTTACTTGCAGTGTTTTTCTGAAGTATTTCTAAAAGACCTGCCATGCAGGCTGCATGAAAGCAAGAATATCAGAGGCAGAGGAAATCCTGCAACAATCGGAAAGAAGGAAAACTGTGTTAGTTAGACTTTTTGCATCTGTGTCATTTGGGTTCTCAAATTCAGAGGTTTCCATCCACCATCACTTGACTCTATGCATCTGGACCAATTGTGAGGCAGAGAGTTATGACAGTGGGAGTATGTTCTCTACTTCCTGTCAGACTGGAGGCACAGAGAGGGAATGGGACTAGACACAGCTTCTAAGGACAGGTCTCTAGTTACTTCCACCTTCCAATCTCCATCTTCTAAAGTTCCCAGAATCTCCCAAAATAGGGCTAGTAGCTGGGGACCACGCCCTCAACAATAACCCTATGGGGGATATTTCATATTCAAACTCCATAAGAGAAAGGCTAACTGAATCTGAGAGAAAGGAGAGCTGTGAAAATAGTTGAATATTATTGAGTATAGTAGGTTTACTTTGGCAAAAATACTTTAATTTGGCCAAGACAAATGTCACCTATGCTCAATTAAGGGGATAGGAAGTGAACATCATTATGCATCTCCTGAGCACAAGTATTTTTTCTGGAACTTATGGGCTTAGTTGGAGCCAGAGCACACGGTTTAGCATGGGGTCCTGTCTCCAGCACCCCATACCCACTTCCCCAAAGCGTTTTTCTACCATCTCTAGTACCCCTACCTCTACTTCCTCAAAGTGTTTGTCTGCCATAAGTGGGCATTGCTAGGTTATAGGCTATGGACCCTCAAAAATCTTACAGATTTTGCCAAATAATCCACCAGCAATAGCTGTAACCTTTTAGTCTATCTACCAGCAATTTGTTTCTTCAATTTTGTTTTGATTGCAAAAAGTTCACAGTAGAAAAAAAGAAATACCTTAAAAATTATTGATATACTTAGAGGAAAGGTAAAGACAGAAGGTCCTGGATAGAAAAGTATATATTCCTGAGAAAAGGTTAGAGGAAGATGTTCAGAAAATGAGTAAAAGGGATTGTCCTAGGCCTGTTTTTCTTATATGGATGCATGAAACAAAAGAAGAAAGGCAGAAGAGATGGTGTAGGATGCTTGAATGTGAATGTGTGTGTGTGTGTGTGTGTGTGTGTGTGTGTGTTTGCTGTTCCTGGGCTTGAACTTGGGACACAGGTGCTATCCCTTGGCTTTTATGGTCAAGGTTAACACTCTACCTCTTGTGCCACAGCTCCATTTTAAGCTTTTTTTTTGGTGGTTAATCAGAGAAAGGCGTCTCATGAATTTTCATGCCTGGGCTGGCTTTAAACTATGATCCTTAGATCTCAGCTTCCTACGTAGCTAGGATTACAGGTATGTGCCACTGGTGCCCTGGAAAAATGAGAAGGCAGGTGACTAAGACAGTATAGGAACCCTTAACTCCATGAATTATTAGAAAAAGTGTACCCTGGTTTAAAAAGTTGTTAAGTGCTGTGTATTATACATCATATTTCTAGAGTTACATGTTAATATAGTAAAGATTCTGAAAAAGGGCTGGGAAGGTGGCTCAGTGGTAGAGCACTTGCCTTGCATGCATGAGGCCCTGGGTTTGATTCCTCAGCACCACATAAGCAGAAAAGGCCAGAAGTGGCGCTGTGGCTCAAGTGGTAGAGCACTCACCTTGAGCTGAAGAGCTGAGGGACAGTGCCCAGGCCCAGAGTTCAGGCCCCATGACCACCACCACCACCACCAACAAAAAAGATTCTGAAAAAGTCTTGTGGTAAACATGTTTAATTCAGAATTTCTGACTTTCCTGATGTTAGAACAATTATTTATATACAAATTAGCATTTAGCAGAAGCAGAGATGCATTAATGAGAATTTGAGAAAAATGGCCAACAATATCCAGCTTGTCTTCACAAAAGTGATTTATTTGAAAACAAAGAAAAAACAAAGCAAAACAACCCAGGGATTAAACACTATATACCTACTTCTCAGAAGTAAAAAGCTAAAATTAAATCATAATACTCAAGCTTATATTTCTACTATTAAATTAACACATTCATAAAATGAACTTGGGAAAGTAGTAAAAACCTAATCTTGGCTAGGAAGGTGGCTCAGTGATAGAGCACTAGCCTTGCATGCATGAGGCCCTGGGTTTGATTCTTCAGCACCACATAAGCAAAAAAGAAAAAAGCCGGAAGTGGCGCTGTGGCTCAAGTGGTAGAGCTAGCCTTGAGCTGAAGAGCTGAGGGACAGCTCCCAGGCCCAGAGTTCAGGCCCCACCACCGGACCAAAAAAACCCAAAACCTAATCTTGTCATTTTATTTTTACTTTTTTGGTTGTGAGTCTTGAACTCAAAGGCCTAGGCACTGTCCCTGAGTTCATCTGCTCAACGCTAGACTTCTAGCACTTCAGTGACACTTCTAGTTTTCTTTTTTTTTTGGTCGGCTGTGGGGCTTGAACTCTGGGCCTGGGTGCTGTCCCTCAGCTCTTCAGCTCAAGGTGAGCGCTCTACCACTTGAGCTACAGCGCCACTTCCGGCTTTCTGGTGGTTTTATTGGAGATAGGAGTCTCACGGCCTCTCCTGCCCGGGCTGGCTTTGAACCGAGATCCTCAGATCTCAGCCTCCTGAGTAGCTAGGATTACAGGAGTGAGCCACCAGCGCCCGGCTACACTTCTAGTTTTCTTGTGGTTAATTAGAAAGTCTCATGGACTTTCCTGACTGGACTGGCTTCAAACCGCAATCCTCAGATCTCAGCCTCCTGAATAGTTAGGATTACAGGTATGAGCCACCATCACTGGGCTACTCTTGTCATTTTAGCTACCTTATTGAAACTACTTGTTAAAGTTTTGGGGTAATTATTTTATTTCCGTAAGTCAGTCATGGGGCCTGAACTCTGGGCCTGGGAGCTGTCCCTCAAGACTAACCCTCTACTACTTGAGCCATAGCACCACTTCTGGCTTTTTCTGCTTATGTAGTGCTGAAGAATCAAACCCAGAGCCTCATGCATGCAATGCAAGTACTCTACCACTGAGCCACTTTTCCAGTCCAGGCTTTTTTTTTTTTATTAACATCACAAATAGCACACACACATTCTGTATCATGGTAAATATACTTCCTTTTGTTTTGTTTATGGTGTTTTGTAGTTGTTGTTGCTGTTGGTTGTGGGGCTTGAACTCTGGGCCTGGGTGCTATCCTTGAGGTCTTCAGCTTAAGGCGAGTGCTCTACTACTTGAGCCACAGAGCCACTTCTGGTTTTCTGGTGGCTTATTGGAGATAAGAGTCTCATGGCCTTTCCTACCTGGGCTGGCTTTGAACTGCCATCCTCAGATCTCAGCCTCCTGAGTAGCTAGTATTACAGGTATGAACAACTGGCGCCCAGCTTACTAGCTTGTTTTTATGTTTATCTTTTTCTTTTTTTTTCACAGAGGCTCTAGGGGTTGAACTGAGGGTCATGTGCTTGCTAAGCAGGCTCTACCTCTTGAGACACAATCCCTGCTCTATAACAATCATTTTAATAGCTACATAATGTTTTGAATCTTGTTGCACTTGACCACTTGAGTCATACCCCCAGCTGTATCTGCACAATTATTCTAAGTGTTCTAAGTGTATAGTCTTATTTGTTTAATTATTTCCATAGGTTTTTTTTTTTTTTTTTGTCGGTTGTGGGCTTGGGCGCTGTCCCTCAGCTCTTCAGCTCAAGGCAAGCACTCTACCCCTTGAGCAACAGTGCCCACTTCTGTTTTTCTAGTGGTTTGTTGGAGATTAGAGTCTCATGGACTTTCTTGCCCAGGCTGGCTTTGAACCATGATCCTCAGATCTCAGCTTCGTGAGTAGCTAGGATTAAAGGAGTGAGAGCCATTAGCATCTGGCTTAATTATTTGCATAGTTTTGAGAATTTAGGTTGTGTGCTAGGTGTGGTGACATATGACTATAATTTCAGGACTTGGGAGCTGAAGACAGGAGATTGGTAACCTTTTTTTTTTTTTTTTTTTTTTTTTTTTAGGTAGCTCATTGGGCCTGAACTCTGGGCCTGGGCACTGTCCCTCAGCTCTTCAGCTCAAGGCTAGAGCTCTACCACTTGAGCCACAGCGTCACTTCTGCTTATGTGGTGCTGAGGAATCGAACCCAGGGCCTCATGCATACAAGGCAAGCGCCCCACCATTGAGCCACCTTCCCAGCCCTACACATTTCTTTACCTAGGCAATAGATACACTTTTTAAAATTATTTATTTATTTATTTTGCGTGCCAGTCCTAGGGCTTAATTCAGGGCTTGGGCACTGTCCCTGACCTTTTTGCTCAAGTCTAGTACTTTATCACTTGAGCCACAGTTTCACTTCTAGAAGCTTTTCTTTTGGTAGTTTAGTGGCTTTGATCTGTGATCCTCAGATCTCAGCTCCCTGAGTAGCTAGAATTACAACAGTGGGCCACCGGTCGCCCGGCTATGACTGGGTTTTTTTTTTGGGAGGGTATTTATTTAAATTTATTTATATTTGGTGCTGGTTCTGGGGCTTGAACTCAAGACCTAGACACTGTCCCTGAGCTATTGTGCTAAGGCTAGTGCCCTACAACTTGAGCCATAGCTCCACTTTGGCTTTTTTGTGATTAATTAAAGAGTATCAGTCCTCAGTCCTACCTGGGCTTGCTTTGAATGAGCAGCTAGGATTTCAGGCATGAGCCCACCAGCACCTAACAAGTTTTTTTTTTTTTTTTTTTAATTTTTATTACTATACAGCATTGTGATATTTCAAGGATGTTTACAGTATTCCACTGAATCTCATATCCTCTATTACTCCCCTTTCTACTTGTCCAGTAATTGTGTGTGTGTGTGTGTGTGTGTGTGTGTGTGTGTGTGTGTGTGTGTGTGTGTGTGTGTGTGTTTGTGTGTCTGTCTTCAGGGCCTAGGTACTGGTCCTGAGCTTTTTTTTTTTCTGCCAGTCCTGGGGCTTGAACTCAGGGCCTAGGCTCAGTCCCTGAGCCTCTCTGTGCTCAAGGCTATCAGCGCTCTACCACTTGAGCCACAGGGCCACTTCTGGCTTTTTCTGTTTATGTGGTACTAAGGAATTGAACCCAGGGCTTCATGCATGCTAGGCAAGCACTCTAACACTAAGTAACATTCCCAGCCCCTTCTCAGCATTTTTTGTTCAAGGCTAGCATCTACTAACTTTGAGCCACAGATCTACTTCCAGCTTTTTTTGGTAGTTTATTGGGGATAAGTATCACGGGACTTTCCTGCTCAAGCTGATTCAATGAACCTTAGATCTCAGCCTCCTGAGTACCTAGGCCTCCTGAGTACCTAGGCCAAGTTATTCTTGAGACTTTATCTTACAGATTTTACACATCAGAACTTGTTTGGAACATACTAGGACTCAGTAGATTTTCAATTAAGGTTAGTTTGCATAATGTGCTTAATCTGATATGAATTTACCAAATCTCTGTTGTCTTACTGTCAATGCCCCCTTCTTTGTCAAGGCATCCTAAGATACATCTACTCATTTAACAATGTCAAAACACATAATACAAACAAACCAAAAAAACATAGTGGTTCACACCTGTAATCCTAGCTACTCAGGAGGCTGAGATCTGAGGACCGCAGTTCAAAGCCAGGCCAGGCAGCAAAGTCTATGAAACTTTTTTTTTTTTTTTGGGTCCGGTTGTGGGGCCTGAACTCTGGGCCTGGGCGCTGTCCCTCAGCTCTTCAGCTCAAGGCTAGCACTCTACCACTTGAGCCACAGCGCCACTTCTGGCTTTTTTCTTTTTGCTTATGTGGTGCTGAGGAATCGAACCCAGGGCCTCATGCATGCAAGGCAAGCACTCTACCACTGAGCCACCTTCCCAGCCCTAGAATGTTCTTTCTTTATATTTATTACTACTGGTAGGAATTAAGCAATAAATAGTAATAGCTATAATGAACTGAATTCTTTCTAAACATGGGATACCTTATACACAAAATTAGTTTATAGATCCTGAAGAAAAACTTTTCTTATTCCCAATAGTACAAATTAGGTACAGAGAAGCAACTTACCTAGAGTAACATACATATGAGTGTGGTGACTGGGATTCAAACCCAGATCTGTCTGAATTAATGTTCTCTTTTTTTGATACTGGGAACTGAACCTAGAATGTTGCACTTGCTAGGCAAGCACTTTGCCACTGAGCTACATCCCACCCTCAACTGTTTTCAATCCTGATATTGTTTCAATCCTGATATTATTGTTTCTACAGGAAGTGTAGAATCTTTAGTTTTCTTTAATAGCTAATGTGATTTGGTTAGTCCTGAAGATAAAGATGTAGGTTTATAACCAACCACCTGTGTATTTCCTATCTCCTTAACCAGAGCATAAACATCCATTTAAATTAAAGTTAAGAATCCATGTAGTTCACTTTTGCTTCCCTGGCTTCTTCCACAATTCTGGTTACAAGTAATGAATATAAAATATTTGCTTCCTGGTACATATAATGGACAATAAAATTTTTGCTGAATATTGGGTCAATGAAAATGCTTTCAAGGGGGCTGGGAAGTTGGCTCAGTGGTAGAGTGCTTGCCTTGCATGCATGAGGCCCTGGGTTCGATTCCTCAGCACCACAAAACAGAGAAAGCCGGAAGTGGCACTGTGGCTCAAGTGGTAGGGAGCTAGCCTTGAGCTGAAGAACTGAGGGACAGTGCCCAGGCCCAGAGTTCAGGCCCCACGACAGACAAAAAAAAAAAAGAAAAAAAAAATGCTGGTGGCTCACACCTGCAATCCTAGCTAATCAAGAGGCTGAGATCTGAGGATCCTGGTTCAAAGCTGGCTCAGGAAAGTAAGTAAAACTCCTTCAATTAACCAGCTAAGTGTCTAAAGTGGAGATGTGACTCATTCAAATGGTAAAGTACCACCAGCTTTGAGCACAAGTAAGCCAGGGACAGTGCCTAGGTTTTAAATTTAAGCCTTTAGTACTAGTGTGTGCATGCACACATGCAGATATATTAGTTTTAAATTCAGCTATGTGACATAATGAAGCTTGCCAATTTGTGATATAGCAGAATACAATTTAACCTTTTTTTTTTTTTCCCAGTGTGGTACTGGTGCACTATCTGTTCTTTTGTGACTTCTTCTTGTCTACTTGTCAGATTTCCTTAAATTCATCACATATCTGCTCTTCACTAGTGATATGCCTTTTGATTGAAATCTTTTTACAGAGAAAAAGCTAAATGTCAGTTTTAGGTTCATTGTTTAACTTTCAAAATGCTTTAAACATTTTTCTCTTTCTTTGTATTGGGTCTCCAAAACTCAGGGCCTAGGTTCAGGCCTTGAGCTTTTTTTTTTTTTTTTTTTTTTTTTTTTAGTTTTACCCAAGGCTAGCGCCTACCCCCTTCCTTGAGTCATAGCTTCACTTCTGGATTTTTTGGTAATCAGGAGATTGAAAGTCATTTGGGATTTCCAGCCCGGGACAACTTCGAACCACCATCCTCAAATTTCAACCTCCTGAGTAGCTAGGATTTACAAAATCATTTCTTTTTGAGAAGAATATAGTGTGAGTGTGTGTATTCCTTAAAAGCGATGAATCCTAGGCTGACCAGAGCAAAGCCCAGTGTTGTTCTGGCGGCATCTCATTTTTTTTTTCATAAAAAAAACTTACAGGGGCCTGTGGCAACATAATTGCAGAGAAAACAGGTGCCGCAGGTGGGGGGGGGAGGAAGGGGGGCCGAAACTGAGCTTCTTTTAGACTCAGCCCCGCAGCTCTCCACACGGGGGGGGGGGGGACGGGGGGGACGGGGAGGGAGGAGGGAGAGGCAGCGGCTCGCGGCCCCAGGTGCAGCTCCTCCAAACCCTCCATTTCCGTTGGTTCAATTAAAAAGAAAAAAAAGTGACACCTGGTGAGAGAGGCGAACCTACGGCGGGGATAGGTAGCTGGTCTCGTGAGGCCACCCGACGTCGCCCGGGACCGAGGCGCCTTGAACACCGGCGGTCGGCTCGCGGACGCCCCCCGGGGTGGGGGGGGGAGGGCGGGACGGGAGAACCGGCTCTTCTCCTCCCCCCCTTCTCCCCCTCCTACCCCTCCACTCCCCCCCTCCTATCCCTCAACGCGCTCTCCCTACCCACAAGCCACCGCGCCCCGCGCGCAGGCGCAGCGGCGACGGCCGTCTCAGGAAGAGGAAAATGGAATAAACAACTCGGAGGAACCCGAGCGCGAGGGAGCGAGTGGAGGCAGAATTTAAAAATAAACCGGCCCCTCCGTCCTTCCCGCCCGCTGGCCGGCCGCCGCCTCTCCTGGCTCTCTCAGGCCCGCGCCCATCAAGGCGCCGTCTGGGCCCGTGCGCCCACCCCGTCCGTCGTCCCGCGCGGCCCCTTTAAGAGAAGAGAAGGAGCGAGTGAGTGAGCGAGAGAATCCCGGCTCTCCCCCCCCTCCAGCCCCCTCCTCCCCTCTCCCCTCCCCCTCTCCCCGGGCGGCTCCGGCTCCCGCTGCGGGACGACCCGCCCGCCCAGCCGCGTCGCGGGCCTCGGCCGCGTCTGCCTTCCCTCCCCCGTCTATGGTGGCCTTGGCGGCGGCGTTGGCGGCGGCCGAGGCTGCGGCGGTGCCATGAACAGTGGCGGCGGCCTCCCGCCCCCCTCGGCCGCCGCCTCCTCTCCCTCGTCCTCGCTGGCGGCGGCGGCCCCGCCGGGGGTCGGGGGTGTCCCCGGCGGGCCGGCTGCGGCGGCGGCGGCGGCGGCGGCGGCGGCGGCGGGAGTGAAGCTGAAGTACTGCCGCTACTACGCCAAGGACAAGACTTGCTTCTACGGGGAGGAGTGTCAGTTCCTGCATGAGGACCCGGCCGCCGGGGCCGCCCCGGGCCTCAGCCTCCATAGCAACAGCGTCCCCCTGGCTCTGGCCGGGGCGCCGGGGGCCGGCTTCCCGCCGGGAGCCGGGCCAGGAGGGGGAGCCGGCCCGCCCCCGGGACCCAAGAAGCCGGACCTGGGGGGTCCGGGGGCGGCCGCCGCGGCCGGCGTTGGAGGAGGCAGCAGCGGGGGACTCGATGGACCGCGGCTAGCCAGTGAGTTGTGTGGCCGGGGCGGGGAAGGGCCCGGTCGGCCTCGGGGCGCGGCGCCGGGGTGGGGGGGAAAGGCCTGGGCCGGATGAGGCCCTGCCTGACTGCTGGTGGGAACCGAGCCCGGCCCGCGAGTTTCTCCCCCTCCCTTCCCCCCCCCCCCCCCCGGCCCTGCGCCGGGTTGTAGGAGAGGCCTAGGCCCGGTCCGAGCCAGCCTGCCTGCCTGCCTGCCTTCCTTCCTTCCTTCCTTCTTCCTGCTGGCCTTCTCCGCTGCCTTTGGCGAGCCCGGGAGCCAGAGGAGGCTGGGTTCCCCGGGGAACGTGGGTGGGTGGACTGGGGTGCTGGGAGTGGCGGGGGGGGGCTGGAAGGCCGGGGGATGGGCTGTGGCCTGCCGAGTGTGGAAAAAAGGGGCGCCGTTTCCGGGGTGTGTGTGTGTGTGTGTGTGTGTGTGTGTGTGTGTGTGTGTGTGTGTGTGTGTGTGTGTGTGTGTGTGTGTGTGTGTGTGTGTGTGTGTGTGTGTGCAGATCCGGGGTGTGTGTGTGTGTGTGTGTGTGTGTGTGTGTGTGCAGAGGGGCCGGGTTTGCGAGCACATGTGTTTTGCGTGTTCGTGTGGAGTGGTATCTACCGTGCGCTGAGGTTCTCGCGCGCGCGCGTGTGTGTGTGTGTAGGGGTGTGTGTGGGGGGAGGTGAGGGTCAGGCTTAGGACTTGCCGGAGTTGATTAAAAATGGAAAAAAAAAAAAAAGTTGAAGGCTCTGGGGGAGCGAAAGGTTTTCCAGGTAGGGCATTGCTTTCTAAGGATGAGCAGGGAGTGGGAACTTAGAGAGTTTAGGAATTTCACAAGACTTGCTTTGCATTTCAACATAGTTTCCTGAAAGTTTAGACCAAGTTAACCGGTGTCAGTAGGTATCTGTCTCGTGTCCCACAACTTCGAAGCAGTCACACTGAACGTTGTACCTTGAAAAGCTTCATTGTGCTTCGGCACGCGTTTGTGTGCGATTGCGCCGGGTAAGGCTGTTTTATATAGTCTTAGGCAGTTGATAAAGCCTGGCATTTGTCATTTAGCTGTGACTGGATTTTGTAACTGTCATCTGTCCTTCAAAGAGTACGGAGGTCCCACATTTTGCTCTTTTGTTTCTTATAAATCGTTTCTAACCAAATGCGTTCTGAATGGCCTCTAGATCTTGAAATAATGATAGGCAGAACTTTTTTCTTATCCTGTTTAAACACAGCACTTGATCCATACATCTCCTCCCTTCTCAAAGATTGTATTTCTTTTGGAATGATAAACTTGACCTTGCAAAAGATGGTACTTCCTTTGGAGTGATGGACTTGACCTTGTTTTGTGGTGCAAGGTCCAGAACTTATATCCTTGGATAGGCTGGAGAAGGGCCTCTACCTTTGTAGCTCAAAGGGCTTGACTTCACTGCAAAGCAGATACATTTGATAAGACAGATAGCTTAGAAAATTAACTTGTAGCCAGGTGCTGGTGACTTTGGCCTGTAATCCTACCTACTGAGGAGGCTGAGATCTGAGGATCTCCTGCCCAGCCAGCCTGGGCAGGAAAGTCCTGGGACTTCTATCTCCAATGAACCTCAAGAAAACCGGAACTGGAGCTGTGGTTCAAAATGGTAGAGCTCTAGGCTTGAGTGGAAAAAGCTCAAGGACAGTGCCAAGACTGAGTTTAAGCCCTATGACCCACAAAAAAAAAAAAAAAAGAAAGGAAAAGAAAAGAAAAAAAGACATTTCAATATTCTAGTGTTTTGTTTAACAACAACAACAACAACAAAAGGGTTTTGTGTTGTTGCTGGAGCTTGAACTCAGGGCCTGGGCACTGTTCCTGAGCTTTTTTGCTCAAGGCTAGAGGTCTACCACTTGGGCCACAGCTTCACTTTGAGCTTTTTTGGTGGTTTATTGGAGTCTCATGGACTTTTCTGCCCAGGCTGGCTTCTAACAGTGATCCCCAGATCTCAGTCTCCTGAGTAGTTAGAATAACAGCCAACCATACCTGGATGGAATTTAACCTTTTTGAAAAGCAGCTTTGTTGTTTTCAAGGTACATTTCTCAATTTAAGGATGTTCGAGCCAAGCGCTTGCGGCTCCCTCCTGTAATCTTAAGTTATTCAGGAGACTTGAGATTTTTTTTTGCTTTCTCAAATCGAGAGAAGTTTGCTAGACTATTTTCAAAATAACTAGTGAAAAGTGCAATTGTCAAGTCTTGAGATCAAATCCTAATACTCCCCCCTAAAAAAAATTTGATGCTGGTTAGTATTCAATATAATAGATGATCTTTCTTTTTTATAGCATTTTTTTTGGGGGGGGGTCCTGTTGTGGCGCCTGAACTCTGGGCCTGGGCGCTGTCCCTTAGCTCTAGGCTAGCGCTCTACCACTTGAGCCACAGTGCCACTTCTGGCTTTTTTCTTTTTGCTTATGTGGTGCTGAGGAATCGAACCCAGGGCCTCATGCATGCAAGGCAGGCGCTCTACCACTGAACCACCTTCCCAGCCCTACATGAGACTCTTATCTCCAGTAAACCACCAGAAAACCGGAGGTGGCGCTGTGGCTCAAGTGGTAGAGCTCTTGCCTTGAGCTGAAGAGCTGAGGGACAGCGTCCAGGCCCAGAGTTTAAGTTGCACCACCGACCAAAAAAAAGAAAAGTAGTTCTGACATGAAACATAGGAAAGGATTTAAACTGGTGAAGATGGTAAAACTAGCGAAGCACACAGTAGCTAGAGGAAAAAAGCAATGGCTCAAAGGTGGGACAGTTAATGCTAGGGAAGTATTTAAAACGAACACTTAGGTTTCTAATTGTTGCTTTATTTAAATAGAAAATTTAAACTCCAGTGCTTGGTTTAATTTGGCAAGCTTCTTGATATTTCAGAAATAACAGATTGTGATTCCTAGCTAGGATAAAATTATTGTATAGTCCCCACCACCTGTGGCTCACACCTGTAATCTTAGCTACTCAGGAAGCTGAGATCTGAGGATCAGGGTTCAGTGAGACTCTTACCTTCAATTAACCATCAAAAAACCCCACAAGAGCCCCCCCCCAACAATCCAACATGAACCCTCCCCCCACCCCAAATAAACCCCAGACAAACAAAACCAGAAGTGGAGATGTGGCTCAAGTGGTAGAGTGCCAGCCAGCCTTGAGGACAGCACCCACTCTCCTGAGTTCAAATTTCAGGACCAGTGCACATACGCATGAATGTTTCATATTATAAGTGTAAAGTTGATCATGAATGTGGGAAGATGATGGTATTGGAGATTAAAGACAGTTCTGAATTTTTTTAAAATTTTATTTATCATTTTTTTGGGTCCGGTCGTGGGGCCTGAACTCTGGGCCTGGGCGCTGTCCCTCAGCTCTTTACCTCAAGGCTAGCACTCTACCACTGAGCCACAGTGCCACTTCTGGCTTGTTTCTTTTTGCTTATGTGGTGCTGAGGAATCGAACCCAGGGCCTCATGCATGCAAGGCAAGCGCTCTACCACTGAGCCACCTTCCCAGCCCCCAGTTCTGAATTTTTACACCTGGTTTACTTATTATTAGCTTTCATATGTTCATACTATCTCCTTTTTTTTTTGCCAGTACTGAGGTTTGAACTCTTGAGTAGATTATTGGAGGTAAGAGTCACGGACTTTGTTGCTCCGGTAAGCTTTGAACCATAGTCCTCAAATCTCAGCTTCCTGAGTAGCTAGGATTACAGGTGTGAGCCACCAGTGTGCCTGGCTGTACTACATTTTTTTTTTTGGGGTCCGGTCGTGGGGCCTGACTCTGGGCCTGGGTGCTGTCCCTCAGCTCTTCAGCTCAAGGCTAGCACTCTACCACTTGAGCCACAGCGCCACTTCTGGCTTTTTTTTCTTTTTGCTTATGTGGTGCTGAGGAATCGAACCCAGGGCCTCAGGCGTGCAAGGCAAGCGCTCTACCACTGAGCCACCTTCCCAGCCCTGTACTACATTTTTAAAAATTAAGCTTAATTTACAGATTATGTTCAGCAATTCAGACAATACATTCTGAATAATGCTTTTAGAAGAACATTAAGTTGGGCATGGTAGCTCACACCTGGTATCCTAGCTAACTAGGAGGCTGAGATCTGAGGATTCCAAACCAGCCTGGGCAGAAAAACCCATGAGACTCTTTTATCTTTTAATCCCCCCAGAAAAGTTGGAAGTGGAGCTGTAGCTCAAGTGGTAAGAGGGCTAGCCTTGAACACAAAAGCTCAGGGACAGCACCCAGTTCCTGAGTTCAAGCATCAGTGTACACACACACACACACACACACACACACACACACACACACACACACACACACACACACACACACACACACACACACACACACACACACACACACACACACACACACACACACACACACACACACACACACACACACACACACACACACACACACACACACTTTAAAATTTTACTCTGCTAACCTGATTTTTTTTTTTTTTTTGGTCACTTGTGGGGCTTGAACTCTGGGCATTGTCCCTCTGCTCTTCAGCTAAGGCTAGCGCTCTCCCATTTGAGCCACAGTGCTACTTCCGGTTTTCTGAGTGGTTTATTGGAGATGAGTCTCATGGACTTTCCTGCCTGGGCTGGCTTTGAACCTGGATCCTCAGATCTTAGACTCATGAATAGCTAGGATTACAGGTGTGAGCCACCAGCACCCGGCTGCTAACCTGATTTTTATATTATCATTAAAGCAATTTCCTTTTATTTTTTTGACTGTCATTTATTTTGTTTGTTTTTTGCCAGTCCTGGGGCTTGAACTCAGGGAGGGCCTGGGTACTGTCCCTGAGTTGCTTTTGCTCAAGGATAGCATTCTACCACTTGAGCCACAGTGCTATTTCTTTTTATGATTTACTACAGAATTGAACCCAGGGCTTCGTGCATGCTAGGCAAGCACTCTACCACCAAACCATATTCCAAGTTCTTGACCATCATTTTAAATGTAAGGATTTTGAGCTGAAAGTCATTAGCCCACCTGGTATGTAATAAACTAGATAGTAATAAACTAGATAGCCTGTAGAAGTATTCTGTTTGACCTTCATGATGTCTTGTATATTTATGTTACGAGTGTTTAGATTCTTTTTTTGTGTGTGCTGGTATTATGGCTTTAATTCTGGGCCTTTCACTCTCCCTCGGTGTTTTATTCAAGTCTGATGCTCTACCACTTGTTACTCTTCCATATCTGGCTTTTTACTGGATAATTGGAGATGTCTCATAGACATTCTTGCCTAGGTTGGCTTTGAATTAGAATCCTCAAATCTCAGCCTCTTTTGTAGCTGGGATTACAGGTGTAGCCAGCAGCATTGGGCTTGTTTTTAGACTTTTTGTTGAGGTACTTGTAGAAACTGCTGTCAGTCTGTTTTCTGTTGCTAGAACACAATACCATAGACTGAATAATTTGTAAAGAAATGTATTTCTCACTGTTCTGTTGACTGGGACGTTCAATATCAAGGTGCTAGTGTCTGGAGCGGGCCTTCATGTTGCCTCATTCCATGGCAGACAAGCAAGAAAGTATAAATAAGAGCACAACGATTCTGGGTGCTGGTGTCTCATGCCAATAATCCTAGCTACTGAGATCTGAGATCCTTGCTACTGAGTCTGAGATCTGAGGCTCACAGTTCAGAGCCAGCAAGGGCAGGAAAGTCCATGAGACTCTTTATATCCAATAAACCCCAGAAAACTGGAAGTGGTGCTTTGACTCAAAGTGGTATAGTGCTAGTGCCCAGCTTTATGCTCAGGGGCATGCCCCAGCCCTTAGTTCAAGCTCCATAACTGACCAAAATAAAAAAAGCATGCACAAGACTGGGCACCGGTGGCTCACTCAAGTAATCCTAGCTACTAAGGAGGCTGACATCTGAGGATCATGGTTTAGAGCCAGCCCTAGCAGGAAAGTCCGAGATTCTTTTTTTTTTTTTTTGGGTCCGGTCGTGGGGCCTGAACTCTGGGCCTGAGCGCTGTCCCTTAGCTCTTCAGCTCAAGGCTAGCGCTCTACCACTTGAGCCACAGTGCCACTTCCGGCTTTTTTCTTTTTGCTTATGTGGTGCTGAGGAATCGAACCCAGGGCCTCATGCTTGCAAGGCAAGCGCTCTACCACTGAGCCACCTTCCCAGCCCTGAGATTCTTATCTCTAATAAACCACCAGAAAACCCGAGGTGGCACTGTAGCCCAAGTGGAAGAGCGATAGCTTTGAGCTGAAGAGCTCAGGGACAGAGCCCAGGCCCAGGCCCAGAGTTCAATCCCCACGACCAAAAAAAAAAAAAATGCATAAGGATGCTCTCAGATTTGGCTTTATAAATTCAGAGTTAACTAATTCAGTGTTTAAGTAATAACATTAATTTGTTCATAAGGGCAGAACCCTTGTTGACCCACCTCTTATTAGATCCTACCTCCCAGTACTGTGAATTATGGGTTAGAAACTCTAAGGAATTCATTCCAGTCAATCATCCTGCCACTGAGCCTCCAAATTCATGACCTTCGTGACCTTCTTTATATGAAATATATTCATTCTGTGTGTGTTGGTCCTGGCACTGTCCCTGGGCTTTTGTGCTCAAGGCTAGTGCTCTACCGCTTCACTTTTGGCTTTTTTGGTGCTTTATTGGAGATAAGAACCTCACAGACTTTCTGTCTGGGCTGGCTTTGAACTGTAGTCCTCAGATCTCACTCAGCCTCCTGAGCAGATGGGAGCCACTGACACCGGGTTAAGTCCTGAAAGTTTTAGTTCATTCCTTTATCAACTTAAAAGTCCATGGTCAAATCTCATCTAAAGCACACATTGGTGAACTAACTGGAAGAATGTTTCATTCTGTGTTAAGTCCATCTTTAGTCCCCTGCCCCAGCTTGTGAAGTTAACAAATTATTTGAGTCCAGAATTCAGTGGTGGAGCAGTTACAAGATAGTCATTCTCAAAAGGGTAACTTGTCCTAAGTCTACAACCTGACAGGGAAAAGTCTTTAAACTGGGGAATAATCCTTCTTGATTCCTGAGAGAGAGAGAGAGAGAGAGAGAGAGAGAGAGAGAGAGAGAGAGAGAGAGAGAGAGAGGGAGAGAGAGGGAGAGAGAGGGAGAGAGAGGGAGAGAGGGAGAGAGGGGGAGAGAGAGAGAGAATATGTATATATGTGTATGTATGTATGTGTATGTTGGGTCCCCCAAGGCTTCTTGGCAGCCCCAACCTTGTAGTTCTGGGCTCCCATCTGTTCAAGTAGCTTTTACTGGTTGGAGCCTGTTATCTGCTGCTTTTCCAGGCCAAAGGTGCATACTAGTGGCTTAAAGGTCTATAGTGTTTGGCATTGTCCTAATGAGGACAGTGTCACCACAAGTCATTGTAGGGCTTTCATGCTATCCAAGACATCCTTTGAAATTAGGTGAATTCCACCATTGCCTCACTGTTGTTGTGTTCTGTCTGTGTGCTTACAGAGGCAGTACCATAGGGACACTGCCAGTGTTTATAGCCTATACTTCTGTAGCAATGGCCTATACTGTTAGTGGGCCTTCTTGAGTTGTAGCTACTAGGAGTGGGACAGCTGGGCCTGAGGTGATTCTTGTTATCAGCCAAGTTGAGGGCATCCTGGCTGGGTCCCCCAAACCAAGCTCTGGACCTGTGACTGGGGAAGCAGTTAAAAAAAAATTGTTCTCTGGGGCTGGAAAGGTAGCTCAGTGGTAGAGCATTTGCCCTGTATGCATGAGGCCCTGGGTTTGATTCCTCAGCACCACATAAGCAAAAAGAAAAAAGCCGGAAGTGGTGCTGTGGCTGAAGTGGTAGAGCATTAGCCTTGAGGTGAAGAGCTGAGGGACAGCGCCCAGGCCCAGAGTTCAGGCCCCACAATTGGACCCCCCCAAAAAAAATTGTTAAAAAATAATTGTTCTCTGGAAGTCACATATTTTCTGCAGGTGGCATATTCTTCAGTGACTAAATAGTATAGTCTGTTTAGTTTTTTTGTGATGTGCTGTGAGCCCAGACTAGAGAGATTAATTTAATTATAGTACTTATCTTTAAATTTATTATTGTTGCTGTTATTATTAAGTAATTGTACAAAGGGGTTCAAATTCCATAAGTCAGGTTATGAGTACAATGCTTCTTGGTCATCGTCACCCCTTCCTTCATTTTCCCCTCTCCCATCATTCAGAGGAGTTGCGCCTTTAGTTTCCTCCCCTAAGTATACCATCCTTATAATCAGTTTATGTGTGAATGCATCTCAATGCATGTATTATCAAACATAGTTGTATTCAAACTTTTATTGAATATTTTTATGCCAAGTGTTTTGTTAACTGTTAGGGAATATAGAAATGAATCAAACATTGTCTTGGCCATTTATAAATACACAGGCTAATAAAGGAATTTGAAATGTATTATTATTATTATTATTATTATTTTTTTTTTTGTCGGTCATGGGGCTTGAACTCCAGGCCTGGGCGCTGTCCCTCAGCTCTTCAGCTCAAGGCGAGCACTCTACCACTTGAGCTACAGCGCCACTTCCGGTTTTCTGGTGGTTTATTGGAGATAGGAGTCTCATGGTCTCTCCTGCCCGGGCTGGCTTTGAACCGCGATCCTCAGATCTCAGCCTCCTGAGTAGCTAGGATTACAGGCGTGAGCCACCAGCGCCCGGCTTGAAATGTATTATTTATGGTATGGCTCAATATGCTATAGGTATAAAATGTATGTATAGGTATAAAATGATAGGTATAAAATGTATGATAAAATGTATGATAGATAAACTCTGTTCAGGCATATTTTAGAAGGTTTCATAACGTAGCATTAGAAGTTTTTAAAAATATATTGTTATTTTAGAGGTGATGTACAGTGGGTTACATTTATATACATCAGATAATGAGTCTATTTGCTTTTGCATGATGTCAACTGTTCCCCATTCTCTCTCATTTTCTCACTCCCAGCTCCACCCATGAGTTGCATATCACTTTCATCCAGTGCATTCCACTGCTGCACTTTTTTTCTTTTTTTCTTTTTGCTTATGTGGTGCTGAGGAATCGAACCCAGGGCCTCATGCATGCAAGGCAAGCACTGCACTCTACCACTGGGCCACCTTCCCAGCTGCACTTTTTTTTTTTTTAACCTTTTCCCCTCAGATTCTGTGCCCTCCCACAGATGGGCACATGAATACACAATATTTTAGGTAAATAATGCAGAGTAAACAGAAAAAGAAAAAAACAAATTAAGAAAAAAGACTTTTGTTTCCATATCTTTGGAGTTTGTTTCAGTATGTATATTATTTTATATACATGTGAAGAGGTGCTTGGGTATTGCACCTTTGTGATTCTCTCCTAAAACTGCCCTCTTTTGGTCTCACTATGAGTCTTTAGAATCCTGTGTATGTATTTTTTTTTTTTTTTTGGTTGTTGTGGGGCCTGAACTGTACCTGGACACTGTCCCTCAGCTCTTCAGCTCAAGGCTAGCACTCTACCACTTGAGTCACAGCACCACTTCCGGCTTTTTCTGTTTATGTGGTGCTGAGGAATCAAACCCAGGGCTTCATGCATGCAAAACAAGCACTTTACCAATGAGCCACCTTCCCAGCCCCGAATCCTGTGTAATTTGGCATTATCCTACTGCATTTTAGATCTAGCTTCCTTATATCAGGTAGAACTTGCGCTGTTTGTCTCTCTGACTTACCTCACTTAACATGATTTGTTCTAGTTCTATTCCTTTCCCTGCAAATGAAATTATTTTCAATTAGCAATAATCACGCCTCAGATAAACCTCATTGGTTACAATACTGCCACTGCGCAAGCTGAAATTCTTTTATTCTTTTTTTTTTTGTTGTTGTTGTTGTTGGTCATGGGGCTTGAACTCTGGGCCTGGACACTGTCCCTGAGCTCAGCTCAAAATGAGCCCTCTACCACTTGAAACACAGCACCACTTTGGTTTTCTTGTGGTTAATTGGAAATAAGAGTCTCACAGACTTTCCTTCCCTAGGCTGCCTTTGAACCGCCTACCTCAGATCTCATCTTCCTAAGTAGCTAGGATTACAGGTGTGAGCCACTAGTGCCTGGCTAGTTCATTCTTTCTAATGGCTGTGTAAAATTCCATTGAATATAGGTACCACATTTTTTGGGCTTACTCATCTATTGTAGGGCATCTGGGCTGTTTGCATATCTTGGCTATTGTGAATAGTGTGGGTATCCTTATATCCTGGCTCATGATGCTCAGTGTAGATGCCAAGGAGTGGTATGGTTGGGTCATAGTGAAAGTCTATGTTTAGTTTTTTGAGGAACTTCCAGACTGCTTTCCAGAGTGGTTGTACTAGTTCATGTTCCCACCAACAGTTCAGTAGGGTTCCCTTTTCCCCACATCCCTGCCATTTGTTTTTTTTTTTTTTGAAAACATGTATGAAACATACGTGGTAAGAAAGAAGAGAATTGTTGGCAGATGACAGATTTTGAGAGAGAGTGCATTGTACATAGTTTTGTTCACTAGTCATTTGATGATGTGGCAAGAATTCAGGTTGAAATTTGGATAGTGGCACTACATGCTAGGTTATAGTCACAATTTGAAGGCCTTTCTGGCACTGTAATAAGTGATCTGTGTTTTAAACAACCAAAGATTTTCTTTCCTCCCTTTCTCAATTAGTTCAGTTTTTGCCTCTTAGGATGGAAACTGGGAAACCGTTTAGAATAAAAGTCTTTTAGCACTTGAAGGAAAAATTGCAAAGGACTTGGTTTAGGGTAGTCAAAATAATAGAGGGCACATCTGAGAGATTTGTAAAGCAATTTCTTGGAGGGGAGATAGCTAAGGAACAGAAAGGAATGGTTTGGTACTATATCTGAGGTTTCAGCTAAAAAGAACATGTCATATACCTACTCAGACATTTAGTAATGTGCAGTTGGAAATGTGAGTTTAGCATCAGCTGAGAATATAGTATAGTAGTGTAAAGCCTTTGAAATAAGTCTGTATAGGTTTCAAATACTATTTCTGACACTCCCACTCTAGTGGACAATAATCATACCTATTATAAAGGACTGTTGAGATTGTGCATATGAAGCCAGTAAATAGTTGATGGTATTACTTTTATCTTTTTTTCTATATAGCTATAATAACCAGGAAGGAATGTTTCAAAGCAAAAGGATAAGAGCTTAAAGGGGAGTGCCCAGGCCCACAACTGCGTCCCTCCTCCCCCAGAAAAAGAGTTTAGGGCTGGGAATGTGGCTTAGCTGTAGAGTGCTTGCCTAGTATGCTTGAAGCCCTGTGTTCAATTCCTAAGTACCACAGAGAGAAAGCCAGAGAGGTAGCACTGTGCCTCAAGTGGTAGCTTGCTACTTGAGCACAGAGAGGCTCAGGGACAGTGCCCAGGCCCTGAGTTCAAGGTCCAGAACTGGCAAAAAAAAAAAAAAATGGTTAAAGGGGAAAGATTGGTCTAGTTAGATTGCTAGAAATCTAGCTTAAGTACTTTCAGGACATTGTTAGTCCTTTATAGAATTACCTCAGATTGTGGTTTAACATTATGTTCTGTATTTCTCTTGAGGATAAAAAGTTTTCTAAACATTTTCTTTTTGTCTGTTTGAAGATGCCATGGTATTTAATGCTTTGTATATAAGAATAATGGTAGTGGGCTGGGAATGTGGCTTAGTGGTAGTGTGCTTGCCTAGCATGCATGAAGCCCTGGGTTCAATTCCTCAGTACCACATAAGCCAGAATTGTCATGGTGGCTCAAGTGATAGAGTGCTAGCCTTGAGCCAAAGAAGCTCAGGGACAGAGCTCATGCCCAGAGTTCAAGCCCCAGGATCAGAAAACAAATTGTAGTGATTTTCCTTAAGAGTTTAGTAGTAGGAAAAGGTTCTCTCCCCTCTCCCTTCTCCTCTCCTTCCCTTTTGCTGTAATACATTGTTATTTGCTATTTTACTAGTATTACTATAATAAAGTATCTTAGGCTGTGTACTTTATATAAAAAAAGGTTTGTTTAGCAGTACTAATTTGTAGGCTATAAGTTTTGTGAGTCTCTCTTGGCTGAAACTTGGCAGGTGGTATCATGGCAGGAGCTTATGAAAGAAGAAGCCAAAGAACTGGGAGAGCCTAGTGTTGCTCTTCTAAAACAACCTTCCCAGAGAGGGAAGGTTATTATCTTGTTACAGATCTTAAGGATCCCTGAAGAACAGCTTTAATTCTTTCTAAGCATAGTGGCTTCAGTGACCCAATCACTTTCTACTAGATTTCATCTTTTGAAAGTTCTATCACCTCTTAATAACACCACATGAGAACAGGCTTCTGGTATGTATATATGAAACTTCGGGAGATATTCAAACTATGTCTATAAACTACATAGTATGAGGTGAACAGTTTATTTCTTATTTTCACTCTACTACTCTTGAGTCCTTTTAGCTTTAGTTATTTTGTGATAGGGTCTCCTGTTTTTGCCCAGACAGGCTGTGACTTTGATGTTCCTGTCTTTGCTTCTCAGCTGGGATGGCAGGTGTATTACCATTCCTGCCTGTTGGGGTTTTGCTTACTTTGTTGCCTGAGCTGGCCTTGAACTTCAGTCCTTCCAATTTCTCCCTCCTATGTAATTGGAATGACAGATGTGAACCACTGTACTTGGCTTAGGTTAGCAACTTCTCCTCCCTCCCTTATTTATTTTATTTTTATTTTTATTTTGGGTCCGGTCGTGGGTCTGAACTCTGGGCATGGGTGCTGTCCCTCAGCTCTTCACCTCAAGGCTAGCACTCTACCACTGAGCCACAGTGCCACTTCTGGCTTGTTTCTTTTTGCTTATGTGGTGCTGAGGAATCGAACCCAGGGCCTCATGCATGCAAGGCAAGCGCTCTACCACTGAGCCACCTTCTCAGCCCATTATTATTATTATATTTTTGATGGGTCATGGGGCTTGAACTCTGGCCTGGGTGCTGTCCCTGGCTCTTCAGCTGAAGGTTAACACTCTATCACTTGAATCACAGCACCACTTCCGGCTTTTCCTGCTTATGTGGTGCTGAGGAATTGAACCCAGAGCCTCATGCATGCAAGGCAAGCACTCTACCACTGAGCCACCTTCCCAGCCCTGATCCAGCGGTGTGTTGTTCAACGTCCATGTATTTGAGTATTTTCTGTGGAATCTTTTGCTGTTGAGTTCTAGTTTAGTTCCATTGTGATCAGATAAAATACAGGGAATTATATAAGTTTTTTAATATTTAGCTAAGCTTGTTGAATGTCTAGGTTATTACCTGTTTTGGAGAAAGTTCTATGGATGTTGAGAAATGGGTATTATTTGGTTACTGGGTGAAATAATCTGTAAATGTCTAGTAAGTCTACTTGCGTTAAGATGTCATTTAATTTAGAGTTTTATTTTTGTTGTTTTGTTGATCTTTTGTTTGGGTGATCTGTCCTTTATTGAGAGTGACGTGTTAAAATATCTCACTATTTATCGTGTTGGAATCTATCAGTTTTTGTAAATCTTAAGAATGTTAAATATATTTGGGTGTGCTAGATGGGTACTGGTGGGTCATGCCAGTAATCTTAGCTCAGGATGTTGAGGTCTGAAAATTGTGGTTTGAAGCTAGCCCTGGTAGGAAAGTCTGAGACTCTTATCTCCAACTAACCACTAGAAAAGTAGAAGTGGCTCTGTGGCTCAAAGTGCTATCCTTGAGCAAAAAAGACCTCAGGCACAATGCCTAGGCCCTAGATTCAAGCTCCATGACTGGTGGGGGTTGGCGGGGGGGGGGGGGGGGGAGGAGAGAAATTGGGTGTGTCACTGTTGGCTGCACACACACATATATACATCTATTTCTCTCTCCTTCCTTCCTTCCTTCCTTCCTTCCTTCCTTCCTTCCTTCCTTCCTTCCTTCCTTCCTGCCTTCCTTCCTGCCTTCCTTCCTTCCTTCCTTCCTTCCTTCCTTCCTTCCTTCCTTCCTTCCTTCCTTCCTTCCTGCCTTCCTTCCTTCCTTCCTTCCTTCCTTTTCTTTCTTTTCTTTCTTGGTACTGGATCAAACCCAGGACATGACACTTGCTAGGGAAGCACTTTGCCACTGAGCTACATCCCAGCCTTTGCATATATTTGGACCAGTACAATTTCTTTTCTTTCTTTCTTTCTTTCTTTTTTTGGGTCTGGTTGTGGGCCTGAACTCTGGGCCTGGGCCCTGTCCCTCAGCTCTTCAGCTCAAGGCTAGCGCTCTACCATTTGAGCCACAGCGCCATTTCTGGCTTTTTTTTTTTCTGCTTATGTGGTGCTGAGGAATTGAACCCAGGACCCCCAGGACCTCATGCATGCAAGGCAAGTGCTCTACCACTGAGCCACCTTCCCAGCCCTTTTCTTTTCTTTTTCTTTTTTTTGGGTCCGGTCGTGGGGCCTGAACTCTAGTCCTGGGCGCTGTCCCTCAGCTCTTCAGCTCTATTACTTGAGCAACAGCGCCACTTCTGGCTTTTTTCTTTTTGCTTATGTGGTGCTGAGGAATTGAACCCAGGGCCTCATGCATGCAAGGCAAACACTCTACCACTGAGCCACCTTCCCAGCTTTTTTTTTTTTTTTTTTTGGTCGTTTTTGGGCTTGAACTCTGGGCCTGAGCTCTCCCTGAGCTCTTCAGCTCAAGGCTAGCACTCTAGCACTTGAGCCACAGTTCCACTTCAGTTTCCTGGTGGTTAATTGAAAATGAGTCTCATGGACTTTCCTGCCCAGGCTGGCTTTGAACCGGGATTCTCAGATCTCAGCCTCCTGAGTAGCTAGGATTACAGACGTGAGCCTCTGGCTCCCGGCTACATTTTCTGCTTTATGGATGATTCCCTTTATTAAATTAAAGTGACCTCCTTTATCTCATACTCATTATGAGATGACAGTAGGTGTCCTTCCTTCTTGTGGGATACGTGTGCTTGGAAGATCCTTTTCCATCCTTCCTTGAAGAATTTGTGTTTATATTTGACAGTGAGATGTGTTTCTTTGAGTTAAAAGAAAGGTTTTTTTACTTTTTTTTTTTTTTGTGTCAGTCCTGGGGCTTGAACTCAGGGCCTGGGCACTGTCCCTGAGCTTCTTTTGCTTAAGGCTAGTGCTTTACCACTTGAGCCACAGTGCCACTTCTGGCCTTTTCTGTTTATGTGGTACTAAGGAATTGAACTCACGGCTTCATGCATACTAGTCAAGCTCTCTACCACTAAGCCACATTCCCAGCCCAGGTTTTTTACTTTACAGGTTTGCTGCTTGATGTCTCATGATTAGAGAATTGAGTGCCTTGATGTTTAATGTTACTAATGAAAAATATCATGTTTACTGTCATTTTGTTATATTTTTGTTACTTCCTTCCTCTTCCTGTTTTACCGCACTAATCTTCTAGTAGTGTTTATTCATCGTTGTAGTTCTTTGATTTTTATTGTCTTCTTCTGAGACTGTGCTTCCTTATGGTTTCCTTTGTAGTGTTGGTTTAGTGTTCATAACCTGCTTTATTTATTTTTTATTTTATTTTGTTTTTTTGTCAGTCGTGGGGCTTGAACTCTGGGCTTGGGCACTGTCCTTGTGCTCTTCAGCTCAAGGTGAGTGTTCTACCGCTTGAGCCACAGCACCACTTCCGGTTTTCTAGCAGTTTATTGGAGATAAGAGTCTCACAAACTTTCCTGCCCAGGCTGGCTTTGAACCAAGATCCTCTGATCTCAGCCTTCTGAGTAGCTAAGATTACAGGCGTGAGCCACTGGCACCCTACACCAACACCGGCGTCCAACACATCAATTGAATACTGAGTACACTAATTTGAGATTGATTACATCTTTCTAGGCTTTCCTTGGCAATTTGCGTTTGCATTGAGAAATCTTCAGTTATTCTGTTCTTCTTTCCCTTGCAATAATGTTTCCTCTTTTACTGCCTTTAGAATTGTTTTTCTTTTTTCGTCGTTTGTGGAGCTTGAACTCTGGGCATGGGTGCTGTGCATCAGGCTTCAGTTCAAGGCTAGTGCTCTACCACCTGAGCCACAGAGCCCACTTCTGGCTTTTTCTGTTTATTTGGTGCTGAGGAATCAAACCCAGAGCCTCATGCATGTCAGGCAAGCACTCTTAACCACTGAGCCACCTTCCCAGCACTAGAATTCTTTATTTTTTTATTTTTATTTTTATTTTTTTTGTCGGTCGTGGGGCTTGAACTCTGGGGTTGGGCGCTGTCCCTCAGCTCTTCAACTCAAGGTGAGTGCTCTACCACTTGAGCTACAGCACCACTTCCAGTTTTCTAGTGGATAATTGGAGATAAAAGTCTCACAGACTTTCCTGCCTGGGCTGGCTTTGAACCGTGATCCTCAGATCTCAGCCACCTGAATAGCTAGGATTACAGGCATGAGCCACCAATGCCCGGCAGTCTTAAAAATTTTTTAAAAAGTTTTTTGAGGTTCAGATGCTAGACTAGCTTATTGCTCAAGGCTGGTGCTCTACCACTTGAGCCACAGCTCCATTTCTGGCTTTTTGGTGGTTTATTGGGGATAAGATTTTCATGGCTTTTTGCCTGGGCTGACTTCGAATTCCAGTTCTCAGATCTTAGCCTAGGATTATGGGTGTGAGCCATCAGTGCCCAACCCATATTTTTCATACATTTGCTTTCAGTTATAGATATTAGTGGCAGGGGTGTGCTTGCGTGCGTTGCGTGCGTGTATGTGTGTGTGTGTATGTGTGTGTGTGTGTTTGGTTGATGTTCTTAGTGACGGGTTGGAGAAAGGCAACTCTTACTGAAGTTTAGCTTTACTAATAAAGCATATGGCTTTGTACTTAAGTGGCAGCTTAGATAGTAGTGGGATGCAAGTACTCAGGAAGTTGCATCCAAAACACCTTGTCTAGTAGGTTGTGATATCCTCATCCTAAGACTGCCTGTTAGGATACTGAATTCCACCCCTGTGTTTCCTTTGCAGACTTACCTAAGTGTGAGAGTGGTGGTGTGGTGGTCTGTTTCAAAAGATGTAAGGAAACAGTCTAGACAAACTAGAAATTGCGGTGGTTTATGTTCTTTTTTTTTTTTGTCGGTCATGGGGCTTGAACTCCAGGCCTGGGCGCTGTCCCTCAGCTCTTCAGCTCAAGGCGAGCGCTCTACCACTTGAGCTACAGCGCCACTTCCGGTTTTCTGGTGGTTTATTGGAGATAGGAGTCTCATGGTCTCTCCTGCCCGGGCTGGCTTTGAACCGCGATCCTCAGATCTCAGCCTCCTGAGTAGCTAGGATTACAGGCGTGAGCCACCAGCGCCCGGCTGGTTTATGTTCTACTACCCTTTGGTTATAAGGTAGAAAACTTGACAAGGAAGTTAGAAAGGCAAGTGTGATTTCTTCATGTTATGTGTGGTAGCGGTTAAGTAATTAGTATAAAATGCTGTTTCTGTGGGGGAAAGTAATCAACATGAACATTGTATAGCAGCTTTTTAGAGTAGAGCAAATCTTGATCTTGCTTTGTATTGTGAATGAGGAAATAAGCATGTGTCAGTGACTTAAGACTTTGAAATTTATTTAGGAACACTGAAGCAAAATCAGTGATTTTTCTTCTTGGATAATTTTAAATCCATTCATTTTCCTTTTCTTGCAGTTCCTGGAATGGATGGAGGTGCTTTAACTGATACAAGTCTCACAGATTCCTATTTCAGTACCAGCTTTATTGGAATGAATGGATTTGGAAGCCCCGTGGAAACAAAATATCCCTTAATACAGGTATATTCTTTGTGAGAATTTATAGTACACTAAACAGTGAAATTTATTACAAGTGCAGGGCACACCTAGAGGATTCATTTATTCCTACACTGTTTGAATTGAGAAGAGTTTGAGATGATGAGATGGGGTAAGCCATCTCCTGTAGAGTTATAAGAGATTTCAAAGGGTAGAGGCTGGGAAGGGGAAATGGTATTAGAATATATAGGGTATGTTCGGGTATATATGTATGCTGATTAAACTTGGTGTGTGTGTGTGGTGTGTTGGTGGGTAGGTGGGTGGATCATTCGACTGGTCAGTCCACTTAAATGTCATATATAAGATGTGAATTTGAAGGGCTTTCCAGATTGGAAAGACGTAGAGGATATAGAGTATATCAGGAAATCAGAGGACAGGTTTAGAAAATAGAAGATAACCTGATATTTCTAAAGTGTATGAAGGATAATATAAATTGTGAGGGTATTAGAGCATTTAGTTACTTTAGATAGTTGGCTATTGGAAATCATACTTTGTGTATAAGGAAGCTTGGTAGTTACCTATGTCTTGTTTAAGCTAGTGAATTATGGAAATGAATTCAAAATTTTGCCTTAAATTAATCTGGCCAGTGAGAAAAAATTTTTGAAGTTGATGTCTCAGAAGTTTTTCAGGTTTGTACAGAAAGTTGTATTCTAACATTTATAGGGAAATTAATTTGTCAATCATGCAAAAGATGGATTGAATAGAGAATGAAGCAAATGGGGTTAGTCTTAATTGTTGACAGTTGACATTGTGTGTGTGTGTGTGTGTGTGTGTATGTATATTTATTTTATTTTTCAGAGAATGACTAATAGTAGCAGCTCCCCAAGCCTTCTAAATGACAGTGCCAAGCCATATGCAGGCCATGGTAAGTGCTGGTTCCTTTTGCTTGTGTGTGTGTGTGTGTGTGTGTGTGTGTGTGTGTGTGTGTGTGTGTGTGTGTGTGTGTGTGTGTGTGTGTGTGTGTGTGTGTGTGTGTGTGTGTGTGTGTGTGCTGGTTCCTTTTGCTTGTGTGTGTGTGTGTGTGTGTGTGTGTGTGTGTGTGTGTGTGTGTGTGTGTACCCATTTTGAATTCTATAAGCATCGTGTGTGTGTGTGTGTGTGTGTGTGTGTGTGTGTGTGTGTGTGTGTGTACACATTTTGAATTCTATAAGCACCATGCCTATTACAGAAAATCTGAAAGCTAGGAACAGATATTAAGTAGAAAGTAAGATGAATCTGTGATTTTTGCATGTTACATACAAGGATAAGAATTAAAATTCTTATTCCACAATTTTTCTTTATATATCAGTGCATATAATAACAAAGATCACATTAAATATACTTTAATCAAGAATGCTTTTCAAGCACTGTGGATTAGGTGCAATTATTTAATTTCACAATTTAACTACTCCTGGTTCCCCTACCCCATCCCCCTTTTTATTTTTGGTGCTAGCTGGGGCTTGAACTCTAAGCTTCACTCTCTAGCTATTTCTGTTCAAGAAGCTATACCTCAAGCCACATATCCACTTATGGCATTTTTTGGTTAATTGGAATCTCTTCTATTTATTTGCCTAAGCTAGTTCTGACCCTTTTTACCTGAGTAGCTGGGCTTATAGTCATTAGTTACTGGTGTCTGACTACTTTACTTTGTCTCGTGTGTGTGTCCTGATATGGGTGGTGACTAGTGTTCTACTGGTGTGTGTGTGTGTGTGTGTGTGTGTGTGTGTGTGTGTGTGTGTGTGTGTGTGTGTGTGTGTGTGTGTGTGTGTGTGTGTGTGTGTGTGTGTGTGTCTGTGTCTGTGTCTGTGTCTGTGTCTGTGTCTGTGTCTGTGTCTGTGTGTCTGTGTGTGTGTGTCCTGATATGAGTGGTGACGTGTGTGTGTGTGTGTGTGTGTGTGTGTGTGTGTATGTGTCCTGATATGAGTGGTGACTAGTGCTTTACTACTGGAGCCACAGCTTCACTTCTGGCTTTTTGGTGGGTAATTGTACATAAGAGTTCCCAGACTTTCCTGCCCTGGCTGGCCTTGAAGCATCATTCTTTTTTTTTTTTTTTTTTTGTCGGTGGGACCTTTTTTAAAAAATATTTTTAAATTGAGATTGAGTGATTACATAAATTTCACAGTATTGTGAGATAGTGATAGTTAAAGTTTCAAACACATTTTAACCTTCAGGAGGCAAATTGTCATTATCATGGTCTACAATGTTTGTGAATTCTATGAGCTTTGACAATACAACTATTTCTTCCACTTTGGGTGATATGTATATTTCTTTCCTTGTGCTTAGTGTAAACTTGAACCATGAGTCTTAGCTCTCAGCCTTCTGAGTTGCTAGGATTGCAAGTATGAGCTATCAGCACCTGGCTTTACATTCTATTTTTTTAAAAAAAGTCCTACAGTAGTCTCTGCATCAGTAAGTTATTTATTTTTTGACCAGTATTAGGGCTTGACTTGGCCTCATGCTCTTACTTGTCTATTTCATTAAGGCTGATTCTCGACCACTGAAGCCACATTTCCATTTCTAGCTTTTTACTAGTTAATTAGATTTGTTTGTTGGGTTTGTTTTGAACAAGGATCCTCATATCTAAGTCTCCAAAGGAGCTTGGATTACAGGTGGGACCCACTAGTGCCTGGCTCTGGAAGATGATAATAATGGTGAGAACAAGAGTTTGCATGTTGATTTGGTTATAAGAGTTTTATGTATGTATATCAGATTTCTGTCACTATTTAGAAATTTCTATCTTGTGCTATTGAAAACATTTTCATAGTGGATAAAATGCAAAAAGGTAATTTTCCGCATTATGTATTTTATTTTTTGTCAGTCGTGGAGCTTGAACTCTGGGCTTGGACACTGTCCCTCAGCTCTTCAGCTCAAGGCTAGCGCTCTACTACTTGAGCCACAGCACCTCTTCTGGCTTTTTCTGTTTATGTGGTGTTTAGGAATTCAACCCAGAGCCTCATGCATGCGAAGCAAGCAATCTACCATGGAGCCACCTTCCCAGCCCGGAATTGTGTATTTTAATATTCCCATAGAGTTTAAATGTTGCATTTCATTTCAGATTTTTTTTTGTTTGATTCTTTTGTTCTTGTTTTTTTTTTTTTTTTTGTTAGTACTAGAGCTTAAACTTAGGGGCCTTGTGCTTAGGAGGTAAAAACACTTGACCCTAGGCTGCAACTTCCTTTGTTTTTAGTCTCTTCCCTTTCTCTCTCTTCCCTTCTCTCCTTTCTCCCCCACCCCCACTCCTCTCTCCCCTCTCACCTTGTCTCCCCCCTTTCCCCTCTCCCCTCATCCCCCCCCCCCCTTTCAGTCTTAGCTAAATAGCAGTGGCTCATGCCTGTAATCCTTGGTACTCAGGAGGATGAGAACAGGGCAGTTCAAAGTCAGTTTGGGTAGGAAAGTCTGTGAAACTCTTTTAATTTCAATTAACCATCAACAAGCTGGAAGTAGTGCTATGGCTCAAGTGGTAGAGCACTGACCTTGAGCAAAAAGCCCAGGGATAATGCCTAGGCTCTGAGTTTAAGCCCTGCAACCCCACCTTCCCCCAAAACAAAAACAAAATGATTGAATTTTACCCCAGTTGAACCTGGGTAGGGATTTACCTACCTACAGCTTTTTCCTATCACATAACTGGGACCATAAATGTGCATCATCATTCCTAACTTATTGATTGAGATTTGGTATATAACTTTTTGCCCTGTCTAGCAGAGATTTTTCTGATCTCCACCTCCTTACTAGCTAAGAGCTAGTTAAACTTGTGCCCAATATAAATGCTGACTTTTCAGTGCTCTCAAAGTTAGCACAAATATGATAATAATGAGAGCCAACAGTGTAAAAATTGTAATCTTGCTATTGTAATAGCTTTCTTTATTAGCTATTTGATAGTAAATTAATGTTAACATCAATGAATTGTTAGATGAAAATCCAAATAGAAAAAGAAATTAAGATATGTACTCTATATATGTACTACATTATGGAATAATTAAAAGTTCTTGTAATGAAGACATTTAATTTTTTTTAACTTTACAGATAATCTACAGAGATTTAGAAATATAAGAGCTTTTTTCGAAGCTTAAAAGTGAAAGTAAAATATTTCATTGTACTCGGAAGGCTGAGATTTGAGGATTGTAGTTCAAAGCCAGTTCAGGCAGAAAATTAACCACTAAAAAGCTGAAGTTGGAGCTGTGGCTCAAGTAGGCTATCCTTGAGTGAAAAAGCTCAGGAACTGTATCCAGGCCCTGAGCTCAAGCCCTATTACTGACACGCAATTTTTTTTTTTTTTTTACTGAATCTCATGAATACCTTTTCAGAAACTTGTTATATGAAAAATGACAAATAAGAGATATAATTTTGTTTAATTTAGAATTTGTGAAATCGTGAAACTTACCTTTAAATTCTTTGTTAAAGCATTTAATATTTCCATTTTTATACACTGTATACACTGTATGTTTCTAGTAGGAGTATAAAATAGATGTTGATAAATTTGCAAGTATGGAATGGTTTGTAGAGTAGATGATTTTAAGACCTTGCTAATGTATTTGTTTCCAAGTCTATAATTCTGGTTAGTCTCCCTTGCTCTCTTTTTTATCCTTCTCAGGATTTGGTCTTTTTTTTTTTTTTTTTTTTTTTGGGTCCAGTCGTGGGGCCTGAACTCTGGGCCTGGGCGCTGTCCCTCAGCTCTTCAGCTCAAGGCTAGCGCTCTACCACTTGAGCCACAGCACCACTTCCGGCTTTTTTCCTTTTGCTTATGTGGTGCTGAGGAATCGAACCCAGGGCCTCAGGCTTGCAAGGCAAGCGCTTCTACCACTGAGCCAACTTCCCAGCCCAGGATTTGGTCTTAAGAACACCAACATTAACTATAAATAAACTTATCTGCTGGCCGGTGGCTCACACCTATAATCCTAGCTACTCTGAAGGCTGAGATCTGAAGATTGTGGTTCAAAGCCTGCCTGGGCAGGAAAGTCCAGGAAAGTTCGTGAGACTCTTATCTCCAATAAACTACTAGAAAACTGGAAGTGCCACTGTGGCTCAAGTGGTAGAGCTCTTGCTTTGAGCTGAAGAGCACAGGACAGCGCCCAAGCCCAGAGTTCAAGCCCCACGACCGACCCCAAAAAACCCCCCAAAACAAAAAATATAGCTTCCTATTATAAACACATAGCAACACTATTTGGAGGTTTTTTTCCTATTGGATTTTCCTGTTTAGATCAAACAGATGTATACTAATCGATAAGAGTTTCTGAATAGTTATATGAATACGACATATAGTATAAAGAAGTATTCATCAGTTTAATCCACTCAGATAGTATGTGAACATCCACTGAGTTATTGTGGCTTAGGACTGATTATAGGCATTGTTAAGTTACTATTTATTACATTTGTGCGTTACTTGAGTTGCCTGTGTGGAAACTTATGTAACTTGCCTTCCAGATCCTCTAACTTCATCCGCTTCATCCTTGTTTAATGACTTTGGTGCCCTCAACATCTCTCAGAGAAGAAAGGTAAGTAAAATTTTAAAAGTGAAACGAAATAGAATTTAGAGGTGATGTTGGGAGTGTTACCTGCTTATTGTCAATGTTCTTTTATCTGGGATGGTATGGGTGCTTTTATGTAGATTGAAATATTTTTCTCGCCTTTTATCCTTTGCTTGTACTTCTTATACATGGAATTTTATTTGATCTCTGTGAACCCATTTTCTAATTTGTGAAGGATGAAATTCCGTTTATTTTTGCCCATGCTCTTTATCTTAAATGGGTACTTAAGATGGCATGTAATGATACAATGGCTGTTTATGTGACTAAATGTAGGCATGTTAATCATGATTTAATTTTATTTGCAACTATTTTGTCTCAATTGCAAAGTTCTCCTGTGAACTCCTCATAAATCTAAAATTTTGAATTTTTTTTTCCTTCTGCTACTGGGACTTGAGTTTAGGTCCTTAAGCTCTTCCTTGGCTGGTGTTCTATTAATTGAGCCACACTTTCAGACTGCTTTTTGCTGGCTTTTCAGAATCAGATGGCGAAACTCTTTTGCCCGAACTGGCTTTTAATTTTTTAATTAGGATTACAGATGTTGAGTTACAAGGGCCTGGCCAAGTTTCCAACATTTTATAATTGATCCGACTATTTAAAACCAGTACAAAAACTATTCTCTCTCTCTGTCTCTCTCTCCGTCTCTCCGTGTCTCTCTCTCTCTCTCTCTCTCTCTCTCTCCCCCCCCTCCCTCCCTCCCCCTCCCTCTCCCTCCACCCCCCTCCCTCCCCCTCCCTCTCCCTCCACCCCCCTCCATCCCCCTCCCTGCCCAACCCCTCTCTATTAGGTAGGGTTGTTTTTTTTGAGAGAGTACTGCTGTCAAGTCCAGGCAGGCCTACAATTCTGCTTCAGACTCTGCTTCAGACTCCCCACTGCTGGCCCTAAAGTGTTTGCCACCATACCCAATTCTTAAAACATTTTTATGTTAGGGGCTAGGAATGTGGCTTAGTGGTAGAGTGCTTGCCTAGCATGCATGAAGCTCTGGGTTCCGTTCCTCAGTACCATGTACACAGAAAAAGCTGGAAGGGGCACTGTGGCTCAAGTGATAGAGTGGTAACCTTGAGCAAAAGAAGCTCAAGGACTCTGCCCAGGCCCTGACTTCACGCCCAGGATTGGGCGGGGGAACCCAAAACATTTCTTTAGAAATTGTATTTAATTTGGAATTGAAGTTAATAGACTATATATAGAGTTTCATCCTTTTTGTGTGTGTGAGCGTGCGCATGCGCGCTTGTGTGTGTGTGTGTGTGTGTGTGTGTGTGTGTGTGTGTGTGTATATGTGTATGTGTATGTGTATGTCTGTCCTGGGGCTTAACTCAGGGCTTGGTTGCTATCCCTAAGCTGCTTTTACTCAAGTTAGTGCTCTCGCCAGGCACTGGTGGCTCACACCTTTAATCCTAGCTACTATGGAAACTGTGATCTGAGGATCATGGTTCAGAGCTAGCCTGGGTAGGAAAGTCCATGAGACTCTGAGAAAACCAGAAGTGGTGCTGTGGCTCAAGTGGTAGAGTGCTCACCTTGAGCTGAAGAGCTGAGGGACAGCGCTCAGGCCCAGAGTTTAATCCACAACCTACCAAAGAAAAAGTTAGTACTCTATGACTTGAGTCACAGCTCCACTTTTGGCTTTTTCTTTTACAAGTAGTTTATTGGAGATAAGTCTCACGGACTTTTCTTTCCAGGCTACCTTTGAACCATGATGTTCAGATCTCAGCCTCCTGAATATCTAGGATTACACACACGTGAGCTACCGGTGCCTGGTGATTTTGATATTACTTTATTAGACTGATTATGTGACAAGTAGAGCTGAGTAGGATGATGCCTTTGTTTTAATGTTAATACTAATAGTCATGTGGAGGAAGGGTCCTTTCTTGGTTAGGATCTGTAACAGCTACAGATGTTGAAGAGCTTACACATTTTAAAGTGACAGTAAACTATGAAGTTAACAAAGTTTTGTTTTCAAAATCATGGAAAAAAAGACACCAAGTAAAATACAAGGTTTATTATTATTATTTTTTGGGTCCGGTCGTGGGGCCTGAACTCTGAGCCTGGGCTGGGCACTGTCCCTCAGCTCTTCAGCTCAAGGCTAGCGCTTTACTACTTGAGCCACAGCGCCACTTCTGGCTTTTTTCTTTTTGCTTATGTGGTGCTGAGGAATCAAATCCAGGGCCTCATGCATGCAAGGCAAACGCTCTACCACTGAGCCACCTTCCCAGCCCCAAATACAAGGTGTAGAAAAAGTGATATGAGCATAAGGTTCTTTGGGGAAGAATCAGACCCAGAGGGTAGTATCAAATGCAGTTCAAGAAGACTGATGGTGTTGGTTGTGACTTATACTTACCTTGAATCTCATTGAGTTGTACACTTAGGTATATGTGTTTACATGTCAGCCATTCCATAACGAAGTGGTTTAAAAAATTCAGGAAGACTAGATGTGTTCAAGGCAAAACATTTTGAGGGCAGGTATAAGCACGTTAAGATCTACGTAATAGTTGATTTTGAGACATGGATAAGAACAGGGCAGCTGTGCTTTTTGTTTTTGTTTTTATATGGAGCTAAGACCTTTCACATACTAGACAGGCACTTTAACACAGAGCCTATCCCATCCCATCCCTGATTTTATAAATTTCTTAGAGGATGTCACCAAGAATGTTTATTCTTGCTTTGCATACTTTTCTCAGTGGGTGAAATGTTTAGTTTCTAAATTGACATGCTAGAAGCAGAAGAGAGTTGATCTTTTGGCAATAGAGAGGGCAGTGAGCAGAACCTGTTAACATGTGAGTGAAGTACAAGACACTGAATAACCAAATTATTCTGAAGCTCCTTATAGGAAAACAGGAAGCTTGAATAATTTGTTGGGGGGGGCGGCGGGAAATGGCTTTTTCTTATTTTTAAATCAGATAATCAGTTAGTATAATGAGTAGCCTCCCCCTCCCTCCCCCCCCCCCCCCCCCCCCCCCGGTCGGTTATGGGGTTTGAATTCAGTCAGGACTTGGGCCTTGAGCTCCTTTGTCCAAGGCTAGCACCTTACCACTTTGAGCCACAGCTTCATTTTGAGTTTTTGAGTGGTTAATTGGAGATAAGAGTTTCACAGGGACTTTTCTGCCAGGGCTGACTTTGAACTGCAATCCTCTGGTCTCAGCCTCCTGAGTAGCTAGGATAAGAGGCATGAGCTACCAGCACCCGACAAATAGCATTTCTGATATATGAAAAGATAATAAATACTTAAAAGTACTCTTAATATTGTGTCTTAAAGATGAAGTAAATTTAGAGTCACAGTTTTTTTAAATTTTGTTTTGCTGATACTGTGGTTGAACTCAGGCTTCTTTCTCTCCCTTGGTTTTTTACTTTTTTTTTTTTTTTGACTACCAAGATATTAGTCCCTGGTCACTTTTTTTTTTGTCGTTCATGCGGGCCGCCTGGCACTGTCCCTTCAGCTCTTCAGCTCAGAGCTAGCACTCTACCACTTGATCCACAGTGCCACTTCCAGCTTTTTGTGTTTATGTGGTGCTGAGGAATCGAACCCAGGGCCTCATGCATGCAAGGCAAGCACTCTACCACTGAGCCACTTTCCCAGCCCTGGCTTTTTTACTCATAGCTGGCACATTACTGCTTGAGCAACTCTCCAGCTTTTGCTGGTTATGTGAAGATGAGAGTCTCAGATTTGTATGTCTATACTGGCTCTGTACCATTTTTGTTTCCTGAGTAGTTAGGATTATAGGGGCAAGCCTCTGGTGCCTGGCCTGACATTTTTTATTTATTTATTTTTTTGGACAGTGTGAGGCCTGAACTCTGGGCCTGGGCACTGTCCCTCATCTCTTCAGCTCAAGGCTAGTGCTCTACCACTTGAGCCACATTGCCACTTCGGTTTTTTCTGCTCATGTGGTGCTGAGGAATCGAACCCAGGGCCTTGTGCATGCAAGGCAAGCACTCTACCACTGAGCCACCTTCCCAGCCCCCTGACATTTATTTCTGAGAAAGTTGTAACAATCATGGGGGGGGGGGGGGAGAGAGAGAGAGAGAGAGAGAGAGAGAGAGAGAGAGAGAGAGAGAGAGTGTGTCTGTGTGTGTCTGTGTGTGTGTCTGTGTGTGTGTCTGTGTGTGTGTCTGTGTGTGTGTCTGTGTCTCCTGGGGTTTGAATTTATGGCCTGGCATTTTCCCTGAGCTTTTGTGAACAAGGGTAGTACTCTTACCATTTTGAGCCACAATGTCATTTCTGGCTTTTTGGCAGTTAGTTGGAGATAAGACTCTCATGGACTTTCCTGTCTGGGCAGACTTTGAACTGTGATCCTCAGATCTCATTCTCCTGAATAGGATTACAAGTATGAACCACTGATACCCAGCTAGTGTGTGTGCTTTTTAAAAGAAAGTTATTTTAGGGGGAAGGTGGCTCAGTGATAGAGCGCTTGCCTTGCATGCCTGAGGCCCTGGGTTCGATTCCTCAGCACCACATAAGCAAAAAGAAAAAAGCCTGAAGTGGCACTGTGGCTCAAGAGCACTAGCCTTGAGCTGAAGAGCTGAGGGACAGTGCCCAGGCCCAGAGTTCAGGCCCCACGACCGGACCCCCCCAAAAAAAAATTATTTTAGAGGAGAATAAGGAAATAAAGTATTATTTTAATGTGATCTCAATATTTGTGGAGCTAATAACATAGATCTTAGAGGAAGCAGACTAATATAATGAAATGAGTATTCTGTTTTTTTTTTTCCTCCCATGTACATGGGTTTGAAGTAGGATATAGAGGCAAGCACTCTATTTTCTGAGCTATAACTCTAGTCTTTTTTTTTTTTTTTTTTTTGGGGGGGGGCCCGGTCGTGGGGCCTGAACTCTGGGCCTAGGCGCTGTCCCTCAGCTCTTCAGCTCAAGGCCTAGCGCTCTATCACTTGAGCCACAGCGCCACTTCCAACTTTTTTCTTTTTTGCTTATATGGTGCTGAGGAATTGAACCCAGAGCCTCATGCATACAAGGCAAGCGCTCTACCACCGAGCCACCTTCCCAGCCCCTAACTCTAGTCTTAATGAGCTATACCTCTAGTTTTTAGTTGTTTTTCAAATACAGTTTGCTTTTTTTCCCCTACTGACCTCAGACTGTGATCCTTCTACCGATGGCTTCCTTAGGAATCTAGGTGCTCACTGAACCTCTCCTGGCCTTTTTTATTTTATTTTATTTCTTTATTGTGAAAATACTGTACAGAGGGGTTACAATTATATGGGCAAGATAATGAGTACATTTCTTATCAAGCATTGTTGCCTCCTCCTTTGGTCTCATGACCAACCCCCCCAAAAAATATATATGGTAGAACAATTTGAATTATTCCTTTATATTCTGTGGGAGAGTTAAGTCTCCCAAGACACTAGAAGAGACTGAGTTGTTGAAAATGAGAGCTAATATACTAGAGACTAATACATGAGGAAAACTTTGTAATAGGGTAGGTGTAATGAAAATTTCAACACTGATATGAAGGGACAGAGGCTGGGATGTTGGGTGTAGATGAGTAAAAGGACTGTCATGAAGTGACTTGAGTTGCAGGATTTCAAATATGATTTAGACAAGCAATAAAAATTTGTGTAAGAGGGCTGGGAAGGTGGCTCAGTGGTAGAGCACTTGCCTTGCATGCATGAGGCCCTGGGTTCGATTCCTCAGCACCACATAAGCAGAAAAAAAAAAAAAAGCCAGAAGTAGCACTGTGGCTCAAGTGATAGAGTGCTAGCCTTGAGCTGAAGAGCTGAGGGACAGAGTTCAGGCCCCCTCCCCCTCCCCCTCAAAAAAACACAACAAAACTTGTGTAAGAATGCCTCTGGGAACTAGGCCCTTTTCAATAAAAATAGATGTTGAAATGCAAGTTCCTTGCCAAGTCTGTGTATGGATCAACTACATATGGATCAACTACATATCTGATTGGTATAAATCCTAGGCATAAGTGAGAAGTCTTTATCTTCTGTGCCTGGTGTTCTTGTCTCTTGCTAGGCTAATGACCTACTTCTTCTCTTTTTTATTCACTTAGTCATCTTCCTATTCTATTTTACTCCTTCACTGTACCTAAAGCAAAAACAACAGCAAAACCTGAAACCAACTACCAAATCTTCCATTTACATTTGTTTGGTTGGCTCCTCCTCAGGATGAGAAAGTGTGGTCAGATCATCTGGTGTGGCTTATTGAGAGATATTGATGGAGTGGAGGAGGTACAGTTTTGGATTATTCTGCTGGAGAGAAAATTTTAGTTTTACTAGTATTTTTCTGTACTTCCCTTGTTTGAATCCAGTTTGTGTCTCCTTTTGCCCACTTCTATCTTAAAAAAATCTCTGCATCTATTACTATAAAGATGACTGGTGACAAATACTTCATAATTTCTGCTAAGTTTAACATGGAGTGTTTTTTTTAAAAGCATTTTCTAAAGTTTTTAAAATGTAACATTATTTTTGTTCCGGTGGGAATGGAACTTAAGCTCAGTGGTATAGATGGTCTCTTGTAGAAACTTGTGGACTCCCAAGTTCCTAGGCAAGGGAGCACCCATGCATGATTCCTGCTTACAGTTGTTCAGAACCTCTTATTTCAAAAAGCAAACATTAAGAATAGTACTAAACCAGTAGTTTGAAGGAATAGTTAAGATTTTAGATTTTTGGAGTTGGATACAAGGCAGTTAAATTTTAATACTCTTTTCTTCACTGATTATTTTTGTGTCTTTAAATTTGTAAACTGTTTGTCTTCATTTTCAAAATGAAGAATTAACATGCATAGTGCTTGTGTACATTTGTTTTGAGGACTGTGGGATATGTTTTTTGGCACAGAAGGCCCAATAAATGGTAGCTAATATTGGTATATAATGTTGGATGGTCATTTTCAAGTCTTGTTTGGAAATAAACTATTTTTAAATACCATTTTCCACTTAGTTGGGATTAGCCTGTCTGGAAAAGTAAGTCTGTGGCTGTTCAGAAGATGTCAGCCTTGAGGTGTTGAAGCCCTTCATGTCCTAAGCATTGTATTCCCCTCTCCATAGTAGTTTCCTGTTAGCTTCTTAATCACATCCTTTAACTTTGGAGAAAAATCAGTGTAATAACTCCTATTTTTTGTGATGTATTGGCAGGAAGAACAAGTTTGATTTTATTTATGTTGGATGATTTTTTGTTACAGGTAATATAGGAAATTTACATATTCTGTTAAAAACATCTTACATTTTGTTATTTATGATTCCAATAATTCTTTGAATTTTTTTCATTTTAGGATTGGAAGATTTAAGAACTTAGGATAAGATGGGTAATATTTAATTATATTTCAGATGAAAGGGAAAAAAATCTCTTATGTAAGGCAGTATGAGGAGAGTACAATCACTGAGTCTTCATTAGGTGAAAAACCATGAGATAATGGAGAAAGGCTTGGGTGATTCCAAGAAAATAAAGTTTTTTCTTTTTAATGGTTACTACTTTTCCAGTAATGTTATTTCAGTGTTAATTTTTGTTTGTTTGTTTGTTTGTGTCAGTCATGGGGCCTGAACTCTGGGCCTGGGCCTCAGCTCTTCAGCTCAAGGATAGCATTCTACCAGGTAATTTGAGCCATAGCACCACTTCTGGCCTTTTCTGCTTATGTGGTACTGAGGAATTGAACCCAGGGCCTCATGCATTTGAGGCAAGCACTCTACCACTTAGCCACCTTCCCAGCCCCATTCAGTGTTAATTTCTAACAACCTAATTTCTGAGGCAAGAGCACACAACTGTAAGAGTTCAGTTTTTCAGAATGTAGCACAAATTTATATTCCTAATTATAGGTTCTGTTTTTTCTACTTTTGCAAACACTGAGATATTACTATCTTTTATATATTTGTAATTTTGTAGGCAAAGTTTCTTGTTTATTTGTGATTCCTAGTGCTTTTGAACGTCTTTTGTTTTTATTGGCTATTGGTGTTTGATGTTCACATCTTTTCTATTGGGCTCTCCTTTTTTAAAATTTGTTGTATGAGCTCTTGTAAATTAGAGATTGAAAGTTCTGCAATTATTTTTACATTCTAGCTGGGCACCAGTGGCTCATGCCTGTTATCCTAGCTACTCAGGAGGCTGAGATCTGAGGATCGTGATTCAAAGCCAGCCCGGGCAGGAAAGTCTGTGAGATTCTTATCTCCAATAAACTACTAGAAAACCAAAACCGGAAGTGCGCTGTGCCTCAAGTGGTAGAGCACTCGCCTTCAGCTGAAGAGCGCTCTGCCCAAGCAGAGTTCAAGCCCCACGACCGACCAAAAAAAATAGATTTTTACATTAATTCCTCATTTTGTATTTTGGTTTTCACAAGTAACTTATGCTATCAGTTTTGAACTGTCATTCTAATTCACATTGTTTTAAGTGCTTTAAAAGGAATAAAATATTAACCTTATTTCTGTTAACATAGTAATCCCCAATCTGATGAGTTAGTAATTTTGAACACAGATGTCATTTTCATTTAATGAATTTGAATACTTATTAGTAACTAACTTGCCTTAAAAATGACTAGGTGTTCCCACTTCAGTAGACCTAACATATTTTTGTCTTATTTGTTTGTTTGTTTGTTTCTTATTTATCCTTATGTCTGAATCAATTTTTTTCTTTCTTTCTTTTTTTTTTTTTTGTTGATCATGGGGATTGAACTCTGAGCCTGGGTGCTGTCTCTGAGCTCTTTACCTTAAGGCTAGCACTCGACCACTTGAGCTGCACTGCCACTTCTGGTTTTCTGGTGGTTAATTGGAGATAAGATTCTCACAGACTTTTCTGCCAGGCTAGCTAACTTCCCACTGCAATCCTCAGATCTCAGCCTCCTGAGAAACTAGGATTACAAACATGAGCCTACCAGCATGTCTGGTGGTATGCAGTGAACACCTATTTTGTTGAAATAGATTTAAATTTATGTATTACAAGGGAATTTTGTCCTACTGATTGACTAAAAAATAGTTTTTATTTTTAAAGGTATGTGTGTGATAGGATTTTTGATTTTACCATATTTAAACATATGAACTGAAACTAGTCCCTCATGTAGGACTGTTAACCATAATCGTCTCTTGGTTTTCCAGCTTTGGAGATTTTTCAATTTGTTTTTATATAATAATAGTATAGTAAAACCAAATATTGGACTTAAGATGCCGATTAAGCTTTTTACACTCTACTGTGGTTAGAAAATGTAATAACTGGTATTAAGAACTTGTTCTTACTGGTGTTTTATCTGTTTTCGTAGGAAGTTAACATGCTAACATGTTAGCCTAAGTTTAAGGTAAAATTTAGCCAAAACTATGCTGTTTTCCTCAACTCTGTTACAGTCTTCAAATTTGTTCTTTCATTTTCAAAATGGGAAGGAGAAACTCTTGTTTCTTTGAATTACATCTTCTAGCTGTTGTTTCTCATGATTCAAAGTATCCAATAAGATTCAAATGATTTGAGTAATTTCAGGTTTAGCTAGAATAACATGATTGTAATGTTGCTGGGGAGACTAGCCTGGTTATTCTGACCTACCTCTACCTTCTACATAGTTGGGATTGTAAGTATGGATGCATGGCTATTAGATCAGGTTTTTGTTTTTGTTTTGTTTTGTTTTTCATTTCAAGATTAAATTTAAGCAAAAGGAAAACTTTTGCTCAAGTATGTAATTTTATAGTGATGATTGCTTTTGGTAAGGGACTGAAATTATTAAAACAATAAGCATCATTACAGGTGATGGCTTATTGCAGAAATAACTTTCTTGACTTAAAAACCTTTCACTCTAAATATTTAAACAACTTTAGCATTTATTTCACCAAGTTTTACACTTTGGTTCTACTTTAAAGTAAAATATATGAAAAATTATGAATGAGTTGAGTTTTTTTGAAGTTTTTGTCTTGCTAAGCAATAATATTTCAAGTGATTTTATATTATTGATGGTGCTGAGGTTTAAACTCAGGCTGACTTGAATTGTGCTCTCAGTATTTTTGTGTTTTTAGTTATTTCAGAAAATTTCCTGTCTCCTGTTTCCTGGTAGCTCATGTTACAAGTATAAGTTGTAATGTTCAGCTTATCTATTGAGATGGTGTCTCTGCTCACTTTTCCCACAAAATTAAAAAAATCTTTTGTAAAATTGAGTGTGTGTGTGTCTGTGTGTCTTGGTCCTGGGGCTTACACTCAGGACCTGTGCACTGTCCCTGTATGGACTGTTGTGGTCAAGGTAGTTCTCTAGCTCTTTGATCTATAGCTCCACTTCTAGCATTTTGGTGATTATTGGAAATAAGAATTTCATGGACGTTCCTGTCAGGGCTGGTGTAGAACCATGATCCTCAGATCTCAGCCTCCTGAGTAGCTAGGATTATATGTATGAGCCACCAATAGCACCCTGCCTGTCATGGTATATTGACTGGTATTTATACTTTGGATCTTTTCAGTATTACCTAGGAGTTTTTATTTTTGGATTAGACTTTAATCTCTGGCTGTTCTCTGGAAAACACTTTGTAAAGGTATATGTTTGGAGATCTCTACCTAAGAGGAAAAATGTTAGTTACAGGTTTTTAGCCTAGGGTTAAGGGGAGCAAACAGTAAATGAGTTCCTATTTGGAAAAATAAGAAACATAATTATATAAAGAAGGCTTTTTGTGAGAGTGATGATACATTGGATATATTAAAAACTTTATAATGCATATCTGTATAGGAGATAGTTGCTTTTTTTGGGGGGGGGTCATCGGGCCTGAACTCTGGGTCTAGGCGCTATCCCTCAGCTCTTCAGCTCAAGGCTAGTGCTATACTACTTGAGCAACAGTGCCACTCTTGTTTTTTTCTGCTTATGTGGTGCTGAGGAATAGAACCCAGGGCCTGAGCCACCTTCCCAGCTCCGCATTGATTATTTAACTGGATCAAAAAGTGAGTTTGAGGGCTGGGAAGGTGGCTCAGTTGGTAGAGTGCTTGCCTTGCTTGCATGAGGTCCTGGGTTCGATTCCACATAAGCAGAAAAAAACTGGAAATGGCGCTGTGGCTCAAGTGGTAAAGTGCTAGCCTTGAGCAAAAGAAGCTCAGAGACAATGCCCTGAGTTCAAGCCCCGGGACTGGCAATACAAAACAAAACAAAACCAAAAAACAAAAAGTGAGTCTGACTGCAATTTGGTTGGACTGCAATTTGTATAAGTTTTGTTGGCAGGTTGTGATTTTAAACAAACAATATGTGTTGGATTTTTGTGATAGCACAGTATTTTCTTTTTTGGTCAGTTGTGGGGCTTGAACTCTGGGCCTGGATGCTGTCCCTGAGCTCTTCAGCTCAAGGCTAAGCCCTCTACCACTTGAGCTGCAGTGCCACTTCCAGTTTTCTAGTGGTTTATTGGAGATAAGAATCTCATGGACTTTCCTGCCCGGGCTGGCTTTGAACTGTGATCTTCAGATCTCAGCCTCCTGAGTAGCTAGGATTACAGGCGTGAGCCACCAACACCCAGCTAGTATTTTCTTAAATGTACATATTCCCCCCCAGAGAAAACAGACAATCATTATATGTCATCATCTTAGTTTTCTACCTGAATACAAAAATGTGTAAGTTTAATATTATGCTCTCTCCAAGGATTTAACTAGCTAGAACTTGATTTAAAATTGTCTCACTTAAAATGTGAGACATGTAAATTATGAAGTATACATCTTCATCCACAGAAGTTCCTAATAATCTAGATGTGTAGAGGATTACTGGATTGGTCAAAGATTGCATAACAGTGGAGCTAGTTTTACCATCATAAATATCTTTTATAGTATTGTAATTATGGTATATAGGTAGGTAATCTCATTGCTTTTCTTAGTAGAAGCTTAATTTTTTTTTTTGTCTGCCTTAAAGACAGTATTATATAGGCCATTGGTGGAGAACCTAATTTTCATAGAATATTCCTATAAGCATTATTTGTAAAGTTTTTGAAACTTACATTAAGTGAATCAGATGTTTTCTTTAAATTAATTCCTTTTATATTAGAATTTTTGGTATTTGGAGATATGATCTGGCTTTGTAGCTCAGGCTAACTTTGAACTTGAGTTCTTTTCTTCTTGCCTCAGACTTCTGTATGTTGGTATTACAGGCAAGAGCTACCATGTCCAGTTATACCATAAGCTTTAAGGAATTTTCTAGCTATGGTGTATATGTGTTTTTTTTTTTTTTTTTTTTTTTTTTGGGTCCGGTCGTGGGGCCTGAACTCTGGGCTTGGGCGCTGTCCCTCAGCTCTTCAGCTCAAGGCTAGCGCTCTACCACTTGAGCCACAGCACCACCTCCGGCTTTTTTCTTTTTGCTTATGTGGTGTTGAGGAATCGAACCCAGGGCCTCATGCATGCAAGGCAAGCACTTTACCACTGAGCCACTTTCCCAGCTCCCTGTATATGTGTTTATAAAGATTTTTTTTTTTTTTTTGGGTCCGGTCGTGGGGTCTGAACTCTGGGCCTGGGCGCTGTCGCTCAGCTCTTCAGCTCAAGACTAGCGCTCTACCACTTGAGCCACAGAGCCACTTCCGGCTTTTTTCTTTTTGCTTATGTGATGCTGAGGAATCGAACCCAGGGCCTCTTGTATGCAAGGCAAGTGTTCTACCACTGAGCCACCTTCCCAGCCTATTTAAAGATATTTAATTTTAACTATTTTTGGCAGTTATAACTCATGACAGAAAGGAGTAAATATAACTTTCTTCAGTTTTAAAACTCAAGCATGTATCAGTTTATTATTTTTTAAAGGAGAAATATATTCCTTTTAAGATACAGTTTAGTGCAAATTTGCTGTAATCAATAGATTGTAGAAGCTGTGATCTAATAATTTTCCTTTTTCCTTTCCTTTTCTTACCTTTTTTTTTTTTTTTTTTTTGGTCGCTTTTGGGTCTTCAACTCTGGGCCTGGGTACTGTCCCTTAGCTCTTCAGCGCAAGGCTAGCTCTCTACCACTTGAGCCACTTCGGATTTTCTGGTAGTTAATTGGAAATGAGAGTCTCACGAACTTTCCTGCCTGGGCTGGCTTTGAACCAAGATCCTCAGATCTCAGCCTCCTGAGTAGCTAGGATTACAGGCATGAGCCACCGGTGCCCAGCTGATCATCTAGTAATTTTCACATGTAAAGTTAAAATGTTTTACTGACTTCATTATAATAATGATGCATTTATGATTTTTATTGGACAGTTTATTAGAAATTCAAATTAGTGAATTTTGAATGAAATTTGTGTTATTTGTAGCTTGAAATTATTTCTTTTAAATACTTTAGATTGAATACACACACTTGACAGGGTGACTTGTACTCTGGTTCATTGAACAGAAGTAAATTGTTTCTTTTAATGTACAAAATTGTTCATGAAGAATTGATTGTAACAATTCAAAACAGTTTGAATGATCATCAGAGGAGAAATATTTATCGCAGCATTGTGTGCAGAGTTTGGAAGCAAAAAAGAATGGTCCTTCGTTGTTTTCTAAGCCTCCATCTGTCTCATTTCTGCACTGTCACTGGGAAGATGATAGATGAGGGCTTCCCTGAGCTTTCCAATTTCTACTCAAAATCACAGGTCCTTGACATTCACTCATGAAGAGCATTTTGTGGAGTTTTCACAACAACAACAAAAAATCTCACAAGATAGAAGTTGTAGTATGGATTTATTTTTGTATGACAGGATAAAGCAGGAATGAGTGGGGAAAAAAGAGAAATAAAAGAGGGTAACAAGTTTGACAAGAGATGTACTTATTACCTTATATAACCGTAACCCCTCTAAACTTCACCTTGACAATTAAAAAAAAAAGAAACGTTCCTATTCTTCATGCAGGAAATCGAAGCTAAAGTTTCTTAGGGTGCGTGCGTGCGTGCGTGCGTGCATGCGTGTGTGTGTGTGTGTGTGTGTGTGTGTATGTGTTGCGTGTATGCACTCACATCTGCGCACCTCATCCAGGGGCTTGAACCTAGGGCTGGACACTCACTGTCTCTTAGCATTTTTGCTCAAGGGTAGCACTCAGTCACTTTAGCCACAGCTCTATTTCCAGCTTTTTGGTAGTTGGTTAGAAGTAAGAGTTGCAGGGACTTCCCTGCCAGTGCAGACTTTCTGAGGTGCTCAGCTTCCTAGGTAGCTAGAATTGCAGGTGTGAACCACTGGTGCCCAGCAGTAAAATAGTTTTTTATTAAGTCATTCCTTAGCATCAGCAGCTAGCTTCCTTTAACTAGGGGATAGTTCTCATCAGCAAATAACGTTAGCAAGATGAGTTGCTAAGAAAGATAAAGTTTGCAGTATTTAAAAATTTGTATTGTATGTCCTTGAAGCCATTTCTTCATAAATACAGTAAAAATAGGTAAGTTCTAGTGGGGGAAATAGTTGTAAAGTATTTACTTAGTTCATTTTTATTCATTAAGTAGCCTCAAAATCAGGCTACAGTACATCTGAAACAAGTAATGTTTTATATATTACTTATTCTGCTAGTACTATGGGTTATCTTAGGGGTGAAGGGTGGGAGCTGGTGGGAGTGATATGGACATTAGAATGTCTTAAAGATTTTCCTTGTTTCCTATCCCATCATTCCTGATACCATCTATATGTTAGTTACTTTAGTTTAGACTAGTATGGGGATGTAGGAGTGGCCTGGTCTCTTTCCTTCTTTTTCCTAGCCAAGGAAGTATCGCCTGGGGATGCTGGAGGAGAGGCTAGTTCCGATGGGATCAAAGGCACGGAAAGCAAAGAACCCTATTGGCTGCCTTGCTGACAGGTGTAAATCAGGAGTACCCATCAATATGGTTTGGTGGAACAGAGTCACAGAAAACAATTTACAGGTAAAAAATAATTTTATTAGACATTCTTTGAAAATGAATATCTTGGCTGCCTTCTGTGTCTGTGGGGGGTGGTGGGTATGAAAGGATTGGATGGCTCAGCTGAAATACTGAGGTGATTTGAAAAAATTACATCATAGTAAAGTTAATAACCCATTACCTAAACTTGGGGGATTGAACTCAAAACTCCCATCATTGGCCTATTTATTTTTGCTTTAGTTATTTTCAGATAGGGTCTCTCTCTCTCTCTCTCTCTCTCTCTCTCTCTCTCTCTCTCTCTCTCCTCTCTCTCCTCTCTCTCCTCTCTCTCCTCTCTCTCCTCTCTCGCCTGGGGCTATCTGTGTTGTCTAGTCCTGTTCCACCTTTTTTTTGCTCAGATGGAGTCTCACCAAGTTTTTGGCCCTGGCTATCCTTGAACATAATAACAATTGTGAGTGACTGTGCCCAGCCTAACTAAATGTTATTATATTAGTAGAGTTTTGACTTTTCCCTGCTTTGGAAAGTGTATTTCTTTTTTTTTTTTTTTTTAATTGTTTTGTTTTTGCCAGTCCTGGGGCTTAAATTCGGGCTGGGTGTTGTCTGTGAGCCTCTTTGTGCTCAAGGCTAGCACTCTACCACTTGAGCCGCAGGCCAATTCTGGCTTTCTCTGAATGTTTATTAGAGATAAAAGTCTTCTATAGGCTTTCCTGCCTGGGCTGACTTTGAACTGAATCCTCAGATCTCAGCCTCCTAAGTAGCTAGGATTACAGGTCTGAGCCATTGGCACCCAACTTTAATTCTTCTTTTATATTTTGTTAACATTTGAGGCCTTTTTTTTCTCCCCTTTTTGGTAGTGCTGGGGATCAAACCCAGCACATCCAGCTTACTTAGGGCACTAATACTCAAAACATATTATAAAATATATTATAAGAATAAGTTTTATTATTTGGTATTTGAACACTGGAAAGTTCTATGGTATGTCTTTGTACATTGTTAGTAGGAAATAAAAGCTATTTAAAGAAACAAGCTTCAGCAATATGTTTTCATAGGGTTATTACAGATATGTCAGACTTTGACTATCCTAACAATGCCAAACAATGAAAATGAGGTTTTGTAGGTCAATGACTAGCTTCTACATAACATTGTAAATGACCTACAAAATAATTTGTGTTCCATTTTTAACTTGGATAATAATAATTACACTTGCCAGTCATATAGTAGGGATAACTTTGTTAATATGCTACATTAACAAAATAGCTTGGTTTTATATCTATCTAACTTCAAAAGAAATCCTACAATATTTTATTGTGTTCAATATTAATATGGTAGCAATGTCTGTGTTGCTTTGGATACAAGAATAAAGACATTTTTCCAGGAATATAGCAAAATATGACATTTGTCCCTGTTGACTTTGGAAGTGGTTTTCTGAAAATAAGGGAACAGTGTACTTTAAATTAGAAAGTTTGGATATATTATGAATAGTAATATAGTTTTAACTAAATTTTTCTTGTCTTTGAGATCAGTGGGAAAGATAATTAACTTGGGTTATTATAGTTGTGAGTTTTCAAAATAAAGTCTGAAAATACATTGGGCCCCAACTATTAAAAGCAGCTGTGATAGAGACTGTCTACTGCAGAGGTATGGACACTATTTTGACCTCTCTGCCCTGATTCTAGAGATGGTTCTGAAGTGTCTCTTTTAGCATGGCTTGAAAAAATGATTAAGTTAGAATAAGACTATATATTTGTTATGCTTTAGTTTTTTTTTTTTTTTTTTTGGTCCGGTCATGGGGCCTGAACTCTGGGCCTGGGTGCTGTCCCTCAGCTCTTCAGCTCAAGGCCAGTGCTCTACCACTTGAGCCACAGCGCCACTTCCAGCTTTTTTCTTTTTGCTTATGTGGTACTGAGGAATCGAACCCAGGACCTCATGCATGCAAGGCAAGCGCTCTACCACTGAGCCACCTTCCCAGCCTATGCTTTAGTTTTAATTAAAACAGCTAGTAGAACATTCAATGTATTAACACTGAACAGGTGTTATGAACCTGATACATACTTTAAATACTACTGCTAGTTTATGCTTCAAATAGTTATTTTCTTTTAAGGACATACTGTATTTTATCCCCCATATTTGCAGTGTTATAAGCCCTAAAATTTTCCACATAGAGCTGTCACTTTTTTTTTTTTTTTTTTTTTGCACCGGTCGTGGGGTTTGAATTCAGGGCCTGGGCTCTGTCCCTCAGCTCTTCAGCTCAAGGCTAGCACTCTACCACTTGAGCCACAGTGCCACTTCTGACTTTTTCTGCTTATGTGGTGCTAAGGAATCAAACCCAGCCTTATGCATGCAGGGCAAGCACTCTACCACTGAGCCAACCCCATGTCACATGTTGAAGTATTGAAAAATACTCATCTAATCTCCCTTATCTTTGGGATCCCTAAACTGAGGCCTTGGAGTAGAGTATTAAGAACAAAGAGTATGCCAGTGTATTCTCTTTCTTTTTCCCGTAGTAGTTTTATTGTAGATGAAAAACAATTTATGTAAATCTGATTTCATATCAATTGAATATAAATTAGTTTGATACTGATTTTTGACTTTGATACTTACCTTTTAATATGATTTAATTTTTTTGTCAAAAAATAAAAAAAAATTTACAGCCAGATATACTAGTCTTTTTATTTTTATTTTGTTCCATTTGTTTCCTTAGGTCTTCTCTAATTTTAAGGGAAGAAAAGAAACATTTGTTTTTTTTTTCAAAATTATAGCCTTTCTTTTCTTTTCTTTCTTTCTTTTTTTTTTTTGGTAATGGTCCTGGGGATTTAACTAGGGCCTAGATACTATCCCTGGGATTTTGTGCTTCATACTAGCACTCTATTACTTGAGCCACAGCTCCACTTCCTGCTTTTTTGTAGTTAGAGATAAAGAGTCTCATAGACTTTCCTACACAGGCTGGCTTCAAACCTTGATTCTCAGATCTCAACCTCTCCTGTATTGCTTAGGACTATAGGCTTGAACTGCCAGTGTCTGGCCAGCTATGCTTTTTAAAAGGGCAAGTTTGTGTCAGGTACTAAGAATAAGCTTTTCCCATATAGAGTCTTTTGGTCTTCTTAATAGCTTATTGTTTTTAAATGTTACTGCTAAATGAAGAAGCTTTTAATCAGAGAGAGCTAGGTTTAGAGTAGAGGAGGAGGGGCTGGGAAGGTCGTTCAGTGGTAGAGTGCTTACCTTCTATGCATGAAGCCCTGGGTTTGACTCCTTAGTACCACATAAGCAGAAAAAGCCAGAAGTGGCGCTGTGGCTCTAGTGGTAGAGTGCTATCCTTGAGCTGGAGAGCTGAGGGTCAGTGCCCAGGCCCAGAGTACAGCCCCCACGACCAACAAAAAAAAGAGTAGAGGAGGAGAAATTTGAAGCCATATTTGTCAGATTCAAAATCTCATTTCTGTATGATATATCTCTAGTTGGAATAAAAAGGACCAGAATTGTTTGGATTATATAAATGGTTTAACTGAAGTATTTGAAAGACACCTTGTTTTGAAATAATAAATGCTTCCATAGATTTCTAGACATGAAATGTATGTGGTTAGGATTAACTATAACATTTAGAAGACCAGTGCTTTTTCCTTGTAGTATGTCTTTATCTCAGTGACATTTTATTTAGTTTTTTTCTAGACTTTGAGCATTTTTTACATTGATTTCCTAATCTTGACCCAACACCTTGGACTTTTTTCACTTCCTTTTTCTACTTCTGAAAACAAACTAATCAGCCAGCAAAAAAATTGAACGATAACATCTCAGTCTAGTGTTTGAAGTCCGGAGGCAGTACATTCATGTTGCACTTACTCCTTCTGTGCTGGAATATTATAAATGATTGTAGTATCTTGCCAGTGATTCCCATCCTATCATTTTATTGTAATCTTTTGATTTATTTTCTTCCAAGAATCTTAGATAAAGCCTCTTGATAGGCTGCACATGCCATTTATAAGACAGTGGTTTACATTTCCATTTAAAAATATATGGACTCAATGAATATGAATACCTGCTCAATATACATGAAAATAGAACTGAGAATCTTGAGAGGATGGGTAACATGGGGGTAGATGGGAGGGGAAGAATGATAGGAGGGTGACACAGATCAAAATGGACTGTACAAATAAATTTACATGTTGAGCAGGAGGCTGAGATCTGAGGATTGAGGTTCAAAGCCAGCCCAGGCAGGAAAGTCTGTGAAACTCTTATCTCCAATAAACCACCAGAAAACCAGAAGTAGCACTGTAGCTCAAGTAGTTGAGCTCTAGCCTTGAGCTGAAGAGCTGAGGGACAGTGCTCAGGCCCAGAGTTCAAGCCCCATGACCGCCCCCCCCCCAAAAAAATTACATGTTGAATTGAAATTTATTTGCACAACTGTTTATATATATATTTTTTATTGTAAAGATACTGTACACAAGGTTTTGACACAACTATTTAAAAATAATAATTATCTGTTTCTAATTGCTACTACTTAAGAGCCAAAGAAATACAGTATTTTTTAAAGATCTCTTGTAGCTTTGCAGAAAAAGGGTTTATTCTTTGCATGGCTGCCTGAAATGTTGATAAAAATTATCTGGTCTGTGTATGTATAGTCCTCAGGTGGGGGGATCCAAGGAGCAATTTCTGCTCTTTTGTTTTAGTGTTGGTGGGACAATCTGAGGGCTTGAATCTGGCGCCTAGACATTGTACGTGGGCTTTTTTCTTTTGCTCACTGTTGGTGTTCTTCCAATTGAGCTACTGCTCCCTTCACTTGTGTTTTTTTTTTTTTCTGAGTAGTTTTTTTTTTTTTTTTTTGAGATAAGAGTCTCACAGACTTTTCTGCTTGGGCTGGTTTCAAAATGCAATCCACGTATCTAAGCTTTCTGAGTAGCTAGGGTTACAGGCCTGAGCCATCAGCTCTGGACACTTCTGCTCTTTTATCTCTCCCTCTCCCAGTCTCCCAATCTGCCTCTTTCCCTCTTTCCCTCTCTTTCCCCTTCTCCCTCTCTCCTCTCTGTGATCTGTCTCTCCTCTTCTCCCTCTCTCCTCTCTCCCCCTGTGATCACACTCTCCCTCTCTTCTTCTCCCCCCCCATGGTTGCTCTCTCCCTCTCTCCCCTCTGTGATTTTAGGTAGGTTTTCCTTCCCAAAAGTTGAAAGACAACATTCATTTAATATTGTATTTGACAGATATGAAAATTGTGCTTTAGAAAAGGCTAATGATGGTAAGTGATAGAGCCTAGGATTCTATTCAGTATCTACTTAATTCTAAATCCTGAGATTTTCCTAATATATTGTTTGCGTTTAACCTCCTTCTGTCTCTGTTTTACAGAAGTCTGCATTATCTTTCTCCCTGTTTTCTTTTTTTTTTTTTTTGCAGCTACAGATATGGTTATGCTTTTTTTTTTTTTTTTTTTTTTTGCTGTGTTGGTACTGGGGCTTGAATTTACTGCCTCAAGCTCTTGCTTGGATTTTTTTACTCACAGCTGTACTCTACCACTCTATCACTTTAACCCATGCCTCCAGTGCAGGCTATTTATACTGCTTTTACATAAATGTCTTCTATGTTTTTTGTAAAATCTTTTTAGGATCTGTCCCTTCCCTCCTTCCCAAGGCTGTCTTTCCTTATATGTCAAGATATCTGACATACACTGGTTCTAATCATATGGGAGTTTTTGTATTATAATAATGACCTTGTCAGCTCTCAGGATCCTTGTTATCCTTGCCTTATTGTTCAGAGTCTTAAACTGCACAGTCCTTCATTTCTTTTCCTTGGGAGATAGCTAAAATACTGATTTCCCTTCCTCAGATATCTGGAGAAAATTACATATAATTACTGATTCCATAATACTTGATGTTTGAGTTATTTCATTGTTTTTTAATTAATTAATTAATTGCCAGTCTTGGGGCTTGAACTCTGGGGCCAGGCACTGTTCCTGAGCTTCTTTTGCTCAAGGCTAGCACTCTACCATTTGAGCTGCAGAGCCATTCCGGCCTTTTCTGTGTATGTGGTGCTGAGTCATCGAACCTAGAGCTCCATGCATGGTAGGCAAGCTCTCTACTACTAAGCCACATTGCCAGCCCTTGTGTTTTTTTTTTTTTTTTTTTTTTGGTTAGTGGTGGGGCTTGAACGCTGGGCCTGGGTACTGTCCTTCAGCTCTTCAGCTCAAGGCAAGCGCTCTACCACTTGAGCCACAGCACCACTTCTGGTTTTCTGGTGGAGATAAGAGTCTCATGGACTTTCTTGCCTGGGCTGGCTTTGAACCATTATCCTCAGATCTCAGCCTCCTGAGTAGCTAGGATTACAGGTGTGCTTTTTATATTTTATAGTCACCATTTGTTGCCACTGATAGTTAGCTTTGATTTCACAACTGATTCAGAACATAAGATAGTGATTTCTTTTGAAATGTTAAAGATTGTTTAGTCTTTTAAAACTCAACATTTAACATTTTCCAAATAGTCCTTGATGTGATGCCATCTTCAGAGGCTTGACGGTCTAATAGTGTGTGTGTGTGTGTGTGTGTGTGTGTGTGTGTGTGTGTGTGTGTGTGTGTGTGTGCGTGTGCGTGTGCGTGTGTGTGTGTGTGTGCGTGTGTGCGTGTGTGCGTGTGTGCGTGCGCGCGCGCGCGCGCTAATCCTGGGGCTGGAACTCAGGGCCTATCCCTGAGCTGTTTTGCACAAGGCTAGCACTCCAGCACCATGTTAGGCTTTTTGCTGGTTAATTGAAGATAAAAATCTCATGGACTTTTCCTGCCTAGTCTGGCTTGGAACTTTGATGGACAGATCTCAGCTTTCTGAGTAGCTAAGATTATAGGTCTGAGCCAACAGCACTCAGCTGTTTCATATTCTTTTGTGTTTCATAGTCTTCTCATGATACCAGCCCACATACCAAGTAGATCAGCTGAGTTGTAACATCAGCATCCTTTGTGCAAAATTCCCTGTGATCTTTAGTTTTCACTTATGATATTTACCTACCTTCTGCCCTACACATTTATAATGTGAATTCAAGGGTTCTACTTTATTCTATAATCATAGAAGCTGTTGCTTGTGTTTAAAATATTTTGTCACTACTCTAGAATTGTAACGATTCCAATTCCCTCCCTCCCTCCCTTTCCTCCCTCCTCTCCCTCCCTTTTTGGGTTCGGTTATGGAGCCTGAACTCTGGGCCTGGGTGCTGTTCCTCAGCTCTTCAGCTAAAGGCTAGCACTCTACCACTTGAGCCACAGGGCCACTTCAGGCTTTTTTTTCCCTGCTTATGTGGTGCTGAGGAATCGAACTCAGGGCCTTATGCATACAAGGCAAGTGCTCTACCACTGAGCCACCTTCCCAGCCCCTTCTTTCTGTCTGTCTGAACTCTGGGCACTGTCCCTCAGCTCTTTAGCTCAGGGCTAGCACTCTACCTACCACTTGAGCTGCAGTACAACTTCGGACTTTTTTCTGCTTACGTGGTGCTAAGGAATTGAGCCCAATGCCTCATGCATGCAAGGCAAGCACTCTACCACTGAGCCACCTTCCCAGCCCAGGATTTCAGTTTCTAAATCATGGTTTATTATTTGAATTTCACCTTTATTACCATATGTCCTAAAATTGATCTTTTTATTTATTTGGAATTTAGTCTGTAGTTACATTTATTGTGTATAGCACCTAGTGGTATTTTGTTTTACATTTTAAAGTTAACTTGAATATTTTAAAAAATCAGTTTTAGAATTCCCTTACCCTTTCTTTTTGGAAGGGCTAACTTAATGTGTGTTTTCCTGTAAGAATAAGATACCGGTGTGAATGAAAGGATTAGGGAAGTGGATGATTTTGCAGAGTCCTCAGAGTATGATGAGTTAAGACATATTTAAAGGTAATGATAGATGAAACAAAATCATAGTCATTTTGTTTGAGTTCTTTTGGATCATAAATTATTAAGTATTATTGTTGCTTTAAAGCATCCAGCAAAATATTCTAAGTGAATGAGAACTATTAGACCATTGGACATGTCAGAGGACCCATCTGACTCCATTGTCCATTTACCAATTTCTCTTAATGTGATTAAAAAAATTGTTATTATAAAGATGATGTATAGCCGGGTGCTGGTGGCTCACGCCTGTAATCCTAGCTACTCAGAAGGCTAGGATCTGAGGATCATGGTTCAAAGCCAGCCTAGCCAGGAAAGTCTGTGAGACTCTTATCTCCAATTAACCACCAGAAAACCAGAAGTGGCACCGTGGCTCAAGTGGTAGAGCGCTTGCCTTGAGCTGAAGAGCTGAGGGACAGTACCCAGGCCCAGAGTTCAAGCCCCATGACTGACGACGACCAAAAAGGTGATGTACAGAGGGGTTCCAGTTACGTAACTTAGATAATGAGTACATTTCATTTTGGACAGTGCCACCCCTTCCCTTGCTGTCTTTTACCCTCCCATCCCTACCCACAAGTTGTATAGTTCATTTTCAACATATGGTCTACTGAGTACCACTGCTACATTTATTCTCCCTTTGTCCCTCTGTTTCTGTGTCCCCCTTACCCTCCCAAAGATAGACAAACAAGACAAAAAGAAAAGAAAACAAAAACAACAGGAAAAACCATTTCCTAGAGTTTAATTCTATAAACTTTTCATGTGATCAGAGGTTCATAGGCATTGTGCCTTTGTATTCCTCCCTTTAGAATCTGCTTCTTTGGTCGTACTGTGGGTAAATGTCTATATAGAGTCCTGTATAGTTTATCAGGTCCTAATATTTTAGATCTAGCTTCCACATATGAGAGAAAACATTTGTCATTTGTCTCTCTGAACTTGGCTTACCTTACTTAAGACAGTTTGTTCTAGGTCCATCCACTTCCCTGCAAATGACATACTGCTTTTGTAATTGCTGTGTAAAATTTCATTGTGAATATGTACTGAATTTTTTTTTTATCCACTCATCTATTGAAGGACATCTGGGCTGTTTCTGTAACTTGGCTATTGTGTAGTGCAGCAGCGAACATGGATTGTATCTCTGGTATTCTGGTTTGTGGTGTTCTGGATGCTCAGGATTGGTATGGCTGGGTCTAGGGAATATCTATGTTTTAGTTTTTTGAGGAAACTCCAGACTGCTGTCCAGAGTGGTTATACTAGTTTGACATTCCTACCAACAGTGCAGTAGGGTTCCTTTCCAGCATTTGTTGTTGTTTGAATTCATTATGTTGGCCTGGGGATGAGATGGAATTTCAGTCATTTTGATTTATATTTTCTTTATGGCCAGGGGTGACTAGCATTTCCTCATGTGTTTCTTTGCCATTCTTACTTCTTCTGAGAAGTCATTGTCTCCATAGCCTCTTTGCCCATTTAGTGATTGGTTTATTAGCTTTGGGCTAATAATTCTTGAGCTCCTTGTATATTCTGGATACTATGTCTTTGTCAGATGTATTACTGATGAAGATCTTCTCCTAGTCCTTTGGCTGTCTTTCTAGTTTAGAAACTGTCCTTTGCTCTCAAACATGTTTTTCATTCACACATATCTGAACACATTCCTTCATAAAATTATCTGCTCACTATCTAGCTTTGTTATTGATGTCACTCATTTCTGAGCTTTTCTTAATTCTTCTTTCTTTTTGACCTCTACCACATCATTCATCTTCTGAAAACTTGTTTGTACTACTTCAAATTGTTTCTTCTTGCTACTGACTTATAATTTGGTCTTCCTTCATCTTCCTGTCATATTCTTGTCTATTTTCCTATTTCTGGTCTTACCTCTCATATCTGATCTTATTTCTCACCTTTGTTATTTCTCATCTTTGTTGCTTCTTGCCTTTGTTGTCTTGTTTTTATTTATTTCTGTAGACCTACTGAACTACTTGCGGAACCTTGTAAATTTCATGAGAGATTAAAGGCTTTTTCTGGCTTCTGCCTTTGGGCATTCTCTTTGAACATGTGTTGGGTAATACTCCTTTCTTGTCTTGATTCAGGAAATTGGTCATTGTCTTTATTTTTTGGTCTTTAGCTGGGTTTGATTTCAAGGTTTCATTTTTGCTATGCAGGCATTGTATTGCTCCCCAACCTGCAAACTTGTCACTTTAATGTTCAACTTATGCATATGATTTTGTGACTTAGGTTGTGCGCAATGCTGTTACTGCTCACTTTTTTCCCTAGCTCTATTGTTCCAATTAATTAGTTATATAACTTGCCATATAGACTTGTAATACATAGCACATTGCATATAATGTTGCTTAGACTTTTGTTTGGGTGTATGGAATTGAATTCAGGGTATATTGTACACCTGTGAATTGCTATCCTGTGAACTTATTGAACAGATTTTGTGTGTGTGTGTGTGTGTGTGTGTGTGTGTGTGTGTGTGTGTGTATGTGTATGCATCTTCTCCATACAATGTGCTTTTATTTTTTTTAATTGTTATTATAAAGGTGATGTACAGAGGTGTTGCAGTTACATAAGTCAGGTAAAGAGTACATTTCATTTTGGACAGTGTCACCCCTTCCCTCTCCTTCTCTCCCCCCCACTCACAATTTGTATAGTTCATTTTAAACATAGTGTGAGTATCACTGCTTTATTTGTTTAGTTTGTCCTTCCATTTCTGTGCCTCCCCCTCCCACAAAGCTATAAATGAACAAGACCGAAAAGAAAATGAAAAAGCAATAAAGAGAAAACTTGTTTGCATTTCTGAAGTTCATTTTAATAACTATTATTTTATATGATCAGATGCACATTGGCATTGTACCTTTGAGTTCCTTTCCTAAGAGTATGCTCCTTTGGTCTCACTGTGTGTTAGTGCTTAGAGCAGTACTTTTATGTATTGTCCATATGGAATACAAATGTCTAACCATATGTAGAGAAAAAGGTATGGAATAACATCTAGTGGCCCATTATACTAGTAATTGGAGCACCTAGAGAGGCAGGTGGTTGTTTAAAAAAATATTTTGAGAAATAATGGACATGTATATTCCAAAGGTGAGGTAAACTATAAATTCATAGATCCAAGGAGCCAAATGAACCTCAAACTGAAGAAACATGAAAAAAGTTACATCTAGCCATATCAAAGACAGTCCTAGAGAAAAGAAGACCATTTTTAGGAGCCAAAGAAATAATATAAACCAGGGCTGGGAAGGTGGCTCAGTGGTAGAGTGCTTGCCTTGCATGCATGAAGCCCTGGGTTCGATTCCTCAGCACCACATAAGCAGGAAAAAAAAAGCTGGAAGTGGCACTGTGGCGCAAGTGGTAGAGAGCTAGCCTTGAACTGAAGAGGGACAGCGCCCAGGCCCAGAGTTCAGGCCCCACGATCGGAAAAAAAAGAAAAAAAAAGAAACCATAAACCATACTGGAGCAGTATCCATAAAATACAAGAAGAAAAAAATATCAGCCTGAGATTCTGTATTTTGAAAAAATTGTCTTGTAGGAATGCCAAATGAGTAAATTCAAATTAGGTATATAGTTTAGTTATCACAGCAATGCTAATTTCATGGTTTTGGAGAGAGAGAGAGAGAGAGAGAGTATAACTATTATGTTGGTGAAAGGTTCTATTTATTGTGAAACATAAATTTATATTAAATTTATTTTGTGAATAGCAAAATAGCTATGGGTATAATTCAGTGTTTTCCAAAGGCCCTCAATTTAGTCCCTAGCACTGCAAAACAAATGAAAGAAATGAGAAAATGAAGTAAATGCTTTGAGACATTAAAAAACTTACAGAGTGACAGACTGGGATGCTTCTATAATTACAACATCAGTTTCAAGGCCAGTCTGGGATACATGTATAGACTGCTGGAAAGAATTCACTACCAACAGATCTATTTCAATAAATACTAAAAGAAGATAGAAGGAAAGTAATTCCCTATGGAAATCTGGATCGTCACCAGAAACTGTGAGTAAATACGAGAAACTTACTTAAGTTTTTTCAAAAGTAATTTTTGAGACCCAGAGTAGTAACAATGAACTTACAGTATTTATGAACGTGTAAAAAAATAGGACAATAGCAAAAGGTTGGAGAGGAGAAATAGAAGTATAATTGGTGACCTTCTACTGTATCTGAGGTAGTAAAGATAATTAGATGATGGTCAGGGTCAGTATTATGGATTGAATTATGCCCATTGCTCCATATATGTTGAAACCCTAAACCCTAATGTAACTATTTGGACAGGAATCTTTACAGATTTAATTAAAGTTAAATTAATTAAGGTTTAATTAAGTTTAAGCCATAAGGATGGCACCCTAATGCAGTATGACTATTGGCCTTATAAAACAAGGAAGAGAGACTATATATGATTTGAATACACAGAAAGACAATGTGAAGATAGAGTTGGAAGGTATCTGTTTCAAGACCAAGCCAGGTGCTGGTGGCTCACGCCTGTAATCCTAGCTACTCAGGATCTGAGGATTGTGGTTCAAAGCCAGCCTGGGCAGGAAAGTCCGTGAGACTCATCTCCAATAAACCACTCGAAAACTGAAAGTGGCTCTGAGGTTCAAGTGGTAGAGCACTGGCCTTGAGCTGAAGAGCGCAAGAACAGAGCCCAAGCCCAGAGTTCAAGCCCTGCGACCTACCAAAAAAAACAAAAAACAAAAAACCAAGACCAACAGATTCAGGAAAAACTACCCATGATCTTGGTGGTAAGAAAGTTTCTTTTGTATAGTTTCTGATGTCTTGATATGGAATTCCTAGAAGATGTTAATACAGTTGGTGATAAGCTACAGATACATACTTGAAATTTAAGGTAACCATCACAGTAATAGAACAGATTTTCAGCTAATAGTGAAGCAAGAGTAAAAGGAAATCATAAAAATATTCAATGGATCCTAGAATGAGAGAGAGGAGTAAAAAAGAACATCAAGTGAAACAATTATATTATTGAGACATTAAATTGTCTGAACATCACAGTAAGAGGAAGGGATTTTCAGGTTGAATTATAATAGGCTTGTTGAGTGTTAGTAGTTCATGCCAATAATCATAATAGGCTTGCTGAGTGCTAGTAGCTCATGTAAATAATCATAGTTGCTGAAATCTGGGAATTGAGATTCAGCCCTGGGCCATTCATTTTTAATTAACCAGTCTAAAAACAAACCAGAAGTGGAGGCATTCCTCAAGTGGTACAACATGGAGGTGGGGGAGGGAGGCTCAAGTTCAAGTACAGAAACCAAATCCTAATACAAGTCTCAGTTATATGATGCTAACAGTTAGAAACTTTAAACAAAACAAAAAATGTTAAAGTTGAGCCACACTACTCAAGATAGCTGGAACTGTATATTATTTGAATTAACTAGGCTTAAAAGTAGAAATTGATTCCAGAGAGAGTTATTTGGAAGAGAGTCTGGGACTTGAGTGACAGGAAGACCATAAGTTTGAACTTTGTTTCTTTTTAAAGGAAAATCAGAGGATAAAAAACAACAAGGAATGGACATACCATTCTTAAATGTTGATGTACCTAAAAATAAGTTGTGGTTTTTTTTTTTTTTTTGTCCCTCCTCCCACCCCTACCCAGAGCTTGAACTCTACTCAGAGCTTGGGTGCTGTTCCTGAGCTGCTTTATGCTCAAAGCTAGTGCTCTACCACATGAGCCACAGCACCACTTACAGCTTTTTCTGTTTATGTGGTTCTGAGGAATCGAATACAGTTTATTGGAGGTAAAAGTCTCACAAACTTTCTTGCCCAGGCTGACTTCAGATCACGATCCTCAGATCTCAGCCTTCTGACAAGGATTACAGATGTGAGTCACTGGACACCCAGTTTTAATAATAGCTTTAAACTACATGAGATAAAGCCTGCTAGAAATGGAAAGAGAAATAGGCAATATTAGGCAATGCATCTTTTTTTCTCCCTCTCAATAGTAGGAAACAGTCAATATGAGATAGAAAACTTGAATAAATTAAATCCTACAAGTTAGCCAAGTGCTGGTGGATCCCACCCATAATCCTAACTATGCAGAAATCAGAGGATCGCATGTTGAAGTCAGCCCAGGCAGAAATGTTCATGAGAGTCATTTCCAGGTACCCACCAGAAAAGTCAGAAGTGTAGCTGTGGTTCAGGTGGTAGAGCACCAGCCCTGAGTATAAAAGCTAAGGCACAGTGCCTAGACTCTGAGTTTAAGTCCTAGTACCAGCAACTCTTCCTCCCCCCCCCCAAAAAAAAAATCCAATTTGTTTTTTGTGATTGGCATTTTATAGAGCACTGCCTACTAATGACTAAATACATCTTCTCAAGGTGACTTGGAACATTGACCAAGATAGATGAATTTTGCTAGGTCGTGAAACACGCCAGTAAATTTAAAAGAATTCATATCGTACAGATTTCTGGCATTACAATGTGTCCTGATCAAAATTAGCCCTACTAGCACCCTTCTTTACCTTTCTTTTAATACAATTTCAGCAGGCTTCAGTGCTGAGATTTTTTTTTTTTGCCAGTCCTGGAGCTTGAACTCAGGGCCTGGGCACTGTCCCTGAGCTTCTTTCGCTTACAGCTATTGCTCTACCACTTGAGCCACAGCACTATTTCTGGCTTTTTCTGTTTATGTGGTACTGAGGAATTGAATCCAGGGCTTCATGCATGTGACAAACACTCTACCACTAAGCCATAATCCTAGTCTAAGAAATATTTTGAACTGAATAGAATAAAAAACATCAAAAGTTTTGGGATACTACTAAATCAGAATCAGACATATATAACACCAAATGCCTATATTAGAAAAGGATTCTAGGATGGGAATGTGGCTTAGTGGTATTGTGCTTGCCTAGCATACATGATGCCCTGGGTTTGATTTCTCAGTACCACATAAACAGAAAAAGCCAGAAGTGGCTCAAGTGGTAGAGTGTTAGCCTTGAGCAAAAAAAGAAGCTCAGGTACAGTGCCTAGGCCCTGAGTTCAAGCCCTGGGACTAGCAGGAAAAAAAGAAGATTCTAAAATCCATGAGTATAAAGTCAGCCTTAAGAACTAGAAAAAAACAGCAGGTTGAAACCCTCCTAAAGCACAAGAAAATCATATCAGCATCAATAGAAAACAGTAACAATGGAAAAAAAATTAATGAAACCAGAAGCCTGTTCTTTTTTTTTTTTTTTTGTTTCGTTTCGTTTTTCATTTTTTTGGTTGGTCGTGGGGCTTGAACTCTGGGCCTGGGCACTGTCCCTGTGCTCTTCAGCTCAAGGCAATCTACGCTTGAGCCACAGTACCACTTCTCGTTTTCGAGTGGTTTAGAGTCTCACGGACTTTCCAGCCTGGACTGGCTTTGAACTGCAATCATCAGATCTCAGCCTCCTGAGTAGCTAGGATTACAGGCCTGAGCTACAGGGCCCAGCTCTGTTTGTTTTTTAATTTTTTTATGTTTTTTATTTTTTCCCCAGTACTGGGACTTGAACTCAGGGCTTGGGCACTGTCCCTGAGCTTCTTTTGCTCAAGGCTAATACTCTACCACTTGAAGTCACAGTGCCACTTCTGGCCTTTTCTGTTTATGTGGTACTGAGGAATCGAATCAAGGGCTTCATGCATGCTAGGTAAGCACTGTACCACTGAGCCGCAACCATTCCCAGCCCAGTCTAAATGCCTTCATTGGTGAATTTTACTTAATAGTAGAGAAATATTGGAAAGAAATAGTACATATTCATCATGAACTTTACCTGAAAGAAATACTTTCTAGCTTATTTTATATGATTCCAAAAGCTAGAACCAACGCCCTCATATCCATAGTTGCATTGTCCACGAAATTTTTTAAAGACAGACTACATAATAATGGCAAAATTTTAGAACAAGTAGATCTTGTTTCTTGGTTCATTATTTTAGAAAGTCACTTAATTCAATTAGCCAAATAAAATCAGCATAATTATCTAAGTAGATGGAAAGTATTTGACAAAAATCAAGTATCTGTTCCTTATGAAAATTCAGTAAACTGGAAATACAAGGGATTCTTATAAAATACATCTATGAAAAAAATTACAATTAACATACTCCATGCTAGGAAGCTAAATGCAAAAACTAAGTTCAAAATAAATATAAAATCAGTATATCCAACTAAACTCTATTGCTATACCAATGCTAATATCAAAAAAGATATGTTCATGCCTTAATTCCCAAAGAATGAATTTTATCTTTTTTTGGTTGGTCCTGGAGCTTGAACTCTGGGCTTGTTCCTGGGCTCTTCAGCTCAAGGCTAACACTCTACAACTTGAGTCACAGCACCACTTATGGTTTTCTGGTGGTTACTTGGAGATGATAGTCTCACGGACTTTCCTGCCTGGGCTGGCTTTGAACTGGGATCCTCAGATCTAAGCCCCCTGAGTAGATAGGATTATAGGCGTGAGCTAGGGGCGCCTGGCATAAATTTTATTCTATTTGAAAAAGTGTATTAGAAAATAAAAGATATTAAGATGAGATCATCCGGAATTATCCAGTGGGTCTTAAATCCAACAATAATTGTTCTTACAAGGCTGAAATACAGGGGCTGAGAAGGTGGCTCAGTGGTAGAGTGCTTGCCTTGCATGCTTGAGGCCCTGGGTTCGATTCCTTAGTACCACATAAGCAAAAAGAAAAAAGCCGGAAGTGGCGCTGTGGCTCAAGTGGTAGAGTGCTAGCCTTGAGCTGAAGAGCTGAGGGACAGTGCCCAGGCCCAGAGTTCAGGCCCATGACCGGACCCCAAAAAAAAAAAAATGGCTGAAATATATTACACACATAAGAGAAGGTGATTGGAACATGTGGCAGAAATTGAAGTGATGTAGTATAACCACAATAAGCTGAAGAATTCAAAAGGCTAATATAGATAGATTTTGCTCTAGACTTTTTGGAGGGGATATCAATCTGCCAACCCTCCTGTTTTGGACTTCTGGCCTTCAGAACTGTATGAGAATAAATTACTGTTAATGGTAAGCCACCACCTTTGTGGTGATTGTTCCAGCAGCCAATAGGAAATTGATAGAATATATTAGCAATAGTCAATCATGAGGTAAAATTAAAACTATACCATATTAACGTAAAAATTATATAAAATTTGAATCTTAGGAGCTTGGTTCAAAGCCAACTCAGGGTAGAAAAGTCTGGGAGACTCTTATCTCCAATTAACTACCAAAAAGCTTGAAGCTCAAATGGCAAAGCAAAAAAGTTGTGGGACACTACCCAAGCCCTAAGTTCTAACTCTTAAGGATCATTGTGACAAAAGGTATGAACATTTAAAATTAAGAAACAACATTGAGAAGAATTAAAGACCTAAATTTGGGGAGACTCAGTAATTGCTAAGGTGTCAGTTCCCAAAATTGATGAGATCCAAGATAATTTATAAAATGAAGTCTTGGCATATTATTAAGTAGAAACCAGAGACTTTATTCCATTATTTGTATGAAAATGAAAAGGATTGTTAAGCCAGAGCAATTTAAAACAAGATGAAAAAGATGTAGTGCTTATATTACCTGAATTACTTTTATAGTAGCTGCACTGAACAAGACAATGTGACATTGACATAAAGATAAGCAGATCTTTCTCCACTGAATAGAGAGTTTCTTTATTGAAATTAACTTTTGAGTTAAGTTTCCGGACACTCTATTCAGTGGAGAAAGATCCTTTTAGGAAATTATTTAGAACAGTTAAAAATATATGTGCTTAGAAAGAAAAATGTTCTAAAATGAGATCATAGGCTTAAATGTAAAGTATAAAGCTACAAAATACAGGAAGAAACGAGTAAAATGTCTGTGGCTTTGATTAGGTAAATGTTTAGATTTATGGATCTATTAAAAAGAAATTGGGTTGTTTGAAAGAGAAATAAAAGGTAAACCATATCCTGAGAGAAAATATTTGTAAATCATGTGACAAAAGGAATTTTGTCTAGAATATATAAAGAACTCTCAAAGTAACACAATAGAGAACAAAACATTTAATAAAATGACCCCATCATGTTAACACTTTATCAAAGAAAAGATAGAATAGCTAATATTATTATTATTAATAATAAACAGCATTGCATAGTCATAAGAAGTGCAGATTTAGCCGGGCTCTGTGGCTCACGCCTGTAATCCTAGCTATTTAGAAGGCTGAGATCTGAGGATCATGGTTCAAAGCCACCCAGGCAGGAAAGTCTGTGAGACTCTTATCTCCAATAAACCACTCGAAAACCGGAAGTGGTGCTGTAGCTCAAGTGGTAGTGCGCTCGCCTTGAGCTGAAGAGCTTGCCTTGAGCTGAAGAGCGCAGGGATAGTGCCCAGACCCAGAGTTCAAGCCCCACGACTGACCCCCCCCCCCAAAAAAGGGCAGATTTAAGCCAAAAAAATGTCGATTATGACAGTGAACAGATATGTTATCTCAGCAGTTGAGAGTTCCAGTCAAGCTTGTGTTTCAGAAAATAAAAACTCAGTGCGTAACCATATATGAGTACATAACTAGGATGTTTAAAATGAAAAATACGTTGGTTTTTTGGTTTTGTTTTTTGTCAGTCATGGGGCTTGAACTCTGGGCCTGGGCACTGTCCCTCAGCTCTTCAGCTCTAGGCAAGCAGTCTACCAACTTGAGCTACAGCGCCACTTCCAAAGCATACATTCTTGAGAACAGAAACCTGTTCCCCTATACAGCACTTTTGGAAATAATGAAACAGGACAACTAGTTTCTTTTAAAAGGTTATGTATAGTCTGGGTGCTATTGGTTCACACATTCATGAGTCTGAGATTTGAGGGCCGAGATTGAAAGCCTCCCTGGGGAGGAAAGTCCATGAGACTTTATCTCCAATTAACTACCAGAAAAATGGAGCTGTGGCTCAAAGTGGTAGAGCACTAGTCTTGAGCAGAAAAGCTCAGGAACAGCATGTAGTCCCTGAGTTCATGCCTTCTGGCTGTTATGTGTTACATACTTATAACGTGTAAGTATTCAATGTTGATAATTAAGCAGAAGTAACAAAATATATGTACATAAAAGGACCCGTATGTGATCGCTTATAGTAACTTAATTTGTAATAACTCAAAATTGGAAAAATCTAGTAGATGAAGGGATTAACAAATTGTGTTACTGTTTGGTAATATTGTTGATTACTGATCAAATATTATAAATGGAATGGAATAGATGACTCTGATACAGAATAAAAAAGAAGCCAGTTGAAAAACTTAGAGGCATATACAATTGGTTTATATATAATTCTAGAAAATTCAAACTTACAGTGACTTAAAGTTGATCAGTTATTTGGAAACATGATGGTAAAAAAAAGTTTGAAGAAGGGTTTTAAAGAAGTTTAGAAAAACTTAGTGATGATGGATATATTGAGTAAATGTATTTGGATAATGGCTTTAGGGATGTGTATGTTATGAGTTATCAAAACTTGTATATGAGCAATTATTTTATCTCAATTATAAATGGAGATGCTAAGAACAGGTTCTAGTTCACTCAGTATCTTAGATGATAACATCTTAATAAAGCCATTAAAGCTGGATAAACTGAGTTCCTTTTTGAGAAGCTAAATATTATGCAAGGTAGTTTGTAGGGTCATGAGTTTTCAGTTGGTTTTCAAAACCCTGAACAATAGTAGAGAATTCAAGTAGTTTCTTGGTCATTCTTCCATCACTATGAAACAACTTTGTTTTGCTTTGCTATACAATATATTTTACAATATCATGTAAAATGCATTTTCATTCAATGTGAACCTGTTCCTGTTTTTCTAATTAGAAATATAATGGATGTCTGTTTTTATCTTAATTGCCCTGCATATTATACTGGGCCCTTACTTTATGGATACCTTACTAAAGTCTGCTTTTAATAATGTTCACTGGGTATTAAAAACTGCATTTTATTTAAAAAGCATGTTTGTTTTGCATAATGTGATAGTAGAAAAGTATCAACTTGTATTTAACTTGGGGTTAGAACCCCATCAAAAAATTACTTCATTAGTAAATGAACCTATATTGATCAGTTATCTATTGATGGTTATCAGTTGGGTTATGTGGTTGTCTGGATTTAATGCTATCTCATTTAAGATATAATTGATGTAATTACTACTTTTGTGTGTGCTGGTACTGTGGCTTGAACTCAAGAGTCTAGCGCTCTATAACTTGGCTTTTATACTCAAGGGTGACATCCTCCCAATCGTCACTTCTGGACTTTTTGTGCTAGTTAATTGGATAAGAGGCTCTGGGATTTGTCCTGGCAACTTCTAGCAAGAACTCGCTTTGAATCTTAATCCTCAAATCTCAGCCTCTTGAATAATGAGGCTATAGGAGCCACTGGCACCTGGCCTATAAATAATTCTTGTAACATGTCAAAGTTGTATGCCTGCTGTTTTCACTAAGTTTTTATAGTTTTAATTTATTTATATTTTAAGTCAGTAATATTAAAATAATTTTAAACTAGTAATATTTTAAGAATGAATCTTTATATTGTAGTCATTATTTTAAGGAGTTTTATGGGGCTGGGAAAGTGGCTACATGGTAGAATGCTTGCCTAGCATGCATGAAACCCTGGGTTTGATTCCTTAGTACCACATACACAGAAAAAGCTGTAAGTGGTGTTGTGGCTATCCTTGAGCAAAAGAACCTTGGGGTCGGTGTCTAGGCCCTGGGTTCAAGCCCCATGACTGGCCAAAAAAAAAAATTTTTTTTTACCATGAAAAATACTTTGGGTTAGTTTAAAGATATTTGAGAGCTAATCTAGCTGCAGTTAATTTATTTACACTGTTTGTTCATTATAGATTTCTTCCCTACATGGTGTCATTATTGATATAACCTAAATCATATATAGGACTGTTTCTCCTTTTCTCTCTGGTATCAATTCCTGCAGAAGAATAAAACAAATACCCAAACCATCCACTTAAGGACCTTCTTAGCAAAGGAAGCTGTTCTTTTAAGTTTCAGTTTTTAGGTTATTTATTTATTTGGTCTGGGTCGTAAGGCTTGAACTCAGGGCCTGGGCACTGCCCCTGAGCTTTTTTGCTCAAAGCTAGTGCTCTACCACTTGAACTTCAGCTCCACTTCAAGCTTTTTGCTGGTTAATTGGAGATAGGAATCTCACAGACTTCAGTCCTCAGATTTCACCTTTCTGAGTAGCTAGGATTACAGCACAAGCCACCAGCACTTGGCTCAAACTCTTATTTTAAATTCCAACCCACTGTTGAGTAGGTTTTGGATATCTGTGGTTATCTCTAGAAATTGCAATTAATGTGTTAACTTTAATAGTTTCATTAATTGTAATATACTGTAATGAATTTGAAAGCTCTTTAAGTTTGTTATAAAATTCTATTTATGATTAGTTAAAAACACAATGAGCTTTTGTCTCTATTTTCTTCTTTATAGTCCTGTAAAAATAGGCTTTCAAAATAAATTAAAATAGGTTTATGTTAGAGAAGCTCAGTTTCAAACCCAGATAGTCTGGTATTCATTGTAATTATAGCACATATATGAAAAGCTGTTTATTTCTCAGCAAGATTCTAAAAATGTTACATGTGGGTATTATTTCCTTATCCAATTTTGCTGTCTCCCTAGGAATTCATTAGTTCTAAAGTCTCATTTCTTAGGCAGTTCTACTCCTAAGTTATGTGATAATTTTATTTTGACTGTCTTCTCTAAGGATAGATTGAGGGTTAACTGCTGCACATGAAATCTGATGGACTTACTTGTCCTTTCTGCAACCATTTATATTTTATTTTTTTGGCCAGTCCTGGAGCTTGAACTCAGGGCCTAGGCGCTATCCTTGAGCTTCTTTTGCTCAAGGCTAGCACTCTACCACTTGAGCCATAGTGCCACTTCTGGCTTTTTCTGTGTATGTGGTACTGAGGAATCAAAACCAGGGTTTCATGCATGCTAGGTACACACTTTACCAGTGAGCCACATTCCCAGTCCCCAATGTATTCTTTTGTAACAGGAAGTACTGCATTAGTAAAATGCCATGGTTTGTTTTCTTTTCCAGAAATTCTTTGGCCATCCCTTAGAGAACATGTCATTCTTTCAGAAAAACTTCATAATCTGAAAGAGTTAAAAATAAATTTATATATAAAACTTTTTTTTCTTTTTGGAATATACATTTTAGCTTAGCCTGGTATTTCATATCTTTGATGTATAAGTAATAGAGACTTGTTCTCTTTTTGAGGTGTATTTTATGTAACCATGTACTTAGAAATTCCATATTTTATTAATATGTGTCTTATTTTCTCTGACTCATAATTGTTAATGCTACGTTAAGTTTATACTTAGATTAACCCATTGACTCATTATCTCTTAATTCTCCATTTGAACTCTGGTGATTTAAAATATCATTCATACCAAATAAAGAGGTTGTTTTGGTAGTGCTTAGTTGCTTATTTTTTTTTTTATCTTGAATAGAAATGAAACCAGACATGAATTTAATGTAGTTTGATAAGGCCAGAAGAACAATCAATGCCATAATATCTCTGAAAAAAAGTATTTTTAGTGTAGAAAGATTCATGTGATATTTTGTAGGTATTGGGTCCTCTATATTTAACTTTTCCTATTTCCTAATTTTTCCTATATATTGTTTTTCAGTCTTTTTCTTGTCTTTGTCCTATTAGTGAAATACATGCCACTGTATTGTCAAAATGTGTGTGCTTACAAAGAAGGAAGTGATTGATTTTGAAAGAAAGGCACTTTTATCCTTTATCTGTTAGAAGTGGTTTAAAGATACTAAAATTGAAATTTGTGTTTAGTTTTTTTTTGTCGGTTGTGGGGGCTGAACTCTGGGCCTGGGCGCTGTCCCTCAGCTCTTCAGCTCAAGGCTAGCACCCTACCACTGGAGCCACAGCTCCACTTCTGGCTTTTTTCTGCTTATGTGCTGTTGAGAAATTGAACACAAGACCTCATGCATGTGAGGCAAGCACTCTTACCACTGAGCCAACTTCCCAGCCCGAAACTTGTGTTTAGTTTTGAGGTCGTTTTAATCTCTTACTTCTCTAAAATGTTAGCGTAGTTTGATAAGATGACAATAAAGGCAAAGTTTACGTTGGGCAGAGATTAAAATTCTACAAATGAAAGGTTTAGATTTTAAAGTGGATTTTCAAGTTTGCTTTCACAAGTGTAATTGTACTACACTAAGACCTAAAAATTAAAACCCTTGCAAATACTATCATTAAAATGGTTACTCTGTAAGAAAGGCACTGTAGAAATACCGAGTAGAGACAAGCATTTTTTGGGGGGATCCAGAAGTGTGTTAACTTCTATATTTGATTTTTAAATAGACACCAAATCCTACTGCAAGCGAGTTTATTCCTAAAGGAGGATCAACCTCCAGGCTGAGTAACGTGTCCCAGTCAAATATGTCTGCCTTCTCTCAAGTTTTCTCTCACCCATCCCTGGGAAGCCCTGCTACTGCTGGATTAGCACCAGGTAAGTTGAGTAATTATTTCCAGTGAGTTCCAGATACGAATCTGTAAGCATTATTTATTTTTTTAATTTGTCAGAACAGAAATTGTATATTTCAATTAATTACTTTAAAACACATTATATATAAGTTTTATGTTTTAGCTTTTGGTACCACAGACCAAATATATAATTGAGAATTCTAAAACAAAATTTAAATATCAAGCAATTATGTGTGAGGATTTTTTTAAAGCAAAAAAATAAACTGAAAGATGTTTGTTTAGAAAAAATTCTGAATCTTGGTGTTTCCCTAGTTTTAAAAGCATCAGCGGTGCTCTTTCAACCTTGTATAAAGATATAGAAATAGAGGAAATATTAATATGTATATATGACTCAAAGCCTTCCTTTTGTACTGTTTTTTTTAAGTAGTCCCATGTCATTTCAAACATATCTTTTCAGATGTTTTTAGATGAATTCTAAATACCTTTCAGATGTTTGATTACAAATGCTGTATTAATAATTTAAAATTGGATAAAGTATTTGAAACAGTAGGAAAACCATGCAACATCAGGAATCATTGTAGTTAGGAAAATTTACATCTCAATCATTTTCTGATATATCCATAATGGCAAAAGAATTGAGCAAATGCACTTGTACTTTTTTTTTTTTTTTTTTTTTTTAATTGATTGTGGGCTTGAACCCAGGGCCTGATACTGTCGCTGAGCCTCTTTGTGCTCAGGGTAAGTGCTCTACAATTTGAGCACAGCACCACTTTCAGTTTTTGAGTGGTTAGTTGAGATAAGATTCTCAGGGGACTTTTCTACCTGGGCTGGCTTTAAACTGAGATCCTCAGATTTCAGCCTCTTGAGTAGCTAGCTGTTCCTGCCTAACTGTTCCTGGGGTTTTGAACATAGTTCAAGGTGACCTTTTGAGGGACACATAATCCTTCAAAGTCTTTTATCTTAAAAATTCACACTATAATGAATATCATTTTTAACGTAAAAATATGAAAAATGTCTTAGATAATGAACATTGTCCATTCCCACTAGTGTATGCCTTGGTTTGGAATGCAAGGTAAACATATTGCTGAGTAGGTTTTATCCTGCGATATATTTCAGCTGCATACACAGATTGTTTCTGCATCCTGTACCAGAAAATCATCACTTTGTCTTGGACAAACAAAAATGAAACAAATGAAATACTTGTATACTAAAACAAAACCAAAAGACTTAGCTTTATCATTTGAGAGCTAGACTGCTTCCACAGCTTAATTCAACGAAGTGAATCTTGGTTTGTTACATCTGCATCAATATCTACATTAATAAGAATGGTAGAAGATAAAAGATTGCAGTATTGAGTACAGCATCTGTCTTAGCAAATGAAGTATGAATGACCCAGAACTTGTGTTGCTAAAACTTATCAGAACTCACTTTCTTTCTCTCTTGCTGTCCCTACTCATCCCCTTGTACCTTAACTCCTTCCACTTGTCCCTTTACTATGTTTTCTACCATGTTCTTTTTTTGGGGGGGAGGGGGAGGTTTCCGATCGTGGGGCCTGAACTCTGGGCCTGGGCGCTTTACCTCAGCTCTTCAGCTCAAGGCTAGCATTCTACCACTTGAGCCACAGCACCACTTCCAGCTTTTATCTTTTTGCTTATGTGGTGCTGAGGAATCGAACCCAGGGCCTCATGCATGCAAGGCAAGCGTTCTACCACTGAGCCACCTTCCCAGCCCTACCATGTTCTTTTTATAGATTAAGTTAAAGCTAGTATACTTGCACTGCTAACCTAGAGAGCAGTGCCAAAAGGGCATAACTCTAATAGCCTAAAAGTTTTATTTGTAAATAATACATATCATGATTTTTCCTCCATTGAAGTGAGTTCACATTATTTATAGAAGTATAATCTACAAAGTTGCTATCTAAGTTTCTTAAAGAGACATTGTCTATACTTGCCAGTAAAGTTGTAATCTACTATTATGTATCTTTTTATGGAGAAGCACAGTAATAGGATCCACATTCCAACCATATAACATTGGCTTTCTTGATTAAATTTTTTTGGGGGGAGGGGTGGTCCGGTCGTGGGGCCTGAACTCTGGGCCTGGGCACTGTCCCTCAGCTCTTCAACTCAAGGCTAGCGCTCTACCACTTGAGTCACAGCGCCACTTCCGGCTTTTTTCTTTTTGCTTATGTGGTGCTGAGGAATCGAACCCAGGGCCTCAGGCATGCAAGGCAAGCGCTCTACCACTGAGTCACCTTCCCAGCCCCTTTTGATTGAATTGTATCAGAAGTAAATATAAATGTATTTATAAACATATATTTATAAATCAGTTTATCAAAAGCAAATATATTTACATATATATGCATATGTATAGATCTTATATGTATATATACAATATATACACATATGTCTATATGTAATATTCATACACATACAACCCCCACCACCACACCCACCCACCACTGTTATGGGGCTTGAACTCAGCTTGACCACTGTCCCTGAGGACTCAAGTATAGGGCTACCACTTTGAGCCACAGTTCTACTTCTCGTTTTCTGGTGGTTAATTGGAGATAAGAATCTTGCAGACTTTTTTGCCCAGGCTGGTTTTGAATCATGTTCCTCAGATTTCAGCCTCCTGAGCAGCTAAGGTTACAGATGTAAGCCACCAGCACCCGGCAAAGTAAATATTTTTATTTGCATATTAGATCAGACTTTCCAGATTTGACATTTTCACAGATAAAAATGCTGGGGATCAAATATAAACCATGTTGAACACCTCTACTACTGAACTATACCCATAGTTCTCCAAAATAATTTAAAGTAATGGGGCATTAAAAATAATAATAACATTTTTAAATTTTGGAAACATTTAGTTAAAATATCCGTTAGTATTGTGGTATTTCTTTAAGTGTTTTTTAGTAATTTGTTTATAGGTGGGTGTCCCAGTTGGGCACAACAATTTATTTATTTATTTTTTTATTGTGAAAATACTGTACAGAGGGGTTACAATTACATGGGCAAGATAGTGAGTACATTTCTTATCAAGCATTGTAGCCTCCTTTGTTTACCCTTCTGGGCACAACAATTTAAATGTAGGGTGAAATTGACTGACTTTAAAACTAACATAGCTGAGAGACTGCTTATTCTTCTATAAAACCTTAGTATTAGAATGGTCATTTTGCTTCCTAGTAATAATGAAAGCAATTCTAGACTTATTTGAAATAAGTCAAAACCTTAATTAGATTCTTCAATTTTTTTACAACTTATTTCAAAAGTGTTTTATTCATGTGACAGTATTTTTTCTAAAAATACTGAAATGATAATGTCTTTGCATTTGTATTATTTTTCATCTTGGCTTATGTCTTAACTGCAGATTTAGCAAAGAATAAATAACTTAAATATGCTTTTATTTCAGAAAATCATTTTACTCCCTTCAACATCTATTATTTCTTACCTGTAAATACCTGGAGAATGTTCTGGGCATTTTCATTTTAGATTATAATAGTATAAACATATAAGATTATATGCTTTCTTTACTTTGTGATGCTTTAATATTATACTTTTCTATTATCAGCCTAATAAATTGATAATTTTTATATATAGCACTTTTTTTCTTTATTTGTTTATTTTTTTTGGTGTCGTTCTTTAGGCTTGAACTCAGGGCCTAGGTGCTGTCCATGAGCTTTTGTGCTTAAAACTAGTACTCTACCACTTGAGCCACGGCTCCACTTTTGGAATTTTGGTTCTGAATTTGAGATAAAGAATCTTGGACTTTCCTACCCAGGCTGGCTTTTTGAACCTTGATATTCAGATCTCAGCCATAGGAGTGGCTAGGTTTGGTGTGAACCACCAGTGTTTGGCTTTTTCTTTCAATTTTGATTATCCTAAAGGCTGTTGCCCTTGACAGTTGCCAAGTTACTATTTTTCTAAAAAATAAACCTTAGTTTGACATTTCTAGTTTCATTTTCTTTATGGATATCTAAACGTGTGTGTGTGCGCTCACGTGCGCAACACAGTTTTTTGTTAATAAAAAAATGTAAAATATAAAAAATGTAAAAATATTTTAGCAAAATTGAGTTAGTCATTAAGATTTGGCATTTCCATAGATGACAAGGAACAAAATTGTAATGTCTGGTACAGAGTAGGTCCTGAGTGGGTCAGCTTTCTTTTTCAAATTTTGTTTTGTTCATTTAAAAAATTACAAATTACATTTTTAGCAAGTTTCAATGTACAGTAAGTAAAACATACAAAACAATTTGAATTTATAGCTAATTGTAGTTGACATTAAAAGCACTACCAGGGGCTGGGAAGGTGGCTCAGTGGTGGAGTGCTTGCCTTACATGCCTGAGGCCCTGAGTTCAATTCCTCAGCACCACATGAGTAGAAAAAGCCGGAAATGGGGCTGACGCTCAAGTGGTAGAGTGCTAACCTTCAGCTGAAGAGCTGAGGGACAGCGCCCAGGCTCAGCTTTCAGGCCCCACGACCGACCAAAAAATAAAAATTAAAAAAAAATCACTAACAATATGTGATTATGTTAATCTTGTATTGAATTGTATAGATACCAATTTTTTAATTTTAAGAAATCAAGAGTATAGAGTTGGTGTTATGCTCATTTAACTAAAAAACAATAGCTACATTTCTAATCATAGTTAGTATTTGTAAGAATATTTAAGGCAGAAGTGGTGCTGTGGCTTGAGTGGTAGAGTGCTCGCCTTGAGTTGAAGAGCTGAGGGACAGCGCCAAGGCCCAGAGTTCAAGCCCCACAACCGACAAAAAAAAAAAAAAAAAAAGAATATTTAGGGCATGGTAACTAACTTGGGCTTCATTGTCTTTAAGAACACTTGTAATTACATGTATGTTTTCTATTTGTAAATAGATATTTTTCCCTGGTTACAACCTTCATTATCCTGAGTTTTACAAATTTCCAAAAGTTAAGAATCATTAAATTATCACCCTTAACAAAATTAACTGAGTGTGTTATATTAAGAATACTTTTCTAAGTAATTTATAGTCTAAAGATATATTTTTCTAGTGCTTCTTGCTTAGCAAAGATTTTTTAATAAGCCTTTAGGAGTGAAATTATGACTATACTGAGCATTTGAAATGATAGTTTAATCTTGTATGCCACAAAAATAACTTAATTGTGAAAACAAATTGGTAACTGTTCTTTTGATTCAGGTTTTTCCTTTAAAACTTCAATTTGATCATAGACTTAGCCAGTGAATTCTTAAGAATAATTACGTAGTAAATTGATATTATTGCAGTAAGATTTTAAGAGGTAGTAACAGAAGCACCATATACTTCTGAGTAGTATTCAGATTTTATATCACAAGGTGGTTTGTGCATAGTTGAGACTCTGGAATCCAGCCTCTCTTGTTCTATTTAGTTGTATGTGGGTATTGGAGAGGGGCAGAGATAAATTTGAATTTGGAAATGTTACTATTGATTTATTTATATTTATTTATTTTTTGGGGGGGGGTCCGGTCGTGGGGCTTGAACTCTGGGCCTGGGCGCTGTCCCTCAGCTCTTCAGCTCAAGGCTAGTGCTCTGCCACTTGAGCCACAGCGCCACTTCCAGCTTTTTTCTTTTTGCTTATGTGGTGCTGGGAATCTAACCCAGGGCCTCATGCATGCAAGGCAAGCGCTCTACCACTGAGCCACCTTCCCAGCCCCTGATTTTTTTTTTTTATTGTGAAAATACTATACAGAGGGGTAACAGTTACATGAGCAATGTAATGAGTACATTTCTTATCAAGCATTGTTGCCTCCTTTGTTTTTCCCCTACCATCTCTTCCTTCCCTACTATCGATTTATAAATGAAGAAAAGAGTCATAGTGACTTTAGCATTTACACGTACCATTTTGGGCCATTAAATATATTTTTGTTGCAAATTATTGTGGTAAATTGATTTAGAGAGAAGAGTAATTATTGTACTAAACTCAGCATTATTAACAATCATTTTATGGGGTTTTTGTTCTGTGTTCTCTGATTGGATTGGATTCAGGATCTCAGACATGCTAGGCAAGTGTTCTACCACTTAGTCATATCCTGTCCTGTTTAGGTTTTTTGTTTTTTGTTTTTTAAAGTAGTTATAGACAGTGGTTCTAATTCAAGAAATTAAATTTTAGAAGTACAATGCATCAAGATAGATGTCATCCCTTCTGTGTTCTTTTGTCACCCCTTCTGTGTTCTCCCCCATTTCTCCCAACCTTTCCTATATTCTCAGGTTTTGTTATAAAGGATGAACATGAGGAGAATACTGTTTTTTTTTTTTTTTGGGTCGGTCATGGGGCTTGAACTCTGGGCCTGGGCACTGTCCCTCAGCTCTTCAGTTCAAGGCGAGCGCTCTACCACTTGAGCTACAGCGCCACTTCCGGTTTTCTGGTGGTTTATTGGAGATAGGAGTCTCACGGTCTCTCCTGCCCGGGCTGGCTTTGAGCTGCGATCCTCAGATCTCAGCCTCCTGAGTAGCTAGGATTACAGGCGTGAGCCACCAGTGCCCGGCTTGAGGAGAATACTTCTTATATCTGTTTTATGAGATACTGAACAACCATTTAATACAGTCTGAAGGTGATAGTGCCACATTGATGAGTCAACTGGCCAATACTGTTCTTTTTATTTTTATCTTGGCAAACACATTGAAGGGATGAGTCGGGATGGGAAAGAAGGAAAAATGAATATTTACTCAGTCTTGTTCACAGAAACCAAAATATTTTAATTAATTAATTTATTAATTTTTTGTTAGTTGTGGGGCCTGAACTCTGGGCCTGGACACTGGCCTTGAGCTCTTCAGCTCAAGGCTAGCACTCTACCACTTGAGCCACAGCACCACAGCACCACTTCTGGCTTTTTCTGCTTGTGTGGTGCTGAGGAATCGAACCCAGGGCCTCATGTGTGCAAGGCAAGCGCTCTACCACTGAGCACCTTCCAAGCCCACAATATTTTACAAGTGCATGTTAAAATAGCTCTTCTATTATGTTGACAAGACCCCTTTTAGTTTTAAAATTCTGTGCTAAAAATAATAAAGCTCTGATTCTTTAGCTCTGTGACATTTCATGTCACAGATGGGGAAATGGAGGTTTAAATTGCATTGTAGTTGACTTAGGTAGTAATATAATATTGGTTATTCATCAAACTAGTCATAATACCCTATTAGAAGAGCAATGAGATTCTTGACAAATTATTAATCTAGCTTCTGCTAAGTTACCTACAAGTTATGAAGATTTCATTAGCAGCAAGGCAACCTGGTCTACATATTAACAGTTTGAATGAAAATGAGATATGTGTTATGTCAAACTAAACTCTGTTTTGTCTTCTATCTGCTAGTATTAGTTGAATCGGATAAATCAAAATGTTTCCTTATTAGGCCTTTCAAGTTAACTTTATTCATTTGACTCGTTTTTGTTTGTATCCATAAAATGAGTTGACTTCTAAGACTGTAAGATGAGAGAATTGGGGAAAATATTATTGAAACTAAACAAAATATGTAGGTCAAACATGACCTCTAAAGACTGGAACACTATTGTAGATGAAGTTAAATCCACAGATGTATCTGGCTGTATTATTATTGTGACATTTAATCTAAGATTATACCATTGGCAAAGTAGGAAACTTACCAATAGGGTGAATCTGTGGTTTTGTAAAGGATCTAAGCTTATATTTAAATTTTTACTATGTGTCTTAGGCTCTATATTTATATACCCAAGGCCTCAATACTTGTGCGTGTGTGTGGTGTGTGTGTGTGTATGTCCCTATCCGTGTGTCCATGTGTATCCTGAGGTTTGAACTCTGAGCCTGGGCATTGTCTCTATAAGTTCTTCTGCTCAAGGCTAGTGCTCTACCACTTGAGCATCAGTTCCACTTCATGGACATTCCCACTTGGGCTGGCTTCAAGCAGCAAGCCTCAAATAGCAGCCTCCTAAGTAGCTAGGACTACAGACAAGCCATCAGTGCCTGGCTGGACCTCAGTACTCTTAATCTATCACTTTTATGTTTATTAAGTAGTATAATTATTGATACATAGTTTTTAAACATTTACATCATGAAGAGCATATAACTACAAATTTCCCTTATAATTATTTTTCAATGCTTACCCATATATATCAGTTCAGTGTGATTACTTGTATAATTCTGCTATGAATTTACTTTGATGTTTCAGTCTGAACTGATTTCTCTGAATTATCTATACTTCTAATAGACATAATTTAGGATTGTCCTAGGTTATCAGTCTAGGTTTCCAAGGCATATTACACATCCAGGTTGCCTTAAGACAATGAGAACCGGTCATTTTTCATCACCACAAATGTAGAGGTGATTAATGCTTAATAAGTGCTTACTCATTTTATTACTCAAAATTTCTTTTTATCTTGGGAAATAATTCATTTTGCTCATGTTGTGCCCTGCCACTTGAGCCATACCTCCAGTTCCATGAGGAATAACTTTATAATTAATTCATGAGTATTTCTTAAGTGTAGTAAAGTTTAATGTTTCACTAAACTTGTATGAAAAGATTTTAAAAAATCATAAACGCTCAGTTTTTGTAGATGAATAATAGTGAAATGAGGAACAAAAATGTGCCTGTTTAGAAAGTTTAATAGCATGAAAACTGAGTCATTGTGTGTTGTGAGATACTCTTCAGCATTCTTAAAAGCAGTTTTAAAGCATTTGTGTTTGCAATTGCATGTTTTCAGTTTTTGGTAACTACTTTGTTTTTCAGGTATATTCAGCAGAATCACTCAAAACTTTAAAAGGTTCTTTAGTTTTCTTCATTAAGAGGAGTTAGTCAAAACAACAACTATTAAGATCAGGTTTCCCCCAAAGTTTTTGTGAAGAGGAGCTTTTTCATTGCCCCTAGAAGGGGCTGCTGTGTATACATACGTGCAGATCCAGATTGTGATGTCCCAGGAAAGGTGGCTGACAGTAGAACTATAGGAACGTAACCAGGTTGGGAATGCCACCTGGCTATTTTCCTGTCCCAGTTGGGAATTTCAGGAAACTGAGGCAAGACGTTTATGGCGCAGAGGGGAATGTGGCTGCTGCAGCTGGCTTGGAAACCTGTCAGGTAAGGATTAAGTAGTGACCAGTAGATAAAGACTACTGGTTGGGAAATCCTTGGTTAATGTGTCTTGCAAGAATGGAGAGTTCCTCTTGTGGACTTCTCAGTGTGAATTGCATTATCTTGACTGTCTTATCCCAAACTAAGGGGTAGGGGCTGGATGGGAGTGGGCAGGATTTCCCTTCAACTTATAGGTACAGACTCAGTGATCTACAACTGCAGCAGAGTTCCTGTGGCTTTTGGACTACTTTCATTGGATTATGACTCGATGGCCCTTAGAACATGGTACTTCGTTTCTTTTTTAGGGTCTTCATTTCTGTAAGATGAAGATAATATTAGGTGATTGGAAAAGTCTTTTAAATCTTAAAATTCTGTTCTTCAGTGATGTAGGTTTATAGGAAATTGAGGACAGTAAAGTAAAAGACAAATGAACACAGTTTAGAAACAGCAAAAAGGGAAGAAGAGTGTAAGTGTTAAATTAGATTTTAGAAGGATTTTAAATGGAACATGGGCTTTTGGTAAATTCTGTGTAGATAGAAAATTCTACACATTTACCATTTTGCTTCATAGGTAAGAGTCCTGTTTCAGTAATACAAGATTAACCTGGGGTGAACAGAGAATTTGAGTGGTTTGGAATGACCTGAAAGGCAGAGACTATGAATTAATTAGTGCTTGAGAACATTCACGAATCTTAGCTCAATGTGGAGAATTAAAAGTTAGTGGGTTTGCTTTGTTTTGTTTTCTGTTCTCTACAAATCAAATTGGTATGGAGCCCTAGAAACCATTTCTGTATATTTTGATTTACTGGCACCTAATGCATTGTAATTGTCCAGTGGAGAGATAGTATTTGATGAACAAATCCATCATGCCCTGTGTTACCTGTACAGTTGTGAACAGTCCTCAACTTTTTTTTTTTTTTTTTTTGGTGCTAGTCCTGGAACTTGATCGGGCCTTGGGTGCTGTCCTTGGGCTTTTGTGCTCAAGGCTAGCACTCTATTACTTGAACCAAGCCTCACCTGCAGTGTTTTTGTTTTTTAACTGGAAATGAGAGTCTCATGGATTTTCTTGCCCAGGTTGACTTTGAACTGTAATTCTTAAATCTCAGCCAGAGTAGCTAGGATTACAGGTGTGAGCTACCAGTGTTCAGCTAGTCCTCTATTTCTGTTAGATAATTCTTCAACTGTCCCTTCATTCTAAGCTTCATTTTTTGTCTTTCAGATGTGCAGTAGAGCATGTGGGAAGAGATATAGTAAAAGAGTTATAGATGTAGCCTGTTCAAATCCCTAGCACACGTGGACTTGTAAACCCTTACTATGAATGCTAGTGAATGCCTGGATGTGAACTGAATTTTTAGTTCTAGATTCTTTAGTTTTTTTCTTTTTCCCCCAGTTGGTGGTAAGGAGTCACTCTACCACTTGAGTCATACCCCCAGTTCTTTTTTGCTTTTGCCATTTTTGTGATATTGTTTGTTTGTTTATTGGTAACTATTTTTTCCTTCTAACAGCTCAAATAGCTGGGATGACAGGCATGTACCATCAAACTCAGCCTGTTGGTTGAGATAGAAATTTACTAACTTCCCCTAAGCTGGTCTTGAATAAAAATCTTAAGAGTGGTGTTCCTAGAAATAGTAACTGGTTGCTAATAGTTGTGTGATTGGGATGAGCAGTGTTCCTTTGATAAAACAGTATATAGATAAATAGGATTTATTATGTTTTTAGTCACCGACTACTTGGCTTACTGTGGGCCATAAATCTTGTCGTCCACAGTCTGAAGTAATGGTGGTTAAACTTCTACAACAAATTGATCACAAGTATAGTTACTAAATATGACAAAAGGCTATGTCTTGCTTTGTAAGTATGAGACAAGTTCAGATTAGTTATGACCCTCCTGTACACAGCATGTCATTGTTAAGCCAAGTGACCTTTTAGCATACCTCTAGTCAGCTAGAAGGAAAGAGGCATGGAGGAGTATGAGTGGAAAACTTGGAAGCCATATGCAAATTACTCTATAAACTCTGGATTTAATGCCTTTTTTTTTTTTTTTAACTTTTTTTTGTCTTTTCTTCTTTGGTACTGGGGATCGAACCCAGGATGTTGTACTTGCTAGGCAAGTACTTTGCCACTGAGCTACATCCCAGCCCTGGATTTAATGCTTTTAAAAGTAGTTAGGCTATATGTATACACACATACACACACACATACACACATACACAATTTGTTCTAATCTTGGGGCTTGAACTTGGGGCCTGGATGCTGTCAATGAGTTTCTGAGATCCTCAGATCTCAGCCTCCTGAGTAGCTAGGATTACAGGTTTGAGCCACTAGCTCCAGACTGAATCTACTTTTTTTTTGGGGGGGGGGGGTCAGTCATGGGGCTTGAATGCCGGGCCTGGTTGCTGCCTCTGAGCTCTTTTGCTTAAGGCTAGTGCTCTACCACTTTGAGCCACAGGGCCACTTCCAGTTTTTAAGTAGTTAATTGGAGATGAGAGTCTCATAGGAACTTTTCTGTCTGGGTTGGCTTTTCTGTCCAGGTTGGCTTGGAACCATGATCCTCAGATCTCAGCCTCTTGAGTAGCTAGGATTATAGGCGTGAGCCACCACCCTGGCATGTATTTACTTTTAAAATATCATCAAGCAGATCTAGTAACCAAATTAATAGTTGTCATCCATAGAAATGAGTCTTTCCATGATAGTTGGTTTTTTTCTTACTAGATGATTATAGTTTTAATCATTAGAAATTTTTATTTTTACTAATGTTTTGCTAGAAAGATTACCAAATTTTACTGTTTGCTTGTTTTAAGCAAACTTGTTTTGTTGATTCCTGCTGAATGCCTCAAATAATTGTATTGAACCAGAATATGTTTTAGGTACCAGAGTTGTAGAGTACTTTGTTTCAATATTATATAATTATTTAGATTCTTTATTCTTTTCATTGGCCTTCTGCTCCAGTATATTTAGATTTTAGCTTCTTAAAGGTAAGGATTTTCTTTTCCCTAAATCTGATCAAGTGCCTAAAAGTAGCATCTTCAATAGACTTATTCAGGAAAGCGTATATGAACCATTTTGGTCTTTTATTTTAATCACTTGTTGACCTGTTATTGATGATGCTGTTTATTAATATTCTTAACTTGAGGACAGTACCTTCTAAAATTTGAGATTCTATCTACTCAGAGACTTTTTAAAACCCAACACTTGAAGGGTTGTATGTCCAGAGTTGCTGGTTTTTAGTAGGTTTGGAGGAGTCAAAAGATTTGCTTTCCTAAAGTGTTTACTACTGCTGTGGCTGCTGCTTTGCTATTGCTACATATCCTGGGACAGTATTTTAAAATTAGCTCCTTTATTTAGGTTTTAAATGTCTTCTATTTCCTTTGCAAACTCCTCTTCTTCCTCCTCTTAATCTGCTGAAAGCTAAGAACACAAATGAATTTTAAATACTTCACTTTCAGTTAAGAGATTTTTTTTTTTTTTTTTTTTTTTTTTTTTTGTCGGTCGTGGGGGCTGAACTCTGGGCCTGGGTGTTGTCCCTTAGCTCTTAGCTCAAGGCTAGCACTCTACCACTTGAGCCACAGCGCCACTTCAGCTTTTTCTGCATATGTGGTGCTAAGGAATCGAACCCAGGGCCTCATGCGTGCAAGGCAAGCACTCTACCACTGAGCCATCTTCCCAGCCCCACGAGAAATATTTTGAATCAAGTACTTGATTGTTGCATGTGAACTAGGTACATGGGCATTAGATTATCCTTTGAGGCTAGTTTTACTTCATTTTTGATTTGTGTTGCTCTTCTGAATAACTGAAGTTATGTTGAATTCATTGTTGCAGGGGTTATTGAAGCTCAATGAAGATCACAATACAATAAAACTGGGCATCAGGGATTTCTACTTTGGTAATGTTAATAGGACAAAATAATTTAAATTAATTATATGACATCTAATAAAGTTTTTCAGACTGCTTGGAAAATAAGTAGTTTAAAGTCTGTGGCTATTTAAAGTCTCCCTCCCTCCCTCCCTCTCTCCCTCCCTCCCTCCCTCCCTTCTTTCCCTTCCCTCCCTCCCTCCTTCCTCTTTTCCCCTCCCTCCCTCCCTCCCTCCCTCCTTCCTTCCCTCCTTCCTCTTTTCCCTCTTCCTCCCTTCCTCCCTTCCTCCCTCCCTCCCTCCCTCCCTCCCTCCCTCCCTCCCTCCCTTCCATTTGAATTTTTGACACGTCTTGTGTATTTAGGCAGCAGTTTGACCATACATGGTTCAAGAACATTCAAACAATAAGTCAAATATAAAAAGATACTAAAGATTGGTCTTTATTAATATTAATATTAATACCATGCTTGCTGATCATCTCTGGTATAAAACAAATACATGGGATGCTTCATAAATTTACTTGCTATCCTTATATGGGGCCATGCTAATCTCTGTATTTTTTCCCAATTTTTGTAGTGAATGCAGGGAAAAGAAGTGCATTCAGTGTAAGCTGAACCAAACTCTCCATGTTGTATTTGAATATGTGTGTTTTAAAACTCACAAGCAAGGTATGGGGACATGCTGTATAATCACAGTACTTAGGAAGCTGCAGCAGGAGGATCACAAGATTGAGACTAGCTTTTTCTTTAATAGTTTAGTCTGCCATGAGCCTAAATTTTGGGTGTTTCATTAATGGAAAATTGTTATTACACCGTACAAAAAGTATTGCTTTTAATGATAGCTAATTTTTGACTTATTCCCTCTGTGATAAATGTGCAGATAGAAGAAGCTCTGCCAGTTGAACTTTAGAAAGAAAAATAGATGAAATGCATATTTCACTGAGAATTCAATTTTCATACATGTAAAAACAAATGATATTCACAGTGTTCGATATTCTTTTCAGTGTTAGGCAAGAATCAGATTTCAAGACGAAATTACTTGTTTGAGATGAGAAAGTAATTTTGTCCAAATTCATTTCATTTAATTATATCTTTTCATTCCCTTCATCTTTCCTCTTCCTTTTCTGCCTCATCCTTCCCTCTCTCCTTTAATTAAGTAATTAGTTTGTGCTATTGGGGTCAGAATTGGAGGCTTGTGAATGTTAGGTCAATTGAGTCACAGCCTCAGGCCCTTCAGTTGTTAATGCCCCCTTTTGTCATGTTGTTTTAAAGTCATAATCTGGTAATAGAAAAGTAACATTTATAAGTAAGATCGCTTGGGAAATTATGCCTCTATTTGATAATAGTTGATCAATGTAAATCCTACTATTCTATCAATGAGTTTTTAGGTTAAACCTATTCTGAAATTTTTACTAATATTCACAGATTAGGATAGTATGTTCTTACACTTTTTTTCTTCAAGCATAATATTGTTAAACTTAATAGTAGAATTTCAAATAAGTAATTCTGAAAAGCAGTCTTTTGATGTAATTGGAAGAATCTTTGTAGTTTTGTATGGTTACCTTTTTTTTTTTTTGTCAGTTGTGGGACTTGAACTCTGGGGCTTGGGCACTGTCCCTGAGCTCTTCAGCTCTACCACTCTACCACTTGAGTCACAGAGCCACTTCCAGTTTTCTGGAAAGCCCGGGCTGGCTTTGAGCCGTGATCTTCAGATCTCAGCCTCCTAAGTAGTTTTACAGGTGTGAGCCACTGGCACCTGGCTATGGTTACCATTCTTAACTAAAAACAATAGAGTTAGTTGTACTAAGTAACTTCATGTGATTATCCTAAAATACTAACTATAAAATCTTAATTTGAATAGTTATATGATAGAGTTTTGTGTTTTTGCTTGGTGTTTGTATTTATGTTACCTTTGTGCTAATATTCCATTTTACTCTTTATTTTTACTAGTTACTTCATATTATTGTTTACAGATTGGTTATGTTCCAGGCACAGTGGCACATACTTAGGGTCCCAGCACTTAGGATACGGAGGCAGATTGCTTCTTGGCCTTTTGGCTAAGATCAAGTGTAGGATACTGAGGCAGAAAACTTGTCATTTCATAACTTGAATGAATTAAACACCGAGATCCTGAGTATGGTGGCAAATGTGTGCAATACTTGCTACTGATAATATTAGGTCTGATCTGAAAACCAAACTAAGTGGAAAAAGACTGGCAGAAAGGTTCAAGTGAGAGCATTTTCCTGGGAAGCATCAGTGCCACAGAAGTAGACAGACTGATGGATAGATAATTTGATCTCTTCTATGTAGAAGAAATGAGTTTTTGGTGATTTGTTCAAATACATCTTTTTCTAATAATTTAGAAATTATAATACTTTCATTGCAATTAGGACTTCTTTTCTTTTGAGAAAGATACATTGGTATAGTTTGTGACATGTGTGCACATGTGTACACATGCCAGTCCTGGGGCTTGAATTCAGGGACCAGGCACTGTCCCTGAGATTTTTCCTCAAGGCTAATACTTTACCACTTGAGCTCTACTTCTGGCTCTTTGGTGGTTAAATGGAGATAAGCATCTTTCTGTCTTTTCTAAGTCACCTGGCTTCAAACTGTGGTTATCAGGTATCAGTCTCCTGGGTGGCTAGGATTACAGGTGTGAGTCATTGGCACCCGGCTTCTTTCTGCATGTATCTTTAGTCTTACTCTTTGACTCTTCTTGTGTACGGATTCCTACCATACTGGCCTTCTTCAAATACAGTAAGCTTCTATTACTCCTATTATTGGCATTTGTTTTTCCACTTGTTCTACCCGTAGCTTAGCAGGTTCTTCCTTTCAAGTCTCAACTAATATGTTACTTTTCCAAAGAAGTGTAAGCTGCTGGTGCCCAGCTGTATGTTCTTTTTTTTTTTTATGTTGCCGATTAATTTGTCTTTTGAACATTTTATCTATTCCTTGAAGAAAATTTAATTAGAATATAGTTGCAATAGGCTCTCATTATTGTGGTAAATATTAGGTTGAAAGTTTTTCTGAAATCCAATTGTGATTTGTATAAAAATATTATAGGCCCAAATAATTTTTTATAGAAAGTAGTTTAATAGAAAGTTTTGGTGTTACATATTAAATAAAATGACTTGGCAATATGCTGATGCATATCCCAACTATTTTAAATGTTGAAAATGTTGTTAATTTTTGTTGAGATTAAAAACTTCTTAGTAAAGAAATTTAGGTTTTTCTTCTCATAACTCCTGAAGACCATTTCGTATCAACTTACAGTCACAATGTTATGACCCTAACAGAATTCCCGAGAGAAGCTTTTCAGTAGATGCTTAGACGTGGTTTTATTATATAGTGGTACTATGTCTAAATTAAAACCAGTGGAGAACACAAACCACTCTGTAATGCAATTTACACAAAATTATAAAAAGTAATCCTGTTGCTGCTTTAATAGTTTGAAGTAGTACCTGTTACTAGTCTATTACTTGGGTTCACTTTACTAATGAAGTATTTCTAATGAATTTATTTCCTGCTTAATCCATTAATACTAGAAAGGGTAAATTCTTAAAAATTCTTAAAAGTTAAATTGGCTCAATGTTAATCTATGAAAATTTACCAAGAATATGCCTCATCATTTTCCAAGCTACATAATTGCCAAGTGTGATGCAAACCTGTAATCTCAGAAGTTTAGAGGCTGGAGCCAGAAGAATTGTTAGTTTAAGGACAGCCCAGGCTCCATAGCAAGATACTGTCTCAAAAAAGTATATTGTTTTCTATGATTCTCTAAATTCACCTATCCTGTTTCTCACCCAGACCCTTACTTTACTTTCCCTCCAGTTCAGGTACAAGTCTGTTTTAAGAATACCTTTTTAGTGGGCTCTAGTGCCTTATACCTACAATCCTAGTTACTCAGGAGGCTGAGATCAAAGGATCATGTTTGGAAGCCAGCCCCAGCAGGAAAGACAACCACCACAAAACCAGAAGTAAAGCTGTGGCCCAAATGCTAGCTATCAAACATGGAGTGCTAGTTATCAAACATGGAGACCTACAGTAAATATGAAAATTGAAAATTTTTAAGAGCTTAAGGAAGGTTTATATGTTAGGTCTTTCTGAAGTTCCTAGAATCATATTCAGTCAGTGATTCATGATGAATCTGGTTTGAGGAAGCTTTCATTGATTCATTGCATGATGAATCTGGTTTGATGAAGCTTTCATAAGTAGCACAGATTATAATTGCCTGTGATGCTTTGAAAATACGCACTCCCCTGTCCCCATCTAAGGCCTAATAAATCAGAAACCTTAGATTAGGAGTAATGGTATTCATCTATATTTTAAAATCAACAGAAAAAAAAAACCCAACAGGTTTTGTTACTTCTTTTCCCCAACTGCAGAAAAATTTAAGGGAAGGTTAATTTTGTCTGATTTAAGTGAGAATATAGTGAGGCTAGATAGAGTGTTTTTAGCATCTTTAACACTTTAGAATCCATCTTCTTAGTAGGATAGGAAAATTTAGCCTTCCTTTGGAAAACCTATGGTAGGACAGGGCCATTTGCAAGTAGGTACTATAATTTTTGTCATTTATTTTAAGCACAGCATGCACCTGGCTTGCAAAACATGTTGGTCAAATATCATGCTAAAAAGTTGGTCAAATAACACAATAATAATACATAGTACTTGCAAATAACCATGACTTAACTGACATGAATAATTCTATTTCATATAGCTCTCATATATTTTTGAAATAACTTGTGTGATAAGGAGAGAGTAGTTGTCTTTGAGATAGCCAAACAGTATATTTTGTTTTAAAATTAGAATAGCTAGGCAATTGAAAAGGTTAAGTGGTAGTGGAATATGGAAAATGGCATACAGTTAGATTTTTCTTATATTAAACATATCTGATACTCTCTAAAATCTTGAACATTTTTTCCCACTACCTTCCCAGAGTTGGACACTTTTATTTTGGGAGTTTAGAATTGGAGAAAGAGATTATTGGGGGGAAAAAAGGGGAAAGATGGATAGGAACATTCTTTATATAGCAGGAACTGGGAACTGGAAGCCTTAATTTACCTACCATTTATGCTCCCCGGGAACCTGTGAGTCAAGAATGCTAAAACTTAATTAGAGCTTAGGACAGTGGTTTTCAAGCATTCTTTTTAAAAACTTGAAAACTGGTGAGGTCTGAATTTAATCTCCAAAGCTAAAATTATCATTAAAATCGGCATTTGCAGTGTTAGGTTTACTGAATGAACTGAAAAAAACTTACTCAGTAAGTATAAGAAGGCTATTTGAAATTGTTGAATGAAATAGCTTGGAACTTGATAATTAGTGTAAATATTCATCAGTCTCTTCTGTATTTTTGTCATGATAACATGAAAATTATGGTTTTCATGGATGAAGTGTACACTCAGTTTCATCAATTTTATGTGGTCATTTGTGCAGTTAAAGATTATTGGAATCACTGCTTTATAAAATCTATATGTAAGTTACACATGTGACAGTATGAGGGCTTTAGTTTAAGACCTTTAGGAAAATATCCTAACTCAACACAAATGAAGTATGTTGGTATGTTAAAAACCAAGTGTATACTAATTTGAGCCTGCACTTGTGTTTTACCTATCTAATAAGTAAACAGAAAGTACACTTGGAGAATCCCAAAGCATTTCTAGAAGCCTAGTAGGGTTTTACTTAATACACTTTCAGGTATTGATAAAGAAGAGAATTTACTAATAAAGAAGGTACAGATACTGAGAGGGGAAGCTTTTCTTGTTAGAGATTCTCATTGGAACCACAGGATACATAAGATTATATGAGTAATTTTTTTGTCTTTCTTCCAGTAGTGTGTAACAGGTAAATTGCATATAGTGATGGCCTTATTTTCCCTGCAATTCTAGTTGAGACAGGATTGGTAAAATTTATCAGTCAGTTACTACTAAAAAATAATTACTGAAGTATCAGATGCCTATATTTTAATCAGTATAATTTTCAAGACAATGTGTAATTACTACTATGTTGCCTTTTGCAAATCTGAGCTCTGTAGCACTGAGATCATTAGTTGAGTATCAAGAATTTTTTCACAGTATAACTTAAAAATAAATAGCTTTGAATAGGCTAAATATCTTCATACTCTGTTCATTAATAACTGATAATTTTTTAAACATGAAGAGTTATGGGTCATCTTCATAATTGGACATAATGTTGAGTAATATGTTATGAAAACATTTGAGTGATAGAACAAAATATTGCATTATTTGCAAATTAGTTTGAGCAGTTCAGTTAAGTTTTTTCCTTTAATCTTCCTCATCAATAATAGTATATACTATAGTAGACATTAACTTATGAAATGGAAAGACTCCCTTTTGTTGCGTTGTATTTAGAAACCCAAAGACCACACATTTTTTTTTTAAACGTGCTTGGAAAGGCAAGTCACTATTTCAGAACTTGAAAAAGAATATTACTCTTTAGATTATGATTCAGAATGGTTTCCTTCTGTTGAAAGAACTGCACATAAAAAATTATGCAACATTTCCTTAGACATGTCCACTGCTAATAGGTGGAGACATTTAGTTTCTCTCTCTCCCCCCTCCCTCTCGCTCTCACACACACGCACACTCACACGCACATGCACACAATAAACCTAAAACAGAAGCCAACTTGGTCCTTGGAATACTTAATGGTTTATATTCCCTGCATATTTCTTGCTCTGTCAGAATAGATAAGGTTTTGATGGTAGCTTCTCTTGTATACTTTTTGGCTGTTTAACATTCTTGCTGTAAATGAGTGAGTGAAAGTTTTCAAATGCCTGTGGCATAAAGATACCTTCAGTTTACAGCCTACTTCTGTAGTTGAAAGGAAGTTGATCTTTTTTTTTTTTCTTTTTCTTTTTTGGACCCAATAACTTTGTCCTGTCCACTTGGGTGTTGAAAGAGCTTATGAGCAGTAGCTGTTCTGATTTTTGTTGGTTGTTTTCTCTAGGGAACAAGCTCTACCCTCTGAGTCAGCACTGGACTTGAAGATAAATCCTACAATTCATGAAACTGACTGATTCGACTAAAGGATGGATAGTTTGGGCAGCGTTGGACAGCTCTATGAGGGGTCTGTTTGTTTAACTGAAGGGATTGTTGAGTTCAGCAACTTTTAATTCCCCAAATAAGGGGTTGCTGTTGTGAAAGCAGGGTTTATAAAGGAATCAATTCGGACACAGTTAACATCAGTATTCCTATTGACTCTGTTTTCATTTATCATCAGACATGGAACAATTCTTTAACATGAAAGAATTTTACTGTTACTTGTTACCAGCAAGAATTTATATATGTTCTGAGACATTAGTGTAGGATTTTTGCATTTTGCTTATGAATCCAAGTTATCCTTTTTTTGACAATTGTCTCCAAAAAACTTTTTGGCCCCCGGGTTACTTACTTAACCTTTGCAAAGGTAATATGCATTTATGGCTTGATTTGAGGAATAAACAGGACTCAGTTTGATTAATATTTTATTAGATCAGTGGATAATTTAATTTCAGATTATGGCTAGTATTATGTGCTTTTTTAATAATAATTTTTGAATACTAATGTAATAATTTTGACATTAAAATATGTAGTTTTCATCAGTCTTGGAGGAGGTTAATTATATAACAAAAATGGATTTTTAATCTGAAACATGCTGATTGGTGTGGTGTGGTATACACCCATAATTCTAGCTTTATGGGAGGAATAGGTAGGATGTTTATGGTCCAGACCAGCCTGGGAGAAAACCATGAGAAGTGTGAAAAATAATTAATGTAAAAAGAGTGATGGGGCATGGCTCAGATAGTAGAGTTTCTGCCTAGCAAGTGTAAAACCCTTAGTTTAAACCCTAGGACTACAAATAAGTAAAATAAAAATGCTGCAGAAAAAAACAATATTATACCTTAATTATCTAAGTCCTAGTAAATTGTTCAGTGATACTTTGAATTACCTTACTGAACATTTTTTTTAAAAAACAAGCTAAAGGATAAATTGTGTTTCAAGTATATGTAAGATTATATGAGTTACAGAAATAATGGGAATTCCATGTAACCAATATTTTGAATAGATTCTAGATTCCAGTAGTTATTCACCATGGCATTTGGACTTTATAGACAAATGAACTTACATATAACTTAACTTAGGGTTTAATACTTGCATGATTATTATGACCTTAAGTACTGCTTATTAAAGAATTTTTTATAAAGCTTAGTTTGAACAGTGAAATTATTAAGAGAAAAAACTAGTTTAACTTTTACTTACTAATCTTGTTGATATTTTTAGATGATGGGTTGGTTTATTTTGTATACTCTATTCTTTAATTATTAGATCCACAGTTCAAACATACACCTGAACTTGTTATCATGCTTGTTCCAGTCATATCTTTGTGTCTTTCAATATTTCCTTTTTTCACCCCATTTGGTTGCTTAAGAGGGATAGCGAAATGTTCTCAACTTAAAGTTTGGTAAAATGTTAACTTTATATTTGATGGTAAGATCTTGAAGAATTATTGTCATTAATCCCTTGGTACATAAAAGTGGCCAAAATTATAACAAAATTTTTCATATTCTTAGATTCTAAGATGCCATTTCTTCTTTCTTTTTCTTTTTTTCCCTTGTCTGTATAGGGTTTGAACTCATGGCCTGCGTGCTATTTCTGAGCTTTTCTAGTACATTATCACTTGAGCCACAGCTCCACTTACCGTTTTTTGGTGGTTAATTGGAGATAAGAGTCTCACAGACTTTCCTGCCCAGGCTGGCTTTGAACCATGATCCTCAGATCTCAGCCTTTTGAGTAGCTAGCATTATAGTTGTGAGCTATCAGTGCCTGGCTAAGATGCCATTTCTTATAAAGTGTATCTCAGCAGTTAAATAACATTTTGGGGAAAAATAGAAATTTGTAACTTTTACAAAAAATAATAAAAGGAAAATTGAGACATTTTGTTCTAATTTTTAAAAGACAATAAATTTTAGATTAGGTCTTTAAACTCAGAAATGCTCTGATTTATTGTTGTACATACCCTGCATTCTTGGCTTCATAGTATTTTGTTTCTTTTCATGAAACCTAGTTCTTTAGTTTCAAAAAAAAAGTATCATTTTTTTTAAAAATACAATTTTCAGTCTTATTAATGAAGAGTGACAAAGTTTGATGGATAAAGATTTGAATTAGTCATGTTAATTTATTTCAATCATGATATTTTAGAATATGGCCTGAAATTTAAAATTGCATTTCCCCCTTTTTCCTCTATATTTTCTTTCTAGCTAACATTTTTTACATCATACAGTTTTAAGTTAAACAGCATGAGGTTGCTCCACAGACTGTAATAACTGGAGAGACTAACAGTTCTCATTTCTATCATTAATGACTTAACAAACCACTGAAGTATGTTTAGCCCCAATTTAACAGTTTGTAAGAGCGGAGAAAGAGCTTGGTCTTCCTCTGGCTTGAAATTTTTGAGTAACTTTTTATATATTTGTGTGTGTATGTGCCCGTGCATGAGCACACATGCCAGTCCTGGGGCACCTCCCCTCCCTTCTCCCCTCTCCTCTGTCCTGGGACTTGAACTCAAAACCTGGGCACTGTCCCTGAGCTTCTTTTGCTCAAGGCTAGCACTCTACCACTTGAGCTCCGGCACTGATTTTGGCTTATTCTGTTTATAAGGTACTGAGGAATCAAACCCAGGGCTTCATGCCTGCTAGGCAAGCACTACCACTAAGCCACATTTCCAGCCCCAGCGTTTGCATATTTCTTAAGTGAACTAATAACTTGTGCAAAAAAAAAGTAGAATTGCACATCATGAAGCCTTATTTGTAATGTGCTCCCTCCTTCCCTCTGTCTCCCCCTCTCCCTCCCCCTCCCTCTCCAATGTCCCCCTCCCTCTCCCCCTCCTTCCCCCTCCCCCTCTCTCCCTCCCTCCCCCTCTCTCCCTCCCTCCCCCTCTCCCTTTTCCTTCTTTCTTCCTTCTTGCCAGTCCTGGGGCTTGAACTCAGGGCCTGGGCACTGTCTCTGAGCTTCTTTTGCTCAAGGCTAGCACTCTACCATGTGAGCCACAGCACCACTCTGGCCTTTTCTGTTTATGTGGTACTGAAGAATTGAATTCAGGGCTTATGCCTGTTAGCCAAGCACTCTACCACTAAGCCACATTCCCAGCCCTTGCTTTTTTCTTTAAAATGATTGTTATCTTTGAACTTTAGGTTGTCAGTCCTTAAAAATTAAAAAGTTGAATTACAGTGTTTTAAGCCCCCTCTTGTTTTCTTTTTCCTTTTTTTCTTCTTGTTTTCTTTGCTTTTTTTCTTCTTATATTCTTTTGAATAGAATGCTAGAAATCAAACTCAGACCCTTGCATGTGCTAGGTATGTAGGTTGCCTTTTAGAAAGCAGTGTATATCAGGTGTGATGATACCCATATGCTCAACTATTTGAGAGGTACAAGTATGAGGGTCATGGTCTGAGGTTGGCTTAGGCAGAAACATGAGACCCCACCTGAAATATAAAAAGTTCTTGGAGTATAGCTTAGATAACAGAATGTTTGCCTAGCAAACATGAAGTCCTGAGTTCAGTTCCCAATACCACAAAAAAGGATATTTTTGTGTTGCAGATCTCTTAACTATAAATATCTTCCTGGGTTTTTAAGGTTATTTCTTAAGCTGTTTTTCAGAACTAAAATTTCTGTGACAGTGACTTTAATTATAATTTTAAGATGTTGGAATTTAGCAAGGCACCAGTGGCCTATTCCTGTAGTCCTAGCTACTCAGGAGGTTGAGACCTGGAGGATCACACTTTGAAGATGACCTAGGCAGAAAAATCTGAATGACTCTATTTCTCAATTAATCAGCAAAATTCCTGGCTGTAGGCATGGCTCAAATAATACAAGCAAGCAAGTTGAGTCAGAGCATGAAGTTCTGAGTTCAAGCCTTAGTACTGGCACCAAAAAAAAAAAAAGCAAGCAAACAGATTTTTCTTACGTAAACACCCAGTTACAACCTATACCTACAGAAATATTATTAATAGATGGGGCTGGGAAGGTAGCTCAGTGGTAGAGCGCTTGCCTTGCATGCGTGAGGCCCTGGGTTCGATTCCTCAGCACCACATAAGCAAAAAGAAAAAAGCCAGAAGTGGCGCTGTGGCTCAAGTGGTAGAGCGCTAGCCTTAAGGTGAAGAGCTGAGGGACAGCGCCCAGGCCCAGAGTTCAGGCCCCACGACCGGACCCCCTCCCCCCCCAAAAGAAATATTATTAATAGAACAATTTATTAATAACAATGAGATTTTTAATGTAGTTTGAATATGTAAAACTTGGATGATTTAATAATTTTAATATGCAAAAAATAAAACATGAAACCAGGTATAATGGCTTATGCCTGTAGTTCCAACTACTTGGTAGGCAGGGAATGGGAGGATCAAAATTTCATGTTACTTGGATACAACAGTTAGTGAGATACCATCTCAATTAAGTCAGGTGTGGTAGGGCTTATGTGTGATTGCAGGTACACAAATGGCTGTAAATTGGAGGATCATGGTCTGAGACCAACCCTGGGCAAAACTCTACTTCAGAAATAACAAGAGCAAAAGTATTTGGGATGTGGCTCAAATGATAGAGCATCTGACTAGTAAGGATGAGGTTCTGAGTTTAAACCCTCGTACGATCTTAAGAAAAAAGTAAAATATAACTTAATTATATTAGTAAATATTTTCTATTAAAGTTAGTAACTAGAATTTTAAGGTACAGTGTTTATTTCATTAATGTATATATTTAAATACTTTAGGTACTAGAGATTTTAGTTGATGATACGAACTTTGCTGTTTCCCAGTCACTAATATAGATCACGAGAGTGTATATGGGATGTAAAAGGAGTGTGATCAACATGTTTGTTGCTATAACTCAAGAATTTTTTACTTTTTTTCCTCCCCCTGTCTTCAGCTCAAGGTAAGTGCTCTGCCACTTGAGCCACAGTGCCATTTCCAGTTTTCTGGTAATTGGAGATAAGAGTCTCATGGACTTTCTTGCCCAGGTTGGCTTTGAACCAGGATCCTCAGATCTCAGCCTCCCGAGTAGCTAGCATTACAGGTGTGAGCCACTGGTGCTTGGCAAATTTTTTACTTTTAAAAAACATCCCTTGGGGCTGGGAAGGTGGCTAGGTGGTAGAGTGCTTGCCTTGCATGCCTGAGGCCCTGTGTTCGATTCCTCAGCACCACATAAGCAAAAAGAAAAAAGGCAGAAGTGGCGCTGTGGCTCAAGTGGTAGAGTGCTAGCCTTGAGTTGAAGAGCTGAGCGACAGCGCCCAGGCCCAGAGTTCAGGCCCCACAAACGGGAGACCCCCCCCCAAAAAAAATCATTCCTTAGCCATGTGTTCAGATGAAAGACAAGAAAAACAGTCCAAGAACTCTTTTTAATTGTATATTTTTCTGTAACAGTTTTATTTGTATAGCACAAATATGAGAAAATGATGACTTATTAGAGACAGTTCATAGTATCTGTGTAGAAATGAGTGAACAGAAACCTGTGAGATTGTCCTACAGTATCCTTAGAAACCCTGTAAGATTGTCCCTCAGCCATGTGAGAAGTTGGAAGACTTCCCACAGTTCTCAGACTAGTAAGAGTGATTTACTGTGCCTAAATTCATTTGGACCAACAGTGATTTATGCTGCACACTCGTTTTTCCTCTAGGAATCTTGGGTTCTGGTGTGTATGCTAGGCATGGGTGAAAGTCTAATATAAACCTTGGGCACCAACTTCTCTCCTGAGTAGATAAATCGCACACAGTACTAGGTGCAGTGTGTACTTTATGACTTTTCATGAGGAGAGAGCATATGAGACTTACCATGAATCCTCCAGTTTTTAATCATGTCTTTTTCTCTTGAGATTTGGCTGTGTGCCAAATGGTAAGTCTTAGCTGTGAATGCTACTATATGCTATGTGTTTTAACTTGTAGCTGATTTCTGAATGTAGGAGTGGTCTTTGTCTTAGGGACGGACCTTACTGAGAAGCTTTGAGTATTGTAAGGTGGTTTTACTTTATATGGGAATGATGAGCACTGAATTTCTTCATTGTGGTGATATTCTGGAACATCTTAGTATCTTATTTCAAAAATGTTTTTCCAAAGTAGGGTTCCACTGTGTATAGTTACCTATATTTGAGGAATTTGTTTGACAGTTTATATTGATTATAAATAACCTCCATGACATTGAAACCTAATTGCAATAGTAGCTACACTGAAGCACCTTCCTTAAATGGATTTTGTCCTAATGAGTAATATGAATGGGCTAAAAAACAAAAGTTTGTCTCTCTAGTACTTAAAGTAACAAATGGGAAAAAAGGCACTTTGAATTCAACTTTGAAGTTGGGCTTTTGTACTCAGTCTGATTCATCATGAGGAAAGTCAAACTGGAGTAATACGCTTTTAAAACCTGTTAGAATTTGAGGATAAAAATAAAGTAGTTGTATTTGAGGCTGTAACTTAGTACTATCTAACTTTATGAGGCAGATGTGTAACTTTGTTTACCAATGAATGTAATCATATTAAGTTCCTTATTATGGCTATGTTCAGAAGGTAATACTTCCTTTCTTTGTCCTTAATTCAGGTTCATCTTCTCAAGATGTATAGTTTATTAATTTATAATCTAAATTCTTCTCAGTATACTTAGACATGATCATTTATTTTTGAAAATTTACTTTGTGTGTTGGAGTTTCATTAAAACATAGTTTGACCTAGGTTTGTCTAGTCCACAATGATTAGTCCACAATGATTATGAAAAGAGTGATATTAGTAATCAGACTTTGCTCTTTCAGGAGACTATCCCCTTTCCAGATTCCTCCAAAGTCTTGTTTTTTTGTTGTTGTTTCATACATATGGGTTGTTCGTGTTTGCCTGACTGACATCTATCTGTGCTGCTTAGTGGCAGGACCATTTGCTTTTGTTCTATCTTGCTATATTTAATACTTCTAGTGGTGATGGTATGTGCCATTTCTAAGAACTGATGGATTAGTTGTTGATTTATTTCCATTTTAGTTGTTGATACCAGAAACAGAGAAAATTTTCACATTTACATTGGTTTCGTTTTAACATACTTCATTTTTGCTAACAATGTGCAAGTGAAAAATGTTTCAAAAGTATGAACTCTAGAGCACACTAGTGTTGGCAGGGATATTGACCATATACTATTGTATACAGAAGCAGACTTGGAGACATGGTTACACAAAACAGCCTGTAGCCTCAGGGAAACATATCTTCAGTGGATTGAACAGTGTCCTCTTCTTTACAGCATTATCTTACTCATGAACATGGGTTCTGTGTCTGTATTTTTCAAGTTGTTTTTCATATGTTAACATAGAATTTTCCATGAAATCTTATTTTTCTGTGTTTAGTTCTTATATATATATTGTTGGATTTATTCATACATACTTTAATATTGGTTGATATCATAATTGGTTTCTATTAAAATACAAAATTTTTCTAATCAGTTGTTTTTCCGGTAAAGGTATGAAGTTTGATTTTTTTTTCACATTGAAAATTTCTAACATATTAGAGATTCTTGTATTTGGACAGTTAAGTTTTCTACAAATGATAATTTTATTTCTTCCTTTGAAATTTATTTTACAGTGGCGCTGTGGCTTAAGTGGTAGAGCGCTCGCCTTGAGCTGAAGAGCGCAGGGACAGCGCCCAAGCCAAGTTCAAGCCTCATAACCAATCAAAAAAAATAAAAAAGAGAGACTGAAATCTATTTTACTGTTGTATTAAGCTGGCTAGTGTCTTTAGTATATATAACATAAAAAAGAAAGTGGTCAGAGTTGACCACTTGGTCAACTATGCTATTGTCTTTGTTTTTGTTTAGTCTTACTAGCTCCTTCTTTTAAAAAGAATATTAATGTTTTCCAGTTTTGAATAATCTTTATTCTGGGATTATATATACATTTGATTGAAGAAAATATTTCCTAGAATGGGTATAAAATGTAAAAATAACCTTAATAACATTATTCAGTGATTGCGAATAAGCTACAGGATAAACAAGATAAGTTTCCACTATTAAGGTATTCATGGTTTAATTTTTTACTTTATGGTTTTCCTCCTTTCAGTTGTTTGTAGTTATTATGATAATGAAAAGTTTTAACACGACTGACTATTGGTGGTGGCTCACACCTATAATCCTAGTTAACTAGGTGGGTGAAATACGAGGATCAGGTGAGGTTTGAAATCAGTCCCAGGCAAACAAATCCTAGAGACTCCTATCTCCATTAGCCAGCAAAAAGCTAGAAGTGGAGCTGTGGCTCAAGTGGTAGATCACCAACCTTGAGCAAAAACAAGTCAAGGGAAAATGCAGGCTTTGAGTTCAAGGATCAGTACTGCCACCAGAAAGAAAAAAAAAGTTTTACATGACTAGGTATTGCTAAATTGTCTTTAAAAATATCAAAAGTGCAGGTGGCTCACCCTTGTATTCCTAGTTATTAAGTAGGCTGAGATGTGAGGATCATGGTTCAAAGTCAGCCTGGGCAGGAAAGTCTGTGAGAATCTTTAACCACCAAAAAGCCAGAAATGGAGCTGTGTCCCAAGTAGTATAGTATAGGTCTTCCACAAGAAAGCTTAGGGACAGTGCCCAGGCCACGAGTTCCAGTCCCAGGATTGGCAAATCCTGTCTCCCCTTTCCCAGATCAAAAGTATATGGCAATAGGTCAGTTTCCCTTTTAATAATTTCTAATCTCTTTTCTTCATGCCAGTCTTGAGACTTTTTTTTTTTTGTCTGTCCTGGGTTTTGAACTCAGAGTCTGGGTGCTGTCCTTGAGCCTCTTTGTGCTCAAGACTAGTGTTCTACCATTTGAGCCACACCACCACTTCCGGCTTTCTCTGAGTAGTTTATTGGAGATAAGAGTCTCACAAACTTTCCTGCCTAAGTTGATTTCGGCCACAATCCTCAGATTTCACCCTCCTGGGTAGCTAGGATTACAGGTGTTAGCCACTGGGGCACAGCAAGAGACTATTGAGTCAGTTTGATTGCATTGCTTTTCAGTAAAAAAAGGTTTGAAGCATTTGATTTTCTATAAACAGCTAATATAATTGGTCCATTTTCCATTGCTTGCTTTCTATTTTTATAATAGTTCTAAGAGCAATATATTGTGCAAAGTAGCTCTTCATTTAAAATGTCCCAAATGTTTTTGCTCTGTAGCAACTTCTATATATGTTTTGGTAACTTTTAGTTTTGAAAATGTTTAATGCATTTCCTTTCTTGATACTTGAATTTTGTGTCTTTATTGTAACATTGTAGTCTTAAAAATAATGTCCTGAGAACCTTTTGGTTTCATTATAAACTCTTAAATATTCATTCTAAATACTTATCTGCCACATATGTGACTAATAAAAAGATTCATGTTTATGAGCTTTTTTCTAAATTTATCTATTTACATTAATTCCATTATTTGCAGTTTTTCACATCTAACTATTGTATAGTCCACTTTGTTCCTAAAGTTTGAAATATGTCACTTGTTTCATGGTTATTTTTTCATATAAAATATGTGATGTCAGTTTTGGTGTCTTATTCTGCTCTTGCTCTACTGTTCATATGAGCCTTTATCAGGCATCTATAATACAAGTTTTGATTATTTTTTAATTGTCTAGCTAGCAGTAATACCCTATTTTTAAATTTATGTTTCTTATTTACTGATCTTTCTTAATTTTCTGAGCTATTCTCAATGTCTTTGCTAATTGTTTTATTTTTCTGACATAGCATTATGTTTTTAGGTAATTTTAAGGTAGACTTGGAATCTGTAAAATGATATGTATGTATATTTACTTTGTATAGGCTATCTTTTATTTCTTTGAGAACTTTAATTTCTTCTTCATAAAGGGTCTCATCATTGAGATGTTTTAAATCTTTTTTGCTTAGTTGTTTTATATCTTTATTGCTAGTTAAGGTTAAATGAGTTATGTATTTGAATTTTATTGTTTTACTGCCCTTTTCATTATAATAATTCTTAAGCCCTTTTTCTCCATCAATAATTTGAATATTATTTTTGTTATGATTCATAAATCAAATTTCCTCCTTGAAATGTATATGGTTAGCCAGGTGACTGTGTATGACTTAACTTGTAATCTGTAAGCTATAGGAGGCTGAAATCTGAGGAGCATGGTTTGAATCCAGCCCAGGCAGGAAAACCTTTGAGACTTTATCTTGATAACCAGAAAAAAGTCTGAAATGGAGGTGTGGCTCAAGTGGTAGAGCAAAAAAGATAAGGGACAGTGCCCAGGCCTGAGTTAAATTCCCAGTACTAGCACATGTGTATGCACGCACATACAATGAATAGTTCAATAGATTTTTACTATTTTTACAAGTTTCTACCACTACTAACATCTAATTCTATAACTTTTTCTAATTTTTTTACTTACTAGTACTTCGTACTTATTTAAACCTTGTACTTACATTTTCTTACACTTTTGCCTTCTTTTAGTCTTTGAAAAGGACTAATTTACTTTTTGACTATGAATATTCAGTTGGTACCTTTCATATGAATAGAGTCTAATATATAGCTTTTTTGTGTTTGATATCTTTCAGTTAATGCTGTAAGGTTCATCTGTGTTATAAAATGTATAATCTTTTTTGAGTGGATAAAATTATATAGATACATATTTCACTTAGACTTTTTGGCAATTATTTTTAATGCTTATGTGGACATAATATGTTCTCTTTTGTTTGCTAGTATACATAGTGTTGGAATATCCAGGGTGGATGGTAACTCTGTTTAACATTTTGAACAACTGTTATCAAGGCAGCTACGTATTGCATAAGTGAGAGTTATTTTTGTTTCCTTGTTGGTGCTTGCTATCATGCATATTTTAATTACAGTTGTCTCTAGTGGTATGTCACTGTGGTTTTGATTTTCTTGCTCCTGATGATTGTGAATATGCCTGTTAACATTTGTCTTTTTTGAAGGAATGTGTATTTTAATCCTTTATTCAGTTTTTACTTCAGCTGTTTATTTATATAGAGTTGTGTTCTCTTTATATTCAACATACTAAACTTCTATTAAAAATGTAATTTACAAAAATTTTCACACATTCTCTTAAGTTGTCTTTTCACTTTCTTGATAGCTTCCTGTGAAATACAAAAATGTTTAATGTTGAAGGCCAGTTAAAATATTTAAGTGCTGTTTCCATTGGTTACTTGAGAATTAGGTCTTTATGTGTTCACTCACACGGATTCTGGGTCTTGAACTTGGCGCCTGGGCATTGTCCCTTAGCCTTTTCACTCAAGGATGGCTCTTTGACATTTGAGCCATAACTCCACTTTCTACTTATTGGTGGTTAATTGGAGTTAAGAGTTTCATGTACTTACTGCTTGCACTGGTTTTGAACCATGATGTTCAGATCTCACTCAGCCTCCTGAGTAATTAGGATTACAAAGGTGAGCCATTGGCAGCCAGCTAGGTCGAATATCTTTAATCATTGCTAAAGGACAAGATGGTTTATACCTACTTTTTTTTTGTTTGTTTTTTAAGTATTTCATGATTTTCTAACTTTTTAGGTGGGTTTTTTTTTTGGGGGGGGGGTTGGTTGTGGGGCTTGAACTCTGGGCCTGGATGCTGTCCCTCAGCTCTTCAGCTCATGGCTAGCATTCTACCACTTGAGCCAGTGCACCGGTTCCAGTTTTCTGAGTGGTTTATTGGAAATAAGAGTCTCACAGACTTTCTTGCCCGGGCTGGCTTTGAACTCCTCAGATCTCCGCCTCCTAAGTAGCTAGGATTACAGGCATGAGCCACCAGTGGCCTGCTTTTTAGGTTTTTGATGCATCTTGAAATATTTCTTGCATTGAATGTGAAGTATATAGTATAAAGTAGTTGCTACATTTTATATATCTTGTTTAACTGTATTTTGTTTTGAGACAGCCTATTACTGTAGTCTCTCCTGGCCTTGAACTTACAGACATACACTATTGCTTGTTTTTATTTTATTTTTATTTCATGCCTAGGTTTTTACTTAGCAGGCTTTAGTAAGTGTAAGATTGTTGAAGAGATGGGTAGTAAGAATGTTTAATAAAATTGTTTCCCTCATATTTCGAGCTAGGAATTGAACCCACATTGTCACACATAGTAGGCAAGTACTCTACCAACTATTGGGCTGTATAGCCAGTTAATATAATTTTTAGTTGTCTAGAATTTTAGCTATAGATGGACTTTAACCAATTTTGATTTGTGTGCCTGGGCTGACTCAAAACTGTTATGTTCAGATCTCAGTTTTCTGCGTAGCACTATCAGCATAAGCCACCACTGCTCACCATGTACACCTTTTTTATGGGCTGATGGATGGAAATTTTCTGCTTGTATATTTACTGATTGGTTTAGTGTTTTTTTTTTTAATTTTATTCTTTAGTTCCATTTTATATATTTTACAGGGGAAAGGCTTTATTCCATATACCTCTGTTGTCATTAAGGCTTCAACTTGTGGGTACCTATCTATATCTGATGTGATTCTCTATAGCAAAAACTCTTGGCTTCAAGTTCTGCTTTAGTTTTGTGCTTTTGGAGCCCTTCCACCCTTCGTTCCTTTCAGTACCTGGGTTTGAATTTCAGAATCTTGGGCTTGTAGACAGGTGCTCTGTGATTTGAGCCATGTCCCCAGCACTTTTTTTTTTTTGGGTCCGGTCGTGGGGCCTGAACTCTGGGCCTGGGTGCTGTCCCTCAGCTCTTCAGCTCAAGGCTAGCGCTCTACCACTTGAGCTACAGCGCCACTTCCGGCTTTTTTCTTTTTGCTTATGTGGTGCTGAGGAATCGAACCCAGGGCCTCATGCATTGCAAGGCAAGCGCTGTACCACTGAGCCACCTTCCCAGCCCCCCAGCACTTTTTTTGTTTCTCTTTTTAAAGTTATTTCAATTTAAAAAAATTTGACTGCTGATTTGTTGTTTTGGTCAGTCCTGGGGCTTAAAGGTCTGGGCACTGTCCCTGAGCTTTTGTACTTAAGGTTATTGTTCTTTCACTTAATCATCAGCTCTACCTTTGACATTTTTTTTTTTTTTTTTGTCGGTCGTGGGGCTTGAACTCTGGGCCTGGGCGCTGTCCCTCAGGTCTTCAGCTCTAGGCGAGCGCTCTACCACTTGAACTACAGCGCCACTTCCGGTTTTCTGGTGGTTTATTGGAGATAGGAGTCTCACGGTCTCTCCTGCCCGGGCTGGCTTAGAACCGCGATCCTCAGATCTCAGCCTCCTGAGTAGCTAGGATTACAGGCGTGAGCCACCAGCGCCCGGCTACCTTTGACATTTTGATGGTTAATTGGAGATGAAAGTCTTTCAGGTTAGTCAGCTTGGGCTGGCTTCAAATAATGATCCTCAGATCTCAGCCTCCTGAGTAACTGGGATTACAGGCATGAGCCATGGGCATGCAGATTTGGATGTTGTATTCTATTTTGTGGTTTTATGTAATTATAATATTGGTGAGTGTTGAAGGAAAGTGATTGTCTTTCATTTTCCAGAAATAGTATTGTTCATGTACTAAGAGTGTTGATTTGGTATAAATAAATTGTGTTATAATTTACCTCAGCGAATTTTATTACTGGTTGCAAGTCTTTTTACGTTTGTCTCAGGGTTTCAGAAATTTAATGGACATCTAAATAGAATGATACTTTTATCTCCATAAATTAGTCTTAGAACTGGAAAGAAATTCTTTGTTCTTTGCCCTGGTCAATTCCTCTAGTGGATATTGATGTGTTATTGCTTGCTTTTTATTTGAATTGAGTGCTTTTTAGAAGCACTTTTTATATGTGCTAGCATAACTCAGTTTATCATATGCAACTTAGATTTTTCTTTGCAGTTACATAACAATTATTATATGATGTCACTAAAGTGTCATTGGAATATAAAAAGCTAAAATACAAAAGCAAAATATTCTTAATTTGGGATGTTTTTAATATGGAACACTTCACGAATTTGTGTGTCTTCCTTCCTAAGGGGCCATGCTAATCTCTGTATCGTTCCAATCTTGATATAATATGTGCTGCCGAAGTGAGCACAATTTGGGATGTTTTGAATATTCCTTTTTATTCTTCTAGATTGTCTTTATGCTGACATTTTGCCTATTAATTTATCTGACATTAGTGGATTTCTAAAATCTTTTTTTTGCTGGGTCTGAGTGCTTTCTCCAAGCTTATTTTGCTCAAGGCTAGCACACCACCATTTTAGCCACAGCATCACTTCTGGCTTTTTCTGAGTAGTTAATTGGAGATAAAATTGTCCCACAGACTTTACTGCCCGGGTTGTCTTCAAACCATGATCCTTGGATCTCAGCCTCTTGAGTAGCTAGGATTACAGGAATGAGCCACCAGTGCCTGGTTAATTTCTAAAATCTTTTAAAGAAAATATTCCTGTGGATAGACATTGCATGCATGTAGAGTAGAAGATGCCATTTTTTATTTTTATTTTTATGTGTTTTTTTAATTGTGAAAATACTGTACAGAGGGGTTACAATTACATGGGCAAGATAATGAGTATATTTCCTATCAAGCATTGTAGCCTCCTCCTTTGTTCATCCCTTCCTATCCTCCCCCTGCCCCCCGCACAATCCTCCCCGCCCCCCCCCCTCCCCGCACCAAAGTTGTAGAGTTCATTTTCGACATAACGACTTGTACATCTCATTGTTGCAATGGGTCCACCTGTATCCCTATTTAAACGATTTGTTTTTCCCCTTCCCCCCACAAATTATACCGACATCAAATACAGTGAAAGCAGGGGTTATACTGTGGGGGGGGGGACATACAAAGCAACAAAGAAATAATCTTATAAATGTGTTAGAAACAATAGCATGAAAGAAAAAAACATTTGAATACCTATCTTAGGGTTCATTTTCCTAACATCACCTTATCTGACCTTTTCTGCTTGACTCAGACATATACTAGATATTGCAAATAAGGGAAACCATGGGACCTATGTTTCTTTGGGCCTGGCTTACTTCATTTAATATAATTTTTCCCAAGTTTTTCCATTTCCTAACAAATGGGGCAATGTCATTCTTTCTGATGGAGGCATAGAATTCCATTGTGTATATATACCACATTTTCTTGATCCATTCATGTACTGAGGGGCATCTGAGTTGGTTCCATATCTTAGCTATAGTAAACAGATGCTGGAGGGGATGTGGACAGAAGGGAACCTTACTGCATTGTTGGTGGGAGTGTAAACTTGTTCAACCACTTTGGAAAGTAGTATGGAGGTTCCTCAAAAGACTCCACATAGAGCTCCCCTATGACCCAGCAATCCCACTTTTGGGCATTTACCCAAATGTTTACAAACAAGACCACACTAAAGCTACCAGCACGACTATGTTTATTGAAGATGTCATTTTTTTAACTGAAAATTCTTAAATTTGGATCAGCCTCCCTTGATTTGAACCAAATTGTTTAATTTAGACTTCACATACACACACATGCAAATCCTGGGGCTTGAGCTCAGGGAGTGGGCTGAGCTTTTATGCTCAAGGCTAGCACTCTACAACTTGAACCACAGCTTTATTTGAAGCTTTTTTAAGTCTCATGATTTTTTACTGTCCAGGTTGGCTTCAAACTGTGATCCTTAGATTTTTAGTCTCCTGAGTTGTGAGGATTGCAGATATGAATCACTGGCACCCAGCTAGACCTCTTTTCTTTCAACTAGTTTCTATAGTTTTCTGTGTTTATTTGTAATATTATATGTAATTGGTATGCTATAATTTTGTCATCATATTAGATACAAAATACCTCTAATATTATTTGACTCAGTACTTTAACATTTTGTCATAATATAGGGGATACATAGCTCCTGTGTCTAGGTTTCATGTTTTAGTGATGGGTGATTAATTTCATTTATAGTTTCCTATAGAATTTAATACTCTGTCTCCTTGTGAAGTGAGTATGCTTACTGTTGGCATGTTTACTTTGAGTGTATTTAACTAACTCTACTCAGCCTCAGCTCATCTCAGTGTTGTAAATTTGTACTAAAATAATTACACAAGATTAAAATTTTTCTGTTTCTCTAGATGAGAAAAACCCAAAATATTGTATTGATACTATATAGTATAAATTCTGTCATACATGAATTTCCATAACTGATCTTTGATTGATTGTAGTACTCTGGTTAAATATATTCAACCTTAAAGAGAGTCCCTAAATTTTATCAGACTTATATACCTACAGCAGTTTGTGCTCCCCTTTACCCCAGCTTTAAAATAACCATGCTGAATATATTGAAAAGTATTGTGTATTCCCTTTCTTTTCTTCCATGTAAGATAGAAATTGAGCAATATACAATACTGTGTATTAACTGAGATTGCCCATCTTGGAATGTTGATTCAGTTGTTTAGTAATCTATATTCATTCTTAGAATAATGCCTTTAATTCTTTTTAACTAGTCCTGGGACTTGAACTCAGGGCCTGGGAACTATCTATGAGCTTCTTTTGCTCAAGGCGTAACACTCTACCACTTGAGCCACAGAGCCACTTTAGGATTTTTCTGTTTATGTGGTATTGAGGAATCGAACCCAGGGCTTCATGCGTGCTAGTCAAGCACTCTACTACTAAATCACATTCCCAGCTTCCTTTGATCTTTTTTTTTCCTTTGATCTTTAAATTAACTAACCCGTATTTGTTCCTGGAATAATTATCTTTTTCTTTTCTTTTTTTTGCCGTTCCTGGGCCTTGAGCTCTGAGCCTGGGCATTGTCCCTTAGCTCCTTTTGCTCAAATCTAGAAGTCTACCACTTGAGCTACAGCACTACTTCCAGCTTTTTATGTGATTAATTGGAGAGAAGAGTCTCATTGATTTTCAAATTCAGGTTAGGTTGGAACCAGATCCTCAGATCTCAGCCTCCTGTGTAGCTAGGATTACAGCATGAGCCACTAGTGCCTGGCTAGAATAATTCTTTGATCTTTTAAGTTTTTTCCTTAATATGGTATGCATTCTTCCCAGAGTAGTTGTGAGAGTTAAGTTTACTGACACATATGGAACATTTCAGTTAGGGCCAGACACAGGGAAAGTACTCAAGGATTGTAGCTATATTATGGATAATAAATGTAAAGGTAGTAAAGTAATCTTTTGTTTGGTGGCTTTACCAATTTTATCTTGGAAAGGCTTGAAGACTGGATTTAAGAGAATCTGTACTAGATAAGTGGAGGGGTATTAACTATTTAATAATTCTAATAATTTGTGCCAGCAATTCTAATAATTCTCACAATTGCAGCTAAATGTATAATAGATTAAAAACATTTGTCATTAAAAGTCAAATCAGGCTTTTATCATAGAACAGTAACATTGTTTAGAAAGGGCTTTAGGTTTTTAAAAGTTTTTCTTAGGCACATGGAAGACATATTGAGAATTTTGGACCTATTTCAGTATCAGTGCAATAGATTTTGGCTACAGCTGTAAGGGTACCTTATTGGGAATGTGGTGGCTTGACTTTTGAGTCCTGGCTTTGATGTTAACTTTGTATGTCTTTGATTAAATAACATAAATTTCCTGAATCTAAGTTCTGATCTATGTTATAATATGTAAACCCAGCATGCATCTTAAACCTATGTATTTAGAGTTGCCAGAAAATCAGATAAAATAATTGTATTGGGGCTCCTTAGCAAGTGCAAAGAACTTATTATAGTAAGAATCACTTGAAAGCTTTTTTTGTTTTTAACTTGCATGGTTTCTGAAAAAAGCTTTTGGTGTCTTATGAATTATTTGGAAATAAATCCCCTATTGTAATTTTATGACCTTAGGAATTTTGGTAACTTTTTCTTTGTTCAGTTCATAGGCATTCTTCCAGATTTCATCTATATTTATGCAAGTTGTTTGCAGCATATTTATGTATTTTGTATGTCATCATGTCTTTTACACGTGGTTTGATCTTGTCTACTTAGATAGCTTATAACTTCCTGCAGGATGAGGACATGTGCCATTTCCTTTTCTATACAGTAGATGCATGGAAAGGGTATTCTTATACTGAGTATTTATTGGTTATAGGTGAGAAAACTCTCTGGAATATCAGCCTTATATATGTATCTACCATAATTTTTAGTTGTTTTCATGTATGCCTGTTTAAAAATTAAAAGCTATTCAACAGTATACTGTTTTAGTTTAGTTCTCCCCTCTCCCTCTGGTCCTGGGACTTGAACTCTAGGGCAGGGTGCTATTCCTGAGCTTCTCTTTGTTCAAGGCTAGCACTCTATCACTTGAGCCACAGTGCCATTTCTAGACTTTTCTGAGTAGTTTATTTCTGAGTCTCATGGACATTCCTTCTGGGATGGCTTCCAACTGCAGTCCTCAGGTATCAGTCTCCTGAGTAGCTAGGATTGCAGGGGTGAGCCACCAGTACCTGGTCTGCTTTAGTTTTTTTTTTTAAGTGGTATTTAAACTGCATGTATTGGAATTTAGTTTTAATTATTTTTTTCTTTTCAAACTGTCTTCTGTTTGGCCGAAAAATAGTTTATTTTTTAAAAAAATGTAAGTAGCTGTACAAAGGAATTACCATATAACAAAGCAGTTTATGAATACAGTGCATCTTGAATTAGTGTCACCTATCATCATTCTCATCCACCCGCCCTGACTCACCTCTTCCTTTAACTTTGTAGATTTTGTATTATATACATTGAATTCTTGGCTGCATTAACCACCCCTTTCTCCTCTTCATTTTTCTACTCCAAGAGGAGTAGACTGAGGAATTTTTAATGCCATATTTTTGGGGAATGACATTTCTTGAAAATAGTCATGATTTAACAGAATTCTTAAAGAATTAATTAGAAAGTCATGATAACAGAATTTTTAATGATGTTAATACAAAGTGTAATGAATATCAGTTCTCATATTTCCCACTCTGGTTAAATTATTTTGATGTTTTTCTGGAGATTCTTTTTTTTTGGTTGGTCGTGGGGCTTGAACTCTGGGCTTGGGCACTGTCCCTCAGCCCTTCAGCTCAAGTCAAGCGCTCTACCACTTGAGCCACAGTACCACTTCCAGTTTTCTGAGTGGTTTATTGGAGATAAGAGTCTCACGGACTTTCCTGTCAGGGCTGACTTTGAACCTCGATCCTCAGATCTCAGCCTCCTGAGTAGCTAGGATTACAGGCATGAGCCACTGGCGCCCGGCTCTGGAGATTCTTATTAGTGATAATGCCAGCTCTGAGACTATTCTTGAAATCATTATGCTAAATTTTTGAAAACGACTACATTTTAAAAGAATCCTTTGTATTTGCTTTAATCAGAACTTCCCTTAAAAGAAAATGAGATAAATATTATGCCATTTACCTTTATGCTTAAAATTTGCTAAAGATGATGTTTCTTCCAAACAAATGTTTGGTGTTATTTTCTCTAATAAAGTTATATTACTAGACACTAAAGATTTTTTCTGCATCTTCCTCAGGAATGTCATTGTCTGCTGGATCTTCCCCTCTCCATTCCCCCAAGATTACTCCACATACTTCTCCTGCTCCCAGAAGAAGAAGCCACACTCCAAATCCAGCAAGTTACATGGTGCCTTCTAGTGCCTCTACACCTGTTAATAATCCTGTTTCTCAGAACCCATCTTCTGGTCAGGTGATCCAGAAGGAAACTGTCGGTGGAACTACTTACTTCTATACCGACACAACTCCAGCACCTTTGACTGGAATGGTATGTGTACATTAAAGTGAATTACTGTACTGTTACAAAATTTTCTTCTTGTTGTTAATGGAGAGGCTTATTCTAATCCCTTGGGTCTTTTTATTGTAAAGTATTGTTTTAATAGTACAGTCTCATCTCAGATTACCATGATTCTGCCTTCCTAATAACTTATTTTTACTCAAATCTTTACTTCCGTTAGAAATTAGGTTATATTCGTGGTCGTTTAGGATGTATTTTACATTTGAGGTTATGTGGTACATGTGCTAGCTAGAGTTGATGTGCACAGACTTGATTCTAGATAATGACTAGGTAGCTTGGCATTTAGGGAAGAAGCTGAAGAAAGTGAATAGTATCTTACCAGTAGTCACTGAAAGCAAAGTGGTGATAAACCCTACCTCTTTTTGGATTTTTGGTATTTTTTTTAAACTTCTGTTTTTTTTGTTTTTGTTTTTGTTTTGGTCCTTTCTTTTTTGGTACTGGGAATCAAACTCAGGATATTGCACTTAGTATGCAAGCACTTTGCCTCTGAACTACATCCCGGCCCAGACTTTGCCTCCGATGAAGTAGTAATTTAACACTCAGATGTAGGAAGTATAAGGGCAGTTACTAATAAGGGCTTACAGTGTGGGCCATTGCTAAGGATGGAAAAGATTCAGACCAGAAGGAGCTTTGATTATGATCTAGGAAAGAGCTACCAAGGAATTGGTGATATAAGGAGAGGAATTGTGGAGCAAACAGAGAAGGTAACTACAAGGACCAAGAGAGGAAGAATATGCTCAAAATGAAAATTGTCTTCCAAGTGAATGGATGTCAGGAGTGAAGGAGAAAGGACAAGAGTGCAAGAGAGACAGCAGGAAGAGCAGTGAGGTCTGGAGGCAGGAGAATAGAATGTTGTCATGTTACAGCGTTAGTTGAACGTTAGTTTCATTATTATGAGTACATTCAACAATTACTGTCTTCATCTTATGGACTTTAGTAGATAAAGGGCTTACCATTTAGGAAATCAAATTCCATTAAAATAATCAGCAAATTTAAGCTATAGATATTTTGTAATCATAGATGATAGCTTTATGAAAAGCATATTTGAATTTCAGTAAGCACATTTGTGTTCTTTTCCTCCATTCCTCCCTTCTTAGACTAGGATTTGAGCCTTGAGCTTGCTAGGTAAGTCCTCTACCAGCTGAGTCACATCCTAACCATTTTATAGCTTTATCTATGTTTTAGATAGAGTACGATACTTAGGCCTGGGGTCTGCCCTCACACCTTGATCTTCCTACTTAAGGTCTTCAACATATCTGGGATAACAGCTATTGAGAGGTGTTCTCACTAACTTTTTGCCTTGAACCATGGTCTTTCTGATTTCTGTCTCCTGAGTTGCTGAAATTCTAGGCATGAACTTCTTCATGTTGAACAGCTTCTTGCTGTGTGTGTATGTTTCAAAGGCTTCATGCTTTCATGCTCTGCCACTTGAACTGTCTCCTTAGTCCTTTTTGTATTTCCTATTTTTCAAATAGAGTCACTTTTCACCAGGCCAGCCTGGACATAATCATCTTAGTTTTTTTTTTTTTTTTTTGGTCCGGTTGTGGGGCCTGAACTCTGGGCCTGGGCGCTGTACCTCAGCTCTTCAGCTCAAGGCTAGTGCTCTACCACTTGAGCCACAGCGCCACTTCCGGCTTTTTTCTTTTTGCTTATGTGGTGCTGAGGAATCGAACCCAGGGCCTCATGCAGGCAAGGCAAGCACTCTACCACTGAGCCACCTTCCCAGCCTGATCTTAGCTTTTTATAGCTGGTATGACAAGCACCACCAGGCCCAACTTTTTATTAGTTTAGATTGGGTCACATGAACTTTTGGCCCCAGCTGGCCTGGAACTGGGATCCTTCTAAGTTCCTGGGATTATAAGTGTGAACCATTATACCTGGCTTTTGTACATTTTCAGTTTTTCATATTTTTCAAATTTTTAAACATTTTTGTGTCAGTATTGGAGTTTACAGTCAGTTAACTTTTTAAACACATTTAATTTTTTTTTTTAGATTTCAGATTTTCCCTCTCGTTCTCCCTCCTACCCTCTCCCGCCCCCATTGCAGCTTGAACTCAGGGCCTTGCCCTTAGGTTAATTGGCTGGTGCTTTATCATTTTAATCATGCCTCCAGCCCAGCCTTTGACTGCCTATTTTGGAGTCAGAATCTCAAGGACTGTTCTGCCTAGGCTGGCTTCACACCATGATCCTCTAGATCTCAGCTTTCTGAATAGCTAGGATTGTTTACACAAGCCATCAGTAACAGACTTCTCCCCTTCTCTCAATTTTTTGTGTGCTGGTACCTGGGCTTGAATTTAGAGCCTGTTTGCCACTACCCTTTAGGGTTTTTGTTGTTGTTGTTGTTGTTTGTTTTTTGTTTTGTTTTGATTTTTTGCTCACAACTGGCTCATTACAACTTGATCCTTTCCTCCACCCCTCCTTCTCTTCTTAGGGTCATTTCTTTGTACTTGGATTCACATGTGAAAATTCTTAATTTGGATTGGGGATATTTGGGGGGGAAAGGGATGTTGGCTTGGGTGGAGGTGTATGATTGGCTACAAATGTCCTTTTTTCTTTCCCTCCCACCCCATTTTTGTTTTGTTGTTAGTCCTTTTTGGGAGGGGCGGGGGTGTCAGTCTTTAGGGCTTGCATTCAGGGTTGGGTGCTGTCCCTGAGTTCAAGGGTAGTGCTCTACCACTTTGAGCCACAGTGCTATTTCCAGTTTTCTGGGAGTTAATTGGAGGTAAGAGTCTTGCAGACCTTACTGCTTAGGCAGACTTCCAGCCACAATCCTCATCTCAGCCTTCTGAGTAGTTAGGATTACAGGTGTGAGCCACCGGTTTCTGTAAGAGGCAAGCCTTCTATCCATGAGTATATCCTGCAGCCATCTGGGGGGGCGGGGAGGGTGTGTGTGTGTGTGTGTGTGTGTGTGTGTGTGTGTGTGTGTGTGTGTGTGTGTGTGTGTGTGTGTGTGTGTGTGTGTGTGTGTGTGTGTGTGTGTGTGTGTGTGTGTGTGTGTGTGTGTGTGTGTGTGTGTGTGTGTGTGTGTGTGTGTGTGTGTTTCTTTTTTCTTTTGTTGAGATAGTGTCTGGCTTTGTGTATAAGCTTCGTCTCAAACTTGAGACTCTCAAGTACTAGAATTGTGGGCATTTTGACTGAGGCTGACACCTCCTGGATGCATCTCCGGAATGCAGATTGAATGAAGAAGTGAATCATAAAAGAACTCGTTGTTGCCCATTGCCATGTAGCACAAAATAGAAAGCGTAATGAAATGACCAGGGTCTGCTAGCTAGGGAGTAGAAACTGTTGATAAATAGTGACCTGGCAGTCTTTTTGGTTTGGAAGATTAAACGGTGTGATCAGTTAGATGCAACCTAGTTGCTTACTACTTGCAAGTGAGTCAGTTAGATGCAGCCTAGTTGCTTACTACTTACTAGGTTGATGGGTATGGAGTGTTTTTCCTACACTCATTCACATACTCCCTTTCTTACAAAATTCACAAGGAGCAAAGAATCCAGTTAAGTTAGTTGTGAGAAGCTATCCCGGCAGATTTTTATCTCTAAATTAAATTAGCATTTATTTTTATGAGACTTAATATTTTACTGTAGTTTGAGTGAAAAGAAAACAAGTTTTTTTGACTTTTATTTTATTTTGATGCTAGGACTAAATCTAGGGATATGCAAAGGTTAAACACAAGTGCTATACTGCTGAGCTATAGCTCAGTCTGTTATTTTGAGACAAGATCTCATTGTATAACTTAGACTGGCTGTGAACTTGCTGTGTAGCCGAGTCTTACTTGAAACTTTAGCTTCCTTTGTAAGTGTTATGATTACAGGCACGTGTACCATGTTGACCATTTGTGTTTTCTGTTTGTGTGTATGTGTGTGTGTTAGTGGTTTATTATTTTGTCTAGTTCTGCCATGGTTTTAACAGTTCCTAATCCTTGTACTGTTGAGACTTTCTGTATTTATAAAATGAAAATAGTAATACCTGTGATCTTATGAGGAATAAGTGTAAAGACATACATAGAAGTAATAGTAAATCATACAGAAGTACCTGACAATTTTTCTTTAAAAAATTTGGACCATAATTCTTTGAAAGGTTATCAAAAAACTGTGTGCCAACCATAAGGTCAAGTAATGACAACTTCCCTTGGTTCTTTGCATCAATGTTTTATCTTTGATGGGATTATTATATTGTAGAGTTGTTTGCATTTTACTATATTTTGTCATACTTGTAGAAAGAAGCAGCTCATTTTATTTTTAAAGAGGTTTTTTGTTACAGATCTTTTTTTTTGAAATGAAATATTTTATGTTTTTTATGCACTTCTTTATGCTTTTGGCAAGTTTGATAATTCAGTAGATGGCTAAACTACGCTAACACAAGTAAAGCAGTTCCAGGTTAAAGGAAGTCTTACATGTATTGCAAAGTCACTTCTTAATGAGAGGCACAACAGAATAAAGCTTAAGGCTTTTGCAAATAGGAGAAATTTTTTTTTTTTTTGAGAACTTGTTTTTAAGAAAGGAATAGTATGTTTTAGTTGGGAAAATGACAAGGGAAAAGAAAAAAAAAGTGTGGTAGGTGAGTTTCACTGGAGAAATGAAAGACTAGAAGTTTGAAGCAGATTTAGCAACTTTATTGTTCTTTCCTTAGAAGAGGTCTAGGTTTTGGTGCTTCACTCTTCATTTAAACAATTGAATGGTAGAGTAGAATAGGTTGTTCTTCGTTATTGCAGCTGGGATTCTTTAGCACAAATGCACATCTTGGCCACAAAAAGCCAGAGCAATGTTCTTTATTTTGCTCTTCCTTAGGACATTTAATTTCTACTTCCTCCTCCCTTCCCTTGCTTAAAAAAACAGATCTGTGAGCTGCTTGTATATGTAACATTCTATCAAAAAGCTACTTAGGCCTTCTCATTGGAGCTTAAATCTGAAGAAATGTCTTCTTTCTCATTAGAGTTTTAAAAATTGATAGTTGAAATACCACATTTTTAAAAATGAACTAATTTAAACACTATACTGATAGCAGCTGTTCTGTACATAGTTTATTTAATTCACTATCATTTAAATATTTAAATAGACCAAAATGTTACAAGTCATGTAAAAATTAAACTTTCATGAAAACAATGATAAGGGTTATCATTTGAGGAGAAATTGATGATTGCATTTCCCCCTTTTTAGGTATTTCCAAACTATCATATTTATCCTCCAACTGCACCTCATGTTGCATATATGCAACCCAAAGCAAATGCACCTTCATTCTTCATGGCCGATGAACTCCGACAGGTATGCTTTCAGAATTTGTAGGAGAGAGAGTGAATGTGTAGTCATATATGTTGTTCTAAAGCAAACAGAATTTAGAATGTATTTTATTTATATTTACTTAAGCTCTGTTTTCAGGAAGTTAAAATAATAATGTACTAAATATAAAATAATAGGATAACTGTTTAAACAAGCTTCTGTACTTTATTTCCTTTGTATTGAAAAGACTTTTAGAAGTATATGTATATTTAAATGACTTCTAAAGTTTTTTGCTAGCAGGTATAGATTTGGCATTAAAGTGACCTAATCAGTTTTGTTTTTTCAATAATAACTAGATATTTTATATCTAGAGTTTCATTTTATACTCATTAAGAAATAGTTTTGCTTTGAAGAAGTAGGTTTGACTAGTACAATCATTGTCTCTTTTTTTTCCCCCAATGCTGGAGTTAGAAAACAAGTGTTCTATTACTAAGTTATCTCCTTAGACATTGTGCGGTGATTTTAGAATGAATTTATCAACTTAGTAGTGGTGGGCTTGTGGTTTTCGTCCATAGAATTTACTAGTCTTATGGTTTGTGATATATCAGAACTAAAACATACATGCATACACACATACATACCATACATACATGTGGGAGTTGTGTGAGTATTGGGCTTGAATTCACCCTGGGTGCTGTCCCTAGCTTTTTCACTCAAGTTTGGTGCTATACTGCTTGAGCCACATCTCCACTTCCTGCATTTTTTATGACTGATTGGAGATATGATTCCTAAAGACTTTCCTGCTGGGGTTGGCATCAAACCACTATCCACAGGTCTCAGCCTCCTGAGTAGCCAGAATCACAGGTGTGAGCCATTGATACTTAGTGCTTGGAATTTAGATATTTTAACATCTTTAGAAATATGACTTTTGAGTTAGTAATATTAAAAAGTGCCCACCCCAGAAGTCTTTGAGGATAATTGGAGGATAGCCCGCGTGGCCATATCCATATAAGAAGTGGGAAACCCTCCTGATTATCCAGAGCAGAGCTACATGAGGAAGCATGGTATCTCCATGAGTCATGTTGCCTGACAGGTTACTAAAGAAGAGTTTGCCCCCTTCCATTGTATACTGTGTATGGATGAAAGCAATCTGAGAAATTTGAATAGAAACAGTAATCAAGGTAAAAACCGCAAAGCTAAATTTGAACTTCTTGGGAGTTGTAATCCACAAAAATAACACATTATTGAATATCCTTATTAAGGGAAGGACTCCAACTTTAGGCTGTCATACTGTGCTAGCACTGCCCACAGCCAAAAACTACCTGCCTACTAGTCCTGTGCCCAAGTATGGTAGTATTCCTTAGATTCAGACCAGTTGTTTCTTCAGCTGACTTTTTCTTATCTTAAAAATAATTGTAGGTGACAATTAGGTTGTATTTATAGAAGAATAAATGTCTTATTTAGTTTGGGGAATAATTGACTACTTGAACTTCTCACTTTGCCCCGATTATGAAATAATGGAACAAGTATATATGGAAGAACAAAATATAACACGATGAAGTAATAATGACCTGAAGGTCAGACTCTGAATACAGACCTGGACAATGTGGTCTCCTTGGCATGTTGCATGCTCAGCAGTGCTCTATGCTGCCTTGCACCTGGCTGACCTGGGCTCTTGCAGAATCACAATAGGTGTATTGATAGCAGCTCCTCTGCTCAGTTTACTCATAGTGCACATTTGTATATTTAACAGAAGTAAGGCGTGGAATTGCACACATGTAATCCAGCACTATAGAGGCTCATGCAGGAGGATCGTATTAGTTTGAGTTTAGCGTGGGCTACAACTTGCCTCAAAATACAAAATAATAACAAAAAATAAGGGAGGATCAAGATGCATTGTATACATAAATTGCTTTGTTACATGGCATAACATTGAGCCTGGGCACTGGTGGCTATCCTAGCTGAAATCTGAGGGTCATAGTTGAAAGCTAGCCTGGGCAGGAAAGTCTGTGAGACTCTTACCTCCAATTAAATCACAGAAAAGCCAGGAGTGGGGTTGTGGCTCAAGTGGTAGAGTGCATCTGGCCAAAAACCAAACCAAACCAAAACAACAACAAATAAATGGCAAAATTCAATACATAACCTAAAAATTAAGAAAGGTGAGGAAAGGGGTGGCGTGGGAGTGGTAGATGTCAGTGTTGACATTGATCAAGATACATTGTATTCATAAACCTTTCTGTTGAATGGCAACTCCTCTGTACAACTACCTAAAGGAAATAAAAATATGTTTTTTAAAAGTTACTGCAAAAAATGATAAGGAAGATTGGTAGAATAAATCTTTAGCATTCTTAATACTTGTTGCTTTGTGTCTATTTAATGGGAGTCAGTTTATTTGCTCACATTTGAACCACTTTGTTGTTAAGAATTTCATTCTATACAGTGAGTGCAGTTTATCTTTGGTTGGTAGAGAAAAGTATGTTTTCGTACCTAAGCAGCTCAAATTTCAAAAATTGATGTAAGTATGAAAAGGTTTTATAAATTGCAATGGTTCCTGTTATGTTGGTGTGTTGTAATATATGTTAGTAATTCTTTCATCAGCATTTAGTAACTTTTAGGCAAACAGGTAACTTTGGTGTTTAGTTTGACAATCTTTTCAAAATAAACTGTATAGTTATAAAAATATAAGAAAATCTAGTGTTGGTCTGGTTTGTTATTGACCAAAAGGAAAATTAATTCTCCTATTACTTAATTACTAGGAAATCTAGGTTTCAGGATTTCTTCAATATCAATATACTTGTTTCCTTTTCTTAGGAGCTGATCAACAGACATTTAATAACAATGGCTCAAATTGATCAAGCAGACATGCCAGGTAAAAATCCTTGTTGAGATAGTGTTCATTTTAAAAGGGTACTATAATTATTAGTGTATGCTTTATATATTACTAAGAAGCATTCCAAACTTATCTAGTTATCTTGATTATCTAGTTTATTTCAACTAATTCTAACAGTATTCTAGATTATATATTTTAATTGTATAACTTTAGAATTGACAGGATACTTCAGTAGTATCATGTCCTGAAAATTAATGGCTGATAGTTTATTAAGCAGAATTACTATTACATTTGATTTTACTGTGTGCTGCTCAAAATGTACCTCCTATCTTTTATTCCTCATAAGCATATTATTTTTTCTCTATTTTTACATGTGGGAAAAAGTGAAATAGTTTAAGTACCTTATCTGTATAACTAATGACTTAAAATGTTTTGCTGAATTAGGATCTATCTACCTACCTATCCACCCACCTACCCACCTTCCTACCCACCTACAGCCCTGTGTTGAGATTGAATCAAGGGCAGTCCTTGCTAGGCACATATTCTACCACTGAGCTACAAACCCAGCCCAAGTTAGGATTTAAACCTTGTTTTTCTGACTGTCCCATAATGATTCTTTGAGTGTTAAATTTCCTACCTTAGCTTACTTTATATAAGTTAATTACGGTATCTCAAAATACCTGATTGTAAACAAGAATTCAGTGTAAACCAATGTGTGTTAACTTGATTGCTAAAGACTTAAAAGGAGTATCTTTGACTATTATGTCTTGTGACTGATCTTTTCAATAATGAGGCCCTAGTTAAGTAAAAAAATAAAAAATAAGGCTTTTATTTATAAATCATACAACTATAATTTATTTGAAATAATAGCATTTAGAAAAAGAGATGCATGGAAAATTAACATCGGTTGAATTTCTATAGACTGGTATCCAGAACTTCAAATATAATTATAATATCAATACCAAATAATATAACTAAGGGTAGGTAACATCTCAATGGAGAAAGAAGAGGAGGAAGGTTAGTAGGCTGTGTTACATTAAAAGAAAAAAAAAGGAACAACAGCAGTGAGGTACTCCTGATAAGGAAGATGATGATGATTAAGGTGTGTTTTTGTAACTCATCTATATTTAGTATAATTCTAGTCAAGATTTAATAATGTTTATCATGCAATATAATAATTTTTGAAAGACTAAAGAGCCAGAACTACCCAAAGTACTTTATTGTTATATAAAATAAAAAGTTTATGTGTGTATTGAAATAACAGAGGCTTGCATCAAGTCTGTAATAACCAAAACAATTTGATAGGGATACAGAATTAGATCAGTTAGTTAATGAAACAGACTAGAGACCCTAGATACATTGTGTATCTAGAAAACCATTTTCAGTAATGGTATTTTAATGTAGAGAGGCTAAAATTAGATCAGTTATAAATTACATTTAAAATTTGACTAATTTAGATTAAGAATTTATATACCTAAAAAACTCCCAAGACTCTACTACAAAACATAAGTGGATAGATTTAATATTTTAATTGGAAAAGATTTCTTGTACATGACACAAAGGAGAAAATACTGACAAACCAAATACTGGTGATTAACATCTGTAATCATAGCTACTTTAAAGTCTGAGAATAGGAAGATATTGGTTTAAGGCCAGTGAGGGCAGAGAAGTCTGTGAGATCCCTTCACAACATATAACTGAATGAATGGTACACAGTTACCATTCCACGCTGTGTGGGAAGCTTACAATCACATTGCCAGGCCAGACTAGGCAAGAAAGTCTTAACATACTTTCTGCAATGGTAGCATGGGTCTAAAGGTAGATCACTCTAATAACAGTAGGAAAAGAGACCCTATCCTAACAGTAGCCAGTGAAAAACAGAGCTGGAGGCATGGCAGTATCTTACAGTATAGCAAGCCCTGAGTTCAGACACTAGTATTACCACCAGAAGGAGATGGAGAGGGGGTGGGGGGAACAATTTGTATTTTTACTAAAATAAAAAGCCCCCCAAAACAACAACGAATAATTAATACCTTGGAAAAGCCATTTGCAGTCTATACAAATGAGAAAGAATATAAAAATTCTTTTACATATCAAAAAGAACATAAAGAGCTTAATAGAAAAATGGTCAAAGATGACAGCAGGCATATGTTAATTGTTTGAAGGTCTGCCCATGTTTACTGTTAAAGATACGAATCCATGTGTTGCCCACCTATAGGGTGGTTCTTTTGATCCACCAAAACAAAAATTGTAGGTAGGTAAAGCGTTATTCTAGACCCCTTTGATGTTGCAGCACCAGTGGTTAACAGTGGCAGTAACAGCCAGCCCTGAGCCTTTGACTGCTCAGATGGCAGCACAGGAGTCAGGTATGAGACTCCTGACAATTAAGGTATTGGTACTGGGTACCAATACCTGAGTTTGCAAAGCTTCTATAGCTCCTGCCCCAAGAAGGATCTCTGTTTGCAAAATGTTACCTATCCTGTGGTGGGAGGAGTATTTCTACTGTTGGGGACTCTTAGTATTACAGCTCCTTGTACCAAGGCCTTAAGTATTACAGTTCTCTGCTGCCCAGCTATTCTCTTTGCCAGCTATTGCTTGCCTCCACGCTTTTGGCAGTTTTTCTGTGTCTTTCAATTTGCTAGTCTTACTGCTGCCCTTTTATCAGAGAAGCTTCCTTTCTACACTGTTGACTAATAGGTATTTATATCTCAAGTGATACTTTCTAATAATTTTTTCAGTATTCATCTTCTCATCATTAGTCTGTTAATAGTTATTTCTTAGAAACAAAAAGTGTGCTATTTGATGACATACAGGAAATATTTTTGAGTGTATGAACCTTATTGTTCTTTGACTGTTTTATAATGCCTATATTTACTGATACTAAGGCTATAAGTATAGTATAAAATTGTTACAACTATCAACACTTCCATAATGCAGGCTTGTTGTGACATCTAAATGGTTTATACTAGATTTGTTTTCTTCTTACTGTGAGAGATTTTATGAATATCTGCAATTGAAAATTACCTTGAATTACTCCAGCAGTCCCTACAGAGGTTGACAGCTACCACAGCCTATTCCCTCTAGAACCACTGCCACCCCCAAACCGGATACAAAAATCAAGTAATTTTGGATATATTACATCTTGCTACAAAGCTGTAAATAGCAAAGATGATCTGCCATATTGCCTTCGGAGGATACATGGTAAGGAAGATAAATTTTCCTTTTTATAATCTTCCTGTTCAGGCTAAGATTATTCCAACCTTCTTGAATATACTGATTTATTTAGTATGTAAATTTAAAGGATAATAAATGTGTTTATTATCTTATCAATGGATAACATACAATTTACATTTCTGGTAGAAATACCAGAGTGGTGCCATTTACACTTTATTATAGTAGAAAATTTTCTTTTGTAGGTTTTCGTCTTGTTAACACAAAGTGTATGGTATTGGTTGATATGTGGAAAAAAATCCAACACTCAAATATTGTAACCCTTCGTGAAGTATTTACCACTAAAGCATTTTCCGAGCCTTGTGAGTAACTTGTACTGAAATTTTCCTGCTGGTAAGCTTCATTATTTGAAGCCATATTTCAGTAACAAGAGTTTGTGTTTTATTTTAAGCTCTTGTGTTTGCCTATGATTTCCATGCTGGAGGAGAAACTATGATGAGCAGACACTTTAATGACCCTAATGCTGATGCCTATTTCACAAAGAGAAAGTGGGGTAAGAAAAAGATGCAAGCAACTATATGTTGACAAATGCTTTTGCTCTGTGGAAAAGTAATACACATCTATCCATGTAAGCATTCAGTTTAAGATCCTTCTTTTAAAAAAAGAAACATCTCAAAGATATGATCTGTGACAAGTTAGAAAATATTGTGTTGTATATATTCTGAGCTATCAATGTGTTGGAAAAGTCATAGATATCTGATGTTTGAAATAACTAGGAATACGTTAACAAAAAGTTTTGCTAATCCAAAAGTCAAGTGTAGTAGTTCACACCTGTAATCTTAGTTCCTTGACAGGTAGAGATCAGGAGAACTATGGTGTTTTTTGTTTTTTTTTTTTTTTTTTGGTCCGGTCATGGGGCCTGAACTCTGGGCCTGGGCACTGTCCCTCAGCTCTTCAGCTCAAGGCTAGCACTCTACCACTTGAGCCACAGCACCACTTCCGGCTTTTGTTCTTAATGTGGTGCTGAGGAATCGAACCCAGGGCCTCATGCATGCAAGGCAAGCACTCTACCACTGAGCCACCTTCCCAGCCCAGAACTATGTTTTTTTTAAGTCTGGCCTTGACAAAAAGCTAGCAAGCCCCTAACTCAACCAGTAAGAAAGGGGAGCAGCATGGTGGTACATGTCTGTCATCTCAGCATAAATAGTAAGCATAAATAGGATGATTACATTCCAGAATAGCCAAGACATAAATTTGATATCCTATGTGTGGGATGGGGAGGATAAAGCAAAAAAGGGTTGTAGGTGTGACACAGGTGGTATTATATACCAGCCTAACCTTTACTAGGCCCTAATGTCTCCCCCTACCCCTCGGCGTGCCCCCCCCCAAAGTTTTCTTTTAAATTATAATACTTTTTGAATAAAGTTGACTTGAAAAGACAAAGTATTTATGGCTTCACAACCAGAATAAACATGACAAATCTATGGTATATTCCTTTGTGTTCTTGGTTTATTTTTTTCTCCTTTAGCATTGTTTGGCTCTTATTATTTTGTTACATAGTATCTTTGATTTATTTTAAATACTCATGTTTTTATATTTGATCAATATAATTAGATTCCCTTAGAGTCTAGTGTGACAAGAGGATATTTGTATGATTACTTTCTTAAACATAAGCTTTTGTTTAAAAGTATCCATGTCAAAATAGAAGAAGACGGACAATTCAGGTTTTATCTTATCCTTGTTAGGCTACTGACTTAAAGAGAATTTTTTAAAGCTAACTCTATAGATACTTTTAGAGTTTAGTTCTGTAATAAAACTGAACAATTAGACATTTACATTCCTGAAGAAAAATAAACATGTAATCTTTTTTGTTGGGATAAAAATAGTAAAAAACAAAAACAGGTAATTTTAACATTTTATTACAGATGTTGTTCACTGTTTTACTTAACATTTCAGGAAATGACTGCTTCATCAAGTCAAGAAAAACATTTTTTTTTATTAATATAATCAGTTTTTAAAGTGGCTGCCAATAAATAAAGGGATACTTATTACTCAGAAAATTATTTTCGGGGCTGGGAAGGTGGCTCAGTGGTAGAGTGCTTGCCTGGCATGCACCATATTAACAGAAAAGGCCATAAGTGGCACTGTGGCTCAAGTGGTAGAGTGCTATCCTTGAGCTGAAGAGCTGAGGAATAGCGCCCAGGCCTACAGTTTAAGCCCCACAACCGACAAAAAAAACAAGAAAGGAAGGAAGGAAGGAAGGAAAGGAAGGGAGGGAAGGAAAGAAAAAAATGGTTTTCAAGAACTTTACCTAACAATGGAGTGGATTTTTTTTTAACCTCAATATTTACTTTACATTTTATAATCAAAACTTTGTAAAGAACCAAAATACTTTAATTATATTTGTTTATTTAAAAGGTAAACAGTTTTGGAGAAAGTACATTATTTTCTGGTTTTTAATCTTTTAAAGATTGTCTTAAAAACATAGATTACAGAAATTAAAAAGAGGAGGCAAATTTTTGAGTTCACATTATAGTATCTTTCAGATTGTGACTCCTTTAAATACTATTTGTTTAAAAGTTTCTGCTTGCTTATGACCTTGCTTTTTGCCTACTGACAGTTGAAAAAGTAAGTTGTGGTTATATGGCTGTTTCACATTAAAATCTGGTCTGGTTGTGTGGTCAGCTTTTTCCTTTTGCCATATCATTTGCAGACACATGCATAATTTTGTTGAAGGGGATGTGGTATAACTTTTCCTATAGACAAATATGGTTGTTCAAATTTATTTTAGTAATAACACCTGTGAAGTGACTGTTGGCTTTAATTTATAGCTGGTTTTAACCCTCAGCACTGTTGACATTTGGAGTACATAATGGGTTTAGTGGAAGCTCTCCTACACATTGTAGAATGTCTGGGCAGTGACCCGATACCAGTAGCTTCTATCTACTCTGAGTTTACTCCAGATACTGACAGATAAACCATTCCTTCCTTCATAGCATTTTTTTCCAGCTTAAAATAAAAACTTATTCCATTATTTTGTGTCCAGCAATTGATGTACGAATGATGATATTTTCATCAGTTCTTTCTCCAGTATTTTATAAAGTATCTTCGAATTTCCCCCCTTCTTTTGCTAGCACTAGGCTTGCCTGCTAAGCTGGTACTCTTCAAACCATTCCTTCATCCCTCAATTTTTATAACACCTAAGCACCTACTGTTTCTTAATATTACTTAATTCTTTTTACATTCACATTATTATGAATAAACTAATTTATGTATTATGCATTAATTTAAATATACTAATGTAAAGTCACATTATTAGAAATAAAACTAATTTTTAAAATGCAGGTAGTCATGTCAGAGTTGCTAAGAGTTCTTAAGAGTACAAATTATTAATTTTCAGAGTAGGTCAGATTTTATATACACACACACACACCATTTTTTTTTTTTTTTTTGGTGGGGCATGAACTCTGGGCCTGGGCATTGTTCCTCAGCTCTTCAGCTCAGGCTCTACCACTTGAGCCACAGTCCCGCTTCTGATTTTCTGAGTGGTTTATTGGAGAACAGACTTTCCTGCTCAGGCTGATAACGCCTATCAGCCTCCTGAGTGTAGCTAGGATTACAGGTGTGAGCCACCTGTGCCCGGCTTTATGTTTTATTTTTCTACACCAATGACATATTTACATTTGTGTGAAGTTGAAAAGAGAACAGATAAACATTTAGATATAAGTGATAGGAGAGACTTCTGTTTCCATCCAGCCCCACATGAACAATTTGCACAAGTCTGAATGGTAATATAGGCCAGAATTGTGCACATTCTAAGTACTCACCTCTGCACCTCTTTTTAATCATAATTGGTTAATTTTCATGGTATTGTGATTTGAACTCAGGAACTTGCACTTGCTAGGCAGGTGCTCTATAACCTTAACCACATTCTCCAATCTCATATTAATATTTATTGATTGATTGATTAATTGATTGGCTGTTCCTGACTCTGAGCCTGGATGCTCAAGGCTTAGCACTCTACCACTTGAGCCACAGCTCCACTTTTGTCTTTTTTTTTTCTTTTCTTTTTTCTTTTTTGGTTGGTCATGGGGCTTGAACTCTGGACCTGGGCACGGTCTCTCAGCTCTTCAACTCTAGGCAAGCACTCTACCACTTGAGCCACTTTCAGTTTTCTCGTGGTTTATTGGAGATAAGAGTCTCATGGACTTTTCCTGCCTACGCTGGCTTTGAACCACGATCCTCAGATCTCAGCCTCCTGAGTAGCTAGGATTATGGGCGTGAGCCACGGTACCAAGCCACTTTTGCCTTTCTTAAAGAGTCTCATGAACTTTTCTACCCAGGCTTTTCAAACCATAATCCTCAGATCTCAGCCTCCTGAGTAGTGGATTGTACCCAGCAGTAGTAATTATTTAAATACTTCTTGTTTATTGTTGAATCATTTTGATCCCAGGAATAACATTTCACTTAAAGCTCTGCTCTATGTCAATCATAGGAACCTTTTTGTTTGTTTGATAAATTCCTACTAATACACTGAAATTGCAAATACATACCATGAACATAATTAAATTTTCTTTGTTAATTGGTTAGCTATTTCCTATTTAGTTGATTACCTATGGTAAGATGTCATTCTTTATTTGCTTTGTAGGTCAACATGACGGACCATTGCCCAGACAGCATGCTGGATTATTGCCAGAATCTCTCATTTGGGCATATATTGTCCAATTGAGTTCTGCTTTGCGTACCATTCACACAGCAGGCCTAGCATGTCGAGTAATGGACCCAACAAAAATTCTGATTACTGGCAAAACAAGGTACTCACATTTTGTGTTTAGATTTTTTAAAAATTAACTATCTAACTTAAACTTATGACAATGAATAAAGAATGATTTTGGGGGGGGGGGCGGTTCCTGGGGCTTGACCTGAGGGTCTGGGTGCTATTGTGAGCTCTTTTGCTCAAGGCAATGCTCTACCACTTTGAGCAACAGCGCCACTTCTAGTATTCTGGTGGTTAATTGGAGATAATGGGACTTTTCCTACCTGGGCTGGCTTTGAATCACAATCCTCAGATCTCTGCCTCCTGAGTAGCTAAAATTACAGGTGTGAGCCACCAGCACTTGGCGATGATTTGTTTTAATTCTACCTTTTTATATTTCAACCAAAAGAACTGCTGTGACCGTTAAGTACATTTGTAAGTTTCTTAAAAAGATCACAGTCTTAACAAAATGTCTTAACAAAATTATCCAGGAATCTTGGCAAGGGTCAGTAAGATTTTTGGGGTTTCAATGTTAGAAGAGTAGAGAAGTAATGTCAGTACAACTTTCTCATGTAGTATTATGGCTTTCAAATTATTATAGCATGAGTCAGAGTCTACTGGAGGGCTTAGCTACAGATTGTTGGGCTCTACCTTCAGAGCTGGTAAGTCTGCAGTAGGGCCTGAGAATTTGCTTTTTTGTGTTTGTTTGTTTGTTTGCTAGTACCAGGGTTTGAACTCAAGGCATTGCTCTTGCTTGGCTTGCTTGCTCTCACCTGGCACTCTGATATTGAGTCATACCTCCAGAACAAGTTTTGTTGATTATTTTGGAGATGGAGTCTCACATACTATTTTCTGCAATCTTCCAACTCCTCCAAATCTCAGCCTCCTGAGCAGCCAGGATTACAGGTCTGAGCCCACTAGTCGTGACCAGCCAAGAATTTGTACTTTTAAGAAATGCAACAGTGCTTGATAAGAAATTCACTCATTATCCTGCCCATGTAACTGTAACCCCTCTGTATGGTATTTTCACCAAAATAAAAATAAAAAAGATTATGCAAATGATAATAATCAAAGCAAAAAAAAACACAAAAAACAAAAGCGTTAGAGAGTGACCACACAACTCAGTTATCAACCTCCCCCAATAAAATAAAATGAAAGCATGTTTTCACCCACACACCCACCCCCCCCCCACACACACAAAATGCCTTTGATGCTGTTGCTGCCACTTGAGTCCCATGCTTTGAGAATGATATAATTAAATAACATAGATCATGCCTTCTCCAGAGTTTTGAGATGCTATAATTCTGAGGATTGGCTTGAATTGCATAGCAGGTTCCCAGGGTCTTTATCCTGGCTTTGTTAATTACTATTTACATATCAGATTAATCAACTTCTCTGTGCCTCCACAAGTTCATTAGACAGATACTATTATTTACTACATTTTTGTTATTTTTCAGATGCTTGTTTCATGAATTCTTAAGAAATGAACGAATATGTGAAAAAATGCTTAGAGTAATGTCTGGTACATTTTTAGCAAGTGTTAGCAAGCTAACTGGTTACTTTTCATGTATAACAAATAAAGATCTGGGGGTGGTAAAAAGAAATCTAAATTGTTAATTTAAAAATATATATTTTAGTTTCCATCCTGGCTTTATCCGTTTCTTTATATTTGGAGGAACATCACCTGATACTGTTGAGCCTTAATTTCCTTACCTCTAAAATGGTTGGTGGAAATTATGTGGGAGTGAGGTGGGGATAGAGGTTAGAATAAATAGTATTTTGAACTCTTTTCTAATGTTAGCATATAGTAAGAAACACATCATAATTATTTCAATTGTCTGGTCCTTAAAGGTTGCGAGTAAATTGTGTTGGAGTTTTTGATGTTTTAACCTTTGATAACAGTCAAAACAATAATCCATTGGCATTAATGGCTCAGTACCAGGTGAGTAAGAATTAACATGGATACTTTCTTAAAGCTTTTTAAAATACTAAATTTTTATTTTAAATTATTTCTAGTTTTAAAACTAGACTTTATTTTGAGTAGGAACAGTGATGTACTTAGTGTAAAGAATAGCTTATAGATAAGTTAAAGTATACAGAATTAAAGACAATTCAGATTCATGGTATTTATGTAATTCATGTATATATTTAAAATATATACAATTAGAAAATCTTCTAAGGTTGCACACTGTAAAACAATTACAATAATGAATTAATGGATTAACAATAGTTTAAATGACTAATCTTTCACTTTAATTAGAACTATTATTTTTAATTTTGCATCACTTGTCCTACTACCAATTAATAAGTTTAGAACTACTTTCTAAATAAATTGCTGTTTTTTTCTAAGTTTTTGTTTAATAAAGAACTGTCACTCCCCTTTTGTATTTTGTCCTCTAACCTCATTGTAATATTGTTTAACTTAGACAGCACACATTTTTGCAGTTTTCCTATTTATTATTACTATGGTTAAATTATTGGGAAATAACCTGTCCCTGATATAGCTTAGTGGTAAGATTCTTGTCTACCAAACCTAGCCTGGGTTAGATCCCTAGTACTGCAAAAGTAAAGGGGGAAAAAAATCTGCTGTAATGAGGAATAAAAATAGTTGCTTTCATCTTGATTACTCTGTATAAGAAATGCAAATATTTCATCTCATGCACTTTGCAGTGTAGTGTTTCACATTAGGATATACAGCTGTCAGTATAAGAAAATTTTAATGTTTTGTGTGTAAGAAGTTCTGGATTTGAAGCATTTGTTTTTTGTTTGTTTGTTTGTTTGTTTTTTGAGGGGATGGGAGGGAGCTCAATTGTGGGGTTTGAACTCTGGGCCTGGGTGCTGTCCCTGAGCTCTTCAGCTTAAAGCGAGCCCTCTACCACTTGAGCCACAGCGCTGCTTCCAATTTTCTGGTGGTTAATTGGAGATAAGAGTCTTTGAATCACCATCCTCAGATCTCAGCCCCCTGAGTAGCTAGGATAATGGGTGAGCCACCAGCACTGGGCTGAAGCATTTGTTTTTTACCTTTCTTTCTTTCTTTCTTTCTTTTTTTCCTTTCTTTCTTTCTTTTTTTTTCCGGTCAGTCATGGGGCCTGAACTCTGGGCCTGGTCACTGTCCCTCAGATCTTCAGCTCAAGGCTAGCACTCTACCACTTGAGCCACGGGACTACTTCTGGCCTTTTCTGCTTATGTGGTGCTGAGAAATCAAACCCAGGGCTTCATGCATGCAAGGCAAGCACTCTACCACTGAGCCACCTTCCCAGCCCTGTTTTTGATATTTTTTAACAGGTTTGCTGCAAGGCAAAAATCACACTTTTCCATTGTTTTTCTCTTTTCAACTTTCACTTACTATTTTGAAAGATTGACCTTAGTACAAGACAAAATTTTAGAATATAAAGGAAGTGAAGAGAAATAGTCCAAGGTAACATAGTGTTCCTTATTCTGATACATGGACACAGGCCATGCAGTTCAGAGACTTACAGGTATTCATTGCGTCAATTATGAGAAGAATTTTTACATCATCTTTCCCTCCACTGTGCCCACACTAATCCCTAAGCAGCTAGACTATCCTGGTTGATAGCAGCATCTAGTGGCCTGTTCAGGGAAGAAATAAACTGATAAATTTTCCCCAGATGCAGCAATCTTCTGCCTTAGCAAATTTGTTCCTTTTTATATAGGGTCTTATTTCCCTCCCTCCCTGCCTTGTGTGTATGTGTGTAGATTTTTTTTGGGGGGGCGGTCCGGTTGTAGGACCTGAACTCTGAGCCTGAGTGCTGTCCCTCAGCTCTTCAGCTCAAGGCTAGTGCTCTACCACTTGAGCCACAGTGTCACTTCCGGCTTTTTTCTTTTTGCTTATGTGGTGCTGAATAATCGAACCCAGGGCCTCAGGCATGCAAGGCAAGCGCTCTACCACTGAGCCACCTTCCCAGCCCTGTAGATTTTTTTTATATGGATTGGTAGAAACATATAGGATAGAATTAAAGATTGTCTCAAAAAGGGAAAGTGTGATTGTATGGTTTTTATAGAGAAGAAGATACATGAGAAAGGAGTTTCTTGTGTTATTTTTCAGTCTTATTTCAAACATGTGAATAGAGACTTCCAGTAAAATGGACGTAAGTCCAGCTATAGATAAAATCAGAGAAAGAAATCAAGAATTAGGAAGAATTTGAAAATGAGTTGGGGGGGGAGAGGGAGGAGCTTTCTGAATTCACAAATGAGGGGAAAGCCAGATGAATGTAAGAAGCAAAATAAAAAATTGAAAATACTTAGTTGGGAATATGAAAAGAAGAGTAGTATAATCTTTCTAATTAAGGAAAAGTTTGTTAACTTCTTTTATTACACAGATCAATTCTAATCTTAAAAGGATTATGTCATTATATTTCTAAAAGCAAATACTTGCATCTTAAGCCAGTTTTAGAGAGATGATAAGATGTACTCAAAGTAGATGTTTCTATTTTTTTTAAACTCACCTCATTCTTTGGCACTTTTAGATGGACCTTTATTTTCTTGCTTTGTAATAATGAAAAATGAAATGTTCTAGTAGGGAGGCTTAGTAGAACATTAATTCCAGGTAAATCCAAACTGGAAATTTCTATTGCTTCAAGAGTTAGGAGGTTGCATTTTTTATTATTATTAAGTTTTTTTATTGTGAAAATACTGTAGAGAGGGGTTACAATTACATGAGCAAGGTAATGAGTACATTTCTTATCAAGCATTGTTGCCTCCTCCTTTGTTTTTCCCTTACCACCTCTGCCCTCCCATCTCCATGACTACACTCACTCCCTTCCCCCTGCCAAAATTGTAAAGTTCATTTTTCGACATAGCATCTTGTACATTTCATTGTTGCAATGGGTCCATCTGTATCCCTATTTTAACAATTTGTTTTCTTCCCCTCCCCAAACTATACCAACATCAAATACAGTGAAAACAGGGGTTATACCGTGGGGGAGGGACATACAAAGCAACAACAACAACAAAAGAATCACTTTATAAATATGTTAGAAACAATAGCAAGAAAGAAAACCACCTGAGTCCTTATCTTGGGGTTCTAGTTCGCCTAACATCAACTTATCTGACCTTTTCTGCTTGTCTCAGACATATAGTTATTGCAGATAAGGGAAACCATGGGACCTATGTTTCTTTGGGCCTGGCTTACTTCACTTAATATAATTTTAAGTTTTTCATTTCCTAACACATGGGGCAATGTCATTCTTTCTGATGGAGGCATAGAATTCCATTGTGTATATATACCACATTTTCTTGATCCATACATCTACTGAGGGGCATCTGAGTTGGTTCCATATCTTAGCTATGGTAAATAATACTGTAATAAACACAGTTGTGCTGGTAGCTTTAGTGTGGTCATGTTTGTGATCATTTGGGTAAATGCCCAAAAGTGGGATTGCTGGGTCATAGGGGAGCTCTATGTGGAGTCTTTTGAGGAACCTCCATACTGCTTTCCAAAGTGGTTGAACAAGTTTACACTCCCACCAACAATGCAGTAGGGTTCCCTTCTGTCCACATCCCCTCCAGCATCTGTTGTTATTAGAGTTGTTGATTACAGCCATTCTAACTGGGGTGAGGTGGAATCGCAATGTTGTTTTGATTAGCATTTCTTTTATGGCTAGGGAGGTTGAGCATTTCTTCATTTGTCTGTTGGCCATCCCTCTTTCCTCTTCAGAGAAGTTTCTCTTTAAGTCTTTAGCCCACTTACTTATTGAACAGTTGTTTCTTTGAGAATTTGTTGTTGGGGGACTTAATTTTATAGTTACAGGTATATTTTTAGATATGAGACCCTTGTCTGTTGTATGGCTAGTGAAGATCTTCTCCCAATCTGTGAGTTTTCTATTGATCTTGCTAGCTATGTTCTTTGACATGCAGAAGCTCTGCAACTTCATGCAATCCCATTTGTCCAATCTTTCTTTGATTATTTGTGTATCTGGTTGTCTCTATTAAGAAAATTTCAGCCTGTGCCAAGGAGACCTAGAGCTTCTCCTAATCCGTCCTGCAATGTTTTTAGGGTGTCTGCTTTGATTCCAACGTCCATTTGGAGTTGATTCTGGTGCAGGGTGATATTTAAGGATCTAGCTTTAGTTTTCTACAAGTGATTAACCAATTTTGCCAGCATCATTTACTGAAGAGGCTGTCTTTCTTCCATTCTATTTATCGAAAAGTAGGTGGCTATAGGTCTGTGGGTTCCTTTCTGGGTTTTCAATGCTATTCCATTGGTCCTGAGGTTTGTTTTTGTGCCAGTACCAAGCTGTTTTGATTACTATGGCTTTGTAGTAGAGTTTAAAATTTGGTATTGATATTCCTCCAATACTGTTCTTTCTGTTAAGGATCATTTTTGCTATTCGGGGTCTTTTATTGTTCCATATAAATTTTTGGATTGTCTCTTCTGTTTCCTGAAGAATGAGGTTGGAATATTGATAGATAGCGCATTGAGTTTGTAGATAGCCTTGGGACGTATTGCCATTTTCACGACGTTGATCCTTCCAATCCAGGAGCATGGGAGGTTTTTCCACTTTCCAAGTTCTCTTTTGATTTCCTTTTTCAAGTTTTTAAAGTTTCATCATAGAGGTCCTTCACTTCTTTGGTTAAGTTAATTCCTAGGTATTTTATATTTTGTGGGGCTATTATGAATGGAGTTGCTTTTCCTGATTTCAGCTGCGCTCTTTTCATTGTTGGCATACAGGAAAGTCATTACTTTTTTTTTGGGGGGGGGGGTCCAGTCATGGGGCCTGAACTCTGGGCCTGGTCTGTCCCTCAGCTCTTCAGCTCAAAGCTAGCGCTCTACCACTTGAGCCACAGCGCCACTTATGGTTTTTTTTTTTTCTTTTTGCTTATGTGGTGCTGAGGAAGCGAACCCAGGGCCTCATGCATGCAAGGCAAGCGCTCTACCACTGGGCCACCTTCCCAGCCCAAGCCATTACTTTTTGAGGATTAATTTTATACCCTGCTACTTTGTCAAAGTTTTGAATCAACTTGAGTAATTTGGGAGTGGAGTCATGGGATTTTTTAAAAAAATACAAGATCATGTCATCTGCAAAGAGGGAGAGTAATTTTACTTCATCTTTCCCTATTCAGATCCCTTTTATGTTTGTATCTTTTTTTAAAATTTAATTTCATTTTATTTGTGAACATACTGTACAGAGGAGTTACAATTACATGGGAAGGATAATGCGTACATTTCTTACCAAGCATTGTAGCCTCCTCCTTTGTTTACCCTTCACATCCCTTCCCAGCCTCCCCCCAATCCCAATCCTTCTCCTTCCCCCCCTTCCTCCCCTCCCCCCCCCCCCCCCCCCGCACCGACATTGTAAAGCTCGTTTTGGACATGACAACTTGTACTTCTCATTGTTGCAACAGGTCCACCTGTATCCTTAAACAACTGGTTTTTCCCCATCTCCTCCACAAGTTATACTGACATCAAATATAGTGAAAGCAGGGGTTATACTGTGGGGGAGGGACATACAAAGCAACAAAGAGATAATCTTATAAATGCGTTAGAAACACATGCATGAAAGAAAAAAACATTAAAATACATATCTAAGGGTTCATTTTCCTGACCTCAAATTATCTGACCTTTTCCGCTTGACTCATACATATACTAGATATTGCAAATAAGGGAAAGCATGGGACCTGTGTTTCTTTGGGCCTGGCTTACTTCACTTAATATAATTTTTTCCAAGTCTTTCCATTTCCTAACAAATGGGGCAATGTCATTCTTTCTGATGGAGGCATAGAATTCCATTGTGTATATATACCACATTTTCTTGATCCATTCATCTACTGAGGGGCATCTGGGTTGGTTCCATATCTTAGCTATGGTAAATAATGCTGCAATAAACATAGTTGTGCTGGTAGCTTTAGTGTGGTCTTGTTTGTAAACATTTGGGTAAATGCCCAAAAGTGGGATCGCTGGGTCATAGGGGAGTTCTATATGAAGTCTTTTGAGGAACCTCCGTACTGCTTTCCAAAGTGGTTGAACAAGTTTACATTCCCACCAACAATGAAGTAAGGTTCCTTTCTGTCCACATCCCCTCCAGCATCTGTTGTTGTTAGAGTTCTTGATTTTTGCCGTTCTAACTGGAGTGAGGTGATATCTCAATGTTGTTTTGATTTGCATTTCTTTTATGGCTAGGGATGTTGAACATTTCTTCATGTGTCTATTGGCCATCCTTCTTTCTTCTTCAGAGAAGTTTCTCTTTAAGTCTTTCTCCCACTTATTTATTGGGCAGTTGTTTCTTTGAGGATTTGTTGTTGGGGGGTTTAATTTTTTGAGTTCCTTATGTTTGTATCTTGTCTTATTGCTGCAGTTAGGCATTCTAATACTAAAATGAAGTGGAGAGAGTGAAAATCCTTGTCTCGTTCCTGAGTTAAGAGGAAATGGCTTTCGTTTTTCACCATTAAGTATAATGCTGGCTATAAGTTTGTCATATACAGCCTTTATTGTATTGAGGAATGTTCCCTGGATTCCTAATTTATCCAAAGCCTTCATCATAAAGAGGTGTTGGATCTTGTCAAATGCTTTTTCTGCATCTATTGAGATAACCATGTGGTTCTTATCCTTGTTCTTGTTGATGTGATGAATTATATTAATTGATTTGCGTATATTGAACCAGCTTTGCATCCCTGAAATGAATCCTGTTTGATCATGGTGTATGATTTTTTGGATGAATTGTTGAAGTAGATTGGCCAAGATTTTGTTGAGAAGTTTTACATCGATGTTCATCAAAGAAATGGGTCTATAGTTCTCTTTCTTTGATGAGTCCCTGTCTGGTTTTGGGATGAGGTTTATGATGGCTTCATAGAATGAGTTTGGTAGTGAACTTTTTCAATTTCATTGAAGAGTTGGAGTATTGGTGTGAGCTCTGCTTTGAAGGCCTTGTAGAATTCTGGTGTAAATCTATCCAGGAGGTTGCATGTTGTTCCAATGCTTGGTAACCACCTTCAGTTTTCTTTCTGAATACATTGGATTGAAACACCTACAGAACTGTACAGTACAGCATTGATGCACACGAACTCTTAATTTTTTTTTTTTTTTTGTTGGTCGTGGGGCTTGAACTGGGGGTCTGCCCCCGCGCTCTTCAGCTCAACGCAAGTGAGTCACAGCACCACTTCTGGTTTTCTGGTGGTTAACTGGAGATAAGAGTATCATGGACTTTCTGGGCTAGCTTCGTACCGCAATCCTCAGCTCTCAGCCTTCTGAGTAGCTAGGATTCCAAGCATGAGCCACTGTCGCCCGGCCATGAGCTCTTATTTCTCTAGGCCAAGATTTCTGTAATTAATAATGAGAAAGTTGTACTTGATCTTAGTATGATTGAAGGGGGAGTCCTTCTGGGAGATGATTTCAGTGACAGTGCCCCTTCCCATTCTGCCTTTCCTTCTGCCACCTGGGCTCCAAACCCTCAGTTAAATCTTTGACATCTTTTTGATAGATTAAAAGTATTTTATTTTATCAGGTTTTTAAAAAGTGATTATAGCATCTTATTTGCTAAATATCAGATTGACAAATACTAGTTTCAGATGAACTGTTTAAAAATGTTATTTTAGTAAAGATAGGGCTTATTTCTTATTCAGGTAGAATGTTGTTATGGATAGTCATGTGGTGCCAGCATTTCATTAGCATTTTCTTAAAAACATGGTTTTCTAAATAGGGTAGTCGTATACAGCTAGGTTTAAAAAAATCCTTATTATAAACCAATACTTGGTTGATGAGCATGTCTTCAACAGTTCAGACAAGATCTCAGATTTTCAAAGATTTATAGAAAGATTTGGTAGAAATCACTTCAGATTATTTAATGCTTAGAGCACCTGCATTCTGCTAGGCATGTGACAGGTTATCTAATAATAGAATTATTTGGTGTAGTTATTGTGTTTTCTAGTGTTAGAATAGGTGGTAGAAAGCTTATCTCAATTAGTGATCTTTTGAAAATCTTTTTAGAGGAAAGCCTCCCAGTAATTAAAAAAAAAATGTTTTTAAGTATGAAGAAGGTAGTTTGAGTGCTCAAGTAAAAATAGTCTTATTTGGGAACAGGTAAGATGTCATTGAAATGTGTATCCATTTTGATGTTCCAAAGAGTAAATCAGATAAACGCTTGTGTTTGCAGGGAGATAACTTTTCTTCCAAGTAATTCTTTACTTTTATACCATATCAGGTGATTCATGGAAAGTAAAAATGTGAATTTGTTAAATTGCAGTGATCATAGTAAAACAAGTGTAGAGTAACCATAAATTTGTTTTAATAGAGAAGACTATTGGTTCTACTTATGTAAAAAACAATTTTTTTGAAAACTGTAAGTAGCTATTAAGTAATTGACATATGAATGCATAATGTTTCCTAAAACATGACCCTAATACTACTTTCATTAGAACTACTTGAGTACTCTAAATAAAGGGATACCATTGATGCATAGCACTCAGCAAACTGACATGTTGAAACTTCTTCGAATAACTGCTTAAGGAAAGGATAATAAATTTTAAAGTCAGCCTGAGACTCTGGAGAAGAGATGCAAAAGTCCTTTTTAGTAAGACTGGGTAATTCTGATGAGTGATAGCATTTAAGGACCCCTATATCCTGCACTTTATTTACAATAGTGTTTGTCTACATAGTATTAAATATATAAAATATGTGCCTGTGGGGGAAAAGTTACAAGTTATATTTATTCTTTCATGTCAGCAAGCTGATCTGATATCATTAGGAAAAGTTGTGTTGGCTTTGGCTTGCAACTCTTTGGCAGGAATTCAGCGAGAGAATTTACAGAAGGCCATGGAATTGGTGACAATCAACTACTCTTCTGACCTGAAGAATCTGATCTTGTAAGTTAAACATAAGAAAACATATCTAATGATTATGTAACATTGAGAGCTTATTTTTTTCATATTTTTTATTGTGAAAATACTGTACAGAGGGGTTCCAATTATATGAGCAAGGTAATGAGTACATTTCTTATCAAGCATTGTTGCCTCCGCTTTTGTTTTTCCCCTAGAGAGCTTATTTTTTATAAGGTACCTATCAACAGTGATTTTGTTCAAGCAAAAGACAACTGGTAATTTATTTTATTGCAAAGTATATATTTCTTGGAGTAAATTAATAAACGGATATGTTTAAGAGCACTTTGTAGAGCTGTGCTAATGCTTGGTAGCCACATGTGCCCCTTTAAAGTTAACATTTTAAATTAAAGCTCCAGGGTTTTTTGTTTTGTTTTGTTTTGTTTTTGGTGCCAGTCCTGAGGTTGGAACTCAGGCCTTGAACTGGGTGCTGTCTCTGAGCTCTTTTGCTCAAGACTAATACTCTACCATTTTCAGCCATGCTGGCTTTTTTGGTAGTTAATTGGAGATAACAGTCTTGTGGGCTTTCCTGCTGGGGCTGGCTTCAAACCTCAGATATCAGCCTCCTGAGAAGTACAGGCATGAGCCACCAGTGCCTGGCTGAAGTGTTAGTTCTAGAGCTATCCTTGCCTCATTTCAAGATCTCAGTAGCCACATGTTTGTTCCTGGTTAATATACTAGACAGTACAGACCACATTTCCCTGTCATGGAAGCTGTCAAAATAAGCCTCTAGTATAATTTCATATTTATAGAGAACTTATGTACAGAGGGATATATGATTATGCTCCAATATAAGTTTGAAATGAATATGGCATAAGAGAAATTCACCATGGAGTACTATTACCACAGAATCACCAAGAAGGGTTTCTTCCCATCTCAGATACATGTTAAATTGGGAGATTCCAGAAGGTGGACAATCACAACTTTTATTATAATTGTAAATTATTCTAGGAAAGAGATGTTAGAAGTCTCTGAATTTTTTTTTTTATTATGTCCTGGAAGCAATTAGAACTTATTGATCCTAATCAACAGTCTCTTTTAGCTCCAGCTGTCCCTTCTGATCTTTCTGTGTAGCCCTGGATGATCCAGTTTCTTTTTGGACCAGCCCTGGGGTATGAAATTGGGGATGGTAGATGGGGCTGCACACTTATTCTTTGTTAACTGTCCTAAGTATCATGCTTGAGACAGCAATGGAAACTAGTGGCTGCCTGGATCCTATAAGTAATCAGATAAGATGATGATCTTTTCAAAAATATTTGTTTTATATGTAATCATGAAATAATTCCTAATTTTAGCTTGCAACACCTAGGATGCTACAAATAATTTTGGGCTATATTCTCTAGATTTTTTTCTTTCTTTCTTTCTTTTTTTAAGTGTGGGTAGAGGATATAGCTATTAGAACAAATTGGCTGTATGTTAATTGAAATTGGGTTATGATACATGGGACTTTGTGCTATTCTTTGTACTTTCTTTTGATACTTTGCTTAATAAACCTTACACTTCAATAATGACTATAATTTAAAATTTATGGAACAGTAAACCATGCATGTATAAGGTATTTTTGAACTGCTTATGAATTAGTTTAGTTTTCTTGGTAATTATAAACCAGATTCCATTTTTAGTCTCATTTTAGAAACAACACTGAGATGGAGAGAGAAAATAGCTTGTCAAAGTCACATGGTAGTAACTTTTAATTATTAGTCAAATATAGATATGTCAGTAGTCATAGAAGAAGAATAGCTAATTCAAATTGTTACTTTTAGATATAATTTATCCAGTGAAAGACTGCTAAATGTTTTGAATTAGGTGAAAATCTTTCATCTTCTGAGAGCTTATACTCTGATGGGGAGGTTACCAAATTATTAAACATTTAAGCAAGTTAAGGTTATATTCAGATATGAAGGTATTCAACTAGGATGGGGGCGTGTGTGTGTGTGTGTGTGTGTGTGTGTGTGTGTGTGTGTGTGTGTGTGTGTGTGTGTGTATCATGATACATATAAAATATGTATGATATGTAAGATAATTGGTGGAAGAATGAACGATTGAGATTCTGCTTTAATGAAGAACACAGTTTATCATTTACCTATAAAAGAAACAGTAGTGATTAAGAATCATTGTGTTCTAGCAGGTAGCTCTTGAAATGTGAGATACTTTTCACCTTACTTAGAATGATAGAAGTTGAACTGCTTTTTTCTGATGTATTAATACATAAAGACTTCACAGACAATAATGTGACAACTGGTAAGTAAAGTTGTAGAACGCAGTGAACTTCCCAAATAGTTGGAGCAAAATTGAAGTCCCAGTTTTAGTTTTAAAAATTGTGTTGGTTGGGTGTAATCATATGCACTTAAAGATCTGAAGGCAGGAAGATCTTAGCCTACAAGTTAGTTTGCAAGGCATTGATAAAAACCTTTAGAGACCAATAACAAAAGATCTCCATTCCTATAGCTACCCAGTATTTCATGAATCCTCTTTTAAAAAAAAGTCATATAGCATTGTTATAAAGGTTTTGAGAATGGAATTAAATGGTAAGTGTAAGTACGCCCTCCTCTCCCTTCTTTCTCACTCCCTAATAAGTGAAAATGAAGGTTAGAGACACATTTCTTCATTGATTCTTAAAATTCTTCAGAGAAAAGTAGTAATACTTAAGTCTCATAAATGAACTTGAATTATATGCTGGTAGTAGTAGCTATGAGTTTGTGGGTTGTCTTCTTTTGTTTTAATTGCAAGTTGGGCATTCAGTTGATTCCTCCTTATCCCATTTAGGTATTTGTTGACTGACCAAAATAGGATGAGAAGTGTAAATGATATCATGCCCATGATTGGTGCTCGATTTTATACTCAATTGGACGCTGCTCAAATGAGAAATGATGTCATTGAGGAAGATCTAGCAAAGGTAAAGAGTATAGTTGAGAATGTGGACATACTTAAACCTTGTTTTGTATTCTACTGAACATAGTGCCTAATTGGCTAAGATACAAATTGCATGTTTAATAATTTAATTTCCGATATCTGCTGGGCATTTTTTTTTTGGGGGGGGGGGGGTCCGGTCGTGGGGCCTGAACTCTGGGCCTGGGCGCTGTCCCCTCAGCTCTTCAGCTCAAGGCTAGCACTCTACCACTTGAGCCACAGTGCCATTTCCAGCTTTTTTCTTTTTGCTTATGTGGTGCTAAGGAATCTGGGCCTCATGCATGCAAGGCAAGCACTCTACCACTCTACCACTGAACCACCTTCCCGGCCCCCTGCTGGGCATTTTTTTAATTAATGATTTTACTAGTCACATGACAAATCTGGTAGTTTTTTTGTTTTGTGTGTATATGTATGCTGGCCCCTAGGGTTTGAACTCAAGACCTGGTTGCTGTAGCTGAGCCTTAAGCACTCTACCACTTGAGCCAAAGTTCTAGTTCTGGCTATTTTGAGTTGCTTAATCGGAGATAAAAGTCATGTGGACTTTCCTGCTTGGGCTGGCTTCTAACCTGAGTAGCTAGAGTTACAGGTATGAGCTACTGGTGCCCAGCTTGAGGTTTTTGTTTTGTGTTTTAAGGGGATTAGTTTAATCATGGTCAGCTGAATAATCTTGAGTATAATGTTGAATGTAGTGGACATACTGTATTTAAAAGCATAACCAAAAGGCGAGGATGCTAAAATTTACTCTTAGAGGTAATACTGGTATAGAATATCAGTTTTTGTAAATTTTGCTTTTTATATTCAGTTAGCTGGAACATTAACATTCTCTTTCTTTTTAAAATGTTTTGTAGGAGGTTCAGAATGGAAGACTGTTCAGGCTCCTGGCAAAATTGGGAACAATCAATGAGAGGCCGGAGTAAGAATTTACAGTAACTTTACAATGTATTTTCAATCAAGGGCACTTCATTGCATAAGGAGAATGAGAATACCTTATTCTTACTGGCTTTATTTGGGAGAAAAATTATCATGTGAAGTGACCTTAATACTGTGTTAGATTTTAAAGTGCTACTTTCTAATCACTTCTTAAGTGATTAGACACATAGAAAAAAAATACTGCGTTTGAGATTTGTACATTAGGAAGTGTTTTAAAATAATAGCCTGACAACCTTTTGAATTTTTTTTTGGGGGGGGGTCCGGTAGTGGGGCCTGAACTCTGGGCCTGGACACTGTCCCTCAGCTCTTCAGCTCAAAGCTAGCACTCTACCGCTTGAGCCACAGCGCCACTTCCGACTTTTTTCTTTTTGCTTATGTGGTGCTGAGGAATCGAACCCAGGGCCTCATGCATGCAAGGCAAGCACTCTACCACTGAGCCACCTTTCCAGCCCCTTGAATTCTTGATTATACTAGATTTTAGTAATTGTCTCTCTCCTCCTTCCCCTCCCCTCCCCTCCCCTCCCCTCCCCTCCCCTCCCCTCCTTTCCCCTCCCCTCCCCTCCCCTCCCCTCTCTTTCTTCCTTTTCTCCCTTCCTTCCTTTTTCTTTTTCTTTTTCCTTTTCCTTTTTCTTTTTCTTTGTCAGTTGTGGGGCTTGGACTCAGGGCCTGGGCACTCTTCACTGAGCTTTTTTGCCCAAGGCTAGAGCTCTGTCCTTCGAGCCACAGTGCCACTTCTGGTTTTCTAGTGGTTTATTCAGAGAGTTAATGCAGAGTCTCACAAACTTTTCCTGCCTTGGCTGGCTTCAAACCATGATCCTCAGATCTCCGCCTCCTGAGTAGCTAGGATTACCAGCACCTGGCTCATGTTTCTTATTTTCTTATTTTCTGTTAAAGTACATTGTTTTTCCAGTGCAGAAATTTTATTCTTTATTCGCCCTGCCAACCAAGATCTGAAATACTACTTAATCCATATTACCTTTCTTTTTATGTTTATTTTAATAATTTTTATTGTAAAAATACTGTACAGAGGGATTACAGTTACATGAGCAAGGTAATGAGTACATTTCTTAGCAAGCATTGTTGCCTCCTCCTTTGTTTTTGCCCTACCATCCCTTCCCTTCCACCACCACAACTACACTCCCTTCCCCTCCCCCAATTGTAAAGTTCGTTTCAACAACAGTGTCTTGTACATCTCATTGTTACAATGGGTCAACCTGTATCCCTATTTAAACATTTTTGTTTTTTCCCTTCCCCTCCCAAAATTATACCGACATCAAATACAGAGAAAACAATGTTTTTCTTTCTTTCTTTCTTGCTATTGTTTCTAATGTATTTATAAGGTACCATGTGGTTTTTTTTTTGTTTGTTTCTTTGTATGTCCCTCCCCCACGGTATACCCCTGTTTACCTTTCTTTTCAATGTCATCTGTAATCAGGCATGTAAAATATGAAGGGGGAAAATACACACTAATAAATTTACAACTTCATCCAGTATTCAGGTCTTGCTACAGCAAATTTAGGATTAGTTTACAGCATTCTAAAGTGCATTTTCTTATAGCTGCCATATTGGTAATATATAGGTAGCATTGGAAAAACATCACCATTTGATACTGTCAGGTGCCTTGTTTATGAGTTACAGTTAATGTCTTCATAGGCAAAGGTTGTTGTGTTATATGACTACCAAAGAGAGGTTGAACATTATTTGTAAACTTTGTGACTGTAGATTGCATTTCAGGATTGTTTTCATCTGTTAGTTGAGGTAGACAATAGATAAAGAGGATTTCTTTTCTACCATGAAATTCAGTTCTACTTGCCTTTATTCAAAGTCAGAAAACTCAGAATTTTCATAAATGAAGAGAGCATAGTATGCATTGAACGTTTTTAGAATGTTTATATCTGGGTTTTTTCGGGGGAGCAGTTATTATATCTTTGTGTATGTTTATATCTGGAGGGTCTTAGGGGGGAGGGTTTTTTGATATTTTATCTTTGTTTCTTGATTTTTTAAATTATTAATCCCTTCAACAATAGAATATACTATCTTACATTGTACTACTGTACCCATACATCTTGTTTGTTTAGTGCGGATAATATTATGAATAGATAAATATTGCTCATAGATATACCACATGGTAAAGCACAATTTTATTTCCTTTCTTCTGTGTAGTTTTGTTGGTTTATATGTTCCTGGAGTTGATAATTACCTTATTTGGAGAACTAAGAAACTGAAAAAATCACCAGTTCATTTATAATTCTGCTAGAGTTATAAATCACCTTTCAAAAATGGATAAGCTGCCACTTCTGTTTTGTTTTTTCCTTAGAGAAATTAGATCCTCTGTACTCCTGTTCCCATCTGGGCAGGTGCTTGGCATTCCCCACACTCACATGCTGGACCTGGTATTTCCATTTACTTTCCTATTTCCACCCTGTGGGTTGTACACCTTGATTATGCTTTTTTTTCTCCTTATTCTTTCATTTTGACAAGCACATCTTTCCATAGCTTCCTGTGAAAGAGAGGGCTTTTTTAGTGATTATCGAGTTCAAATGTCTTTTTTCTTCATTTGCATGTTATTAATAGTCTGACTGCATATGAAATTCTAGGCTGCCCTCAGAAAATTTGTCTCGTTTTCAGTTGCTTACATAGATTTTGGGTTGTTTTTGTTGTTGTTGTTGTTGTTGTTTTGTTTTGCTTTGTTTTGTTTTGTAGGTCATGGGGCTTGAACTCTGGACCTGGATGCTGTCCCTCAGCCACTTGAGCCACAGCACCACTTCCAGTTTTCTGAGTGGTTTATTGGACTTTCCTGCCGGGGCTGCCTTTGAACTAAGATTCTCAGATCTCAGCCTCCTGAATAGCTAGGATTACAGGTGTGAGCCACCAGTGCCCCAACTTAGATAGGTTTTTTGTTGTTATTGCTTTGTTTTTGTTCTTTTTTTTTTTTTTTTTGTCGGTTATGGGGCTTGAACTCTGTGCCTGGGCGCTGTTCCTCAACTCTTCAGCTGCAGGAGAGCACTCTACCACTTGAGCCACAGTGCCACTTCCAGTTTTCTGGTGGTTTATTGGAGATAAAGAGTGTCACAGACTTTCCTGCCCCGGCTGGCTTTGAATCGTGGTCCTCATATCTCAGCCTCCTAAGTAGCTAGGATTACAGGCATGAGCCACTGGTGCCCAGTTTAGATAGGTTTTTATATGAACAAAGACCTTAGAAAGAAAAGGCTTAGGGTGAAAAATATAAAGTCTCTTTTTTTCAAACCTGATATTCCCCAGTCACCCTAGTAACCTCCCACTAATACTAATTTAATATGTATATATGTATATATGTATGTAGAGTATATGTTCTTATTTGTATGTTCCTATCTAATCTTTTAAAATGGAAATTATATAAAATAGAAATATTGCTGTGTTTCAGTAGTATACTTTAGAAATCTTTTTGAATAAATAAAAAGCCTATGTGAACAATATGTCAAACAAGATTCTAAATAGTTTATTAATATGACTTCTCATGGGAAGGGTTGCGAAGGGGAAACAAAGGAGGAGGCTACAATGCTTGATAAGAAATGTACTCATTATCTTGCCCATGTGATTGTAACCCCTCTGTTCAGTATTTTCACAATAAAAAAAGAAAGAAAAAAAATAACTTCTCATGACAACCTGTGATGGATGTATTTATTATTATAGTTGTTATTTCCATTTAATAGCTAAATTGGGACATAGGTTAGATCGTCTGTTCTAGGTCACATAATTAGTTAATATATGAACCAGGACTGAAATCTAGAAAGTGAGGTTGCAGCTGCTTTGTTCATACTGGCTGTGGTATGTTGACTCATACTTTGTGGCCATTATATTGTTTGTAAAGTTCTCTGAATGGGCATCAGGTTGTTTTCAGAGTTTTGCTAGTATAAACAAATAGGGAGTTTTAGTTAGGGGCATAATGATAGAGTTAGTTGAGATTACTAGTGATCTATTGCTGTAACTTCAAAAATATTGCAAAAAGTTGTGAATTTTTTAAGACCTTACCAATAATCCTTTTTTGAAATTTTTGCATTTTTGTCTGTCTGATATATGAGAAATTGAATTTCGGTCTTGTTTTATTTTTGAATATACTGTTTTTTTCCCCCCACCCAAAAAGTAATTTATTGCAGAACTAGATGTTGTGGTTGGGCTAAGATCCTGGTAAGTTTGTTACAGTATTTCCTTTAAAATTCTAGATGAGAAGAAGTAGAGGAAAGTCTACATGAATTATAGAACTATCAATACTTTTCTTGATATGGAAAATTAAAGTATTGTTTCATCAAATTTATATTTTTTCTGGTACTGAGGTTTCAATTTAGGACCTCACACCTGTTCAGCTTACTTTCTTGGCTAGCACTCTTTAATACTTGAACCACATTTCCAGCCCTAGGGAAAATGGTGATATACTGATTGAATCTGATAAGGTATACATTTTTGCATTACTGTCATGAAATATTGTGTATGATATGGAAAACTTAATATCTGAAGTCTCACTAAGGAGTGAGGATCTTGAACTGAAGAACCTTTGTTTCTTGGAAGTAAACTAGGGATGGGGAAAAGGAAAACAATTGTTTATGCCCATAAATACATTTCAAGATTTGATGATAATATGTGTGTACCAGTACCAGAGCTTTAACTAGAGGGTTCATGGCCTCACTTTGCTTTCTTGCTCCATCTGGCACTCTACTACTTACTACTTGAGCCACATCTCCAACTAGCTTTTTGCTGTTTTAACTGGAGATGGAGTCTCTCTAGCTTTTCTGCTATTATCCTCCAAGTCTCATCCTCCTGAATAGCTAGGATTATGGTTGTGAGCCACAGGCATCCTGCTTATCCTGATTTTCCAGAATGCTGCTTATATTCTAATTTTTCTGGATTATTATAACTTGGAATTTTTGCATGAAATAAAAATATACTGACTTGGATATTTACCCAATACTTGATTTATATAGAAGAAAGTAGATTTTATAAATGACCTAATATGGAAAAATGTAATCATATATGCTATTAAGGAGCCTATTTAAGTATCTTTTTATAGTTTTACTCCATTTCTGTTTTTCTTCTGTCAGTATTATTTGCCTGGTTTTTTTTTCAATTGAGTTGCTTGTGTATTGATGATGAAGAGGAGCTGGAGAGATTTAGTTTACTCATACATACATATATATATATATATATATATATATATATATATATATATATACAGAGAGAGAGAGAGAGAGAGCTATTTTTTCCTTTTTTTGATACAAGTACTTTTTTCCTATGCATTGTATATGATAATCAGACTTATGCTTCTAGGTTTTTGGTCATAGTTAGGTCTTTTCTACTCTGAAATCATAAAGGAATTTCATGGTTTTTTGTGATTTCATTGTTCTGTATTAACTTTTATATATATATATAGGGATTATATAGGTAATGTAAAATATGAATCCAGTGTTTTTCCACTAGACAACTACTTATTGCTTATTATTTATTAAATAGCCTAGTCATTGTTAGGTCTTTCCCATTGTTACAGGCAGTAGTGCCTCATCTGCACTATTTGTGGATGAGAGCTTTCACATCCAGTAGTGTACTTTTCAGCTTCTGTTGTGTGTTATGCCATTGTTTTTCTAAAACCAATTAATTTTGTGTATAAATTTCAAAGCCACTTGTTTAAAAAAAATCACTGTTGGTATTTTTGTTATATATCACAATAAACGTCGAACATTTGTAATTTTAGATGTTGAATTGTCTCAACAAAATTCATGATATATGATTTAATATGTTGATCTATATATGTGTATTTTTCAGTAGTGTTTTAGTTTTTTATAGTCAGCATTCTGAATTTTATTTTTAGGGTTTTTTTCTTATTCTCTCTTCTTACTACTAACGTGTACATGAAAATGGATTTTTATAATTTAGTGCTCTTATAGATTGCAGTTTGAATAATTTTCAATAGATTCTCAAAGTTTCCAGGTGTACATAGTGTTATCTACAAATAATTACATATATTTTGGCAGAGGGATGGGGGATGGAGGAAGTGGTGGTTGTCAGTCATGGGGCTTGAACTCAGGGCCTGGGCACTGTCCTGGAGCTTTTTTGCTCAAGGCTAGCTCTCTACCACTTTGAACCACAGCACCATTTCCAGTTTTCTTGTGGTTAATTGAGCAGGGACTTAGCTGCTCGGGCTGGCTTTGAACCGTGATCTTTAGATCTCAGTCTCCTGAATTGCTAGGATCACTGGAGCCACTGGCATTCGTCTCTTTTGTTCTACTTTTTAGGCATTATCTAATTTTCTTTAGAATTAAAGTTCTTTTTCTTTCTTTCTTTTTTTTTTTTTTGTCCATCGTGGGGCATGAACTCTAGGCCTGGACGCTGGCCCTATGCTCTTCAGCTCAAGGCTAGCACTCTACCACTTGAGCCACAGGGCCACTTCCTGCTTTTTCTGTTAATGTGTTGCTGAGCAATCGAACCCAGGGCCTCATGCATGCAAGGCAAGCATTCTACCTCTGAGCCAAAAAGTTGTTTCTAATCCTTATGAGTTGGTTTTTTTGTTTTTGGGGTTTTTTTTGGTGGTTGTGGGGCCTGAACTCGGCCTGGGCACTGTCCCTCAGCTCTTCAGCTCAAGGCTAGCACTCTACCACTTGAGCCACAGCACCACTTCCGACTTTTTCTGCTTATGTGGTGCTGAGGAATTGAACCCAGGGCCTCATGGGGTACTCTACCACTGAGCCACCTTCCCAGCCCCTCCTTAAGAGTTTTAAATTCCTGCTATCATAGGGCTATGGGAATGGCTCAAGTGCAAAGCCCTAAGTTTAACAGAAACAAAATAAAGGTCTTAAGTGCTACCAAAAAAAGTCTGCTATCAAATTCTTAGTTTCCAGCAACTTTACTGTTTATCTTATACCATAGAATTTTTACTTCCCTGAGGATATCAGTTTATATATACAATACTTCTTGATTATAATCCTTTCTACAATTCTCTCATCCTTTCATTCTCCCTAAACCAGTCTTACCAAGTTGTCTTGTATTTTCACATGTATATAAAATATTTTCATGTCAATAAAATTTTGTATTCACATGTGTATAAAATATTTCATGGCAGATAAATAGTCTATATTTATCCTCCCTTCCTTATTTGTTTCTCTTCCATTAATGCTTGTACCCCAGACTAGTAATGTTCCAACTTCTTATTATCCCTTTTTTATTAGTGTTGTATTATATTTTATGTTATCTCTTCAAGACTTAGGTCACTTGAGCATCTCTTGCTATTAAGGACAAGGTCCTAAGAGCTAATGGGAAGCTCTGTGAGGGCACAGAATACAGAATGTTAGTTTCTTTGTTAATAAATATGGCAGTGTAATATTAATATGTATGACTTTTGTTTTTAGTAGCTTCCCAGATGTCATTACTTTTTGCAGATTGACCCCTTCTATAAAGAATCCAACCACAAATGGTCGGGTTGAGTCTGGAAGGGGAAAGTGTTTGTTGAATAATGTCTCACCTAACATTCCTCTGCTCTTCTGCTTTTCCATTTCATGACTCCTGGAGCCCTATTTCTGCAGGAAGAGATGGGGGGGGGGCGTTCTAGTAAGTCACGCTTCAGTCCACACCTGTACCTGAAGTAGCTCCAAATAACAGCAGCTTTTGGATCTCACTAGTATGTCTTGCTTTCTCCCTTCCAGACTCCTATACTAATTAGAGTTCAGTTTTGTCATACTATTTATCCCATATTTGCACTTAATAAATTTCCATGTCTTAGGTAATTTTGTGCTTCTTTTGATCCCTTTGTCCTTGTGTTTGTATCCTTTTGTACATCTTTATTGTTGAGTTAGGTTTTGAAAGGAAGCAAAGATGAATGTTTTTTCTTTGTTTGGTTGGGTTTTTTTTTGGTCGGTCATGGGGCTTGAACTCTGGACTTGGGAGCTATCCCTCAGCTCAAGGCAAGCGCTCTACCGCTTGAGCCACAGCACCACCTCCGGTTTTCTAGTGGTTTATTGGAGAGAAGAGTCTCACAGACTTTCCTTGCCTGGGCTGGCTTTGAACTGTGATCCTTAGATCTCAGCCTCCTGAGTAGCTAGGATTACAGACGTGAGCCACCAGTGCCCGGCAAATGAATGTATTTTAGGCTACCTTTTAAGGTCCACAAAGTGACCTTGTGTCAAAACCATATAGTAGACGTCTCTGATTCATTGAATAGGAATCAGGTTTTAAACATGACCTAAAGCTTCATAATGTTGTCTCTACTTCTTCTTGCTTCAAATCTTCTCTATTCCCCCCTTTAATTTTCTAGTCTCTTCTTTATCTTTCTGGTATCTCCATGGCCCTGACTTCTCTCTGCCTTTGTGTTCACACCTTTTCTTTTCCCCCTCTTTTCTGTCCCAGCTCTATCAACGTAGACACACTCTTCCTTTTCTTAAGTTTCTCCAGTGCTCCAAGCTGTTCTTTCCAAATAACAGTTTCTCTAAGGATCCTCCTTCCTCTAGGAGGAACACCTACTATTCCTCTGGAAAACAACACTTGCCCTTCATCTGTAAGATGAACTCTGTGTGTTTCTGTTCTATATTATATCCCTTTATTTCCATAGTATGTAAATAAGCAATTACTACTGTTTTTGAATACTTAAATAACATGTGTTTCTTCACTATACCAAAAGTTCCTGAGGTCATTGAAAACTAATAGTGGCCATCTGGTTCTCTAGTTCTTCTTTGTGGCCTTCACATGAACTGGCAGGGAACCAGAATCTACCAATTTTTTTTTTTTTTTTTTTTTAATGTCCTCTAAACATTTTTTTCTCTTAGCTCATGGTGAGGTGGGAAAAACTTCAACTCTCTATAAACTACAGGGTGGAAGAAAATAGAATGTTCTTTTATAAACTCAGTCTTAAACATCTAGAGACTTTTTTTCTGTTTTCATAGCTTATTTAATGATAAGGATTGAAATAAGGAGGCAATGACTGTCCCTGATAATTGAGAATTATAATGCTCAGCAAGATTAGTTTTTAAAAACCTACACAAAACTTTTCTTATTTATTGGGAAAAAATTAACTGCTTGAGTCTGAAATGTAAACTTGGCCTTTTGACACATACCATGGATTACTGAAGTAAAATTTTACCTTCCCTCAGGTTTCAGAAGGATCCAACCTGGTCAGAGACTGGAGATCGTTATCTATTGAAACTCTTTAGGGATCATCTTTTTCATCAGGTCACAGAAGCGGGTGCTCCCTGGATTGACCTCAGTCATATCATTTCTTGTCTTAACAAGGTAATTTGTATCTGAATATTAAACATATCTGAATATTAAACATCACGATGCTGCCTACAACTTACAGAGTTACATCTTGCACACATACTAAAATACTTAAGAAATCAGGATGTACTTATACTAAAGTCTACAAGATAGCTTCTAAAATAACGTCATTCTAGAATGGAAAGATTTTTTTGTTTAATACCTGAGGGAATAATTCCAGGATTTTTTATTGTGTTCCTTCTCATTGTGATGGAACATCACAAAATAACTGTTTTCCCTCTCTTTTACACTGTTTGTTTTCATTTTCATAATTTTATTACACCAAATAGGACAATAAATGAGAAAATTATTGAGACAATAAATGAGAAAATTATTGGGACAATGGAAATCATTTTGTTTTATCAATACCTTTAGAAAATTAATCCTTTTATTTTTGTCATTGTCATATTTAGTGTTACTGACTCATTTATTGTTAACTTCAGATATTGCAATGAACACAAAACTGGTAACATTGATAGGCCCTATTGCTAAAGATAGTAAATTAGGTGATTAAATCATTTGGAGAGATACCTTAAATTCATTTGAAGCCAGGTGCCCTTGACACATGCTTGTAATCTTAGCTGTTTAAGGGGCTTGAATCTGATGATCAGGGTTTGAAGACAGCCTGAGCAGGAAAGTCCATGAACTCTTTACCTCCAGTTAATCACCAGAAATGCTAGAAGTGGAGCTGTGACTCATGTGGTAGAGCACTGGCCATGAGCCAAAAATCTGAGGGACAGCCAGGACTGTGACATATAACACAAATTAATTTCTGAAAGTGATAGGAGAAATACAATTTTCATAGAAAAGAACACTGTTTCTTGTGAATTACAGAGGTAAGAACTTGTTCATCAGTAGTAAATCATAATCTACACATAGAGGATTAGGTGTAAAACTATGTTCAGTGGAAAGATCCCTCCATAATCTGTTATTTAGCCTAAAAGCTAAGAATGTTTTCTTCTTAGTGCCCCTGCCACTTCCTCAGTTCTGGGGTTTGAACTCGGGCTGGGCACTATCCCTGAGCTTCTTTTGCTCAAGGTTAGCACTCCACCACTTGATCCACAGCGCCACTTCCGGCTTTTTCTGTGTATATGGTACTGAGAAATTGTGCTCAGGGCTATGCTAGGCAAGCACTCTACCACTAAGCCACATTCCCATCCCCAGAATGTTTTACTCCTTAAAGGGTGGGTAAAGAAAAAAAGAAAAGGAAATAATGCACGACAGAGACTATATGTTATCCTCCAAACCTAAAACACTATTTGGCCTTTATAGAAACTATTTACACAATCTTGGCCTATGTGTTCCTTACATTATTATAAGTACCCTACTCCATACAGTGCATGATTTAGAACTGTTAATGCAGTATGTTGTACCTTTAAGGGAAACGTACTGTTGCATTTAGTCTTGTTTTGAATGTCTGTAAAACTTAAAGAGACTATTGTGAACAGCACAAAATTATATGTGCCATTGAACTAATCTGTTATTTACATGTTAACTCTTCCTATATGTCTCATAAAGGGAAACATTTTCTTGAGAGTAATGAATGGAAAATAATTCTATCAGATTTTAGAATATAGTGTCTTTAGCACCAAAAATATGACAGAACCAGTAGTCAAAAATAAGTAGAACTAACATTAATGATGACAAGTGGAATTGGTGGAATAAGTCATGTATAGTTAAGGGAAGCAAGAGTAGATTATTTAATGAATTTAGAACAATTGAAACATTTTGAAGAAAATCTTACATATCATAAAATAGCTAGAAGTAAATAATTCCTAATCCCAAGTGTGATGTGTGTGTATCTGGTATTAAGAGTTTGAACTCAGAACCTTTTTGCTTTGGTTATTGAGATAGGGTTTCCCTTTCTGCCTGGCTTGCCTGGACTGGGTTCCTTCCTGCAGGGCCAGAATCACAGTCTTGTACCACCATTCCCCTAACTCCTGCCCTTTTTTTTTTTTGGTAGCACTGGCATTGAACTCAGGGTTTCGTGCTTGGCAGATGGGTGGGTACTCTACCTCCTCCTGAGCCATACCTCTAGCCTAATGCCTAGATTTTTATTGATTGAGATGTGGGTCTCACAAACTTTTTGCCCAGACTTGCCTCATACTGCTGTCTTCCACTATGAGTCTCCTCTAAGTAGCAAGGATAACATGCATATACCACCACCCCTAACTGAAGTGATTAAAAAGTATAATAAATTTAATGGAAAAGATGATCATATTGATTATTTGAAAAATTAACATTTCACATAAGCTTACTTTGCAGAAATAACAAATGAACAGGTAGAATGTTTTGAAAGTTTAATACTTCACTGTATGTATTTTAAATGTCTTAATGAGTGAAATAAAGAAAAAGTATATTGAAAACTCACAAAAGTTAAGTAGAATTAACAGGGAATGTAATTTGCTAGACAGGCTTAGTGTTTATGCTTTATAAAGACCTTACAGAAATAGTGCTACCAGATTGCAATAGAAGAGGTAATTCAACCATAAACTGGCATTTATATAAGAGAAAATAACAAAAGTGTATTATGAAAAATTAATGACTTTCCTTTGTTTGAAAAACGTGAGTTGAAAATGTGCACATACTAACTAGTTATGCAATAAATATATATACATGAATATTTGAAAGCAAATGTGAGAAAATTTAATTTCTGTTTTCAAATGTTGTCCTAAGATAAAGTCAACTTAGTTCCACATGAGATAAACTTCATATTTTGTGCACCTGTCTGTTTCAGTTAGATGCTGGTGTGCCAGAAAAAATAAGCCTGATTTCCAGAGATGAGAAGAGTGTACTGGTGGTGACATACAGTGACTTAAAGCGCTGTTTTGAAAATACTTTTCAGGAACTGATTGCAGCTGCAAATGGTCAGTTGTAGTATTTCTAAACATATCCACAATGTGGCTGAGGAACTTAACCAGCAGCAAATTGCACTACAGCTGAACTGTTCTCATCATCTCCTTTTGCATGGGGAAACAAACAGGAGAGGAGCAAAGCTGCTTGCACTTCAGTCAGGTGCACTGTTACTTGAAAGGAAGAATGTCTCACTTACCCAAGAGCTCTGGCTGCCGTTGGAGGCTCAGTCTGTGAAGAATTAATTTCAGATTAAGGAGCGCCATCGAGTGGATGATGCTCCCTACTTAGGTTTTTTCCACTTGTATATGCACTAATTTTAATTTTTAAAGACTTTTTTCTGATCTTTGAACTTTTGCCACGTTGTATACTTATTAAGGGAAACTATTTGCAAGGACATTTTGGGGAAGCAATATTGGGCAGCATTTTTGCCACTGGGAGATGCAGAATTTTCTCTTTTGGTGTTGGGTTGCCCTGAATGACATAATGGACCAGGTAAATAATTCATAGAAGTGCAGTATATTGCATAATTCTTGTAAGAGTATTGTATGCAAGCTCCATATGCCACCCACTGTTAGTTCAAGTTGAGATTTTTTTTTTGTTTTGTGTTTAAGAACACACAAAGAGTAATATCAGTGAATTTTGTTGGCTATGAATTCCCTTATTAGATTGAAATCCTTTTCTGAATAACGATAAGTATTAACTGAAGGAGTATATATAGCTCTTTGCTCAGATTTCACCCAGAGTCTTTTGTTTTTTAAGCAGACGCTTGCCTACTCAACAGATAAATTTACATTTATGCAATTTTTAATAGAAAAAAATGAAGAAATTGTTTTAAAAGGCCTAAAGTTCAGGAGATAATTTACTTCAGGTTATTTCCAGTTTGCTTTTTTTTGTATAAAGTTTTGTTCTTTGAACCACAGCTTTATAATGGTACTTTACACTGGATACAGAGACACTGTTTGGAAGTGAACCAAACACAGCAGTGGTCTGGCATCAAGAGCTTACTGACATTTTACAGCCTGAATCTGGAGATATAATGATCTGCTGTGCCTTTGCAGTCACTGCTTAGCCCAAAGTAATAGTACTTTTGATAACTCTGCAGGATCTTCCTGAATAAGTCCATCTCAAAAGTTTGGAATTTTCCTCCTTGTAACTTTCTTACTATTTGGACATGCAGTTGTCGCCAAACTTGGGTATTCGTGGAATTTCTAGTTAGTGAAATATCTATACTTTGATACTGAAGACTGCCAAATACATAGGAATATTCTTTCTTAAAAAAAAAAAAAAAAACAGTAATGAAGACTCTCTCCTTTCCCAGCACTGAATGTTTTACTAGCACTGGGTGCTCACCATGCAACTATGAAGAAAGTGTGGAGACTCAGAAGGTCAGGACAGGCTCCCAAGCACTTGCAACTGATGCTACTGTCTTCGATTTTAACAATTATACATATTTGATATTTCAGAGAAGTTTTTAGTATTTCTCTGTCCACTTTTTATAAGCTTTAAAATGATTTTTTTTCTGCCTTGAGATTTACATCAAGAAAAAGCACCTCTCTTCACCTGAAAGCTCTGAAGACTAGAGACATACTTCCTACGTTTAATAAGGGTGTTGCGTCCACATTTGGTAGCATCAGTTGTTGAGTTAACAAGAAAATCAATTATTGCATTTGATCTGGATGGATTTTAAAAGAACATAATGTTCCATATTCAAAGGATAATTAACATTTGCCACCATAATGTTCTTTTTTTATGTAAAAGGAGCAAGAACTTGGAGACATTAACATGCAAAAGTCTTTTATCATTAGCTCATGTATTTGAGAAAGAGCAGCTGTCTTTTTATATGTTTTTTGACAAATCATATTGTAATTCTTTTGTACAAAAAAGAACTACTTGTATTCTAGAAGAAATATGAAATGCTTAATTTATAAGCGGGCTGGAGATTTTTTCCAATATTGTTTTCTTTGAAAATGAAAGCGGGATCATCTATTTTAGTTTTGGGGTCTGGGAACTTTTTGAAAATTTTAATTTGTGGACCAATGTTTTGTGAAAGCTAAGGATGGGCAGGGGCAAAATAGGGCTTGAATCTCTCACTTTGCATAGACCAGCACACTTCCCTCTGCAAACCCGAGAACGTCTGCACCACAAACTCTAGTTTGCTTTGGCCCCTGTAACCTCAGGACTTGGCTTGAATATGAAAGATAGACAGCTGATATGTTTTTGTTGCATAAATATTGTCAGCCAGAAAACACTTGGTGTCAGGTAATGCATATTTTTTTAGCTTTGTTTTATATTTATTTTTCATTTAGTTTTTATTGGGAATGGTTTTCAAAAGAATTCTCAGTTCTGCTTAGGTGTTTTTTGGGGAATCCTCTTTTCCATAGTGTAATTTCATTTAAGAGGTTGTCTGAAAGTCTTTAATCCATAGGAAGATTTTAATACCTGAAAATAGTCAAATTAATATAAACCTCCTGTAGCTTCCTGTTATGACAAATAAAAGCACAGAAAGGACAACCTTTGAAATCATGTGACGTTGGTCATTTCAATTTTTTGTACCTGGGACAGCACCCTGGTCCTGTACTTATTTTAAATTCTGTTAATGTATTTACTTCATTGTAAATATTTTTGAGGGTACCCTTGTATTTTGCTTTTGACCTTGGTTCTGTGATGCGGATGTCAACAACTTCCCTAAAAAGCACCAGTATGTTAAGTTCTAACGTCAAGATCCCAATATGTGTTATTCATCTTTAATCCTGTTTTCAGTCTTTATGTGTACAGCAGTATTTTTAATAAAGAATTACAGAGATAAAACCTAGTTTTTTTGGTACCAGTTTATAACAAAATGATACTTGTCTTGACTGGAATTTTTGTCTTTGGATGACAGATTTGTTTAATCATTTTATCAGGTAATTGTTTCCTCTTTATCATCTGTGTCCAGTTTTAGGCAGTAAGAGTACAGATACAGAGATTTACAAAATGTTTAAGTTATAAATGCTTTCACATAATACAAGGTTTACATGTAGCCAAAGAGAAAAAAACACTACTTAAGTGAAAGGGAGGGATGACATGTAGCTAGTCCCTCTTTGTTTGTTTTGCAGTTCAGGGGATGGAACCCAAAGCCTGATCATACAGGGCTCCACCTACTAGTCTGTGATTCCATACTTAATGTGCCATGTAGATGAGAGACACTCTTCTCCCCCATTTTCTCCAGAAACAGTCATATAATAGAAGGACAAGAAATAATGGCAAATGATTAACGTTCATTCCTTGTGGGTAGTAGTGTTTTTTCCCCACTATACATTTGAAATGCCTATATATTTGAAAAGGTAAATGCAGTACAGGATTAATCAAAAGTAAGCAGAGGTAGCTTGATTAACATGGGGCTGTTTCCAACCAAAGGACTGCTGAATGGCAGAGAAGAAAGAGTACTGCAAGAGGGTTTTGTGTAGAAAGAAATAAAGGTATTGTGGACTTGGAGGACTATCAAAATGCCCACTATTGGTTCATGAGGAAAGAGAATATACCTGGAATGGAGGGTATGTTTGGAGGCCCCTTAGCTTTGAATATCTCAGGACAACATATGAAAAATAATGTTAAAGCTAGGTACAGTGATAAATGTGATTATACAGTTTTGTCATTTTTATTTTCCTCCTGTGCTCTGAATACTTGGAAACTGTGTTCTTAAGCTTTTAGCAAGGACTAAGAACAAAAATCTCCTACAAAAACTGCCAGCAGGGAGAGAGAGTATAAAAGACAAGTGCTTAAACCTGTGTCTTTAAAACAAGCCAGCTGATAGGAATAAGACAGCCTGACTCTGAATACTGACTATGCCACTTAGAATTGTGATCCTGGTTGGTCTCTTCAGTACCTCAGTGCCACAGTTGATTTAGGATTTAACAATTCATTAAATATTCACTGGTTTGTTTACTGTATGTCAGGCATAGTTTTAGGAAGCAATGGAAATTCTGTGACTGCAATAGAAGGTCTGCTTCCATTTCTACCAGTGAAAAGACAAGGGCAGTTGGCCTTCAGCATCTATGGTTCCCATGGTTGTATGCTCTCAAATTCAACTAATGTCATATTGAAAGTATTAAGGGGAAAGTTTTATCTGTGTTGAACACATAATGACATTTCTTGTCATTGCCCAAACTACAGTGTAACAACTGTTTCCATAGCATTTGCATTGTATTAGGTGTTTCCAGTCATCTATGGAGTTGATCTAAAGCATGCGGGAGAATGTATAAGAGTTCAAGGTAGCTTTTTCTCTCTTGGTTCATTTCTAGCTCTCTCCTCTCTCTCTGTTCTATTCTATTCTAGCTCTCTCTCTGTTCTTACCTCTCTCTTGCTCTTCTTTTCTAGCTCTCTCTGCTCTCTCTCTGTTCTAGCTCACTCTGTTCTATTCTAGTTCTCTCTCTGTTTTATTCTAGCTCTCTCTGTTCTATTCTAGCTCTCTCTCTGTTCGTTTCTAGCTCTCTCTGTTCTTTTCTTGCTCTCTCTGCTCTTTTCTAGCTCTTTCTTTTGCCAGCCACGTGGAGTGCCAACCTTGCCTGGTCCCAGCAGGGCTACTGAATAAACCTACCCCTTACCTGAATACCACTTCTGACGGCCTTTTGCGAACCAGTCTGTCTGCGGCGGAATCAACGCATCGATACCATTGCTGCCTTCACATCCACGTCCACACTACTTCTCTACTCTGAATATTTGTTGGTCAATTCTTGATAAGAACCAGACTTTAGTCCACCTAACCTGTAACACAGACATCTTGAACAATTTCAATCGCCAATAAAGAACTATATCATTAAGAAACAGTGGGGTATTTTTAAGGAGTTGCAAGACTTACCATGAGTGTAAACTCTTCAAATAGTGCCACTGGTGATACTCAAAGGGTTCAGGAAGGACCAGACAAATTGATAATTTGACAAGGGATGAAGCCACCACTGAGGGCCAGCAGAGCTCCTCAGGACAGATCACCCCACAGGACACAGGATATGCTCATCCTGACCAGCTGAGACAGCCATCATGCCTCTCCAGAATCCACCAGAAACAAGGACCAGAATGATCACCACCTAGGCCACACAGGGACTGGTGGCCATTTTAACTTGGCATACCTTTGTCCTCAAGTCTCCTTATTTTTTATTTTTTGCCAGTCTTGGGGCTTGAACTCAGGGCCTGGGCACTGTCCTGGAGCTTCTTTTGCTAGTGTACTATAACTTGAGCCACAGCACTGCTTTTGTTTTTTTCTGTGTATGTGGTACTGAGGAATCAAGCCCAGGGCTTCATGCATGCTAGGCAAGCACCCTACCACTAAGCCACATTCCCAGCCAAAGTCTCCTTATTTAACTGAAGGCAAATGTCTGTACCCCAAAAATAGCTGATGATGTGCCCAAGCTGTTTTCCACCCCATCACCACCATGGAAGAATTGTCCTTTACATGCCAAAAAAAAAAAAAAAAAAAAAAAAAAAAGAGTTCAAGGTAAAGGTGACACCTTGAGCATTATGGATTTTTATGCCCATGAGGAGGTGGGTTCTGGAGCAAATTCCCCTTCGGTCCTGAGGTACAACATACAACTGTGTATGTTCAACAGTAATAATGGTTATGAGAGGAAAAAAAAAAAAACAAAAAAAACCAAGCAGTGTAAAGGATATGGATGGTGGTGCTAGATACAGTTGAAGGTGAATTCCAGATAATGGATGACTATATGTGTGTGTCTGTCAGTCCTGGGGCTGCATTTAGCAGGGTTCTATCCCTGAGCTTTTGTGAAGGCCTTACTATTTGAAGTACTTGTCCACTCATGGCTCTGTGGTGATTAACTGGAGTCTCACAAGGCTGGAAACCTTGATACTGGGGTCCCTGCCTCCTGAGTAGCCAGGATTACAGGCATAAACCATCAGTGCCAGGCTCCATAGCTTTTTTTTTTTTTTTTTTTTTTCACAGATACTCCTTCAGGGCAATCTATATAAAAATATCTGTGAGTCTCATTTTCCTGTTCTTCCTGCATTTCATCTTGCCCTTGTAGATACGGAGAAGGTGGTGGTTAGTGGTGATGGTGTAAATTAATAGGGGTGGTCTGGGATGTAGTCCTCACAGGATAGCTGAACAAGATTTTAAGGAAGTAAGAAGCCAAGAATAAGTGAGGACAAGGTGTTCACTGAGGGAAGTGCCAGGAATGTTTTGGGGGAAACAAAGGGAGTGACTATAGCTAGAACAGTAAGAGTGACCTCAAAGTTTTGGGTGATAGAGACCTGTGGACCACTGAAAATATTTTAGCTACACCCTTAGGGAAAGAGGACGATAAGGGATTTTGAACAAGAGAGGACCATGCTACAATACTTCAAGAGGAGCATTGTATGAACATCAGCCTAAAGAGATGTCAGGGCAATGGAAAGGGGACAAGATTAGAAAGCTGTGTGGCTAGGGTGATGCAGAGAGGAAGTGTTGGATTCTGGGTAGCCTGGGATATCCTAATTAGATGAAAGTGGGGCAAGGAAATGACTTGTAAGGTTTTGACTTTGTGCAGTCAGGAGGGAAGATTCTGCCTAGTTGAAACTTGGAGAGAGAAAAAACTTGGAGGAAGGCAGGGAGGATGAGTATAGCAAGACAGAAGGGTTTAGACTGGGGCCTGAAATTACACGTGTGTTCTGGTTATTTGTGAAACATCTCCAGTCACAGCTCCTTGGATTCTGTAGGTCTGGTTTGGTTGGGGTGCAGTAGAAATAGATGGCTAATCTTGGCTGTACTTGGGTTCTAAGCTGCTAAATTCCAGTGGCTAGAGTGGACTGTAGAGTAGACACAATTAGAACCCTTCCTGTGTATGTTGGGCTTCAAACCTGGCACTGGCCTGTGATCGTTAGAGAATGATTGCCTTGAGAGGTGGGTAGAACACCAGTGAATGCATGTGAATGCTATTTTCTGGCCTGACCTCCAAGTCATGAAGTATGACTTTGCCTCATTACATGGTTACGAGTGATGCTAGCTCTAACTGTAGGGGAAGAGAACCTGATGGGAGTGGGGGTGAAGGCCACATTGCCAAAGAGGTCAAGTGGGTGGAAGGTGTTGGAGCAGCATTCTGGAAATTACAGACCATCAGAACATTAAGAGGAAAATGGCAGTCAGACATAGGTTTATATATGATGTACATGTGAATTTAGGACAGCCTGGTTTGTACATAGGAATGATGACATGAATGCAATTTTTAACCCAGAGGTGGGTTGAGCTTATGCCCAGGGTTAGTACAGACAGAAAAGCTCCAAGGGTTGATCCCAAGGCTTCCTAGAGCAACATACAAAAGGTACAGGGAGAGGCAAAGCTGACCAGAGACACAAGCAGCCGGTGACATAGGGAGAAAGGGATATGTCCTACAATCCCAAGTTTGGCAGGCATTTTTCAGGAATAAGGGTCAGCTGCCATTGTGTCAGCTGATTGGTACAGAGACATTTCATTGCTAGACTGAGAAGCTTTGTAAGAGCCATGGGGAGTTTTGCTGTAAAGAAGAGAGAAATGGAAAAGTAGCAGAAGGAGAAAGGAGGGGTGAGATTTTTCTATAAACTAGGAAAGTAGCAGCTTGTTGATGTGGTCCAGTGAAGAAGGTGTTGATGGGAGGAAGGGATGGTGAATAGATCAGTGAGCCTGAGTAGAGGAGAGGAAGAGTCCATGTGCTCAAATGAGTACTTGGGGTGTGCCGTTCAGAGGGAGGGTAGAGTGAGCGCAGGTACTTTTGAAGTTTTATTCATTTTCCCACTGAAGTTGAAAGGTATAATAATGTACTTATCACTTCATAGATTGCTTCACAAATTTTTATTCTGCCAGGTAGGGCATTTAGAATAGTTGTTGGTATTAAGCTCTGAAATGATAGCATTTACTAGGGGATGTTCAAGTCCCAATGTATTCAATAGCATTTGTTCATTAAAATTGCTTACCTAGAGTTGCAAATTAAGATGGAGGAAAAAGCCAGCTTCTGGTGGCTCATGCCTATAATCCTAGCTTCTCTAGAGCTAAGATCTGAGGATCACAATTCAAAGTCAGCTTAGGAGTCCCTGAGATTCTTATCTCAAAAAGAAAAAAAAAAAAACTACCCAAAAAATCAGAAGAGGAGCTGTGATTCAAATGGTAGAGTGCTAGATTTGAGCAAAAGAGCTCAGGAACAGCACCTAGGGGCTGAGTTCAAGCCCAAGAACACACACACACACACACACACACACACACACACACACACACAGAGCCAGGAACAGCACCTAGGGGCTGAGTTCAAGCCCAAGAACACACACACACACACACACACACACACACACACACACACACACACACAGCCAGGAACAGCACCTAGGGGCTGAGTTCAAGCCCAAGAACACACACACACACACACACACACACACACACACACACACACACACACACACACACACACAGCCAGAAGTGGAGCTGTGACTCAAGTGGTAGAGGACCCAGACCCTGAGTTCAAGCCCCGATATTGGCACACAAAAACAAAATGGGATAGGGGAAGAAAGCTGGTACAAATGGTTGCTGGCTTACAATGGCCTCACTTAACAGCTTAATTTTTTTTTTTTTACTTCATGACACACAAGCAGTACATATTTAGAAAAAGTGTATTTGGAACTTTAAATTTGGATATCTTTTGGCGCTAGCATTATATAATCTAGTCTTCTTTTGAGATACTGAGTAGCAATGTTGACCACAGCTCCAGCATCCTGAGACCACACAGGAAATAACCAGCACCACATTGTGCTGCACCAGTAAGCCAGGATGTGGGTAAGTTAGGTGTGTTAAATACATTTTCAACTTATTTATGATGGATTTGTCTGGATGTAATCTTTTCAGGTAAGGAGGTTGTATTTCAAATATAAAGTTAATATATTTCAACCTGAGAAGCCATTGGCTAGTTTGTTCATTTGTTTGTTTGCTTATTTCTTTTTCTGGTCCTGGGGATGGAGCCTAGGACTTGGTGTGTATTTGACAAGTACTCTACACTGAGCTACATCCCAAGCCTCCTCCTCCTCCTCCTTTTTTTTTTTTGGTGCCAGTCCTTGGGTTTGAACTCAGGACATGGGTTCTGTGCTCAAAGCTAGTGCCTTACCAGTTTGAGCCACAATTCCATTTTTCCTTTCCTCCTATTAAAATGACATTCTATAAAAAGTTGATTTTTTCTTTTCTGAAGAATAACATACATGCATGCACATACGTTAAAGTTCACAAGTGTACGGCACAAGAAATTATAATTAGATCATGTTGAACTATAATAGCCCACTGAACAACAGATGAAGAAATGGGATAGTAATAGTGTCTAGTTCAGTATATGAACTGTGTGTGCATGTGCACACGCACTGTCATCTTGGGACTAACTCGGGGCGTGGGCACTATCCCTGAACTCTTTTTTTTTTTTTAATTGTAAAGATACTATACAGAGGGTTACAGTTACATGAGTGAGGTAATGAGTACACTTCCTATTGAACATTGTTACCCCCTCCATTGTTTTCCCCTACCATCCCTTCCCTCCCTACCTTCCCCGAGGTTCTTTTTTTTTTTGGTTGTGATTAAGTGATTACATAATTTCCCGAATTTCACAGTATTGTGGAATAATGATGCTCATTTAAAGTCACAAGTTCATTCTAACTTTCCTGGAGCAAATTGTCTATCACAGTCTATAACATATAACGGTGTTCACATGTTATACACCATACATGTGATCAGCAGTATGGGGATATTTAGTAGTGGTTCGACCAGATGAGTGGGAGTTCTTTGTTTCTTAAGTCCTGTTGGTTTTGTCGTATCACCTGACATTTTGGATTTAGCATCCACTTATCAGGGAGACTATGTACTGTTTGTCTCTTTGCTCTTGGCTTACCTCGCTCAACATGATTCCTTCTAGTTCCATCCATTTCCCTGCAAATGCCATTATTTTGTCATTTCTAATGGCTGCATAATATTCCATTGTGTATAGATACCACAATTTTTTGATCTATTCATCTGTGATGGGGCATCTGGGTTGTTTCCATATCCTAGCTATTGTGAACAGTGCTGCAATAAACGCACGTGTCCTTGTATATTGGTTCCTGTTGTTCAGGGTAGATGCCTAGAAGTGGTATGACTGGGTCATAAGGGAGGTCAATCTTTAGCTTTCTAAGGACCCTCCAGACTGCTTTCCAAAGTGGTTGTATAAGTGTACATTCCCACCAGCAGTGTAATAGGGTTCCTCTTTCTCCACATCCCCTCCAGCATTTGTTGTTGGCTGATTTGTGGATGTGGGACATTCTGACTGGGGTAAGATGGTATCACAGAGTTGTCTTTATTTGCATTTCCTTCACTAGCAGGGATGATGAACATTTCCTCATGTGTTTCTTTGCCATTTTTATTTCTTCATTTGAGAAGTCCTTCTTTAGTTCCCTTGCCCATTTAGTAATTGGTTTATTAGGTTTGGGAGGGATTAGTTTCTTGAGTTCCCTGTATATACAGGATGTTAACCCTTTGTCTGATATATTGCTGGTAAATATTTTTTCCCAATTAGTTGGTTGTCTTTCTAGCTTGGTTGCGATAGATTTAGCTGTGCAGAAGCTTTTTATTTTAAGGTAGTCCCTTTTGTCGAGTCTCTCTCCAACTTGTTGTGACCCTGGGACTCTGTTCAGGAAGTTCCTTCCTGTGCCTATTAGTTCAAGTGTCTCTCCTACTCTGTCCTGCAGTAGTTTCAGAGATTCAGGTTTAATGTTTAAGGTCTTTAATCCATTTTGAGTTGATGTTGGTGCATAGTGATAGGCTGGGGTCCACTTTTAGTTTTCTGCATGTGGCCTCCCAGTTTTCCCAGCACCAGCGATTGAAGAGGCTGTGTTTCTTCCATTGTATGTCTTTGGCTCCTTTGTCGAATATCAGCTGACTGTAGGCCTGTGGATTTATTTCTGGATCTTCTATTCTGTTCCATTGGTCTTCAGGTCTGTTTTTGTGCCAGTACCATGCTGTCTTTGTTATTATAGCTCTGTAGTAGAGTTTGAAGTTCGGCATGGATAGCCCTCCCATATTGTCTTTATCCCCTAGAATTGTTTTGGCTATTCTAGGTCTTTTGTTGTTCCATATGAATTTTTGGACTGTTTTCTGTATTTCAGTGATGTATGTCATTGGGATTTTAATAGGAATTGCATTGAATTTGTATATTAGTTTTGGAAGTATTACCATCTTTATATTAAGTCGGCCTATCCAAGAGCATGGGGGGTCTTTCCATTTCCTAGTGTCTTCTGCAATTTCTTTAATTTTTTATAGTTTTCATTAAATAGTTCTTTTACATCTTTGGTTAGGTTAATTCCTAAATATTTTATTTTTTGGGAGGTTATTGTGAATGGGGTTGCTCCCTTTATTTCCCTCTCTTCTTGTGCATTGTCAGTGTACAGGAAGGCAACTGATTTTTGTGGGTTTATTTTGTATCCTGCTATTTTGCCGAAGTGGTTTATGATTTCTAAGAGTTTGGGGATGGAGTTTTTGGGATCGTGAAGGTATAGTATCATGTTGTCTGCAAAAAGGGATAGTTTAACTTCTTCTTTCCCTATGCGGATCCCTTTAATGTCTTTTTCTTGCCTTATTGCCCTGGCTAAGGGTTCCAGGACTATATTGAAGAGGAGTGGAGACAGTGGGCATCCTTGCCTTGTTCCTGATTTTAGGAAAATTGGTTGTAGCTTTTCCCCGTTAAGTATAATATTGGCTATTGGTCTGTCATAAATGGCTTTTATTGTTTTTAGAAATGTTCCTTCTATTCCTATTTTCTCCAGAGCTTTTAGCATGAATAAATGTTGAATTTTATCAAAGGCCTTTTCTGCATCTGTGGCGATAATCATGTAATTCTTGACCTTGGCTCTGTTGATGTGTTGGATTACATTTATTGACTTATGTATGTTAAACCATCCCTGCGTCTCTGGGATGAAGTCTACCTGGTCATAGTGTATAATTTTTTTATGTGTTTCTGGATTCTGTTAGCTAGAATCTTGTTAAGGATCTTTGCATCTGTGTTCATCAAGGAAATTGGCCTGTAATTCTCCTTTTTGGTTGGTCTTTGCCTGGTTTGGGGATGAGTGTGATATTGGCTTCGTAGAATGAGTTTGGGATAGCTCCCTCCTTCTCTGTTTCTCTGAAGGGCTTGAGGAGTATGGGTATTAGTTCTTGTTTAAAGGTCTTATAGAATTCTGCTGTGAATCCATCTGGTCCTGGGCTTTTTTTGTTGGAAGACTTTTGATAGCTTCCTGTATCTCGTTATAGGATATTGGCTTATTTAATTGGTTTACTTCTTCTTTGCTCAGTTTGGGCAACTTGTATTTCTCTAAAAATGCATCCATTTCTGCCAGATTTTCTTCCTTTAGAGAGTATAACTTTTGAAAGTAGTCCGTTAGAATTGTTTGGATATCTTGGGTACGTGTTGTGATTTTTTCTGTGGCATCCCTAATCCTGTTAATATGGATTTCCTCTCTTCTTTTTTAAAATAATCTTGCCAATGGGCCATCAATTTTGTTTATTTTTTCAAAGAACCAGCTTTTTGTTTGGTTTATTTTGGTTATAATTTTCTGATTTTCTAATTGGTTAATCTCTGCTCTTAATTTGGTTATCTGGCTTCGTCTAGTAACTTTAGGTTCCCTTTTTTCTTGTTTTTCTAGCTGTTTTAATTGCAACATGAGATTATTTACTTGGTCTGTCTCCATTCTCTTGATGTGGGTACTGAGGGCAATAAATTTGCCCCTCAGGACTGCTTTTGCTGTGTCCCACAAGTTTCTTTGTGAGGTGTTTTCATTTTCATTGAGTTGTAGGAAATGTTTTATTTCTTCTCTGATCTCTTCCGTTACCCAGGCATTGCCAAGGAGTATGCTGTTCAATTTCCATGTATTAGAGAAATTTCTGGGGTATGCTTTGTTATTAAGAACTAGCTTGATTCCACTGTGGTCAGATAAGATACAGGGGATTATGTCGATCCCTTTGTATTTGCTTAAGTTCCTTGCATGAACTATGATATGGTCTATTTTGGAGAAAGTTCCATGAGCTGCTGAGAAGAATGTATACTGTGTTGTTTTAGGGTGAAATACTCGGTAGATATCAGTTAATTCCACTTGAAGTATGGCCTCACTTAATTCGGTAGCTTCTTTGCCAATCCTCTGGTTGGTAGACCTGTCCTTTGGTGAGAGTGGTGTGTTAAAGTCTCCTAGTATTATCGTATTGGGACCTATTTTATTCTGTAAGTTTGAGAGCGTTTAACATATCTGGGTGCACCAATATTTGGGGCATATAAGTTGATGATGGTAATATCCTCTTCTTGGATTGTTCCCTGTATTAATATGTAGTGTCTGTCCTTGTCTTTCTGTACTGATTTTAATGAAAAGTTTATTTTGTCAGATATCAGGATAGCTACACCTGCTTTCTTACTGGGGGCATTTGATTGGTAGATCCTTTTCCAACCCTTCACTCTGAGTTCGTTTGTATGTTTGGCTGAGAGGTAGGTCTCCTGATGGCAACAGATGGATGGGTCTTGTTTTCTGACCCAGTCCTCAGTTCGTTTTCTTTTAATTGGTGAATTAAGCACATTAATATTAAGAGAAAGTATAGAGAGATGCATTCTTGTTCCTGTCATTCCGTTTTCCTAAGTTTTTCTTCTTTCCTTTCCTCCTGTGCTTGCTCAGTTAGACTTTGAGTAATGCCTGTCTGGGGCAGGTCCCAGTTCCTGGTTGCTTTCTTCAGGTTGTGTCCCCCCTCTTAGAATTCTTTGTAATGCTGGCTTAATGTTTATGTATTCATTTACTTTTTCTTTATTAAAAGTTTTCAGTTTCTCCATCGAATGTGAATGCTAGCTTTGCCGGGTATATCAGTCTGGGTTGGCAGTTATTGGCTCTCAGGGCTCGTATGGTGCTTTCCCAGGCCTTTCTTGTGTTCATTGTTGTGTGGAGAGATCTGCAGTGATTCTAATTTTTTTCCCATTGTAGTATAGCTCCTTCTTCTTTTTTGCTGCATGCAAGATTGTTTCCTCATTATTCAGATCTGTCATTTTTACTATAATGTGTCTAGAAGTGTTTCTCCTGGGATCTTGCTTGTTGGGTGTTCTATACGCTTCTGTTATGTAGGTAAGATGCTCCTTTTTGAGATGGGGAAAATTTTCACCGATTATCTTGTTGAATAGGTGTTGCATTCCCTTGCTCTGAAATTCCTCACCTTCGTCCACTCCAATTATACGAAGGTTAAATTTCTCGGCATTATCTGCTTGCTTTTGAATTTCCCTTTGGTTTAATTTGAGTGATTTTTCCATATCTGTCACTTTTTGGTCCAGTTGGTGTATTCTGTCTTCTGTATCTGACACTCTACCTTCCATTTCATTCACTCTGTTTACTGTGGCTTCTATTGTGGTTCGCATGGAGGAAATGGATCCCTTTATGGATTCGATGTTGGTTCTCATAGTACTGATCTCACCTCATTGTGAGGTTTTTTGATAGTTCATCCTTGTGCTCTTTCAATTTCTGATTGCTGGTCTGACCTACTTAGGATTCTCGGCTCTCTGCTGTAGATCGCTGGCAATTCCTGCCTTTGGAAGGGTTGAGCAGCCTAGACTGCTTGTGTTTGCTCCTACAGGTGCTTTTGGAGTGCTCTGGATGCACTCTCCCAGATGCTGGAGTCTGCTATGGGCTCCTGATGTGTTTTTGTTTGTTTGTTTTGGGCTGGTTGTGGGCTTGAACTCTAGGTTTGGATGCTGTCCCTCAGCTCTTCAACTCAAGGCTGGCACCCTACCATTTGAGCCACAGCACCACTTCTGACCCTTTTTGCTTTTGTGATGCTGAGGATCAGATCCAGGGCCTCATACATCCAAGACTATCACTCTACTGCTGAGCCGCCTTAATCAGCCTGAGCTCCTGCTTACTATCAGGTGCTGGCGGCCTGTGTTGCCCAATTCCCAGCCTAGAGTATATGGGTGGAGTTTTGGTGGGGTTTGGGCTTATCTTGTCCTGAGCCTCCAGGTCTTTTGTTGTCACAAGCGTGCTTCCCGGGGGGTGCTGTTCCCTGTTATTCTCCCCTCTGCTGAGGCATATGCTCAGCTTTTGAGTTCAGTTGGGAGGAGTTGGTTGTGTTGTTCAGGCGCTGGATCCCCGGGCCTGGTTCTGGCCCCCGCCTGGAGCGCGCTCGTTAGGCCTGTGCTGATGTGTATACCACGTAGGTTATGCAGCCTGGGGTACACAGTTCAAATTACTTCTACTGTTGGTTGTCTTGACCCAGGGGTGCTGTTCCTGGCTTGGGCATTTAAGCTCCCTTCCAGGGGCACTCTTGCTCTGGCCTGGCCAGCGGAGTGTGCTCCACGGGCTAGTCGAGCTCTCAAACAGTTCCCAGTTTTAGTGCGTCCTGTGGTCTGGGTGTTGGGGTAGGGAGTCTGGGTCAGGGTCTAGGGATTCCCTCCAGCTCTGGTCTCCCTTGAGGGATACACTGTCCCCTGTGGGGTACTCACCCTGGAGCTAGTTGTTTCTGTGTGGTGTAGGTCGTCAGTTGCTGTTGCAATCCGAGTTCAGTTGGGGTGGTTGCGGGCTAGGCTGGGCGGTGGTGGCTCTGTGTGATTCTTTTCTGTCTCTGCCTCTATCGATGCTGTCGGGTCCACAGTGTCCACGCTCAGGTGGCTTCTGCGTGGGTGATCTGCAGGCAGCCCCCTGTGCCTCTAGGACACAGGAGGCCCCCCGCCAGGTCGTTGCAATCGGGCAGGTCTGGTGCCTCAGGCGGCTTCTGGGAGGGTGGTCTGCAGGCAGCTCCCTGTGCCTCGGGGACCGGGCGGTCCCCGCCAGGTCATAGCGAGATAGGTGGGTCTGGTGCTCCTGCAGCCCCCACCGGGCAGGCTGGCCGCGGCTTGGCGCGCTGCCACGCGGCCAGTAAAGGTTGGGGAAGGGGTCTTCGTGCTTTTCTGTTCTGAAATTCTTCTTTTCCTCTCTTTTTTGTTATTTTCCACCTCCTGTTTTTCTCTGGGTGTTCATCTTTTTGTTGTTGTCGGTCTCTTGGGGAGATTAAGCGTTGGAACTCGAACTCTCTTTTTGGTTGGAGAGAGCTGTGGCGTTTCCCTACTGCCCCATCGCCATCTTGCCCTGAACTCCTTTTTTTGCTCAAAGCTAGTGCTCTACTACTTGAGCCAAAGCTCCACTTCCAGCTTTTTGTGGGGAGGGTGGGTCAGTTAGTTCATTGGAGATAAGGTTCCCAGGCTTTCCTACTCAGACTGGCTTCGAACTGCTATCTTCAGATCTCAGTGTCCTAAATAGCTGGGATTACAGGCATGAGCCAACAGCACCTGGCTGATTTTTGTTCTTTTTTCTTTCCTTAAATATCTTTAGTTCACAAAATAGAAAGCTGGCTAAGTGTTGAATAATTTTCATATTTTCCTGACATGTGAAATCCCCAAATCTGGTAATGTGTTTAGTACTGAAAAGTCCAATAACCCTTATGAGGCTATCTTTTTAGTGGTGGGAGAAAAAAATAAATTCCCAAATGTGCTGTAAGTTCCCAGAGTCATGAGAAAAATTTTAACACTCGGATGTGATGCTGGTTCCTCAAACATTCTTCAAATCATTTGCCCAAATGAGTGCCTTTACTCTTTTGTGAAAACCAGCATTTTAAGAGAATTTCAGATTCTTGAAGATAAAATGCCCTTTGCCCTCTTCAGTTAACTTCTGTTCATTACTGTCTTGTGTGTACCAATCCTGGAGCTTGGACTCAGGGCTGGGTGCTCTCCCTGACCTATTTTGCTCAAGGATAGCACTCTACCTCTTAAGCCACAGTTCCATTTTGGCTTTTATTTATTTTTATGTTTTGGAGTCTCATAGACTTTTCTGACCATGATTCTCCAATCTCATCCTCCTGAGCAGCTAGAATTATAGGCATGAGAAACCAGTTCCTAGCTAATTCTTCAAATTTGTTGAGATTATGAGATTAGGCTTTTTTTTTTTTTTGGTGCCAGTCCTGGCTTGAACTCAGGGCCTAGGTGCTGTCCCCTGGCTTTTGTGCTAAGGCTTGAGTCACAGTTCTATTTCCAGCTGTGTGTGTGTGTGTGTGTGTGTGTGTGTGTGTGTTTGTGTGTTTGTACGTGTGCATGCACGTGCTTATGTGCTCTGTGTGTGTGTGTACATGCGCATGCACGTGCGTGTGTGTGCTTACGGGCTTTCCTGCCCAGTCTGGCTTTGAACTGAGATCCTCAGAGCTTAGTCTCCTGAGCAGCCCAGCAGATATTAGGCTTTTATCCCTTTTCTCACCTTTGTCCTGAATAAAGGAGGCCCATTTTCTTTTCTGTTGTTTTTCCAGATTAACCTCTTGTGTTGTCAATCAAATTGATAGTATGGCCACTTTTTTTTTCTTGTTTTGTTTGCCAGTCATGGGGCTTGAACTCAGGGCCTGGACTCTGCCCACGGGCCTCTCTATGCTCAAGGCTAGCACTTTACCACTTGAGTCACAGCACCACTTCCAGCCTTTCCTGTTTATGTGGTACAAAGAAATCAAACCCAGGGCTTCATGCATGTTAGGCAAGCACTCTACCACTAAGCCACATTCCTAGTTGAAGTATGGCCACTTTCTAAGACAAGATGGTGGTCATTTATACTGGTAGTTACCACCTGGGATTTGTTTTGTTTTGCTTTTTGTCAGTTATGGGGCCTGAACTCTGGGCCTAGGCACTGTCCCTGAGCTCTTTAGCTCAAGGCAAGCACTCTACCACTTGAGCCAGACCACTACTTCTAGTTTTCTGGTGGTTAATTGGAGATAAGAGTGTCACAGAGTTTCCTTGCCCGGCTTTGCTTTGAACCGTGATCCTCAGATCTCAGGCATGTGCTACCAGCTACCAGCTACCACCTGGGCTTTTCACATCCAAGAATAACCCACAAAACGAAATAGATGACTCTATTGAAGCATTTGTCATAAGGGGGAATGATTTCTGTTTTATGCTTTTGCCCATTATTTGTTTGCCTTTTTGCACATGACCTTTAATCCACGTGTATGCTCATACACATATGCCACAGTTGTGTTGTTTACTAGCAGAAAATTAGTGTGTAGGGAAGACTGCCTCTTTTTGAGGACACTGCTATTAGTATGAGTGAGCACTGCCTAGTGCTCATTAGGGCATGCTTTATTTCATTATCTGATTTATTTTAGTGTCTGGTTTTCTGGACAATCTACCTACTTGATTTTGGTTTGTATTAGTAGTTTGCAGTGTCCCCATTGCTTCAAGCAGCTGTTCATCATACTGATGGAAGGTTCTGTCTTTGCATTCTCTTTAGCAATACTTGTTTGCTATATCTTGTGCCATGCTTAATAAGTGGTATTTGCCAGGCACTGGTGGCTCATGCCTGTAATCCTTAACTACTCAGGAGGCAGAAATCTGAGGATCATAGTTTGAAGCTGGCCCAGGCAGGAAGAAAAGTCAGGAGAGACATCTCCAATTAACCACCCCCCAAAAAAACTGAAAGGAGCTCTAGCTCAAATAGCAGAATGCTAGTCTTGAGTAGAAAAGCTCAGGTACAGTGCCCAGGCCCTGAGTTGAAGCCTCAGGATCAATGTATGTGTGTGTATATGCATGTGTGGGTGTGCACACATACACATGCACTTGGTATTCAATGAAGTCTCCTAGAACACCAGTTCTCTCCACCCCCCAGGGACAACCTATGACCCATTTTTTTTTTACTTATAGTCAAAGCAGGGAGAGAAATTATGTGAATGCTTTTAGAAGTTAATTTTTATTATATGAAGATAATATACAAAATACATTCATCATAACTAGGAAGGCAGAACCAGATCATATATCTGTAGCATATATTCTTGATTTGTATAAAAGTAACTTTTAAATTCCAGTTTCCTTAAATAATTATGCACAATGTACACACACACATACACACACAGTTACTACCATTGTCAGTCAAAAGATGCTCCTCCTCCTCTCATCAATTTAAATGGAGCTGGAAAGTACTTCATGTTTGACATTCTTATAGGCTGGGAAACAAGGCATGACTCAAAAGACCTAAGCAACCATTTTCAGATTTGGACAAATTTGCCCCCCTGGTCTAAAACTATTGTCCAAGCATTCATTCCCATTCTGTTCTCTTTTACACATAGGTTATCTCATAAGGCTTAGACTGATATGCTGTTCATTGGTGCCACCCATTTTTGTCTTAAATGGCAAATAGTCCTATTATGTTCAGTAATTGAGCTTTTCAATGCTGTTTTGATAAACAAGCACTATGTCATCAGACCCACTCACTTTTCTGTCTACACCAAGATTCAGACAGTACCACTGTTTCGGCTGATGGAGCTCCTTTAAAGAAGCAGAATATATATTCTAACAGTATCCTAATAGGTTTTTGTTTCTTTTGGAAAGGGGCTTTTATTGAAGATTCTTAATGATTAAGAATTAGATCATTAAACTCAAGGTATCATAGGATTGCTAAGGTTTTCTTTTTATCACTAGTTGGATCCTTATCTAGCTGAAAGAAGTAGAGGACTGGGTTCTTTCATTTGCTGTCTTACCTCTATCTTTGTTATCTGAGTCATGTTATTTCTGGTTGTTAGGAACTTTTGTGTATGGAAAGAAGAGAAAGGTCCAAGAGTTCTTACTCCCCATCCCCAATTCTGACTCTACTTGACTGTGTTGAATTTAATTCATTATGGAGAAACCTGCTTCTATCCTGGCCAAGGAGTCCTGAGAGCCACCCTGGGGCACCCACTGTCTCACTGGAGGATGCTGACTTCTCCCATGTCTTTTTTGTTGTTGTTGGTCGGGAGGGCTTTAACTCTGGGCCTGGGTGCTGTCCCTGAGCTCTTCAGCTCAAGGTAAGTGCTCTGCCACTTCAGCCACAGCCCCATTTCCGGTTTTCTGGTGGTTAATTGGAGATAAGAGTCCTACAGACTTTCCAGCCTGGGCTGGCTTTGAAACGTGATCCTCAAATCTCAGCCTCCTGAATAGCTAGGATTACAGGAGCGAGCCACCGGTGCCCGGTTCTCCCATGTCTTACAAAGAACCTTGCACTAGAGTGTAGTGCAAAGGGAAGAAGGGCTTCTTTCTGCTGTCGCAGAGTCCAGGTTCTACAGAGAAGTGATATGCTTCACAGAAAGCATTCTCTAGAAACAGTAGTTCACTGCTCTCTGCTCAGCAGATACTTTCTCTCTCTTCACTGCAACTTGTGTAGATAATATCCAACAGAGTCAGCGTAGGCATTTGGGGCCCACTGAATTTTGAGACCACGGAAAGTAGGTCCCCTTTTTCTACCCTGTTTCCTTATTTCTACCCTGTTTCCTGTTGCTATCATCCTCAGACCCAAGGCCAGGTCCAAAGCCAATGAAAATTGCCTTTCCTTCTTTTGATGGTTTATTGACTAGTATGCCAGGTCCCAACTGTAGGAATATCTTGCATTGATATATAATATCCTGCATCACCTTGTTTTTTTCTCTCTCAAGGAATATAAAGTGCTTAATAAACATTGACTAATGTTCTTCTATACATCCTTCACATCCTTCCATGCAACAGTGGAATCCCCATTAGAAAAACATGACTGCCTCCATTATGGGTCCCAACTCCCTGGATAAGTTGCTTTAGCTAGTATAGATGGAGTTTCCACTCTGCCTTGTTGGGGTTTATTCCATCTGATCTAGTTTGGACACAGAAAACCCGCTACATGATTACACCTGCACTCTCTCCAGCTTCCTATATAGCTAGCTGTGCAAATGGGATACTAAAGGAAAAAATGTCTTAGCTATAAATCAGTACTTGAAATAGAATCAGGAGGTGGTTTCACCTACCTTCCTATGAGCATCACACTTAACATCAGGTCATCCAATTCTAATAGGTTCTCAGTGTATTTCACTAAAGCCAGTGGTAGGCTCAGAGTGCTATAAAATCAAGACGAGCCATGGCATAGGAATAGAACCAGTCCCATAGGTAGTTTTTAAAGATTTGCTTTAGTTCCAGAACCCAGGAAATGTCGCCTCCTTTCCGCCCTGTCAGTAGTCAGGGTTGTAGGGTCATGGAGGCGACACTGCTCCTTCCCCTGCCTTCTCTTTCCTCCTTCCTTTCTCCCTCCCTTTCTCATGCATGCTAGAGAACTCCAGAGGCACTGCCTACACCAATGTGTGTGTGATTCCTTTCAGTTCCTGTGCTGCTTGTGTCTGGTACCAAGGTTGCCAGAGCAATCAGTGCATTTCCATCTCCTGACCCCTGTCCTGTGTGCCTTGATCCCTTGGGAGCTGGTGGGCTTAGAGTTTCTCTAATGGGAATAACATTATGATGGAGAGTAGTGTTCTTTCTCTTGTCACTATTAACTCTATTTGGGGTTACATTCTTGTTAGTCAAAACATTAAAAAGCACTATTAAAGTCGTCAAAAGCAGCTGGCTCCTGTGGTAAGGAAAAGGTGTAAACTCATATATGCATAATACTGACAGAAACTAGTTTTCTGGGGAGTGTGGATACACATGTGCTTCTAGAAAGAAAGTGTGTGTCAAGTGTTAGGCGGGAGGTGAGGAGTACAAGACCACTGAGTTGTAGTCTGGGGGTGGCGAGCAGCACAACTCCTCCTTTCCTGGCTCCAGGTTGTCATGCACAGATCTGATGTGGCCACAGCTGGAAATGCAGAAGCTGGGCCTGGTGGCGTCGGGAAGACCTGACTCCTTGCTTTTATCAGTAACTCTCAAGCTAAAGAGAAAGAGAGAGAGAGAGAGAGAGAGAGAGAGAGAGAGAGAGAGAGAGAGAGAGAGAGAGAGAGAGAGAGAGAGAGAGAGAGAGAGAGAGAGAGAGAGAGAGAGAGAGATTAATCAGATGGGTTTCTCAAAAACCCTAAACCTCACTCTGCACGCACACACGTGCGTGAGTCAGTAGTGGAGCCTTATTCTCACTTGGCTTTTTCACTCAAGGTGAATACTCCAACACTTAAACCACAGCTCTACTTCTGGCTTTTTCCTGGTTAATTGGAGACAAGATTCACACAGATTTTTCTGACTGGGCTGGCTTTAAGCTGTGATCCTCAGATCTGAATAGCTAGAGGATTTCAGTGAAGAACCACTAGTGCCTATTCCCACTCCTCCTGTTTGGGTCCTTTGTCCATACCTCTTATGGAATCTCAATCTATGATCGGATTGTTCCTGTTGTAAAACTGCATACTGCCTTCCTTGTGCTACTTGGATTCTAGGCAGAAAGAGACATGCCAGTAGCTGGGGATGGAATTTGAGACAATACAAGTCTATATGGAAATTAAGTCTCTCCTACTTGTGGGTCACATAGCTCTTATAGGCAGAAAAAGTCCCTTCCTTCCTGCCAATATCTATGTCAAATCCTGGGATGTGTGAAGAATACAACCTTAATGTGACAAAAGACAGGCCAAGTGCTAGGGAGAGAAGCTTATCCTGAATTATTCAAATGAGCTCCAAATACAATCACATGGAGGCAGAGGGAGACTCATGGCCAGGCCCAGAGAGAAGGACTTGTAAACAAAGAGCTGAGATGCAGCCACAAGCCAAAGAGTGCCAGAAGCTACCACAGGATGGAAAGGCCAGGAATGGACTCTCTCCTAGATCATTTGGATAGAGTGTAGCCCTGTTGATACCTTGATTTTGGCCTCCAGAAATGCAAGGAAATAAAGCCTTCTCTTTAAAGCTGGGCACCAATGGCTCACACCTGTAATCCTAGCTACTCAGGAGGCTGAGATCTGAGGATAATGGTTCAAAGCCAACAGGAACAGAAAAGTCAGTGAGATTCTTATCTCCAAGTAACCACCAAAAGCTGGAAGTGGAGCTGTGACTCCTGTAGTAGAGCACTAGCCTTGAGCGAAAAAGCTCAAGGACAGGACCCAGGCCCTGAGTTCAAGACCCACAACCAATTCCCCCCCCCAAAAAAAATTCCTCTCTTAAAGTCACTATTGGTGGCAATTTGCTACAGTGGTCTCAAGAAACTCAGAGCATCACACTCAAAATTCAGTCCATTTGTCCCCTCTTCATTGTTATATTCTAAAAGAGTTCTGTGTTACTGAGACTATTTTGCCAGCATGACTCAAGTTCAATATTGCTACAACCAACCTGAGTTACATATGTGGGGAAGAAAGTCCTTTCACATGTGTTTTTTGTTTAACAGGCTCTGGGATGAAGCAGAGAACTTCATACACCATGCTAATTGGTCTAGTGTGCTGTGGACTAGCACACCCATGGTCTATGATTTTCATAGTAGAAGATAACTATTCATAGTTTTCTTTTGGGGGGAGTGTGGGGGGGGGTCCGGTCATGGGGCCTGAACTTTGGGCCTGGGTGCTGTCCCTCAGCTCTTCAACTCAAGGCTAGCACTCTACCACTTGAGCCACAGCATCACTTCCGGCTTTTTTTTCTTTTTGCTTATGGGGTGCTGAGGAATCGAACCCAGGGCCTCATACATGCAAGGCAAGCGCTCTACCACTGAGCCACCTTCCCAGCCCCCATTCATAGTTTTCTTAAGCAAAAATTAAGAAAAAAAAAGTAGTCACCATGTTATGCTGTGGTCTACAATATTATGCCTGGTGCTGGTGGCTTTTGCCTATAATCCTACCAACTCAAGAAGGCTGAGATCTGAGGATAGTTGTTCAAAGCCAGATTATGCAGGAAAGTCTGTGAGACTTATCTGCAATTTAACATAAAAAAAGTTGGAAGTGTGGGGGGAGGGAGGTGGGGGAGGGAAGGAATAGTGGGAGAACAACAAAGGAGGGGATAACTGCTCAACAAGAAATGTACTCATTGCTTTACTCATGCCTTACTCATGTAACTAAACCCTCTGTACAGCATCTTTACAATAAAATAAAAATCTTAAAAGCTGGAAGTAGAGTCATGGCTTAAGTGGTAGAGTACCAGCTTTGAGTGAAAAAACTAAGGGAATCCCTCCCATGTCCTGAATTCAAGAAACCAAAAAAACCCATAAAAACAAAACATGCTGTCCCTGAGCTTTTTCTTCCCCGCCCCTCTCACTCAAGGTAAGTGCTCTACCATCTGAGCCACAGCACCACTTTTCCAGCTTTTTTGAGTAGTTTATTGGAGATGAGAGTCTCACAGACTTTCCTGCCTGGGCTCGCTTTGAACTGCAATCCTTAGATCTCAGCCTCCTGAATAGCTAGGATTACAGGTGTGAGCCACCAGTGCCCAGCTTCGGGTCAATCCAACTGACTTTATGAAGCTCTGCTGGTCATATTTCTTAAATATACTTGAGCCACCATTTTATTTACATCATTTTTGTTGTTGTTGATCATGGGACTTGAATTCTTTTGCTCAAGGCTAGCGCTCTACCACTTTGCGCCACAGAACTACTTCCTGTTTTCTGGTGGTTAATTAGAGATAAGTCTTGTGGACTTTCCTGCCTTGGCTGGCTTTGAACCTTGATTCTCAGATCTTAGCTTCCTGAGAAGCTAGGATTATAGGCTTGAGCACCCAGTGCCAGCTAGAACAGTACTTTTATACAATGCCTAAATGTTACAATTCATGATGGCAAGTAACCCCCTAGAGCCCTCTCTTAACCAACATCGCAAGAATCTTCCTCCACACCTCCCCTTCAATAATCATAGGAAAGACATGCAGCTTCCTTACTCCATCTTTAGCGAGGCCATGGGCTTGCTTTCAGTCCAGGTGAAGCGCTTCACCAGTGGGGAGGCCAGCACAGTGCTACTGTCCAGTTGGTAATCCTGGTGGGGAAAGGTAGGAAGGTCATGTGCTTGTCTGGCCAAGATAGGTCCACACTAAATCTGGGGATGATACTGCAATGTACCCCTGAAGTTCCTCCAGTCACTGTCCACATACTCCCCAATCCCTGCCTAGTGACAAAAAAACATCTTCTCCATATCAGCAACTATAGTCTTGGGCAATTACAAGCAATGCTCACTCCCAGCAACGTTGTAGCTCTGTTCCAAAAGGTGAAGTAAATAAAAGGGAAAACTGTAGGTAACAGGTTAGCTCTTTCCATTTGCAAATTATTTCATGGCAGTATGAATATGGGTACGTTGTTGTTCAGTAACCATAATATGTAAAAATTAGAGGAAATTATTATAAAGGTGATTCAATTTTTGTTCCTTGGAGACTATAGAATTTTGAGGCCATACTCAATTGTTTCTAGTAATTGCATTTCCTTTGAGTCATTTCCAACACTGAGTTGTACACAGACTCATTATCTTTAGTACAGTATATATCTTAGAAAATGGATATCACATTTTGTTCCTCCCACTCTCTGAGTCTCTAACTAGACTGTGTTTCTAATTTTAGTTATCAGAAAGCAAAGACCTAGGCAAACAAGGAAGTGGTCATAAATTACCATGTACTAGGCTTATTAAGGCTGATTCTATTTTGTTCAGTATTGTTTCATGGGACTTGAACCAACAGACCAAGCAACAAAATTTCTTCCTGCAGCTTAAAGTTTAAATGTGTGTATACATATTTATGTAAATATGTGTGTGTGTATATATATATATATATATATATATATATATACTTATACACTGTATAGTGTATATACACATACACACAATGAGTGAGTGTGTATGTGTGTGCACGTGTGTGCACACATGCTAGTACTAGAGCCTGAACTCAGAGCCTTGCACTCTCAGTCTTTTCACTCTGCCACTTATGCCATACCTCCACTTCTGGCTTTTTTGTGTGGTTAATTGGAGATACAAGCCTCATGGACTTTCACCAGTACCCAGCTACTATTACATCTTTAAAGTCATTGTCACTTTATCTTAAGGGTGATTGTGGTGGTCTTAAGGTGATCCCCTTCACACTAGAGTTACATTTCCAGGTTGTTTGTGTGGGACACGACATTGCTAGTACTTGTCCAACTTTAATGTGCACAGGAATCCCTTAGGGATCCACAGAATCTGCCTGTGGCAAGGGGGGGGTGTCTGACTTAGTGACAGTGGTAGGTCCAAGTGCCAGCAGATCCAGCCAGATTTCAGCCCCATGTCTGCCTGGAGATCCCACCTTGAGCACAAGGGTCTGCCATACCAGGAGCGCATTCCTGCCTAGCTTCCTCTCCTCCCTTTAGTCTCTTAGCTCCATTCCCGTCTTCAAAGAGAAGAACTGATAGAAGACTCTGGTGTGCTAAGGTGTCTTGATCTGGGCAGGGATCTGGCTGTTTGTCCTAAAGCACCTTGGAGGAAGGGGTGTAGAACTAGGTGGTGGTCTCTGGACTCTGGTCTCTGTGCTACATCACAAGGCATCTGTTACATCACAAGGCCCAGCCAATCACCTGTATGGGGTTGCTGTATTTCCAAAGCATGAGGAACACATGAAGTTTTCTAAGGGACCATGTTACTATCAGATTCTATAGAATGGGCCCTAGAGTAACTTTGGGCCCATTTTCAAAACATGAACTTCTACATTCAAATCAACTCTGCACAGCTAACTCTGCTTATCCGTCAGTTCTCTTGGCATTGTCATGTCATTCTCCACTGGTGAGTGGCCCTCACTGATCAGGACTTCTAGGGTTGGTGTCTGGATAGAGTCACACCAAGGCTTCTGCCTGAGGTTCACCACAAATGACTTACATAAAACATGGAGGTGGTATCTGGAGAAAGTTCTTCAAAGGTTTTGATTCTTTCCAGGCTCAGGAACTTGAAAGCATTCACGTATCTAAGGAAGAAGCAGGAGGGATCATCAAGAAAATATATGCAGCTCTGATGTTAGGAGCCCATGGGCTCCAGGTATAACACAGCTAAGATGAACCACAACACCAGTTGTCTAAGTCCTATGGCTCAAATGTCTTGCTATACCCTCTAGAGCTCTTCAGGGCAATGCCGCTTCTTCCCATGGTTGTCAAGTCACATTTTGTACAGTGTACAGCAAAACCTCAGAAGGGCCCAGTCTGGTCCCTCTCACATCGGTGAGAGGGGACATGAGGCATTGTGTGGCTTGAGCACCTGATGCTACAAACAGGAGAAATGATGCCACAGGAAGAGAGTGACTTTATCTTAGCACATATAGTTGCCTACTTCCTCAAAGGATGTGGGGTGATAAATAAAACAACCTGTCAAGGCTGCCTAGCTGATTTAATTGTTCAGTTGAGTGCTAGGGCAAGTCTTAAAATATTCTGTACTGTGAATACAGATGGGGAGATGTGTGGTACCTGCAGCAATTGTCTACTTCAACCTGTCAATTTTTGTTGATGACCTCCGAGAAACTACCATCAAGGACATCCACTAGATGGTTGTTCGCAGCAAGGTCATCCCTCCCATGATTGAATTTCCTCAATTTGGTAGTCTGTTACTCACTGCCAGGCCTAACTTATTAGACAAGCTTTCTAACCTATGCGTAGCCAAATGCTCGTGGTTTAAACCTAGTAATCCTAGCTTCTCAAGAGGCTCTGATCTCCAGTTCACCAGCAAAATGCTATAAGGTGAAAAGGTATTGTTCAAGTGATAGATCAACAGCTTTGAATGAACATACATGAGAAAGCTTGAGGCCGTGAGTTCAAGCCTCTGTACTGATAAACAAAAAGAACCTACAGCTAAGCAACATACTAGGGCCCAAGTTACTCTGACAACTCCACTCCTCCATAAGTCTAATCCAATCAGGCCTTGGTATGGGATTTACTCCAAGGTAATTGGCTCATCTTTCAAACATGGATGACAATTCTGCTCCAGCCTCCTGGGCTCCCTGTGTAGTGGAGCTCTGAGACTGAGCCATGATGGTTCATTGGTTCCATGTGCCTTGACTTGGAAGCCTATCCCTGATAGTTGTCAATGTCTTCCTATTGATGCAACTCTTGTGCTTTCCCTGGTGGCACAATTGAGGTCAAAGTGCAGGGCTATGCCTACTGAAAATAAAGATGCTAGCAGGCCCACAGGACAGACTAATTCTAAAAAGGATTCTGACAGCATAGAGAATGGGAGGGGATGTGGCAAGAGCCATCCTCCCAGCTGCTGGCGCATCATGCCTATAATCCTAACTTCTCAACTAGTGAAAATCTGGCTCTCAGATTTCTTTTTAACCCAGCCTGGCTTTGAACTATGATTTTCAGATCTCAGCCTTCAGAGTAGTTAAGATTACCAGTGTAAGCCATTGGTACCCAGCTCTTTTGTAGGTTATCAAAGTCTGTAATCAAGTTGGGGGGGGGAACTTACCTGACATCATCAGAGCTTCCCGTGTTAAATTTCGGGGCTGAAATACCATCCTTGAAGAAGTCGTCAGAGAAGGCAGGAGTTGAGTATGTAAAGCCACTGTTTCTAGTCAGTATGGCGTTGAGTGGGATATAATCTTTACCGTCCTAAAACACCAAAAAGAGAGCTCTAATTGCACACGGTCCAATTGCAACCAATTTCGGTGCAGCCTATCAATTTCAAGCGTATCATTTCCCCAACCAGCAAAGCATCTCTTGCTGACATTCAAAAGCCCTTGGCCTTCTGATATTCCAGACTGAGTTTTACCTGTTGTACATTGGCTTGAAGCAAATCACCTAGTTTCTCCACAAGCTCTGCAAACCGTGGTCTTTCTTTAGGGTCTTTGTGCCAACAGTCCAGCATGATCTGATAGCTGTTGGGAAAAAGCACAGAGAGAGCTGGAGAGCAGTGATGTGTATACAGATCACCCTCCACCTGGCAAGGCTGACTTTTAACCATATGTGGCCTGGCTTCATGTTTAGGTTTGTCTCTAGCCCTAATAGACAAGGATCCGTCTGGGTGAAGTTCTGCCAAGAGTGGGAAATACATGTCCACCACCCTTCTAGAACTCTCCTGACCCAAGCTTGTTCAGTGTCAGTGGCCTCTGTGGAATAGAAGGACTATGGATTAAGCTTAGAAACACATTGCTCCCTGCAGTTAGATTCTTTCAAAAACATGATGGTCAGGTGCTGGTGGCTCATGCCTCTAATCCTAACTACCCAGAAGGCTGGGATCTGGGGATCATGGTTTAAAGTCAGCCCAGGCAGGAAAAGTCTGTGAGACTCTTATCTCCATTTAATCACAAACTACCAGAAGTAGAGCTGTGGCTCAAGTGGTAGAGCATTTGTTTTGAGCAAAAAAGCTCAGGGACAGTGCCCAGGGCCTGGACTCAAGCCCCAAGACCAGCACCAAAAAAAAAAAAAAAAAAATGAAAACAACATAAGACCAAAAGAAACCCCCAAAACCCAATCAAAAAGTGTGATGACGTCTTGAAAGTTGAAGAGAGCTGTGGACTTGAATGAATGACTGGCTTGCCACACCCATTTCATTCTTGCATCGTAACAAAGGTTGTTACAAGATGTGTCTCAATATGTGCATGGCAATTCCATGTTCTCACAGTCCCTGAAGCTGTGTAGTGGACACGGATGGAGAAAGCACAGGGTACATGACCCATCACTTCTGAAAGGGGAGGCCCACCCACTAAGGACCTCAGTAGTTCCTCAGGCTGTGTTTAAAGTTCCTGGGTGTGGCTGATTATTTTTCACCCAACATTTCAAAGCTCTTGTTACAAAATGACCTCCTACCACTAAGGCAAAAAAGTACAGGCTAAACTTCTGTATTTGAAACATCTGTCTTAATAGCCCAGAGGCCAACTCTTGTCCTAGGGTTCCAATATCAACAGGGTCCTCTGCTCTTCTCCCACTGCAGATATGAAAGAATCAGGCTCCTGTTGATCATGTCTGCTTAGAGCTCAGTCCCTATCTGCTTCTATAAAACATATGACACAGGGCTTATTCTCTTTGGGTCCTTTGTGCTCTTTGTAGGGTGTTGATTGTACATTTTCTTTTAGAAAATCATCTAGATTGCCAGGTACTGATAGATCATGCCTCTAATCCTAGATACTCAGGAGGCTGAGATCTGAGGATCGAGATTCAAAGCCAGCTCCAGCAGGAAAGTCTGTGAGACTCTTATCTCCAGTAAAACCACCAGAAAACTGGAAGTGGTGCTGTAGCTCAAGTGGTAGAGTGCTAGCCTTGAGTTGAAGAGCTAAGGGACAGCGCCCAGGCCCAAAGTTCAAGCCCAGAGACTGATGAAAGAAAATCATCTAGATCATAGAAGAATCTAAGATCAAAATCTGAATGGGCTGGGTCTCGAATTAGTTCAGAGCTGGGCATCAGTGGCTCAATTCTGAGCCACAGATCTGAGGATCCCAGTTCAAAGGGAGCCTGGATTGGAAAATCCATGAGACTTTTATCTCCAACTAACCACCAAACAGCAAAAACAAAGCAAAATGGGAAATGGAGCTGTGCCTCAAGTGGTACAGTGTTAACCTTGAGCAAAAAGAGCTAAGTAACAGGGCACAGGCCCTGAGTTCAAGCCCTAATACTGGCCAAAAAAAAAAAAAAAGTCAGAACCATCCCATAAGCAGTATGTGGCCTGGGATCTCATCCTGATTTCATTCACGCAGCACAGGCCTAGCATTGTGCTAGGAAGTAGGAAGCACTCAGTAAATATGTGCTAAAGATAGTTAAGCCAGACAGCTCTGCTTCCTTCTGCAAATTCTTCAGGCACATCTGAAACATTACTTGTAGTACCGGAAACTGGATACTACCTGGGGGGGCGGGGGGGAGGAATGCCTAAACATCTTCAGAGCTCCTTCTACCTCTGTCAATTGCAGAATGCATCAAGAGCTCCTGGTGAAGCCAGGCCTGAGTCCCGGGAGTTGGGGGCCTGTTCCATTCAACGAAGGCCCCAGGCACCTGTCCACCAGCATCAAGGTCATGAAACTGCAACTTGGAGGGAGCTGGCAACAAGGACCACCTGCAATTTTCTAGTTTCACTCATGGTTTCTGATTCCTAGATTCCACTCTTTGGGGCGTATCATTTAGCCCAAATGAATCTCAACAAACACCAAAGGAGAAGGGAAAAGAAAACATACTGAAAAGCATCTGATTAAACAGGCTCTGGGCGAGGAATAAGCAACTCTACTCTGCACTGCATAGCTTTCGTCACTAAGTAAACAGGTTTCATGACATCTGTTGCCCTGGGGTAAAAGGGCTCCCTTTCCACACTATTGCTCAAGTTTCCAATATACACACCACTAGGCCAAGTTTTGACCACAGAACCCCAGATCTGAGACGTTTCCTGTGTCCCTGCCCAGACCCTCTTACTACTGAAATAAATGAGATTACTGCTCTCATACACTGAAGTTGGTAAACAGTATGACCCCAGCTGCCTATGGAAACATTTCACAAAGCATGGACTTATCTGTTAAATTTCTAACGCAAGCTTCTTTTTTGTTTGTTTGTTTTGTTATTTCCAGAGTAGTGGACTCTATAGCCTTGTTTGGGGCTACCTGGGAGGAGTTGGGCAAAGATCTGAAGGTTTGAAGTAAGGCACCAGGGCACATGCCTGTAATTCTAGCTATTTCAGAGGCTGAAAATGAGAGGATCTCTGGACAGAAAAACTAAGAGATCCTTTCTCACCCCCTAACTGGGTGCCGTGGCGGGGGTCCAGCACCCCAAACTATATGGGAAGCAGAGATTGGGAAGATTATGATGCTAGCTGAGGCAGAAAGCAACCAGACTCCATCTGCACATAGGGAAGATAGATGAGGAAGCACAGGCCTCTAATCTCAGGGATAATGGGAAGCCTATAGTAGGTGGGTCACAGCTCAGGTATATGCCCCGGGAAGAGAGAGTGGTATTCTAAACATAACCAGTGACAAACTGAGCGAGAGGCATGATTCAGCAGTATCATGCCAGCCCTAAGTGTGAGCCCTAAGTTCAAATCCCAGCACCATTAAGAAAAATTTAATGTTTGATCAAGCCCAAGGAAGTCTTTGGTTCAAAGCTGAGGTGATTTTGTACCTTTGGAATTATTCTGGACCAGAATTTGGGAAGCTGTCCCATTAGGCAGAAAAGTGATGTGGACTAAAAGCAGACCAAGTTTGCTGAATGACTGGTAATGTGGCCCTGGGAAAGTCACATAACTGCTCTCTGCTGTGGACTTATCTGTGTAATGCAGCAGCTAACACTTTCTGTTTTACCCGTCTGTTAGCACTAGGGAAATTTATATATTAAATGACATAAATAAACAAATATTAAATAAAAACAATGGTTAAACAGTGTCTGCCACTTAAAGGCACTAAATATCCACTTGGTTAATATTAATAAGAGCCAGGCACTGATGGCTCATGTCTATAATCCTAGCTATTTAGGAGGCTGAGAACTGAGGATTGAGATTCCAAGCGAGCTTGGGCAGGAAACCCTATGAAACTCATTTCCAATTAACAAGAGAAAGTTGGAGGTATGGATCAAGTGATAGAGTGCCAGCCTTGAGTAAAAAAGCCAAGTGTGCGTATGAATGTCTGAGCTCAAGCCCCAGTAATGGCGTACAAAAAAAAAAAATGATGTAAAATGTAGAAGACACTATGTTGAAAACGAACTTTACAATTTTTGGGGGGGAAGGGAGGGAGGAGTTGGGGAGGTGGGGAAGGAAGAGATGCTAGGGGAAAAACAAAGGAGGTGGTAACAATGCTTGATAGGAAATGTACTCATTACCCTACTAATGTAACTGTAACCCCTCTGTACACTATTTTTCCAATAAAAATATATATGGCGAGAAAAAAACTACTGAAAGCTATTGAATAATAGGATGTAGAGGTGAAGGAGAAAGAGCAATCGAGGAAGATTATGTAATTAAAGTACAATGTATGTTTTGTGAATCTTCCTGGCAAAACCCATTTGTACAATTAATGTACATTCAAAATTAAATTAATGAAAAAATACGTTCTGAAGTTCAATAAATGAGCACATCAAAAAATGATGTAATAATAACTGCAATTATTATTGTTCCCATTAGTAATTGAGAACTCTCTCCTTACTTTCAGATTACATGGAAAGTGGATGGAAATATTTAATTCAAAGCATCAGTGGGTATATGAGAAAATAATTTCTCCTGGGAAATTGGGGGGGAGGGGTTTGCAGGGGGGAGGGCATGGCTTTGTGATCCAGAACAACTATCAGGCTGGGGGCCTGGTTTCTCAACCCGTATCCTCTGCTGCTTACCCGGCAGAGGGCACATGGCTTCCTTCCTGAGTCTGCTACTTAAGTTCAGAAGACAGAAGCCCACCATGCCTTCTTAAGGTTGCAAGCTTCCCCCTATGAGACTATGTGGGGGGAACACTCAGGACACCATAGGCATAAAGTGTCCTTAGCTTATTCTATTTTTATGATCTTGTTCATTTGTGCCAGTATTGGGATTTGAACTCAGAGTCTGGGTGCTGCCCCTTAGCTTTTCACTCAAGCCTGGAACTCTGCCACATTGCCACCTCCAGGATTTTTGCTGGTTGATTGGAAATAAGAGTCTCACAGACTTTCCTACCTGGATGGCTTTGAACTAGGATTCTCAGAGCAGCTAGGATTACAGGTGTGAGCTCCCAGTGTCTGGCTATGTACCTTATTTTCAACCAGGTCTCCTGATGTTGAATGCAAACTCTCAAGCCTGCAACACACTACAGTGTCGATGGTCCGCTTTTTCCCTGGCTTTTGGAGAGGCTTCAATGAGGATATCACCCTGCAGCATGACAAGAATCCCAGGTTCTCCTGGCCTTCAGACTGTCCCAAGCCCTGCCTTCATCCCGCACTCCTCCATTCCCTTCCTCCAGCTCCTCATCCTGGGTCTGACGTAGCTTTGTCCTGAGATGATGAAGGAAGGAGATAGTGATCTTGCCCAGGTCCTCACTTCCTTCACCTCCCCTGACTCCTCCCCACAGACCATCCCAGGGCTCAGCAGGGACCTCATTGTATGGGTGAGATGGGGGGGGGGGTTGGTGGGGACCAGCTGGCCAGTTCAGGAAAGGTGGTGCTGCCTCAGGGAAGCCCACGTCCTTGTCAGCAGCTCAACACAACTGCAACCGTCATCACATTCCCACTCAGGCCTCAACGTGTACAACACACACAAAGTCACAGGAAGCATGCCCAGGAGAGGCCGGAGAACAGGCTGACAATGGAGCGCCCTCCATTGGACAGGCTCTGCCCAGAGTCACCCTATTGCATGGCAGGAAGGTGCCCCCGCAGGCATCAGGGCCAGGAGCTGGTCTCCTAAAGAATTGTAAAGGAGCCCCATTGCCCACGAAGCCTCTGTGGAAGGAAGGCCTCCCTTCTCCTCCCACACTGTTTTCCCCAAATCCACACGGAGCTCTGTGAGTCCTTGGTGTGGGAGGATGATTGAGCAAAAGCTGACTGAGCAAGAAATAGGGCTTCTGGTCTCTTTCCATGACAGCTTCACTGATAGGTTCTCCCTTAGTGAGAGAGGTCAACATCTTGGTAGTCTATTTGTTTTGCTCAGATTTCCACCTAGAAACTGAGTTTTGAACTTGAATTCCTGGCTAGTGATCTTTTTTGTTGTTATTGCTTAAGAAAGATTTACTAATGGGTTAAGATTTCAGCAACATTAAAGTGATTGCAACAGGTTTAAAAAGCATACAGTCACACTATTACAGGCTAGAGAGTCACAACTGAGTTTTATACAATTAAATATTATACAGACCTTTGGGATTTATTAACTACCAGACTCAGAAATTGAAATTGTAAGACTAAATCCAGTATTAGTGCTCTAAAAGTTGGATTTTTTAACTGTTTCATTCTCTTATATATTCCTTAATTTCTCCCAAAGACAGTGTTCTCAAATCTCCCAAAAGTGATAGGCATAAAAAGCTCCGGTACTGGGGCTGGGAAGGTGGCTCAGTGGTAGAGTGCTTGCCTTGCATGCCTGAGGCCCTGGGTTCAATTCCTCAGCACCACTTAAACAAAAAGAAAAAAGCTGGAAGTGGCGCTGTGGCTCAAGTGGTAGAGTGCTAGCCTTGAGCTGAAGAGCTGAGGGACAGAGCCCAGGCACAGAGTTCAGGCCCCACGACCGGACCCCCCCCCCAAAAAAAAAGCTCCGGTACTAAGAACATACAGACAGCTGGGTGCTGGTGGCTCACGCCTGTAATCCTAGCTACTCAGGATGCTGAGATCTAAGAATAATAGTTCAAAACCTGTCTAGGCAGGAAAGTCTGTAAGACTCTTATCTCCAATTAACCACCCAAAAAGACTCAAAGTGGAGCTGTGACTCAAGTAGTAGTGCGCTAGCTTTGAGCAAAAAAGCTCAGGGAGAGTGAACAGGCACTAAGTTTAAACTACAGGATGGGCATACACACACACACACACACATACACACACACACACACAAACTCACACGCACATGCAGGCACACACATATACTCATACAAAACAAAATATACAGACCAAAGCTAGAAATCTTGACAGAAGACTTGAGTTTCACTTTACTTGAACCAATCCTAAGGTGCAGCAAATACTGTATATGAGGAGAATATGGATCATGAAGTTTGTTGGTAAAGTTAAAAACTCCAGCTAGAGGTCTTGCAGAGAGAGTCATGTCAGTAGTTAGGAGAGGAGGAGGTAGGGGTGGATCAAGGACAATGTGCCCTATTCCAGGAAAACACTCCCCGCACTACTGAGCCCAAATAGGGTCAAGGATCCATTCCCTGAAGAAAAAGCGATCATTTGTGCCCTCTGTGTCTGCTGGGTGGAGGAAGAGGGAAGCCAGGACTCACATTTCAGGAGTGGCATACTCAGGGGCCCTCATCCTCATGCCTTCCTTCAGGCGACTGCAGAAGTCCTCATCCATTTGCACTCCTGGGTAGGGAGACCCACCTGCAGGGGATGGAGACGCAGGCATGTTATGGTTTGGGGGGCTAGGTACAAAAGCACCATGGTGGGAGGAGGCAGTTCAGTGTTTCGTTTCTTCTGGCTATTCACAATGATGGTTCAGTAATCATTCCCAGGGGCTGTGCAAGGAACCTCTTTGGAATTCAGCATATCTTTGGCAGGATGCATGAATGGTATGGTTAGTCCCTGTCTGATCCTCAAAGGCTACTCCTGCCCATATGGTCAGGGAAGGGGCAATCATGGGTCCCTGCCCTGTACCCACAGGAATTTCTAAAGAAATCCCATCATTACAGACATTCCTTCAATTAATGACATGGGTTTGTTTGTTGTTTTGGTGCTACTTGGGTCTGAACTCAGGGCCTCTCACTCCTTCAGCTTGGTGTGCTCTACCACTTGAGCCGTGCCTACAAGCATTGCTTTTTTGCTAGCTATTTTGGAGATAAAATTCTCATGGACTTTTTATGGCTGGCTTTAAACATTGATCCTCCAGATTTAAGCCTCCTATGTGAGCCACCAACACATGGCTAATGACTTTTTTTGGGGGGTGGGGGACGTGGGACTTGAATTCTGGGCCTGGGTGCTGTCCTTCAGCTCTTCAGCTCAAGGTGAGCTTGAGCCACAGTGCCACTTCCAGTTTTCTGGTGGTTCATTGGAGATAAGAGTCTCACAGACTTTCCTGCCTAGTCTGGCTTTGAATCTCAATCCTCAGATCTAAGCCTCCTAAGTAGCTAGGATTACAGGCACAAGTCACTGATGCTTGGCTTTTTTTCTTTTCTTTCTTTCTTTTTTTTTTTTTTAAAGCTAGGTTGCTTATGGATTAATCTAACTCCAGTGAAAATGAGGATGCTCCCTGTAGCTATTGTTTTCAGTGAGTCTGACTGGGGGCAGGGCAGGCAAGGCCTCCTGGTCCATTCTGAGCTAGTCTTCAAGCTAAGCCATTTCAGTGTGTGTGTGTGTGTGTGTGTGTGTGTGTGTGTGTGTGTGTGTGTGTGTGTGTGTGTGTGTGTGTGTGTGTGTGTGTGTGTGTGTGTGTGTGTGTGTGTGTGTGTGTGTGTGTGTGTGCTTTCTAGTCATTGCTGCTGGTAGGAAGCAGCTGGGAGACATGCAGTGCTGGCACTGTGTCATTGGAGGGCCGTTGTGTCCGCCAAGCTGCTTTCAAAGACTGGAAGCAACAGGTGTTGTCATTGAAAGCAGGGCAATGATTTTTACACATTACAGGAAGCCAGGGATGTTACTGGCTGACTTATTTGCTTATTTGGCAATGTCCAAAAGACTCCTAGCTAGAACTCGTGTTTGAGAGGCTTCACATTACTACTGTGTTGAGGAGCAGATGTGACATCTGTGCATAGGGGCTTCAGCAAGGTTTCGAGAAATCCATAGTGGACAAGAGTGCAGGCTAAGAAAGATAAACCAGTGTTCTTCATGGTTGGCATGAAGAAAGCAGCATGCAGACCTGTGTTGTTTGTGAATATCAGGATAAGAGCTGGGCTTGCTCTCTCTCTCTCTCTCTTTTTCTCTCTCTCTCTTCCTTCCTCCCTCCTTCTCCCCTCCCTCTCTCCTTCCTTCCCTTCTCTTTCCTACTCTTCCCTTCCCTTCCTTTCTGTGCCTGTAATAGGGCTTGAACTCAGGGCCTGAGCAGTATTTTGAGTTTGTTTGTTTTCTCAAGGCTAACACTCTACCACTTGAGCCACAGCTCTATTTCCAGTTTTTCGAGTGTTAATTGGAGATGAGAGTCTTACAGACTTTTCTGACCAGGCTGGCTTTGAACTATAATCCTAGGATCTCAGCCTCCTTAGTAACAAGGCTTACAGGTGTGAACCACTGGTACCCTATAGCCTGCTCATTCCAGCCTCACTTTCCCATTGGCTCAGTGGGCCACGAGGGCCTTTCTTAAGATATTCGGTGGTAAAGGTGAGGCAGGGAAGGAAGGGTGAAGGATATTAGAGCTCTGTGTGGAGAACTACCTTCTTCATAATCTCATAAATCATTCCTCCAGTCTGGATGTGTGTGCACACATAAATCACTGCTTATCTGAGAGGCTTCAGCCTCCCCTAGTCTTTGCAACTGGCTCAGGGGTTGACCTTAAGTTTGGGTCTATTCAGAGAATGCCTAGCAGAGGCCACAGACTGACTTCTAGGCTGCTTCCATATTTACCTAGAGAGAAGATTTCCCACAGCAACACTCCATAAGACCACACATCGCTCTTGGTGCTGTAGATTTTGTCAAAGATGGATTCAGGTGCCATCCATTTCAGAGGAAGTCGGGTCTAGAACAGAATAAGGGAATCTTGAGTAGACGAACATGAAAGCAAAGCACATCCAACGCCATTTCCCAGGGTCACCTCCCACATGAGATTGCCCAGAACTGTTTCTTAGAGCAGCTACAGTTTCCTAACAGAAAACTCCTAAAGCACAGGGTGTTGTGCTAAAAGTGTAATCCAAGCTTCGCAGAGCTGCTGGAGGCAATACATGGTTAGTAAGTTCCTCTGGTAGGCCCAGCCTGTCCTAACTCTGTGGCTTTAATAGAAACCTCTGCCAGGCTCATGCCTGTAATCCTAGCTACTCAGGAGGCTGAGATCTGAGGTTCACTTGAGCCATGTTTAAAAAGACATCCTGATGTAAAAAGATAGGAGGCTAAGTCATTGCACAGGGTTTAGGTTTCATCGCAGTGGGAACACTGGGTTAGCATGTGCAGATACTGGCTTCAGTCTCTAGTATGCCCACCAAAGGAGAGGAGATGGGAGACTTGGTTTTTAGGAGAATGTATGGCTGGTTTCAAGCATGCAGACAAAACTTCCTTTTCTTCCAGATAACAGGAATCCCAGTGAGTTATCCTGGGAAAGAGATGAATGGGCAGTGGCAGGAAATAGGGAAAAATGGAGAGACAAAGAGATTTTTTTTTTTAAAGAGGTCTCTTCTAAACAGTGATTCTGGAGTGGTAGTATTCAGTGTATGTTTTTGGCCTGCTATGAATAGACATCATCATCTAGAAACTTGCTAGAGATAAAGCTCAGAAGTACAGTGCTTGCTTAGCACATGAAAGGTTCTGGGTTTAATCTCTGCCACCACCACCAAAAACAAAGCTTTATGAAATGAGGGTTTTTGCTGGATTTTGGTGGTTTACCCACCAAAGGGAAACCTTGTGGGTTTACCCACAAGGGAAAGTCTTATACTCTGATCACTACTTAACCAACAAAAACCCAGAAGTAGAACTGTGGCTCCAGTGCTAGAGTGCCAGCCTTGAGTAAAACAGCTCAAGGGGTTGGGTGCTGATGGCTCATGTCTGTAATCCTAGGTACTCAGGAGGCTAAAATCTGAGGATCACAGTTCAAAGCTAGCCCAAGCAGGAAAGTCAGAAGTGACATGAAGCTGTAGTTCAAGAGGTAGAGTGCTAGCTTTGAGCAAAATAGCTTAGGAACAGTGCCTAGGCCCTGAGTTCAAGCCTTAAGACTGCACACACACACACACACACACACACACACACACACACACACACACACACACACACACACACACTTCCAACACTAAGAATTTGCATCAGGGCTCTGGGGTGGGGCTGGCTGCGGTTCAGCAGGTCTTCTAGGTGATGTATAATCTCTGCTGGAGAGCCACCAGCAGAGCCCAGACCCAAGCTAAAACCCTTCTGGAAGAGGTCGGACAGGGGAGGACACAGGAGGTCACCCACAAATAACACTGTGTTCAAAAACAAATGGGGGAGGGAACCCAGAAGGGGGATGCTGCCGTGGAAGGTAGGGGTGGTGAGAGTTTCCTCCCCAGCAAGATAGCCATCCCCTCCCCCACCCTTTCCCCTAAGCCCGGGAACAGACACCTGCTGAATCCATCACCCAGGTTTATTTGAGGAAAAGAGGCCGGGCTGTTCTTTTCAGCAGGACAACGAACTCCCATAGGAGCTCCAGGCAGGGAAGGAGGTGGTCTCACCAAAAAAGGCTCCTGGAGCATAAAACTAGTAAGCAAATCACAGTCAGCACTGCCCAAAGGATGGACAGCAAGCCCAGGGGTAGGGACCAGCAGAAGCAGATGACGGTGGCCTTCTGCCCACGCCAGTGCTGGCTGGCACGCAGCTCATCGGAACTGCTTGTCATCATAGGAAACCCAGGAGAGTGTTTGGTGACTACTGTTTGAGAAGTGTAAATATTTATCAAGGACTTCAGTGTGTGGTTTTTTAAAAAAAATGGTAGGGTATAAATGAGACAAATAAACATCAGGCTGACTTACGTCCCCTTTTCTCACATAATCGGGGTTCTTATAAATATCCCGGGCGAGGCCAAAATCACAAATCTTCACCACATTGTTCTCAGATAAAAGAATGTTTCGCGCTGCCAGGTCTCGATGAATGCACTATAATAAAACAGTTGCATAATCAATGCACTTCCTTAATCTAACCGACTAATTTCCTGTGCCCTCTCAGGGTCATTATTATTCACTCGTGGATCCATTTCACATGCTGCAAAGGAAGCGAGTTGGAGCACAGAGTTACCACAAACATGGAAGCGCTTCTTTACAGATACAGGTCCCTGGAGGCCCCCAGCCAAGAATTGCTCGGAATCTGTTCTACAAGTCAGCATCCTGGCCAACCACATAGACTGAGCTCCACCACAGAGCAAAACTGCCTGCAGCCTTTTATCCTAAGAAGCTGAATCAGACCTGTAGAAGCCTCATTTTTTTTCATCTCAACAGAAAATAATATTACTCACCAGACACCGGGTCAGATATTCTCCCTCCCCCTTTTCTGTCTACAATTTTAATCTTAATCAATGATCTAAGTTGTTTTTGTGTGTGCTGGTACTGGAGTTTGAACTCAAGGCCTAGGTGCTGTCCCTTAGTTTTTTTGCTCAGGGCTGACTCTCTACTACTTGAGCTACAGCCCCACTTCCAGCTTTTCAGTAGTTAATTAGAAATCAGACTTTGCTGCCCAGACTTGCTTTGATCCTAAGACCTCAACCTCCTGAGTACCTATGATCAGAGGTCCGAACCACCAGCGTCTGGCTACTAAGTCATTCCAAATAAATGATTTTTATTAGTGTGTGTTAATTGTACAAAGTGAGCATTTTTGTTGTGAACTTTTCATACATGTACATACTATCCCCTTTGATTGTATTCACCCACTCTGCTTAAAAGGAACATTTTTAAACTGTATCCTAAATATCTTTTATTTATTTCAATTTTTATTAGTGGATAGTAATCATATAATATAATGGATTTCATTATGACATCTTCACAGGCTCTCTCTTGATAGCCCAGTCTGACTTTAAACAATTCCTGAGATGATCAGCCTGCCTCAGTCTGCTGAATATTGGGGCCATAGGCATGTGGTACCTCATTTACTCAAGCCAAAGTTTTGTGGGAGGCCCCATGTGCCCGCATTGCTAGCGGCTCTCCTGGGCAGCTGTGTACTCTGAGAGTCTGGCCAGCTTTAAAAAGCATGCCAAAAGCTGCTATATTGAACAGCCACTGGATTTACCTGCTCCTAGGCAAGGTTCTCCTAAAATTAAATTCTACCAACTGGGGCCCCGGGCTCATGATTCTCAAAATTCCTCATATGAGGCAAGGTAAGACCCTGGGGTGATGCTTATTTTGGAGTTGAGGCCACAGGTCTGGGCCAATATTAGGAAAAATGAATTCACAGCAAAGGCATAGGTCTAGAACAGGCCTTGAAAATTAGAAACAGCAGAAGAAATGACTCTGAATTTTTTTCACCCTAAAGAAAAACAATAAATGCTTTAAATATAATTAACTTTAAAACATTTTTCATTGTATACATATATTCAAACATGACTTCATGCTTTATTATAATGTGTAATTATCTCTGTGTACAAGTAGCTTATGCCTATAATCTTAGCTACTCAGGAGGTGTAGATCTGAGGATTGAGGTTCAAAGCCAGGTGGGATAGAAAAGTCCAATTAACTACCAAGCATCAGCCTTGAGCAAAATAGCTAAGGAGTTCAAGATCCACTATTGATACACACATACACACACAAAATGTATGATTTTTAAAAGTGAAAACAAAAAGAAACAAAACCTGTCTCTCATAAATATATGTCTATCTATCTATCTATCTATCTATCTATCTATCTATCTATCTATCTATCTATCTATTGATACATCTATCTATCTATCTATCTAAACTTTTTTTTTTTTGGTTGGTAGGGCTTGAACTCTGGGCCTGGTTGCTGTCCCTGAGCTCCTCAGCTCTAGGCTAGTGCTCTACCACTTGAGCCACAGCGCCACTTCCGGTTTTCTGGTAGTTTATTGGAGATAAGAGTCTTGAAGACTTTCCTGCCTGGTCTGGCTTTGAATCACGATCCTCAGATCTCAGCTTCCTGAATAGCTAGGTTTACAGGTGTAAGTCACTGGCACCTGGCTTATGTAGACATTTTTAAGGGGAAAAAAGTCACGAATGGTGGTGCATGTCCATAATCCCAGCACTCAGGGAGGCTGAGGCAGGATGATCACATAAATTCAGAGCCAGCCTAGACCACATAGTGAGATCCTATCTCAAAAAGAAAGTAATAAAAATAACAGTAATATAAAAGAAATAAAGATAGTAAAGAGATCAACTGACCTTTCTGGAAGACAAAAACTCCATGCCTCTGGCCACTTGAAAACTATAAGAAATCAGATCTTCCATAGTGAGCGGCTGCTTGTAGAACTCATCAGAATCTGCAAAACATTTGAACCCAAACTCTCTGTCACGGCTCTTCTGATTCCACCAAATCCCAGTTTATGCCAGGTGCCAGTGGCTCACATCTATAATCCTAGCTACTCAGGAGGCTGAGATCTGAGGATCATGGTTCCAAGCCAGCCTGGATAGGGAAATCTGTGAGATTCTTATCTCCAAATTAACTACCAGAAAAAGTAGGAAAAATAGGAAATGAATCTGTGGCTTAAATGGTAGACCACAACTCTTGAGAAAAAAAAAAAAGCCTGGGGACAACAGAGCTCAGGCTCTGAGTTCAAGCCCCTCGACAGTCACACACACACACACACACACACACACACACACACACACACACACACACACACTCACTCTCTGTCTGTCTCTCTCTGTCTCTCTCACTCACACACACACACCAGTTTACTAGAACAATGTTAACAAAACATAAACCAACAAATGGATCAAAGTTCACTCTCAAGAGCAGCTGAGTCTCCACATGAATGTTAGAAAAATTTTCCAGGCTTCTAGTTCATAGGACTGGGAACATGGAGGAGGAAGATGACCTGGGAGGACCGAAAGGCCTGAGGGGAAGACAATCGCACGCTTCCCCGTCAAAATTAGTAACTCTGTAAATAATCTTAATTCAAATCTTATCTCCTTAGGACACTACCCTTCAAGTCTCCCACGGATGTTTATTAGGGTGATAAATAAGAAAAAAATGTCAGAGATGCACAGTATGCTATAAAAATATCTCAGGCTGTAGGACAGGAAGGAATGGATACCTACCCTCCTCTTCCTCCACATCACTCAGGCTTTTATCTTCCTGGAACCCAGAGCTTGCGAAGCTCTCGCTGCTGGTGACACTGTCTAATCTGGGTTTCTTGTCTGCTTCCAGGCCCGGCTCCAGTTTTTCTTTCTTAGGCTTCACGTACAATGAGGCATCCTTAGAACACACGGAGAAGGACTTGGATGAAAGGGGACCTCAGCACAACAGTGGGCCTTCAGCCTCGCAAACGAGGAAGACATCGGCTCAGTTGGAAAGTGTCATCCACAACAGAGATTCTGAATGCAGTTGTAAGGGCCGCATGATGGCCAGGGCTTGTGGCATCTACTCTGTTCTTGCCAGGGCTTTTAGACAGCATCTTAGGTCAGATGAAGAAGAATAGTAAAAGAAGGGTCATGCCTGTAATCCTAGCTCCTCAGGAGGCTGAGATCTGAGGATCATGGTTTGAAGCCAGCTTGGTCAGGAAAGTGTGTAAAACACTTGCCTTCAATTGACCACCAAAAAGCCACAAGTTAGAGGTATGGGTCAAATATGGAATGCTAGCCTTAAGCAAAATGCTCAGGGACAGCACCCAGGCCTTGAATGAATTCAAGCCCCAGGACTGGCACAAAAAGAAAACCAGCCAAATACGAAGGTTAGTAGCAGCTGGTGCATATTGAATTCTTCCTCGGTGTGAGCCAGGATCTGTTTTTTGTTTTTTGTTTTTTGTTTTTTTTGGGGGGGGGGTCCGGTCATGGGGCCTGAACTCTGGGCCTGGGTGCTGTCCCTCAGCTCTTCAGCTCAAGGCTAGCGCTCTACCACTTGAGCTACAGCACCACTGCTGGCTTTTTTGGTGCTGAGGAATCCAGCCCAAGCCTCATGAATACAAGGCAAGTGCTCTACCACTGAGCCACCTTCCCAGCCCCCAGACTCTGTTTTCTCATTTAATCTTCCCTACAATTTTATAAAGTATTTTTCTTATCATAGAGACACATGTTCAGAGAAGTTAAGTAGTCAAAGTCACATGCAACTAGTAAATGACAAGAGCCTCAGCCCAGCTTGGCCAACATCTCTATCTGTGTGCCCTTAATCCCTTTCCCATTGCATCTGTGAGAGGTGGCAAACACTTTCCATGTTCATATTATTCACATAATATTAAAAAAAATCCTCAGTATACTGGGGGCTTCATTTGTAATCCCTGTGGAAAGTCAGAAAAAAGGCTGTAGTTAGCCAGTTTCTCTGGTTTCTCAGAGAAGGGGAACATGCAGTATCCAAAACTGAGATTCGAGATGATCCTAAGTATAGAGAAGATCTTTCACTGTGTACTGGGCACTTCAGTCCAGTTTGAACCTGCACTGTTCATTTTACATGCCATCTTATGAAAGTCATCTTACTTTTCTGTTTCTCTCTATCCTTCATTCTTCTCTCTCTTTCTCCCTTCCTTCCTTCCTTCCTTCCTTCCTTCCTTTCTTTCTTTCTTTCTTTCTTTCTTTCTTTCTTTCTTTCTTTCTTTTCCTTCCTTCCTTCCTTCCTTCCTTCCTTCCTTCCTTTCTTTCTTTCTTTCTTTCTTTCTTTCTTTCTTTCTTTCTTTCTTTCTTTCTTTCTTTCTTTCTTTCTCTCTTTCTCTCTCTCTTTCTCTCTCTCTTTCTCTCTCTCTCTTTCTTTCTTTCTTTCTTTCTTTCTTTCTTTCTTTCTTTCTTTCTTTCTTTCTTTCTTTCTTTCTTTCTTTCTTTCTTTCTTTCTTTCTTTCTTTCCTTTTCTTTTTTCATGGTGCCAACCCTGGGGCTTAAACTCAGAGCCTGGGTGCTATCTGTGAGGTTTTTGTTTTGTTTTTTTAAATCAAGATTAGTGTTCTATCATTTAAGCCACAACTCCACTTCCAGCTTTTTGATGATTAATTGGAAATGAGAGTCTCTTGGACATTCCTGCCCAGGCTGGCTTCAAACCATGATCGTCAGATCTCAGCCTCCTGAGTAACTAAGATTACATTGAGCCATTGGCATCCTGCTCATTATTTTCTGATTCATGAGAAAGGTGTTGTAGGTTCTTAGGTAGAATGAAAAAAGACCTTTCTTTTCATCTTCTTTCTTTCTTTCTTTCTTTCTTTCTTTCTTTCTTTCTTTCTTTCTTTCTTTCTTTCTTTCTTTCTTTCTTTCTTTCTTTCTTTCTCTCTCTCTCTCTCTCTCTTTCTTTCTTCCCCCTCTCCACCTCTGTCCCTGTCTTTGTCTGTCTGTCTCTTTTCTTTTTTGTGCTGCTCCCAAGGCTTGAACTCATGAGTTTTTTGGCTCAATTCTAGCACTCTAATACTTGAGCTATACCTCAACTTCCTGCTTTGTGGTAGTAATTAGAGATAAGAGTCTCAGGGACTTTTCTGCCTGCGCTGGCTTTGAACTGGGATTCTCAGATCTCAGCCTCTTGAATAGCTAGGATTACAGGCATAAGCCACTGGTACCTGGCTGAGAAAAGATTTTCATTGCCTTTAATAATTCATATAAGTGAGGGAAGGGGTGACATTGTCTGAAAAGAAATATACTCATTACCTGACTTATGTAACCCCTCTGTATATCACCTTTATAGTAACAATTTTAAAAAGTTCATCTAGTAATCATGACATCAGTAACAGCATGCAAAGTGATTTCAGGATTGGACCATGGATTCATCTGAATTCTTCTAGATGGTACTACTAAAACAAGGGCTGAGATGTGCCTTACCTGCACACTACTGCAGCATGAGGATTAACTAGCCTCTATCTCCTCCCTGGGCTTTTCTAGAAATGCCACAAAGCTAGAATGATCCTTCCAGCAGAGGGCACAGTGAGAGCAAGCAGAGAAGAGGGACAGTGAGCCTCTGGGAGAAGCTATCCTCACAAACCTGCCAGCATCCAGGGGACTGATGAAGTTCAGGCTTCTCGTGACCACTCACCACCACCAAACCTTGCCCCTGGTCAGGTCTGGCTGGGTGAAGAGTTGGAGACTTGTAGAATTAGGTCTTTGGGAATCAAGACCAGGATTTCAGGACTGAAGGGAATGTGGGCTGCTCTTAGCATAGCACTACCTTTGCCTGAAGGCAGATAGAGAACTTAAGTATTTCTTGTTGTTGTCTCCATGAGGAAATTAAATTTGGTTCAGCTCATCTGGGGACTGGAATTTGATTTCCCACAAGACACTTTTAGCTAGGCACTGGTGGCTCATTCCTGTAATTCTAACTACTCAGGAGGCTGAGATCTGAGGATCCTAAGTGGAAGCCAGCTCAGGCAGAAAAGTGGCAAGATCCTTCAATCAACTAGCAAAATGCCAGAAAGGGAGGTGTGGCCCAAGTGGGAAAGCACTAGAGAAAAAGCCAAGGGAAAGAGTGAGGCCTTGAGTTTATGCCCCAGTACTGTCACAAAATAGAAAAATAAACCCTTTCCCACAAGTGGTGTAATCAGGGGCTATAATGTGGGGGAAAGTGCTCTTTGGGCTCAATTCCTGTAGAAAACACTTCTGGAACCCATCTTCACACCTTTAAGAGTCATAGCATGGGACTGGTCTCCCCACTCCCTCACCCATTTGCTGGCCTCCAATCCAAGGTATATCCAGCTATGTGTATGGGTAACTATTTAGCGTCCTTAGGACTCTAGCAGACTAGGAAATGTATCACAAAAATACTATTTAAGGATCCTGGTGAATTGATACAGAAAATAACATACCTATTTTCAAGTTAGTCTTTCAGTTTCTTTTCCCACTTCAGCTTCTCTTTAATCCCTTTAGGTTCCAAATGCAAAAGATAGCCATGGGTTTTCCACAAAAACACCATCTCATGGAGCAGCATAGGGAGGCGAGTCATTAAATATAGCCAGAGAAGGAAGCACACTCTTCAAAACAAAGGACACACGAACCCAAACGTTCCATCCTGCTTGGGTCCCTGGGGTGTTCTGTTGGCTTAGAGCTTCCTGAATTCAGGCCAGGACTTCAGGACTGAAAGTAATCTTTACTGTTCTCAGCCCAGGGCACCACTGGCCCCCTTTAGCTAATGTTTTTTTTTTCTTCCCCACCTTGGGTATGGGGGGTAGGGGATGAGGGTGCCTAGACAAAGTATTGGGAGGGTGTCAGGAATGCTCTGATCTCACCCTGTGGTAAAACTCTGTGCCCTTAAACTAATCGCTTTGATCCAAGTCTGTTAAAAAAAAATGGCAGAACAAGCTGGTAAACTCAAACTTGCCTGACTACAAAATTGGAGTAGGAAGCTACAAAAGAACGAGGAAGCAAGAAGAGAACAAGGAAATAAAGATGGGACACTAGATCATTGACTCACCAATCAGAAAGCATATTCAAGGACTCCAAGCCTCCCTACTTAATGCAAGGCCTTAGCCTGTAACCCTGGAAGATGGTGCGAAATGGCTGAGGTGGGCTGAGCTGCTCACTTCCATGTGGTATATCTATGGCACAGACTCTCTTTCTCTGCCCTATTCCTCTTTTAGTAAACATTTTCATCTTTACCTATGTTCCCGTTTTGTGCCTCAATCCTTCTCTTGTCAGACATAAGGATGAGAGTCAAGTTAGCTGCCCCCAATTTTTCCCTGCAGCTTGTGAATTTCTGGTAACATATTTGGTTTGTTGATTGGGAGTTAGGGATTAAGTATGTCTTTTTCTGACTTGAATTCACTGAAAGGTAATAACTTGACTTCCCCTGGCACCTTCCTCACCTGAGTGTGAACTTTCTGCTTAAAGATTCCAAGGATTTGGACAGTCTGATTTAAAACTGAGGAAAACAAGTAAGTTCTTGCACATATATACAGTCAGTTTGGATGAACACTTGTATCTCTGGTAGATCCATGTTTGGAAGATAGAATGGGCTAGCTGTCTGACAGTTCATTTATCATATAGATGAGTTAAGTAAGTTGTATTCAACCAAACTCTGTGTGTGTGTGTGTGTGTGTGTGTGTGTGTGTGTGTGTGTGTGTGTGTGCGCGCGCGCACAAGGGCTTGAAGCTGACAGGACCTCGAGCTCTTACTTAGTTTTTTTTTTTTTTTGCTACTCAAGCTACATCTCTACTTTTTTTTTTAACTGAAGATAAAGAATCTTGAGGGTTTTTCTTCCTGGCTGGCTTCAAAAATCGATCCTCAGATCTCAGCTTCTCTTGAGTAGCTAGGATTACCAACATGAACCACCAGACCCAGCAATTTTTTAAATAAAAAAAAATTAATGCTTTACCATGGAAGAAATTCCCAGCCCACTCAGTGGGAAAATGATAATGTTGATGAATTTTTACTGTGTGCTTAACTGAGAGATTCTGATTCTCCCAGTAATCCTGTCAGTTGGTTTCTGTTATTTAGCTCCTTTTTTTTTTTTTTTTTGGTGCCAGTCTGGGGGCTTGAACTCAGGGCCTGGGGGCTGTCTCTGAGCTTTTTTGCTACCATTTGAGTCACAGCTCCACTTCCCAGGTTTTTTTGGTGGTAAGTAGAGATAAGAGTCTCCCAGACTTTACTGCCTGAACTGTCTTTGATCCATGATCTCGGCTCCAGAATAGCTAGGATTATAGGCATGAGCCACTGATATCTGGCTATTGGCTCCTTTTATTACACGAGGGAACTGACACTTAAAGGAGGTGAGTAGGAAGTGTGCTTCTGCAGTCTTGACTTCTACATTAAATTTTTTTTTATCACTATTGATGCCATTTACTGGCTAATGATTTCTAATCATTTTCTCCTGGGTATTTCCAGTCAGGAGAAGGACATGGCACTTGTGGCATATGACACACTGAAAAATTTTAGTAAAGTATTTCTCCTTGAGTCAGTATTTCTTTTTGGGGGGTAGGGAAGGAGGCAGGTACTGGGGTTTGAACTAGGAGAGTTCTCTATCACTTGAACCATGTCCCCAATCCTTTTTGCTTTAGTAATTCTATTTTTTTTTGTCAGTTGTGGGGCCTGAACTCTGGGCCTAGGCTCTGTCCCTCAGCTCTTCAGCTCAAGGCTAGCGCTCTACCACTTGACCCATGGCACCACTTCCGGCTTTTTCTGCTTATGTGGTGCTGAGGAATCAAACCCATGGCCTTGTGCATGCAAGGCAAGCACTCTACCACTGAGCCACCTTCCCAGCCCTCTTTTTTTTTTTTTTTTTTTGTCAGTCAGGGTCTGAGTGGTTGCCTGAGCTTTCTCTCTCAAGGCTAGCATTTTTCCACTTTGACCCACCAGTTTTCTAGTAGTTAATTGGAGATACGAGTCACATAGACTTTCCTGACAGAACTGGTCTTTTTTTTTTTTTTTTTTGTCAGTCATGAGGCTTGAATTCTGGGCTTGGGTGCTGTCCATCAGCTTTTCAGCTCAAGGCGAGTGCTCTACCACTTGAGCCACAGCACCACTTTTGGTTTTCTGGTGGTTTATTGGAGATAGAGTCTCACAGACTTTTCCTGCCTGGGCTGGCTTTGAACTGCGATCCTCAGATCTCAGCCTCCTGAGTAGCTAGGACTATAGGCATGAGCCACTGGCCTGGCGCTGAGCTGGTCTGGACCACGATCCTCAAATCTCGCTAGGCCACCAGTGTCCCACTGCTTTTGTAATTCTTTCAGAATCTTCTGTTTTTTGACCAAGCCTTGGACCACTATCATTTTACTCAAGCTTTATATATAACTAAGATTGTAGGTATGACTACCACATCCAGGATTATTTGCTGATATAAAGATTTTATATAAAGATATAAGGATCTTGGTAACTTTTTTTGCTTTCATTGGACTTAAACCATAATCCTTCTATTTCTACCTCTCAAGTAGCTGGGGTTACAAGTATGAGGCACTGTGCCCAGACCTCGGTCAATATTTATTTGAAATCTTGTTTACTTTTAGGTTTAGGCCCAGTGCACACTCTGTGTGTGGTGTGTGTGTGTGTGTGTGTGTGTGTGTGTGTGTGTGTGTGTGTGTGTGTGTGTGTGTGTGTGTGTGTGTGTGTGTGTGTTGATTGGGAATCAAATCCAGGGTCTTGTACCACCAACTTGACAAATACTCCACAGAGCTGCACCTAGTCCTCTAGGCATTTTTGTTTTTTTGTTTGTTTAATCCCACAGCTTTTATTCAATGCATGTGACTTATTCAGATTGAGTTAAAGTGCTTGGTACAGGTCTAAGAGGTAGGAGAAATGGCAGTAGGAAGTGAACAAAATGACTCCTAGCTCTGGTTACATCACTGGTGCATTAGGGATGATACAAATCATTCAGTTGACTATGTCTTTGTCTGAAAGACAAATATATTTGAGCAAGTGATGTGTGCTTGCTTTTACACACATTAAGAAGGGGGAAATAAAGTTATTAAGATGATTTGATAGGCACTAGGTAGATGGTAAGTTTACCCCCACCATTATTGTTACATACAATTAAGTCATTCTCTGTGCTATTTTTCTTTTCCTTTTTTCCTTTCCATTCCCTTCTCCTTCCTTCCTTTTTCTTTCTTCCTCTTTCTTTCTCCCCCTCCCTCTCTCTTTCTTTCTTGTGCTAGTACTGGGGCTTGAATTCAGGGCCTGGGCATTATCCCTTAGCTTTTTGCTCAAGGTTGGCACTCTATCACTTGAGACACATTTCTACTTCTGGCTTTTCGGTGGTTAACTGGAGACAAGAATCGTATGGACTTTCCTGCCCACCTGGCTTCAAATTGTGATCCTCAGATCTCAGTCTGCTGAGTAGCTAAGATTTCAGGCATAAGTTCAACTTCTCTATGCTATTGACAAGATTTTGACAGGTTAGCATGGAAGGAAAAGATGGGCAAAGGAAAAGGAGTAAAAATTGAGTTTTAAGTATAATTATGCATAGAAGCCAATAGGTTTCTCCTGTCTTATTGCCCAGGTCTAAAAATGGCAACCAATTGCTGTCCTTAAACACCTTACCTTGTTCAGAAAGAATAAGTCCCGTTTGCTCTTGAGGTAGTTGGAGAGATTTCCATATTTGCAGTATTCAACGATCACCATCAGAGGGCCTGCAGCCAAAACAGCACATACATGCTCAGACACAACAAGTCAGTCAGCCACTTTCCACCTTGAGCTGGCCTGGGAAACCTCAAACCAAACTGCCTTTATATTGGTTATGACCTAGGATTTACCCTTAGGGCAGAGAAGAGATGAAAAGGATGAGTTTTCCAATGGCACCCAAGAAAGGTGTTTTGTTTGTGTTTTGGTGATGGTCCTAGAGCTTGAACTCTTCAGAGCCTGGGTTCTGTCCCTGAGTTTTTTCCCTCAAGGCTAATGCTCTATCACTTGAGCCACAGCTCCACTTCTGGCTTTTTGGTGGTTCAAATTGGAGATGAGTCTCATGGACTTTCCTGCCTGGGCTGACTTTGAGCCATGATCCTTAGATCTTAGTCTCCTGAGTAGTTCCAGGCAAGAGCCACAGCATCCAGCTGTGAAGGGGTTTAAAAAATAAAGCACCTTTATTAGAACACAGTAAAAAATTTACAAAATACAATAGAAATAGAGACTGGAGGCTGGGATTGAGGGAAGGGCTAATGCAAGGGAAGGGAAAGAAAGGAGAGATTCCCCAGCTATCCTCATCACTTCCAGACGAGGAAGCACAGGGCTAGGGAGAAGGGGCGGGGTGTAGGGTCTGAGAGCCCTTTCCTCAGTGAGTGCCCGGCAGATGGACCAGGCCATCCCTTTTGCCTTTACCTCCATGCTTGGTGCAGGCACCCAGCAGGTTCACCACATTGAGATGGTGGCCGATGTGGGTCAGGATCTTGAGCTCCGTCATCAGAGCTTTGTACTCGCTGGCTGTGGCCCCCTCTGTATGAGAAGCAAGGAAGAGTCAGGGCAACAGGACAATGGGGTTACTTCCACAGGAGGCTGCATTCCTGCCCTCCTTGTTTGTCAATGCTCAATGGGTTGCTTCATTAACTTCCCCACATTCTGCCAAAAGGCTGGGTCTCCAGACTGTTTTCATTACTCCTACCCTCCTGAGCCAACATCCTTTTGATTACAGAGAGGCCCAGTGTGTGGTGGGGTTAGTCACTGCACATTTCCTCTTGGTGTCTTAGTGGTGTTTCAGCAATGTGCTGAGGCAGAGCTGGCCACCTCCTGAGTGTGCCTGCCAAAAGACGTCCCTGGTGTCCAAAACAGGTGTAGCAAGAACTTTGCAGATACATTCCACTTACACCTTTCTTCTCATTCTCCTTGGTCAGGGAGTTCCAAAGAAGGAGCGCAAGGGACCAACAGAGTGCGTCTTCTGTCAACATCTTTGCCCTGTGATGTTTTCTCTATATATACTTTCATTCCTAAAATTAGCTTGGTTAAGATTCATAGCATCTGACTTCATCCTCACACTCTGGGATCAGTCAGCAAGGTCAGCCCAAGAATTAGCAGGGTTGAAAAATCCAAGTTAAGTTTATGCTGTTGGTTCTTATTGGCTAATGTCTAGGGTATTCACTAATGTTTAAGAAATATGAAAAATTATGTTGCTGTAAAATAGTCCAACAATAAGTTGGGAGTGAAAAGATGGTGGAGAAAGTGTGGAAGAGGAGGTGGCCACTCTGTGGTAGAGTGTCTGTTTAGCATGCACAAGGCTCTGGGTTCAATCCCAGCATCAAAAGATTAAAAAAAAAAACAAATAAAATTAAAAAAAAAAGATAGGGAGTCAAAGGATTAAAAAGATAAAAACTACAATCAAATTTCCTACCTTAATCTTACCTTCCTTGAAGCAGTTACTGTTAACATTTTGGAGTTTAGACTTTTTTTTTGTGAACTTTTAGACACCCAGTAAAAGTTATCTTTTGGGGGTTTCCACAGATAGAGTCATGTATTTGTGTGTTGGGTGTGTATGTGTATATATTTTTACCCCCTTTAAATATTATCAGGGATCACACATGATGTAACAGAAAGCCTGTGTGAAATCTTCATGCACATGTGTCAGTGGGTCTGTGGGACACAGTTCTGGAAATGGGTCAAAGGTATGTGCCATGTGACTCTGTGGTAGATACTGACATCATATTTCATGCACAAAAACCATTTTTTAATAATAACCAGATAAAATCCAGAAGCCTCCCAGGGAGGTAGCCTCATAGAAGACACTCAGCAAATCATTTTGGATAAACAAACAACATGGTTACTCTTTTCATTTCAGATATGGGTATGAGGTCCAAAAGGTTAAGGTTTTCTTCTGGGAGTCTTTGAAAGAGCTTTTGACTTAAGGTCTGGGTTTGACATTTTGTCTTTTCTATTTCTCTTTGAAACAGATAGCCAATCAACTTACACAAGAATGCTACATTTAAAATCTTTTTTTCTTTTTTTCATAAATTTGACAGAGTAGGGGACTTGGCAGCCCTTTTCAGTCAATGCTGATAGCCTAAAATACACATTTATGAAGATATTCGTATTTCTGGGTTAGAACAGATTTTCCGGACTTGCTGCTGGCTCACACCTGTAATTCTAGCTATTCAGGAGGCTGAGATCTGAGGATCCTAGTTTGACACCAGCCCAGGCGGGAAAATCCAATTAACCAGTAAAAACCCAGTGAAATTATGGCTGAAGTTTGTAGACACCAGCCTTGAGTGAAAATGTCCATTGAAAAGACATGGAGCTGAGGCTCAAGTGGTAGAGTGCTAGTATTGAGCAAAGCAGCTTAGGGATAGCACCCAGGCCCTGAGTTCAAGCCCCAGGACCAGCACCATAAATAAATAAGTCAATAAATCAAGCCAAGTGGCAGCATAAGGCTCTGAATTCAAATCCCAGTACCACCAATTACTAACGAAATAAAATATTCTCCTTTCAAGCTCATCAGTTCCTTGAAGCTTTTATACCTTTGGCACAGAGAAAAGGCCAGGCCCTGTTGATGGTTCCATTTCTAGTTAAGGCCATAGGGGTGATCAGGGGTGCATGAGAAAGTAGTATGGACATTAGATTTGCCTCTTAGACAACATGTATGGTAATATCAGGGAAATGGGACCTGATTCCTGCTGAATCTGGTTCCACATTTGGTTTCACCTTATCCCAGATAGGACACAGGATTGTCTCTGGGATGCGGAGATTGGGGAGCAGTGGAGCTCAAGACTGGAAGACCCTTTCTGTTTCAGAGCAGCAGTACAGACGCACAGAGGCTGTTCCACTTTTGTGGGCTATGGTTCCTCTTCTGCCCACTGGGGATAAATGTCTACCTCACAAGGCAGAATAAGAAAAGCAGCAAGGTTGTGTTGTTCAGCCTACTATATTCAAGGGCCAACTGCTTTTTCACATAGGAGTCATGGGAGAATCTGCCAATGCCTGTATTCTCATGGAAATGTCTGTAGCATCTGAGTAGTCCACCCTGAACCAAAGTCCTGACTTGTGAACCCTAAATTCCTCCCCTACTTTCAGGGGGAAGCTGTCAGGTTCTTTGTAGATGTTGGATTTGGTTTTGTCGTTTTGTAGGGGGAAGGCACATAATAATTGTGGGTATTTATGGAGTACAATGTATTCACAGGTGTCTCATGTATAATTGTCAGAGAAGAGAAATTAGTATTATCTTTTCCTTAAATATTAAATAAATATTTAAATATTTATTATATATAATATATAATAAATATAATATAAGTATTTAAATATTTATTTAAATAAATATGCTATTACTCAGCTTGCTTGCTCACAGCTGGTGTGCTAACACTTGAGCCATACCTCTGGTCCAGCATTTTGCTGGTTCATTGGAGATAGAGTCTCTTGGACTTTTCTGCCTGGGCTACCTTTGAAATGCAGTCCTCTAGATTTTATCCTCCTGAGTAGCCAGGCATGAGCCACTGTTATTTTGTTTTAATAATATACATTTAAAAATGGTTGTAAATTATAGCTATCCCACGGTGCTGCTGGACTTTCTCTTTACTGAGTTTTCAACTCATTGTGTGCAGTCTCCTTTTTAGAGTTTTATCAGGGTTCCTCTGTCGAGGACAGCTTTTGAAGTAGCACATGTGTTTACATAGGGCTTCTGAAGTAACAGTACAATGGTGGAGAAAAGTGAGAACTTGGAAAATGTCCCAAAACCCAGGGTCACTTTTCTTAGAGTCTGCTCTGAGTACCTACTTCACTGGGTACCAATTGACTGGCCTCAAAGTATCCTAGCATCATCTTGGAATCTTTGAAAAGCTAAACACTGCTCTTTAAGAGTCCTTCCTTCCCCTGTGCTTGAACTCAGGGTCTTTAACTTTTGCTTGGCCTGCCTTCTTCCTTCCTTCCTTCTTTCCTTCCTTCTTTCCTTCCTTCCTTCCTTCCTTCCTTCCTTCCTTTTTTTCTCTTCCTTCTTTCCTTCCTTCCTTCCTCCCTCTTCCCTCCCTCCCTTCTTCCCTCCCTCTCTCTTTTTTCTTTCTTTCTCTTCCTTCTTCCTACCTCTTCCCTCCCTCCTTTCTTCTCTCTATCTCTCTTCTTTCTTTCTTTCTCTTCCTTCTTTCCTTCCTCTCTTTTCCCTCCCTCCTTTCTTCTCTTCCTTCCTTCCTTTCTTCTCTTCCTTCCTTTCTTTCTTCCTTCCTTCCTTTCTTCCTTCCTTCCTTCTTTCTTTCCTTTCTTTCTTTCTTTCTTTCTTTCTTTCTTTCTTTCTTTCTTTCTTTCTTTCTTTCTTTCTTTCTTTCTTTCTTTCCTTCTTCCCTTCTTCCCTTCTTCCCTCCCTCTTTCTTTCTCTCTTTCCTTCCTTCCTTCCTTCCTTTCTTTCTCTCTTACTTTCCCTCCCTCCATTCCTTCCTTCCCTTCTTTCTTTCCCAGCACTTGAACTCAGGGGCTGGGCTCTGTCCCTGAGCTTCTTTTGCTCAAGGCTAGCACTCTACCACTTGAGCCACAAATCCACATTTGGCTTTTTTTGAATAGTTGATTGGAGATGAGAGTCTCAGGGACTTTCCTGCCTAGGCTGGCTTTGAACCATGATCCTCAGACCTCAGCATTCTCAATAGCTAGGATTACAGGCATGGGCCACAGGTGCCTGACTTGGCTTTTCTTTCAAAGCTGTAACTCTACCACTTGAGCAACACCTCCAATTCTGGCTTTTTGCTGGTTTATTGGAGATGAGAGTCTTTTTTTGTCTACCTAGGATGGCTTTGAATCGCTATCCTCAGATTTCAGTCTCCTGAGTAGCTAGGATTACAGGTCTGAGCCACTAGTGCCTGGTTCTATTCTTTTGTATGTGTGTGTGTGTGTGTGTGTGTGTGTGTGTGTGTGTGTGTGTGTGTGTGTGTTTTGTTGTTGTTGTGGGGCTTGATCTCAGGGCACAGGCACTGTCCCAAAGCTTTTGTGCCCAAGGGTAGCACTACACCAATTTGAGCTACAGCTCTACTTCCAGTTTTCTGGTGGATATTTGGAGATAAGAGTCTCAGGACTTTCCTGCTTGGGCTGGCTTTAAACCTCTGTCCTCAGATCTCAGCCTCTTGAGTGGCTAGGATTACAGGGATGAGCCATGGGCCCCTGGTTCTTTAATTTGAGTTTTTAGAGCCTATTTCTTTTTAATTTTGGAATCTAAAGATTGAAGCAACAAAATTTTCATCCCAAATGCTTTAAAGGACACATGACTCTGAGATATTTAGTTTATACATTTTTCACTGAGTTTCATCTTTGGTGCTAGTGATAGTCATAAATCATGGCATGATTTGGCTTGGCCTTCCAGTACTTTCCAAAGTGGTAGCTTCTTTCAACATTAGGAAGAGGATGATCTATATGTTTAATTTCCAAAGAGGATATGTTTTATGGTTAGAAAATAAAAGGTCTGAGCAACTAAGTTGTTCTAGCTTTCTAGTTTTGTTTTATAGTTAGGGCAAGACCAGGCTAAGCTGTGCGATTTATGACGTGTAGCAACTAAGTTTCCATTACAGTGTCATACTGGATCATGCCAACATTTTTTTTTTTTTTTGCCAGTCATGGTGCCTGAACTCTGGGCCTGGGCACTGTCCCTCAGCTCTTCAGCTCAAGGCTAGTGCTCTACCACTTGAGCCACAGCACCACTTCCAGCTTTTTCTGCTTATGTGGTGCTGAGGAATCGAACCCAGGGCCTCATGAGTGCAAGGCAAGCACTCTACCACTGAGCCACCTTCCCAGCCCCATGCCAACATTTTTGAACTTATGATCACAATGAGCATTGAGTCCCTGGAGGTCTACTTTGAGACACAAGAAAAGAGAGATCTTCAGGTGACAGAGATCATTTTCCCATAGACAGTTCTGGATTGTTCCATTGACAAGCTTTCTTTGGAATGAGTATAGGCCTAATATAAAAGTCTTGGAGCAAGGGGGTTCCCAGTAGTGGATGAAAGCGATGTGGCTGAAGCAGAAATAGCTACATTTAATGTGCATGTACAATTAGGGAATGCAAAACAGTGACCCATCAACAGAAAGCTGGTGACAACGTACCTTTTAGCATTTTCACAGCCACAGTCCGGCAAGTGGGTGATTTCTTAATGCCAAATGCAGATGCTTGAACCACTTTCCCAAAAGCCCCTCTTCCAAGGGATTTGCCTACAATGAAAAGGAGACCTTGGTTTGTAAGCCAAGCCGGCTGAGTGAGTTTTTGTATTTTTCAGGAAGGAAATGCCTTTTCCTATGTGTTATGTGAGGCTTTTTGCTTTGAATGGGCCCAGCAATGAACTGAACTCAAAGGAGACATAATAAGGGACAAATTTCTAGGGTCTCTTCCTCTCTTTCCTCTGCCTCTGAGGCCTGGCATTCTTTAGATCTTGGGTAGATCCCTTGAGCATTGCAGGAAGGTAAATGACCAGTTTCCTTGACATAGAATCCTTCCAGAAGGAAGGCATGACTGCCCTGGCTAGGTACACTCATTGTTTCATGACATTGTCCAAGAAGACTTTTCGGTGTTTCACGTTAGCCCCTTTGCTTGGCATCTTAAGGTCATTCCTTTTGTTTGGTTTTCAGTTTTTTTTTTTAAAAAGGGGGTGGGGTAAGGAGACATGGAGAATGATGTTTACTGCTCTGAGCTATAATATGCTTCATAATCTAAACACGTAAATACTAAGTCATTTCTCAAACCTCCTTGCCAGGCAGAATATTTATTCCCTATGGTTAGATCATCATCACATCTCTTGGTTTTTTTTACTACATGCTCCTTCTTACCATGAGTGTAATTCGTTGTAACCCCACAGAGGTAGTTGCCAAATGTAATAACAAAGCAGGATTTCCTTTGTGGTACCCATTAGGTTATACTACAATAGCTCTTCGTATGTTTCTTTCTCCACCCTTGAATACGCCACCTTGACTCAGAGAGACAAAGATACTGAATCACCCCTGTCCTCTCCCCATGCCTGGTATACAACAGGGCTCCTGGATAGAATAGAATGGAGAGCAGTATCTAGGAATTGTTGGGATACCAAACAATGCCAATAGAGGGGCCTGAAGGATGATTGATGCTCTTTAGAGAATACTTTAACTACTTTTATGTCAGGGGATTTTCTTTTGCCCAATGAGGAAACACACAGATAAACAGATCTATAAAAAACAGATCTATAAAAAAAAAGCACTCAGTGGTAGAGCGCTTGCCTTGCATGCCTGAGGCCCTGGGTTCGATTCCTCAGCACCACATAAGTAAAAAGAAAAAAGCCGGAAGTGGTACTGTGGCTCAAGTGGTAGAGTGCTAGCCTTGAGCTGAAGAGCTGAGGGACAGCACCCAGGCCCAGAGTTCAGGCCCCACGACCAGACCCACCTCAAACAAATAAACAAAAAACAGCCTAATATGCTATAAATATAATATGCTATAAGAATATTAAGCCAAGAAAGTCTCTCTCCCTCTTTTTTTTTTGTATGTGTTCTTTGGGAGTGGGGTGGGTATAAGCAGCAATACAAAGTAAATCCTGACAGACTGTTCAGTTAACACAACCCTTTTTTCTCCAACTCAGTCCTCTTTCTCAGCCTGCTTGATAACTGCACCTTCAGCCTTCCTTCCTCTCTTCCTTCCTCATGCCCTAAGCCCTTCCCCCCAAGGATGTATACATTTTTATGGTTATTGTTAGTTTGTAATGAAGCAGGCCTGCTTCCTCATCTTTCATGCTTGTAGGCACAACTACTCAGTTAAGCCTCTGCTTAGTATCTTCGTCTGCTACCAACTCAGGCATCCAGTTAGGACATGGGGAATTCCAGTACTGTGTAATTGTAAGCCTCTCTGTGTGGCTGTCACTGGGACACGTTGTGCTTCAGAAGGGGAACACTGGAGAGATGACATATTTTTTCTCTGGTCAGACATGTACTTATGGTATTACTAAACCCTATTTCTCCCAGAGCATAAACGTTCATGTAAAATTATCCTCCAAATAGACCAGAATGGGGGTTCCTAAGTTAAGATTAAAAGGCATCCAGTAGTCCCTATAGTTGCTGCACATGGAAATTGGGGTGGGGGAGCTCTGGAAAGGACTTTCTCAAGATTGGAAAAAGTTGTGCATTTTGGTTTGAGGCTTATTTTCTGCTTTTAGAGAAAAAAATGCCGGGCATTAGTGGCTCATGCCTATAATTGTTTATTACTCAGAACCTGAGATCTGAGGATTATGGTTCCAAGCCAGCACTCGTAGAAAATCCATGAGACTCATCTCCAACTAAAACATCAAAAAGCTTGAAGAGAGCTGTCATTCTAGAGTCCTAGTTTTTAGGGAAAAAGCTAAGAGATAGTGCCCTGACCCAGAGTTCAAGCAGTAGTATTGACACAGTGAAAGAAAGAAAGAAAGAAAGAAAGAAAGAAAGAAAGAAAGAAAGAAAGAAAGAAAGAAAGAAAGAAAGAAAGAAAGAAAGAAAGGAAGGAAGGAAGGAAGAAAGGAAGGAAGGAAGGAAGGAAGGAAGGAAGGAAGAAAGTGAGAGAGAAAGAGGGGGAGGGAGGGAGGAAAAGAAAGGAAGGAAGGAAAGAGAGGGAGGGAGGAAGAAAGAAAAAGAAAGGAAGAAAAAACAAAGAAAAGGAAGAAAGAGAAGCAGAAAAAAGAAAGAAAAAAAGAGAGAAAGAAAGCACATCATTTTCTTTTTGCCGTACCCCTCTCCATCTAATGTAAGAAGATCCCGTGCTTGAGAATTATCAGGAAAAGTCTCTATACACTCCTAAGTCTCTGGCTTCTTCAGGGCACACAGACACCTCCCCTTTCCAGAATTTCCACCCCCACACATTCCCTTCTCAGCCGTCACAACACACTTTGTTTTAACAAGTGTTTGGGGGCTCTGCTTCTATCACAGCGAATACACTGGTTCTCATTGGCTTCTCTTAGTCCTCTCTTGGAAGCCAACTGCTGCCTCATAAAACAGCAAGAAGCAATTAGAGGCTTTTAATCATTTGGCGTGTTAGAATCCTTCTGCAGGCCCATGGCTCCAGTTTCAGGGAGCATAGTCGCACTGGATTTGACCTCATCCCATCCTGATCTTTTCCCTTGAAAGTCTCTCTCGTGTTGCCTGGAAGGAATGTCACTAACTCACTCAGAAATGTGTTAGGTCATTGTCATGCAATGCAACAATACTAGAATCTCCTCCAGGAATGTCCTGGAATGGCCAAGATCGCTGGCCACTCTGGGGACAGCTCAGAGCAGTATGAACTGGGCCCCTCTGACGATTAAGGATGCTGATTTCACAAGACACAGCACTAGCCCAGGCACCATGGACTTGCCAAATTCCAAACTCTGGTTTTCCATATTAGGTAATTCTCCTTTTTAAATCATTGTACAACAGAACATGCAATGTCAGAGATTATCCCAACTTCTGGTATTAATTTATAGAAACTAACTTCTCTCCCAGGGTTGGTGAAGAATCATGGAAAGGGAGGTGATATTTTGTTCCTGGAGTTCAGGAATTTCAGTGGTAGCAACACCTCTGGCCCAGGCTCCCACTATCCATCTATTAGGTACTCTTAATCTCTGACTTCCTTCCCCAGGGCCTGGAATCACAATGAACACAAGTAAACACGCTGGAAATCACCCCTGCTCTAATGTTACAACCCAGTGTAACGCTACCCATCAAATGGGCCTTTTCTCTCCATCCATCTCACTATAATCTTGATGACTTTCCCTTGCCAATGATGACTTCAAGTCACTTTGGGCCATTGACCTCTTGAGCCATGTCCATCAGATGGATGAGCAAGCAGATCTAGATCTTGCTGCCACACCAGGCATCAAAGGATTTAACAGTTCGGATTTGACATTGTAGACACTGACCACATCATAGCACATGGCTACTCAGGCAAGGGAAAGGAATGGTAGAGAATATCTTAACAAGGAGAATCTACTGAAAGGGGCTTCTGTGAAAAAAGGGGCTCACTGAGCCCCAAGAGAAGGAGGAACAATCTCCTTGCATGTGCTGGTCGTACGAGGAAGGAATCTTCAGGTGTTCTGTCTGATTGTGACTGATAACCTTGGAAAGCAGTGTGGCCTGAGAATGGCTCCTGAGTGGGGAAAATGACCTGTGTTCCCTGCCAAGGTCACCGCGGGGCTGGGCACATTGCCACCTAATTCAGACTTGCAGCAGCAGGAACTCATGCAGTGTGCCACCTGCCCTGAACTTCTCTAAATTTAGTTGTTTGCTCCTCATGCCTCAATGGTTTGCAGCCATTGCTGGCTTTCTCCTGTCTCTCCAGCTTTGAGCTAACTCCCAATCTTTTTCTCCAAGGCAAACAGAATCTGCTCCAGGTGCTGTCCTTTCTCAGTGTAAGCAGAATCTTTTCAAGACCCCAAGAGAAAAAACAAGGAAAATCATTTTCTCCTTTCTTTCTGTTCTCACTCCAGTATGGTTTGCGTGCAGGGAGAGAGGTTGAGCCAGGGGACTGGGAACAGCCTGTTTTTTACACCAACAGCGACCAACTCTAGGATCCCTGGATTCACAATCTGTTTTCCTAGTTCTGAGCACTAATGACTCTGGCATATACAGGAGTGAGTGGAAAACTTTCCGAGGCCACAATGCAAATCTGTTGGGTAGGAGTGGATTTTAGGGTTGGAGATGGGTGTGCACTGTGACGTCTGAGGGGGAGGGAAGGGGGGGAACGGAGGGTAAACCAAGACAAAGCATATTTGCCTGCTGTTTACAGCATCCGCCCTACCTGGAAAACAAGTCTCTGCTCTTCAGCAGAGAAACTGGAGCAATCCCCTAAGGCTTTCCACTTGGTCTGGGCAGTTCCAACACCAGCATGCTCGGGGGATGTCATTTGTGGATTTGCGTAGATGGGTTTCTGATCCACAGCCTTGATGAGTACTAATTCTTATACCAAATGTCTGATTTCACTTGCTCCTTACCAGGATGAATTATGTGTTGGTTCTCACATGTCTAACTTCCATTATTCAAGAGGGCCTGGCGAGCCTCTATCTCTCTCCCTTTTCCCCTCTATTTATCTACTTAAAAAAAAAACTTTTTTTTTTTTAACATCAGTCTCCAGACTAATCTTTTAAACGCCAAGCACATTTGCATTCCCAGGTGCCTGAATGGCTGCTGCTCAGAGATGGTAAGTACCATCTCTGGTACTTACTCTGGTACTCATCTCTGGATGAGCCGCAGGTGCTCTCTTATTGCTTTGTCCTGTTGGCTCCCATTTCCTGAGAATTCTTTACTGCTGTGTGCCTGGCCCTCCTAGTTTATGGGCATGCTGGAGGGGAGAATTTCAGACAGGGTTTCCTTTTGTATCCATCAAAGCACAGTGGTTTGTACACAGTAGGTGCTTTGAAGGATTTGGGGGTCTGGGGAGGAGACGCATTACCTAGTTTCAGTCGCTCCCGAGCAAACTCCCACTTGCTGGCATCATAAGGGAGCCGCTCGCACTGCTCATCCAGGGGAACTTCATCGGGGTCCATGATGATCGACAGGTAGTCAGTCTTTACCTCAGAAGAAGACTGAAAGGAGAAGAGACCTCAAAGTCACCACAAAGAAAACAAACCTCAGATATCCAATTTAAAACAGTACTTGGTAGCTGGGCACTGATGGCTCATGCCTATAATCCTAGCTACTCAAGAAGTTGAGCTCTGAGGATTGCCATCCAAAGCCAGCCTGGGCAGGAAAGTCTGTGAGACTCTTATGTCCACTTATCCACCAAAACACAGGATATTGGAGCTCTGACTCATGTAGAGCACTAGCCTTGAGTGAAAAAGCTAAGAGACACTATCCAGGATCTGAGTTCTAGACCCAGTACTGACACAAAAATAAAATAAAATAGTACTAACACCTGCTGCTCCCTGGGGTCATTTGGTTGCAAATGTGTGTCAGGTACAGAGAGTGCCCCTACACACACACACACACACACACACACACACACACACACACACACACACACACACACACATATCCTTGGGTGTGCAGTTTCTATGATACAACTTTCTTTTCTCACACAACATTTCTACTAGTACTGGCTTTCACATCCCATATTAAATAAGTGTACTCTCAAATTCTCCAGTGACCTTGTATATGTAAAGTATTTCAGGAAAATTCCAAACAGTGGCTAAAAATAGCTTTCCATGGCATTCTGTACAATACAGATGGGCAGCCAGCCAGTGGGGGACACTGTGGCTTTTCTACGTTTGTAATCAAGGCAAGACACTGGGTGCCAGTGGCTCACATCTGTAATTCTAGCTACTTAGGAACTGAGATCTGAGATTGTGAGTTGAAGCAAGCCTCAGCAAGAAAAATCCATGAGACCCTTATCTCCAATTAACAAGCAAAAAGCTAGAAGTGGTGTGGCTCAGGTGGTAGGTTAAAAGCCTTGAGTGAAAAAGACAAGTGAGAATGTGGGGCCATGAGTTCAAGCCTCAGTACTGGAACACACACAAAAATAAATGAAATCAAATCAAATAATAAAGGCCAGATGGGGCAAAGTAAACCCAAGGGCCCTTATGAAATACAAGCAACACTCAAGGACAGACCTCTTAGTTACATTTCCCTTCCTCGAAAGGCTATTGACTCCATTAGTGAGATGAGCATAAAGCTTATCCTATTCTCAGAACTGTTTTTTCTAAGAAATGGAAGTTGATCATTCCAAAGGCTAAGGAGTAAAACGGGACTTAAGACATTCCCAGGACATTCTGCATCTATTAGACCATTGGTAAGATATCAAGTGAATAAGATAGGGATGTGCCTTGAAGTGCTTGTTTTTTTGGTAACACAAATCAAGCCCAGAAAATACTCTTTTAGTCACAGCATAGATAATTAGATTTGCATTTATTGGCAGATCCATTTCAATGAGTTCATTTCCTATTAGTGGACGAATTTACAGCATCCGTGCCTACATTTCTGAAGGCAGACTCTTGAGCAACAGAAAGGATTCTTGCCTAGAAGTGAACATCCCTGAGGTGATTTCAATGAAGTTGGGGCCCTCCTTTGGGACTTTTTCCCTCACCAGGCTCAGAGCTGGAGTGGGGAAGACAGCCTTTCCATACATGCCATTTCTCATTGCCACATGCTTCAGCTCTTACTCACCCCGTTACAGACTGCCACAGCTCACCTCATCCATCACTTATAATCGTCCTTCTCACAAAAATTATCACTGAAATGTGTAACAAATAGCCTAAGACAGAAAGGCTTGACTGGCTTCATCAAGGATGGAAATGAACGATAGGAAACTCATTCATCATGAACTGCATCTACCATTGGTGTTAGACTATTAGGGACCAGCCAGCCTGTCAGCCTGCAGAAGAGTATAACTTCTTCTACCAGCTGCTGGGTGTTCAAGAAACTGGAATAGTTGTGTGTGTGTGTGTGTGTGTGTGTGTGTGTGTGTGTGTGTGTGTGTTGCACATGCATGCATGTGCGTGAAACTTGGGCTTGGATTAAGAGCTGGGGCACACTGGTCCTGAGCTTAATTGGAGACAAGAGCCTCATGGGTTTTCATGCTACAAACTGAAATCCTCAGATCTCAGCCCCTAGAATAGCTAGGATTACAGGTGTGCACCACTGATCACTTTTATGACTAAATGTTTCAATTCTAGAATGGTCCAAGATTGTAAGAAAAGTCTCCAACCCTCAAAGAGCACAGGATAGCTGAAACCTAGCATGAAACCTAGAATGAACCTTGAGTTCATTCAGGATGTTGGCACGGATGGTGGCAGTAATATTGACAGAGGTTAGGGAACAGGTCCAGGGTAGCGGTGGTGGTGGTGGTGGTGGTGGTGGAGGTGGTGTGTGGAAGTATCTCCCATGTAGCATCAATGGGATTGTGTAGTTTTCTCATTAGGAGAGATACCACACCCAGCTTAAGTCAGGGCTTCGGCAAAATGTTGACAAATATTTATTCTTGCCATTGACATGAGCGTTGAACATTTTCTAGGCTCTTGGCATAGAGGCCAACTGCCTGGATTTGAGTCATTGCTGGACTTCTGAGCAGCCACATAACCCGGGGCAAGTGGCTGACCCCCTCTGACACTGTTTTCCTTATCTGTAAAGGAGTGATAGTAAGGTACTTATCTCCTGGGGTGGTTGTGACTATGAAATGAAATAATCCACATAAAGCTGTTAGACTGGGACCTGGTTTATAGCAAACATCAAAAAGTGCTCATTCTAACACTGGCACATGGCAGGGATAAAAGAGGAAAATATATACACTCCATATCAAATAAGGAATTTCCTTTGCAGTGAAACCACGTAGAAGTATTTTTGGATTCCTTGCTCCTCTTGCCTCCAATTGTTTTGCCTTCCCTCTCAGTCCTTGTTGATTTTGCTCCTCCAGGCTCTTTCCCAATCAGGAGTGTGGACTGTGGCAGTGTAGGGAGACGCAGGATGGACCGTGATTTTCTATTTTCCTACCAGCTACAACTTTCAACGTCTGCCCCACGCTTGGCTTTGTATATCCTCTACAGGTTCGGCAAGTCTTGCTTTTATATTTTCCCAGATAAAGTGTTTTCTTTTAAAAAATCATTACATGGCTGTTCCCAGTGGCTCACTCAGGAGGCTGAGAAATGAGGATCATGATTCAAAGCCTGACTGGGCAGGAAAGTCCAAAAGACTTTTATCTCCATTTACCAGAAATCCTAAGGTGGAAGTGTGGCTCAGGTGTTAGAGCTCCTTGAGCAAGAAACCTAAGGTGCAGAGCTCATGCCCTGAACCCAAGTCCCAGAACTGGCACAAAATAAACAAAACTAACCAAAAAGACCTGAAAAAAAATTATTACATAAAAATTTTGTTTCCTTGCCAGGCGCTGGTGGCTCATGCCTGCAAGCATAGCTACTCAGGAGGCTGAGATCTGAGGATTGCAGTTCAAAGCCATCCTGGGCAGGAAAGTCTGTGAGACTCTTATTCCCAATAAACCACTCAGAAAACTGGAAATGGTGCTGTGGCTCAAGTGGTAGAGTGCTAGTCTTGAGCTGAAGAGCTCAGGCTCAGTGGCCAGGCCCAGAGTTCAAGCCCCATGACCAACAAAAAGAAAAAAAAAGTTTCTTCTGAAAAGTAATGGCTCTATCACGTCTCAAAACCAACTATTCCATCAGGCAAAAGGCTGTTGTGACACATTTACTATAGGGAGTGCCTGGGGGGAGCATGCCTTTGAACCATGATCCTAGATCTCAGCTTCTGGAGTAGCTAGGATTACAGGTGTGGGCCACTGGTGCCTGGCTATCTACCATCACTTCTTACTTGGACTACTTCCTATAAGCCTTCTCTTAGGTGTCTCTATTTACTCTTCCTTTCCTGGTCCATTCTTCTCACAGCAGCCCAGGTAATCTCTCCAGACACATATTACTTAATATCCCTCCTTCCTTAATGCTTTCAGAATATAGACTCTTCTTGCCAAGGCCCAGCCTGGCCAGGTTTTGCAGTCTGATCCCGACCTTACCTTGGCAGCCTCACCCCCTAGCTGCTGCCCCTTGTTCTTCCCACGGCGGCTTTATTGATCCTGGTGGTGTCTCATTCTCAGTGTATTCCCTCGCCTGCCCCAGCCACAGACATTCTGTTCCCTCTGCAATGCCTCTTCTTCCCTCCTTTGCCAGACTTCCTCTCTGACACAGCTTTGGGTCAGCCAAGTCTTTCAGGGAATGTGACATGTTAGTCTGACACTGGATAATGTGGTTTGTCACAAGTCAGTCTCCTCCCAGACTGTACCCAGTGGCACTTACCTATCACTGTCACCAGGACTGGCACTCTGCACTGAATAGGTAAAGAGTAAATATTTCAGGCATGAATAAATGAATGAATAAATGAATGGATTTTACTCTTCCCATTGGGTTGTGGTGAAGCAAGTCACGTTGCATACCAAACTGTAGATCCCACAGTGTTACAGTAGGGCCCAGACTATGCAGAACAATACATACTCAATATATTATGGACACACAATAAAAGATACGTTCCTTACTTATATGTCCATAATATTCCAGAGCCCAGGAAGAGGTGGGTTTTTGTTGTCCTTTCCTTGTATTATAGAGAGTGAAGACAAAGAAGACTTCACAGGACCCATGCTCAATTTAATTTTAAAGATTCTGTATCAGGGTTCAGGTACAGTGCTCACTATAAATGGCAGAGCGGACAGATTAGAATAGTTTAAAAACAGAGAGCATAATGTTCTTACCCTTTTCAGTTTTCGGATAAACAAAGTCAGCAGGAGCCAGAAGAGGGTGGCCGCCACACAGGTACACGTTAGAGTGATCAGCTCCAAATTAGACTTGTCTGAGGTTCCTGGAGAAAGACAATCACCAAGATGGCGGCTTACAAAGAAATCTTCCAAGCTAGGTGTGGCAGTGAACGCTTGTGAACCCAGCACTTGAGACACACTGAGACTGAGACCATGGTTTGAGGATAGCTTGAGTTACAGAGTGAATTTGAGACCAGCCTGATGTATGTAATGAAACCATGACTCAAAAAGCCAAACACCAAAACCAAACCAAACCAAACCACCACCACCACCACCACCAACAACAAATGCAAACCAAACCAAATCAGAAAAGAAGAAATGCTCAGAAACATTCAGGCTGTCTGTGTTTTAGAAAAGAGACCAATATTCTTAAGTGGTTTACCCCGGTGAAGGCCATTTCCTGGCTCAGAATGAGTCTCTGGGATAGACTTACCTTTTAAGGCTTATGGTATGACAAGGAACATAGTAGTACTAAAATGAACTCACACATGAAAGACTTTCCAGAAATTCTGCTCTTGAGTTTGCAAACTTTGCAATCCCAGAGATAGCTAATTAAAGAAAAAAATCAAAGGAGAAATTAAAAATGTGACAAAATTAAGGCAGGAACAAAAGCTCCTTCAAGTGCTAAATCTGGAATATGTTAAATCTCCCTAATGGGTTTTAGAGGAAATTCTAAAGAAAAAGAAAAAAAAATGACATAAAAGAGATCCTCTGGGACTCACAAAGTTCTTCAAAGTAGATTTTAAAAATAAAAATAAAACTCAAGGACTGTCACAATAGCCTGCTTTGCTCCTTTTGGGACAGCCACTCCAACCCACCCACAGTCCTGCTCCTGGCAGGCTTAGCTACGCCTGACTTTGTCAGCAGCTGGCTGGGCGGGCTGAAAGAAGACACAAGGACTGTTGGGCTAGATCCTCCTTGGGATTACAAAGCTCTAAAGCCAAACAGTGCTACTCAAGACCAAAAAGAAAAGACCCAAAGTATTCAAATCATGTCTCCAGAAAGTGACTCTGGAATTTGTAAAGAAATGCCCCAAGGGAGGGCACTGATTCCAGGGGACAGTTCCCCTGGAATTGTAAGCAATGTCCTCACCCTTTTCCATTAAAACAAGACAGAGGTTTACACTAAGGGAAGCCAAGAGATATTTTCTTACGCGTGATGATGAGGTGTTGAACAATGACTGTGTTCCCATGACCACCCTATGAGTAGGTAGGTGGCAATGTATAGCAGTTCCCTAGGTGAGGATTTTGTCTTCTAAGTTCTTTGTTTCAATTCAGCATACAGGTGCTAAATCCTGCCTCAGGCAAGGAAGGCAGGGACTGGATGGAGTAAGAGGAGTTGCTACTTTGTGTGTGTGTGTGTGTGTGTGTGTGTGTGTGTGTGTGTGTGTGTGTGTGTGTGTGTGTGTGTGTGTGTGTGTGTGTGTTGGTTGTGGTGTCTGAACTCTGGGCCTGGGCACTGTCCCTCAGCTCTTCAGCTCAAGGCTAGCACTCTACCACTTGAGCCACAGCACCACTTCCAGCTTTTTCTGTTTATGTGGTACTGAGGAATCGAACCCAGGGCCTTATGCATGCAAGGCAAGCACTCTACCACTGAGCCACCTTCCCAGCCAGGAGTTGCTACTTTTAAAAAGCCCCTAACAAATCAATTCACTTTTTAAAAAGCTTCAGAGGAGCTGGGTACTGTTTCATGCCTGCAATCCTATGTACTCAAGAGGCTGAGATCTGAGGATTGTGGTTCCAAGCTAGCCTGGGCAGGAGAGTCCCTGAGACTCTTATCTCCAGTTAACCGGAAGTGGAAATGTGGCTTAAGTTGCTGAGCACCTTCCTTGAATGGAAAAACCCAAACAAGAGTGCAAGGCCAGGATCTGCAGAGACAGAGGCAGAGGTTGACATTGTAGGTCATGGGAACAGTCCATGAGGGCCATTGCAGTAAGACAGGTCCCACAGCATAGAGGGTTTGGAGCATCTGAATGAGATTGCATGCTAAAATAAATGCTACAGGCGGTCAGAGACCGTGAGGGTCCCCTGTCTTGCATCACTGCAAATGGACACATTGGAAAACTGTGGATAACAGCAATGGTACTCACTGAGTGCTTGCTATTCTGGCACTCTGATAAGGATGGGCATGTATGTGTTCACCTTGATCTATGAGCTGGATAATGACCATTTTATGAGTGAGGAAATTGAGACATAGAGTGATTAAGACTCTTGCTCAGTCACATAGTCTGCAAGTGGTGGGCCTGCGATATAAACTCAGATAATTTGACTCAGTTTGCTTAATCACCATGCATCTCAGAGCACACCACTTCCTCCTCCTCTTTTTATCATCTGGGCCTTTATAAGTACTCCATTAACCACTTCTGATTGGCCATGTTCCCTGCCATAAAGTGTCTTCAGTTTGAAGGGGAAAAGGACATGTCCTTTCTCATCCAGTCCATCAGAGTCTTGCCCATGCCACTTTCACATCTTAGGAAACTGTTACCACTTCTCCTCCTCCACTATCACTGCCTACTGGACAGCTGCTGTAGCCTCCTCCTCAAACTTCACTGCCTCTACCTCCTCCATTCCTGCAGCAGGATGCTCTTTAGTTTGCATTTTTATTTGTTTGTGTGTGTTTGAGTTGCGCATGTACGTGTGTGCGTGTGTGGATACTGGGGCTTGAACTCAGGGCCTGGATATTATCCTTAGCTTTTTTGCTTGAGGCTAACACTATCACAGAAGCCACAGACTGGTCTTGTCAGGTCACAGATCCAGTCCTGGTGTTCTTTTGTCTGGATTCTAGCACTTGCTAGTGCCAGGCTGGGTGGGTTGCTCAGTGGTGAGCCATGTGCTTAGCATACTTCAGGCAGTGTTCTGTCTGCACCATCACAAAAACATTAAGTAAATCCTCAGATCTTTCCTTTCCTTTTCTTTTTTTCTCTTTGTGCTAGACTTGGGACTTGAACTCAGAACCTAGGCCTTTGGCTCAAGGCTAGTGCTCTACCATTTGAGCCTTAGCTTCACTTCTGGATTTTTTGGTGGTTAATTGGTGATAAGCATCTCAAAACTTTCCTGCTCATTCCTGCCCAGGTTGGCTTTGAACTGCAATCCTTAGATCTCAGCTTCCTGAGTAGCTAGGATTATAGGTGTAAGCTACCAGCATCTGATTAGATATTTTATTTATTATTTTATTTTTTAAATATTTTATTGTTATTGTAGAGGTGATGAACAGAGGGGTTACAGTTACATAAAACAGGTAATGAGTATTTTTCTTTTTGAACCATGCCAACCCTTCCTTCATTCTCTCACAGTTTTACCCTCCTGTTCCCACCCACAAGTTGCTTAGTTTATTTTCAACATAGTGTCTACTGAGTACTACTGTATTTGTTCACCCTTTGTCCCTTTTCTGTCTCCCCCTCTTGTCCTCCCTATTAGTTTTATTTTTTGAAGGTAATGGGACATGACCTCAGAGCCTCATGCTAGCTGGTCAGGCACTCTACCACATGAGTTACACATCTCAGCCCTAGTATTTTCTATTTTATTATTTGTTTGTTTGTTCGTTTATTTTTGCAGTGCCAGAGATGGATTTTATAACTTTACACATACTAGGCAAGCCCTCTCCTACTGTTATATTCCCCCCCCCCACTCTTCCTAGGTTATTTATACCCAGCCTTGGCTATCGCTTCAATTTCATCTGCTGGCCAGATCCTGTTCCTCTTACCTCATTCCTCAGGATGAGTGAATGAATGGATAAGTTTTGTTTCGCTTATCTCCAAAGAGTCTCATGAGGCTTTCAAAGAATACAGGGTCAAATCCCTGTTCTTGCATGTTAGCTCATTAAACATAGCCTACCACCTAAGTCTCAGATCTGTTCTAGAGGCTGGTGCACAGTAGTACTTGATAAGATGGTAGTGGGCATGTATGATTGTGTATGTATGATTATGTATATGTGAGTATATATGATGTATATGTTCTGTACAGCAGCAGAGTACAGGACCAAGGATCTTTGGCTCTTGCCACATTGCCAGTGTTTAGGAGAATATAGAATGCCTGGCACATAGAAGACACCCTGAATACAGTCACTGAGTCAATTTGTGGACTTGGCTCCACTTGCTGTCTGTCAGTTTTGGGGTTGAGACTGAGCACAACTTTTGCTGAGATTGAGAGTAACTTCCAAAGTATGGTCACCTCCTCTTTCGCTATGCATCCTCAATGTGGGCTGAGTGTAAGCTTGAGATCATAGGCGTTTGGATTTCTTCTGCAGGTTGATGGTGAATGCTGCTGTGTGACCTGCCCAAGACACAGCTCAGTGACCTCTGGCTGTCACAGATGCTGATAGCATCTTGATACATACTACTGCCTGTGTGGACCCTCTACATGTACTTTCCCCATGGAATGTGCTGCAGGAAGCCCCTCTGATTGTGGGAACTTTCTCCCTGCATTTTGTGGGGCAGGAAACTGACCCCAAAGTCTAATTCCACAGTCCTTACTCAAGCAACATTCCTTTCAGAGGGAATGTGTTTGGGTGCAAACACTTCCACATGGAAGGAGTAACTTCATGAAAAAAAGTCCCCCCAGATGAATGTGTCTTGGGCAGGAAAGATCTATTTAATGTTAACATTCATCATTACTTAATGAAAAATAATCACATTTTTACAATGCATGTATACTCTTCTCTCATTTGATGGCTTCATCTCCACCTTTTCTTTGAGGAGACTAATTTAAGCAAGATCTCAGGTGTCTACTCAGTAGTCAGACGGCCATTCATTGGCTTAAACCCAGCTTGGCCTCGCTGGTTGAGAGCTGAAGAGCTCAGTCTATGCGAGAGCATAGCTGCATGTGGCAAGGAAAAGAAGGCCAGTGGAAACATAGGTGGGACTTGACAATAATTAGGAGTGAGTGCGGGTTCTCAGGGACATCATTCCTACACAGTGTGTGCAAAGGGGCAGTAGGAGGATATAGGACAAGCTATTTTTATTTATGATTCTGACAAGAATGTGGGCAATTTGAGGAGTGTATGATAATTGTGCCTTTGATTACTGCCGCCGTAGAATAGAATATTCCACATCAGTTCCCCTCCTAGACTTTATCCCTCTTGGAATAGAAAGGGCAGGTGCCACATCGGGTAGACAGAGGGTATTCAAAGTCTCTACAACTATACAGTGTCCTGAGACTTTCTGATGGTAATGGCTCTCTGTATATACAGCCTGGGTCAGATGGTCTGGTAGCTCACACCAGCTCTGGCACGTGGCATTCTTATGGCATCAGACTGCTAGAATTGTAGGCAACAGAGCTAATAACTCAGTTCATTAGCTATAACAGTTTCCCAAGAAGAGAAATATCAAGACAAGTGGGTATAGTGGCCTATAATTTCAGCTATTTTGGAGGCAGAGAGAGGAAGATTTCAATTTGTGGTCAGCCCAAGCAAAAAGATTACATAGAAAGATTCAATCTTAAAATAATAAACTAGACATGATGGAATATGCCTTTAATTCCAGCTATTTTGAAGGCAGAGATGGGAGGATTTCTATATAAGCCCAGCCCAAGCAAAAAAGATTAGAAAGATTCTATCTTAAAAATGAGCTAGGCATGGTGAAATATCCCTGAAATTCTAGCTACTCAGCAAGCAGAGGTAGGAGGATTGAAGTCCAAGGCTGGCCAGGACAAAAATGTATGAGATCTTAGCTGAAAAATAAAGTAAATCAAAAAGAACTGTGATGTGCCATGGATCAAGTCAGTAGAGTACTTTCCTATCAAATACAAAGCCCTGAGTTCAATCCCAAGTACTGCCAAAACGGAGGGAAGGAAGAAGGGAAGGAAGGAAGGAAGGAAGGAAGGAAGGAAGGAAGGAAGGAAGGAAGGAAGGAAGGAAGGAAGGAAGGAAGGAAGGAAGGGGAGTAGCAAAAAAAAAAAAAAAGAAAGCAAATGAATGAATGATCAAATGAACACCTTGGCCCAAAGCCTGCCTTAACTCAGACTAAGCACCGAATCTATTAGGAATTGGCAAGAAGCCATTATGTGACTCAGAGAATAGTTGGGTCACATAGACAAGAACAAGAGCATCATGCCTCAGTTTCCTCATCTTTAAGTAGTAGAGAGAAAAGTGTCGCAGGTAAAATGTATACATCTGCTATAAGCTATTTGAAGGCTGCTTCTTTTACTTCTTTTTCCCCTCCCCCCACTTTTTTTTTGAAAATTACATTTTAGATCTCAAGGGAAGGATAGTGGTTTTTTTCCCCCCCCCACATCCAATTATGTTGTATGTATCACAATTATTTTCTGCCTAAAACAATTCAGATTGACACAAGTACTTTGCTTTTTTTTTTTTTTTGCCAGTACCTGAGCTCCTACTTTCCCTGAGAAAGTTGCCTGGCATAACGTGATGGTTGTAGGTGTCCTCTGGTTCTGTTGTTATTGTAATTTCTGGTAACTCAATATAGGAACAAAACTTCATTTTCCATGTCTACCATTGACAACCCAGAAATTCTCAATAAAAACTATGTAGGGATGAGAAGAATATGAATCAGCCACACCTAGCCCTAATTCTTGGGGTTCCTGACCAACTTAGGCGAATCAAGCAGTATCATTTCTTCTTATGTCTAAATCCCAGGTCCCAGTTATGATGTGTTTTCACTACAGTTTGCTGAAGTACAAACTTGGCCTGCAGACCTTTCTGACTGCTTAGACATCTATGTACACCAACATGAGCCCCCTCTTAAGGACAGTAACTTATGAAATACTGAATTCAGATTATAGTTGAAGTTTGTTTGTAAGAGTAATTTTAGGTAAAGATATTTAGATTTGCTATGTGTCACAGTATTTCTGGAGCACAACGTTATTAAAATAAGGTAATCTTAAGTCAAGCAAGGGTTCTGTTGTTTGGATCACTATGTGTGTGACCTTCCTTCAGTTTAGGCAAAGTATGTGACATAGTTGGGTTGAAATGGAACTTCGTATGTCATATGGTTAAACCCAATGTTTGCTAATAGTAGAGAACTCTGTTTCAACTCTGTCAATCCTTCCTACAGCCCTGAAAGGATTATTATCATTATTTATTTATGTATTTATTTTTGGTGCCAGGTATCTACCACTTGAACTACATCTTCATTTCCAGCTTTTTGCTGGTTAATTGGAGATAAGAGCCTGTAGACTTTCTTGCCTGGGCTAGCTTTGAACTATGATCCTGGGATCTCAGCCTCCTGAGTAGTTAGGATTACAGGTGTGAGCCACCAGAGCCCAGCACAAGCACCTTCTTCACCACTATGTTATGCTGCCTTGGACTTGGACAGTAGAGTACCTTGGCTAACCATGTTTCCAATTCTCAGCTCTGCCACTAGAAAGTATGACCTTAGTTGTATGATCTTGACAAGTTGTTTTGCTTTGCACAGAATAGGATTGTGTCAAAAATAAACCAACAAGACAGTGCAGGCTTCAAACAGTATACTGCATGTTTAGTAGTTATACGATGTAATTACATAGATCCAGGCCTTCACAGAAATGAACACTTCTGTGATACTATATGCTGATTCACAGCAGAGAGGAATTAGGATGGGTTTTCGGTTTTCGTGTGTGTGTGTGTGTGTGTGTGTGTGTGTGTGTGTGTGTGTGTGTGTGCTTTTTTGGTGTTGGAGATAAAACCTAGAGCTTTGAGTTTGCTAGGCAAGCATTTTACCACTGAGCTGTATCTTAGCTCAAAACTGCCTTTTTTGTTGTTTTGTTTTGAGAACTATCTACAAAGAGTTCAATCCCTAACTGTATTCTGGCACCATTTTTTGGATTCTTGCTTAAGGGAAAATTTTTGTCATTGTCTGGAGTTGAAATAAGATGTACATATCCCTGAGCCTCGATCCCATGTGTGGAGGTAGTAAGCAGGAAATCCCTCAGTTTTGAGCAGTTATATCCAAAGGAGAGACATTTTTGAGGTTTGCCAATACCCATGAGAGAACAGCATCAACCGCACCATACTCATGTGAATTTGTTTATCACACCCATTCTCAATGCCAGGAGAGATATGGGAGTGAATGTGGAGGTAGAATTCAAGAAGAAAGTGCTCAGGTGGAGTCCAGGTAGGGGTCAGAGGAGGGTCATAAAAGAACTGAGAATTGAAAGCTGGCTAAAGGTAATCAAATTGTAAAAGCTAGAGACTCAGGGCGGTTTGATTTTGAGCTTTCTTTTTTTTCTTGACTCTTGAAATGTTTATTAGAGAACATAGTGTATGCTTTCTATTGAATGATTCTTATCTCAAATAAGCAGTAGTGTGCAGTTGTTGTGGCACAGACTGCAATTCCCACCATGGCCATAAGTATTGAGACTACTGGGTCCTGAGGAAGGTATTCTATATCTTTGTCATCTACCTGTTATTCTCAATGCATGTTCACAATGGCATTTGCTCTTAAAATTTGTGCCCTCCTGTGTAAATAATGAATGATGAACTAGTAAGGCCCAAATCTGTTATAAGAAAGGCCTTGCAGATGGTATGGTTGCTATTGTTATTATTATTATTATTATTATTATTATTATTATTATTATTATTATTATTATTATTATTGTCGGTCATGGGGCCTGAACTCTGGGCCTGGGCGCTATCCCTCAGCTCTTCAGCTTAAGGCTAGTGCTCTACCACTTGAGCCACAGCGCCACTTCCAGTTTTTCTGCTTATGTGGTATTGAGGAATTGAACCCAGGGCCTCAGGCATGCAAGGCAAACGCTCTACCACTGAGCCACCTTCCCAGCCCCTGGTGTGGTTTATTATTTGCAACCATTAAGTGAAACTCATCATCAAATCCTTGGATGAAAATGTGCCCCACTTGCACCATCACAGTGCATTGAATGCAGAGCACTGTTTTCAGTTCAAAATGATTCTGGATGCTCACATTTTTACTGTTGGTCTCCATACTGGAGCTTCCCCTTTGAGGGCTGCACGTGTACTCAGGCCCCATCCAAACCAAACAAGACCTGTGATTATTTAAAGAAGCTACTTTGACTCCACAGTCCATTCATCCTTTGCAGATATAAAAATAACACATTGTTTTATCTATGAGTATAAGAATCCTTTTTCAAAGGAAATAAAAAGAGCAGACAGTTTCCTTCCTGGCACATTCCTGAGACTCTTTAAATCTGTTAAACATAGTTACAGATACAACTCGGGTGCCTGGTTTCATTTCCCAAACTCAATTTGACAAGATAGGGTGGTGTGAAGAGATCACATGCATCTAACAGGAAATCAGACCTAAAGCTAGAGGACCAGAGTGCTCTAAATGATGATTTAGGCTCTTCAGCAGGAATCTAAGTCTAGAATTACTCAGTAGTTGATAACTACATTCACCTGTTATGGACAGCCCAGGATTGAACTTACCTGGTGAGCCCAGAGCACCTCTGTTCAAGATATTGCAGACAACTTGTACATGTGACCTCTCCTAAGTCTCAGTGGCAAATATTCTTCCTATACTAAATGATATCTTCTGTGGGGCTGAACCCTATCTCTGGGAAATCTTACGGCCATTTCCCTTCCTTCAGATATCATGTGTGTTGTGTCACCTCTATGAGAATCCTCCTCAATTATTTGAAGAAAACAGTCGTGTTGTATCCCTTCTGGGCTTAATATTCTCTGTTTCTGTCTCTGTCTCATGATTATTCTATTTGTCTATCCAGGTAAATGGCTCCATTTGTTTATGCTTCTCTTACATATGGCACAGGATTTCAGATGTATTTTCATGACTGCTGACTCACGTGATCTGTTTTCTCTTCAAACTATAACTTTTTTTAACATGGCAAGCATTTTAATGATTATTGTGGAGCATACATTTTGGAAATTTACTTCAAACTGTAACAAGTTTAAACAAATGTTTATAATATAAAATAAAATAAATATATAAAATAAAATAAAACCAAACATAAAACTTGCTTCAAGTATGCCTTGCACCTAGACCAGTATTTCCCCCTCCCTTAATATATCTTTTATTTTTGACCTGCACAAACACACTTAAGAATTTGATCTTTAGCCGGGCACTGGTGGTTCACGCCTGTAATCCTAGCTACTCGGGAGACAGAGATCTGAGGATCACAGTTCAAAGCCAGCCCAGGCAGGAAAGTCCATGAGACTTTTATCTCCAATAAACCACTCAGAAAGCCGGAAGTGGTGCTGTGGCTCAAGTGGTAGAGTGCTTACCTTGAGCTGAAGAGCTCAGGGACAGTGCCCAGGCTCAGAGTTCAAGCCCCACAACTGACTAAAAAATAAAAAAGAAGTTGATCTTTGTAGTATGACATTTAGGAAATAAAATATACTCCCACCTCAAAGAAAAAAAAAAGGTTGCACATGATTATATGTCAAACGAAAGAGAGAACAGTAGAATACTCTGATAGTGCAGGTGTCATTAAAAAGGAAAAGAAAAAGCTTGAGATGCTCATTAACTCTCTATGTCTTAAGGAAGCAGGATTTTTGATGAAGTAGCTTTAAAGTCAGCAAAACAGGGGATCAATGATGGCACCTGTAATGTATGGAATATGAAATAACAAACTTTACACAAATATAGTCTAACTATAATTTTTAAGCAAACAAGTTGGGTACAGTCATTACTGTGAGAGCAGAGGAAGAAATACAGAAGAAGACAAGGGAGTAGAAAAAGAGAGGCCATGAATCACAAGTACTAATTCTGGAGAAAATTCCAGGATGACATGCCAGTCATTCAAGCTTATTATTGTCCAAGGGGATATCCATGGAAAAGGTTCAAAGTAGCTCATGGCTCACTGCCTTCTCTCTTCCTGCCTCATCTACCTGGCCAGTACACAGCCTCAAGAGGGCTGTTCCACAGGTCAGGTTACACTTCATGTTCTGTGTGTGTGTATGTATATGTGTGTGTATGTGCACATGCATAGTGTGCATGAGTCTCCAGGGAATGCTGTTACCCTTATTAGCAGCATTGTATAGTCTGTTTTATCCCAACCTACTCCCCTGTGGGAGGTGCCTACAGTGGGTGTTGATGTGGTTCACATTCACCTCAGTCTTTCAGCTATGGTTTCAAAGGCACTGAGTTTACACTTCCATAGCTTGTGGAATCCAGCACAAGTACATAAGTTAACAGCCAGTTAGTATGGCTTCTCACCATTGTTCTAAACCAGTGTATTGATCTAGATCCTTTTACTTTTTTCTGACATGAAATGGTAGTTTCTAAATGTACTAATCCTACAGAAAAATGTATTAAGCATTCCCAGGATAGAATAAAATAGAATAGAGAGCCACTGGGGGATGAGGAGCACAAAGGGAGACTGTGATAGAGAGATGGGAGATGCCAGAGGGAGAGTGGGATATGCAGTGGGAGGGCAGAGACCGTTGTGGAGAGGCCGTGAGGGGTCTGTATATGTCCTGACTCTCCAGCCATGCGATGGGTGAGCAGGGAGCTGGAGAAGGAGCCTGCAGGAGATCGTGTGTGTGCAGAGGAGGATAGGAGCAGTGGAGAGCCACTGCACGATGCTACAATGGGATGGAACACCACTGTGAATGTAGGGTGGTGGGTGAGGAGGATCAGTGGTTATATTGAAGAGATGATGGGGTTTGGATCTGCTGCAGTGGCAGCCACATGAACAGTGCAGGTGGAATCACTTCTTTTCTGAAGCCTCCAAGATAGAGGCCAGCAGACACACAAATGACCAGTGGCACAGCATTCTTTATGTCATGTGACTTTTCCCGAGAGCATGTGGAAGGAGGGAGGAGTCAGGATAAGGAATTAAGATGCAGGAATTAAGAGAAGACCAAAACGGGATAACTGACCAAAAGGGGTAAAGGTCCAGCTTTATTCTAAGACCTGTGAGCAGCTTCTGAAAAGGGAGAATGGAGGAAGGGTGGGAAAATCCAGAGGATTTTACCAACATGGACTCATGTCTTACCATGTGTCTAGATGACTGTGAGTAGCTTACCTAACCTCTCTGTGTCTCCATCTTACTCAGCGATAGATGGAGGATAACACCAGTGACTTCTTTGAATTCTTGCAGGGTTCATAGGTTAAGTATTGTTGATTCTTAGTATCCTACAGGGATACTGGTTTAAATTACTTCTTGTAATGACATATAATAATTAATACACTTGTATACACTACAGTATGTACTATGATTTTCATAGCACTTATAATGCATGACTTAGGGCAACTGGACAAGAAAAAGTCTGCACCTATTCAATATACACACAGTTGTTTTGTCCTACAGATTTTCATTCCACAATGAATGGTTGAATCTGCTGGTTTCAAACCTGTGGACCTGTATGTACTGTTCAGTGTCTAGAACAGTGGCTGGAAATAAAGATATTAAATGGATATGTTTCCTGCTGAGTACTGATGATAGGAAAGGGATATTAAAGTATGTCATATAGTTTCTGGCCTCAAAACATTTATAGCTCCATAGGGAAGAGAAGCATGATATCAAAATAAAACAAGATAATTCTAGAACTCTTGTGTGAGAGAGCAGAAGAGCCTGAGTGTTGGGCCAGCTGGAGGATGGGATATCACAGGTAGAAAGCCCTGAAGCCAGCCTCAGAAGACAAAGAAGATTCGGCTGGAATTGGGAATGGTCGGGGCTGTGGGATGCACATCACACACAAAGGCCACACGAAGCATTCTGGAATGAGTCAGATTCACCAATGGCCATAGTTGCTGGGAGGCTCTGGAGAGCAGTCATGTGACAAATCCAAGGTTCGTAGATGTCAAAAAGCATAGGTTTAAGTGAATAGCAACTAAGAAACCCACATCAACCTGGAAGGAGAAGAGAAGACCTACAGACACAGAAATGGCTCAGCTTCACATCAGGCTTCTCTGAAGCCATCAGATACCTTGACATTGCTACTTCCAGGCTCTGTGGAGCAGGTGGGACCAAACCCCTGGCAAGACAAGACAGCCATACCAGGAGTTGAGGGGTCCAAAAAGAACAGCCGCTATTCACCTTGGGTCTGCCATTGCAACCATTTGATTTCTGCTCCTCATTTCATGTCTCTCTGGACATTCATCATGAGTAGCCCACATTTCAGATGGGGTTGTGAGGACTTAGGGGAAAGCTCATTTCACTCTTAGGATGAGGCAAAGTTCCTGCTTGGCTCAGCCACTCCTGAAGGCCATATTTCAAGCCCTTGTTAAAAGACAGAGGAGGAGGTGTTCAAGGGAGATGCAAACTTAATAAGCTGGTTTCTCTATGTATGAATAGGAGAGTTGGAAGAATACCTGGAAGGATCACTTGGGGAGACAGATAGGAACACAGCTAAGGATATTTGGGCAATGCCACACTCTCATTTTTTCTGGAAGTAGACATTTGTGGAAGAGTGGTTTCAGTGTTTCAGAAGACTGAAGTCATATCCTTGTGAAAAAAAGGGAGATGGTGTTCAGTTTTAAGGGATCTGGAAGGATCTTAGAGGATTTGACTCACAATCTGTAAGCAAGGTAAGTTTCCAAGGCAAAAGAATCCAAAGTAAGAGCACATTGCCTTTGTCCCAGTTTTTCCCCCAGAAGTTCTTGAATGTTCTGAGATAGACTGGTGAGTGTTTGAAAATAAGCTATTGAACAAATTACAATGTCGGACCTCAACGTGCTATTGATATTTATCTCTAGCCGGCACCAATTTTATATTTTATGATGTTGTAAATTTTATATTTTGGATGGTTCCTTGTATTGGAAAATTGTTTTGTTTTGTTATATTGTGTTGGGGCTTGAACTCAGGGCCTGGGCACTGTCCCTCAGCTTCTTTTGCTCAAGGATAGCACTCTACCACTTGAGTCATAGAGCCACTTCCATTTTTTTTCTGTTTATGTAGTACTGAAGAATTGAACCCAGGGCTTCATGCATGCTAGGCAAGCACTCTATCACTAAGCCACATCTGAGCCCCTGTATAGGAAAATTGAAAGCGAGGTCTTAACTATTTTCCAAATGGAAGCCACATGGACTCAGCCAGGGTAGCTTTTGGCCTTTTGGTATTTTGCTGTTCAACAAGCTGAGGTCTAGAGAGAGGAAACCCTGGAATAATCTGGTTTATTATGTGTTGTTTTACTCTGGTAATAGTTTGCACCTATTCCTATTTAAAAACAAAAACAAAACAGCCAGGCACAGATGGCTCACACCTGTAATCCAAGCTCCTCAGAAGGTTAAGATCTGAGGATCACAGTTTGAAGCCAGCCAGAGCAGGAAAGTCCATGAGACTCTTGTCTCCAGTGAACCAGCAAATAGCCAGAAGTGGAGTTCTGGTTCCAGTGGTAGATCACGAGTCTTGAATGAAAAAGCTAAGGGACAGCACTCAGACCCTGATAACTTATGGAACTCAGAAAGTCAAACAAATTTAACAATTTCAAGTGTGTGGCTCCTCCCCTTGTTCCAGGGCCTCCCCCTTCCCTCTTTTTTTTTTTTTCATTCTTCTTTGACTTATTTCCTACAGGTGTAGACTGCTATGTGTCAGCCGCCCAGCAGGGAATCGTTCTTCCAGGAAGTACTTCCCCACTGAGCTCCTTCGGAGTCCAGGCTTGTGAGGATGCTAGCCCATGTCCTTGCCTTGTCCAGTGCCAGACAAAACGGGACAGCATCTTCCCAGAGCCGAGGGGAGTGGGAGGTCAGAGAAAGGAACAGACGTGGCCAGCTGGCTGCAGGGGACCCGGAGGTGGGAAGTTAAACAAACAGGGAAACAGGTGTATGCCGGGCATCTTGTTGTTTCCCTCCCAGCTGCTTACCTTGCACGGTGAGGTAGGCTGAGCTTTCTGCGGCCCCCTTCTGGTTGGTCGCTCTGCACTGATACACACCTTCATCCTCTTCTGTGACTCTCTCAATAAACAGCGTGCTGTTTCCTGGTCCTAAAATAATTCCTGAGGAGGGAGAGATGTTTGGATTAGCCAGACTGGATGACAAATGCAAACAGCTCCTTCTGTAAGCCAAGTGTGTGGCTATCCTATGCATCAGACAGGAATCCGAGCTCGCTTGACCCAGTGACCTGGTGCAGTGCTGCTCACTTGTCTCCTCTCTGTCTGGCTTTTTTTTTTCTTGGTGCCAGTTTTAGGGCTTGAACTCAGGACCTAGGGGCTGACGTTTTTTGCTCAAAGCTGGCACCCCACCACTTCTGGGTTTTGGGTGATTAATCGGAGCTAAGGAAGTGTCTCACAGACTTTCACCCCAGCTGGCTTTGAACCTCGATTCTCAGATTTCAGACTCCTGAGTAGGAGTACAGGCATGAGCCATCAAAGCCTGGCTCTGTCTAGCTTTCTACCAGCACCTTCATTACCATACAGAACTATGTACCATTGGGGAGACGTGACGGGAAGCTGCCACAGCCCTCATTGAAGTCACCAATATGGAGGAGCTAGCGGATCTAGTAATAATCACACTTACTCTGTGCTTACCCCTTGTGCTCAGCACCCTGCAGCACAGCCTCCATTCCAATACATCTCGACATTTCCAACTGCCCTAGAAGGCAACATTTTCTCTTCTTTACACACAAGGAGAATGAGTTTCCCCACAGTCAAGTAACTCACCCAAGGGCTCTATCCTAAAGCACATTTGTGGTGCGGGGTCAAGAGAAATCATGTTGATTTTGTCATGTACTTGGTGGAATCGTAATACATAGGACAGTGATAAGGAGTTTGGGCTTGGTATGAATCCATGCTATATCATTACAGCTTGGTCACTTTAGGCAAATGACTTATCCTTTCTAACTTTCATTTTTTCTCAGTCTTGTAAAAAAATATTTATTGTAGCTGCACAAAGAGGTTTCAATTCCACAAGTCAGATTGGGAGTACAATGTATCTTGATCCATTTCACCCCTTTCACTGTTCTCTCCCCTCTTTCTCCATCCCATCTGTACCCACAAGTAGTTTTCTGAATCTTAAGATTCAGAAAATGAATGGCAAAGCGCATGGCTGGTAAATGCAAGTATTAAGTTGTAAGAGCCTAGGATGATGGAGAGAATATTTTGAACTTCAGACCTTTGAAAGGCTCCTAGACCAAATACTATAAGCATGCATTTATTGCATAGTTACTCTGCTGTCAGTCTGAATTAGAAACTTCTGTGTAGCAGGCTAAGATGTGACATCTGGAGGGATGGCTAGGAAAATTAATTTCTGCAAAACATGCATACATACATACACATACATATATGTTCCTTCTGTCTCTGTCTCTATCTCACACATAAAACATCATACAGAAATTTATTGTATGAGTGAAAATGAATAAACATAGGACTATCTACTAACCAGATACAAACTCTGAGAAAGGAAAAAGTAACAAGAATGGGAATAAATCCTCAGGGAAGGCTGTTAGGAGGACAGGGCCTTAAGCCAAGGTTTGAAGAATTCTCAGAGGTTAAGTAAGAAAGGAAGGCTTGATGTTGGTAGGTCTATGCATTGAGGGGTTATTCTGGAAAAGTGATAAGTTGCTCTTGACTAAACTACGGGTTATACTTTGTCATTTAAATAGTTTATACTTCTGACTACAAAAAAATTCAACTGCTGGGCATGAGTGGCTCACACCTCTAATCCTAGCTACCCAGTAGGCTAAAATCTGAGGATCATGGTTTGAAGCCAGCCCAGGCAGGAAAGACCTCGAGCAAAAGAAATAACTTCTAGGCCCTGAGCTCAAGCCTCAGGACCTGCACACATGACCAAAAAAGATGCACTCAATTCTAGAAAATGTGAGGCCTGAACTCTGGGCCTGGGCACTGTCCCTCAGCTCTTCAGCTCAAGGCTAGCGCTCTACTACTTGAGCCACAGCACCACTTCTGGCTTTTTTCTGCTTATGTGGTGCTGAGGAATCGAACCCAGGGCCTCATGCATGCGAGGCAAGCACTCTAACACTGATCCAACTTCCCAGCCCCTAAACATCTATACTCTTATCTCCCAGCTGTATTGTATTTTTCCCTCAAGTGCTAGAGATCAAATCCCTGGCTTCATATATACTAGGTAAGCATTCTACCACAAACAGAACCCTTTTAGTCTTTTTCAAGTAGACTTTCAAAAATACAGTTTGTTCATGTGTCAACTACTTTTGAGCTCCTACTATGTACTGGGTAGTAATACTCCAGATGCTGGTGATATAATAATCAGACAAAATCCTTGTCTACAAAGGGTATAAGTTCTAAGTTTGGGAGTACTTAGTACAGAAAATGTAATTTCAGGCAACAGTAAAGTCTATGAAGGAAAACAAACCAGGTTAAGAGGATCTTGGGTGTAGGAGGAGAAGAGAGCTATGTTTAGATCAGGTACTTGTGATGCCTTCAGAGGAAGTGACCTGCCCTGTGGGATGGAAAAGAATAGGCTGGCTAAAGAGCTGTAAAACAGCATTCTAGGCTCAGAGAATGGCAAACAGATAGCCCCTTTGGCAGGAATGCTTGTTTAAGAAATAGCAAGAGCCAGATGCAGTGGCTTGCACCTGTAATACCAGCTATTTTGGCGGCTAAAATCAGGAGTATTGGGCTTGAGACCAGCTTGTGCGAAAAGTTCATGAGACTCCATCACAACCAATAAACAGCTGAGTGTGGAGGCACACATCTATCATCCCAGCTAACTGGGATTCATATATAGAAGGATCATCATCCAGGCCAAACTGAGCAAAATGTGAGTCCCTATCCGAAAAGTAATGAGAGCAAAAAAGGCTGAGGGCATAGCTCAAGTGGTAGAGCACTTGCGTAGCAAGTTTGAAACCTTGATTTCAAATCCAAAAGAAAAAAAAAAGGCAGGGTCCAGATTCTTCATGACTCCATAGTCCATGGTAAAGACTTAGAATTCTGTTCTAAGTGTGGTTAAAAATAAGGCCAGTAGAGACAGATCTTGGGGTGGAGCTCAGTGGCAGAGCGCTTCCCAGCATACATAAGGCCACAGGTTCCATCCCTAGCACTACAAGACATAAACAAAAGCTTATTGGAGGCTTCTCAGATAGTATGGCCACCAGGCGGAAATGGGAAGAGCAGATGGTGGCTTCTTAAGTCTTCCAAGGAGAGCAATGGTGGCGTGAATCAGTGCAACAAGAGATAAAGGGCTCTGGAGAGTGCTTTTGGCTCGTGTATAAACTGGTGTGTGATATGTGAGAAGTCACAACAGGTGGATGTGCAGGTGAATGGTTTAAGCATGAGAAAATGATGATGGAAATGATTGTGGGAGAGCAGTTTGGAGGAGACACATCAAGGGGTTTGCTGTGGTCTGCACACTTTCAACTCCAGATGGGTATTGCACATGTAAAGGGAAAAAGGGAACCCAAGGAGATGTGGATGGAGTCAGCGCACAGAAAGACAAGTGAGGATAACGTAGGGAAAAGTGTGTCATGCACAAGTGAAGATAGAAGAGGAGAAGGCTGAAGGCCAAGCTTGAGAACTTTAGAACAGGAGGAGCCAGGGAGAGGAGCAGGGAGGAACACAGACAGTGTGGCTTTTAGGATCCCAAACTCTGGCACAGGAGAGGGCAGTCAGCTCTGATCAGTGCTGCTGAGAGACTCTGGGGAGGGAGTTAACTGTCCACGATAAGCCAGTTCAGGGAAGTGTGAAAGAAAAGTCAGAGCAAAGCCATGGAAAAGAGAGAACTGACCGAGCGCAGATGGTAAGGTGACTGGCAAATACCATGGAAGGAATTATTTTTCAAGATGTGAAATTTTATAGCTTGTGTATGTGTGGATAGAAATAGCCTGGGAGGGGATGAACTTGCCAATGCAGGAGACAGAAGGATAGTGCCCAGAGCAGAGTTCCTGGGGTGAGAAGACTGGAATCTAGAGGCCAAGGTGACCTGGAATAGGATCAAGGACAGTCAGGGTTTTCTTTTTTGGTGTTTTTTGAGACCATATATTGTGTAGCTCAGGCTGGCCTTGAACTTGCTATGCAGCCAAAGCTGGCTTCATCTTCTCTAGTGCCATTGTAGCTGGCCATTTATTTCAAAGGAAAGATGAGAGGTATGAAGAGAGAGGTAGGTTGGACAATTTGATGAAACATTTTCATTTTCTTTTTTTTTTCTCCCTTTTTTTTTGTGCCAGTGCTGGGGCATGAATTGAGGGACTGGACTTTGTCCCCTTCATTTTTTTTTTTTTTTTTTGCTCAAGGCCAGCACTCTGCTACTTGAGCCATGACTTTATTTCTAGCTTTTTGTTGGTTAATTAGAGAAAATTCTCACAGACTTTCCTGCAAGGCTGGCTTGGAACTACGATGTTCATATCTTAGCCTCCTGAGTACTAGAATTACATGTGTGAGCTACCGGTGATCTGGAACATTTTTTAGTATAATAAATAAGTTACTCATGTGTTAAAATAAAGAATAGGAAGGAGGGGCTGGGAAGGTGGCTCAGTGGTAGAGTGCTTGCCTTGCATGCCTGAGGCCCTGGGTTCGATTCCCCAGCACCACATAAGCAAAAAGAAAAAAAGCCGGAAGTGGTGCTGTGGCTCAAGTGGTAGAGGGCTAGACTTGAGCTGAAGAGCTGAGGGACAGTGCCCAGGCCCAGAGTTCAGGCCCCATGACCGGACCCCCCCCCAAAAAAAAAAAAAAAAAAAGAAGAGGAAGGAATTTTGCACAGAAGGTGTTTAGGTCTGGAAAGAACAGCATTAGTGATCCACAGTAAGATTTTTTTCTAAACCTCCAACTTTAAATGCTGTCCCTCTCCTTTCTTTAATATATAGCATACGTATCTCCACGGTTTTATATATGTTTAATATAGTCATCCATCATATGTATGCATAATATTTTATCAATTCCTCAACTGATGGATATTAGTTGTAGCTACTGCTTCATAACTATAAATAAGGGTACAGTTAACAGTTAGACAAAAAGACTTCTCTAATTTTTTTCTTAGACTGAAGAGTTGTGGGTCAAACACTTGTGAGTCACATAATCAACTTGCCTTTCCAAAAAGATTTTACCAGTTAGCACTTCACCAGCAGTGGATAAAATACTATTTTATCACTCTCCTGCCTATATTGAACACTATTACTTAAAAGATAAAAAAAAATCTTCGTTGATTTGAAAGATGAACATAATTTTCAATTTGTATTATCTGGACACCCTTCATTGCTTGTCAGTCATTTCTGTTTTCAAAGCACCTCTTTTGAGTATTGACTGGAAAAAGTGCATTTAAATTAAGAAAAACATTCAAATCTTGGTTGAGGAACAATTTCCATTCTTACTTGAGGGAAGAAGAGTCTGGAAGATTTTTGAGCATGGAAATGACACAATGGAAGTGGTGTTTAGGGAAGTTTAGTCTAGCGGGGGGCTGCAGGATGGCCTGGAATGAGGAAAGAGCTGTATCGGGAAGTCTGGCTCAGCAGAGGTAATTCAGACAAGAAATCAAGAGGCCTCAACCCTGGTCCGGGGAAAGGAAGTGGGGAGAAAGAAATGGAAACATACTGGGTAGAATCAACCTACAGGCATTGGTTCTTTGTTAGATCCAGGAGCAGAAAGAAAGAAGTCCAAAGTGATTCCAACATTTTAATTGTAGTTAACAGGATCACTCTCCCCGTCATGTGGGCTAAGTCATTGAATCTCTTTGGGAGCTATTTGTCATCTGTAAAAGGAGAATATGTACTCTGCCTATTTCATGGTATTTCTGTGAGGATCCATTGAGGTAGTTTAAGTGAAAGTTTTGGAACTTGGAAAAGCTTAAGACAGAGGATAAGTGGCAATCGTAGAAAAGCGAAGCATGGCTGGGTAGGGAGAGAGAGTCCATGAGTGTTTGTAGTGCAGTTGCCTTGCTACCTACTGTCATTTCCTTTGCAGGCAGATTTGACCCTCAGCCACTGTTCTATTGCCAAATCCCAATTTAAGGTTAATGCTGTGAACCAAAGAAGCCAAGACTTGAAGTTCCTTTTAGTATTATTTTTTTACTCATCCCTCAATCCTCTTTTCCTCCTGTTTTTGTGGTGCTTAGGATAGAACTTATGGCCTCACACATGCTAGCCAAGTGCTGTAACACTGAGAGACCCCTCTGGGTCCCATCCCTTAAATCTAACCATACCTAACTCACTTGTATTTCCCTGGGTTCCATAATGCCAAAACTCACTTTCTACAACCCAATCCTTAGAATGCAGACTCTGTTCCAGCAGGGAGCATACCTTTTGACAAGGATACTATTTTGGTTTACTTTTTTTTTTTGGTCAGTCGTGGGGCTTGAACTCTGGGCTTGGGCGTGATCCCTCAGTTCTTTAGTTCAAGGCGAGTGCTCTACCACTTGAGCCACAGCACCACTTCCGGTTTTCTAGTGGTTTGTTGGAGATAAGAGTCTCACGGACTTTCCTTCCCCAGGCTGGCTTTGAAGCACGATCCTCAGATCTCAGCCTCCTGAGTAGCTAGGATTACAGGTGTGAGCCACCGATGCCCGGCTTACTTTTTTTTTTTTTTTTTTAACATGCCAGTTATAGGGCTTAAACTCAGGGCCTGAGCACTGTGTCCCTGAGCTTTTGTGCTCAAGGTTATTCTACTATTTGGGGTCACAGCACCATTTTTTTGGCTGGTTTTTGTTTTGTTTTTGTTGTTGTTGTAGTTAATTGGAGATAACTTTCCTGCCCAGGCTGGCTTTGAACTGTGATCCTCAGCTCTCAGCTTCCTGAGTATCTAGGATTATAGGCATGAGCCATCAGCATCTGTCTATTATCTCTCTTTTTTAATCATAGCAGTTATTATCTGATTATATACTACATGTTTATAGTTTTGCTTCTTAAATTTATGCCTGTTTTTTTTATTAGAATATAAATTTAAGGTCCCATCTTGTAAAGAGCACCTAGTTTATGCCTGTGACATAGGTGGCTCTCAGTGAGTATCTGTTGAATGAGTGAATGATTGAATCCATTTAACAAACCACTTTTTTTTTTTTTCAGTTGTGGGGCTTGAACTCAGGAACTGGGCATTGTCCCTGAGCCTCTTTGTGCTCAAGGCTAGTGCTCTACCATTTGAGCCACAGCACCACTTCTGGTTTTCAAGTAACTAATTGGAGATAAGAATCTCATGGGGACTTTTCTGCCCAGGCTGGCTTTGAACTGTGATCCTCAAATCTCAGCCTCCTGAGAAGTTAGGATTATAGGGGTGAGCCACCAGTGCCTGTTTAGAAAAGCCCACATTTTAATGTATGCATATACACCAGTGAAAAGTGGAAAAAAATCACTGCTAAGATACATATAACACAGTTAACATGTGTTAATTTTCCTGAAGATATTCCTCCCCCCAAATACTGGTGAATTCTCTATGACTGAGCTACACTTTCAGTCTAAAAGGACATTTTGTTTTAAGGTGGTAACAGGGTTTGAACTCAGAGCCTTGAGCTGTGCTCTTCTAGTGCTCAACTACACATTTCTAGCCCTGCTTTTTTGCTGGTTGCTTTTTTGTTGTTGTTGGTCTTGGGGCCTGAAATCTGGGCCTGGGCACTGTCCCTCAGCAATTCAGCTCAAGGCAAGTGCTCTAGCACTTGAGCCACAGTTCCACTTCTGGCTTTTTCTGCTTATGTTGTGGTGAGGAATAGAACCCAGGGTCTCATGCATGCAAGGCAAACTCTCTACCACTGAGCCACCTCTCCAGCCCCAGCTGGTCGCTTTTTTTGTCGAACTTTTCTACCCAGACTGGTTTTGAATGTGATCTTTCTGATCTCAGACTAGTACAGGTTTAAACTACTGATGTCTGCCTTGATAAAGGAAAATGTTATAGTTCACTTTATTTCTGTACTTTGTGAATATTTTATAGTGAGAATGTATTTGTGTACTACTTGTTGAATAAAAATGAATAAAAGTGGAATTGTGTGCCTCTTTACCATCAGCAAAGAACCACTAAATGAGAATATAAAGGCTTCATTAGAGTCAAACACTTGTATAACTTAGTATTGACTATGTAGAGTGAGGAGATGTTTCTAAAGCAAGAAAAGTAGACTTATACATTGTGACAATTTCTAATTTTAGATTACTGAAATAAAAGGGCAAGCCAAATTGCATGCTATTAGAAGACTGTCCCTGGGGAGACATGTATACAAGTGTGGGGTGGGGATGTGACCTAGACAATATTTCCTGCATTCCATTTTCTTTTTCAGCTATGGCCAGTTTAATTATAACTAAGTGAAGTTCATCGTTTGTGGATGGAGGAGGCTGCGTGGATTTGGCTTTTTTTTCAGTGGTGGTTTAGAGCTATGGGAACAATGAGCTAAGTTCACTGAACAGGTTATCGAAATGTTCATTTGCCTATTTGCTGTCACTGGGTATGGAAGATACCTCTAGTGGCCTAGTCCTATTATGTGTGTCATGTTCGGTCCTGACTAAACTGTTTCAAGTTTGTGGAAGTGGGCAGGAAGAGTGGGGACTGGCATGTAATTCGAGACATGTGAAGCAGAATAACCTTATCAGTTGCTTTGCTAAAAAGTGGAGGAGATCTAACAGTGCATGTGCACTCCCCATCTTCATCCAGTTCAGGATGGGGAGGCCTGTGTTGACTGGGCATTAAATCCCTCTGGCTCTAAGGGCCCCAGGAGAGGCTCTTAGGTTTTGGAGCTAGTGTCTTTGCACAGAGTTCAGTTCCCTAGAGACTCCTGAGATGACTGCTGGGATAGTACGCTTCCCCCCTCGCCCCTAGGATCCTTTGTCTCTTTATCTTCTCTTTGGTTATTTTGTTCCTCATTTCCTTTCCTCCACCAGCAGTCTCTCAGGCAATGACTGCTCTTCCGACCTAACCAGCTGCTTGCTGATCTTGGCCAGGCTCTGAGTAGAGTTTTGTGTAAGAGGTCTCAGAAAGACTTGAGGCTAATTCATATTCAAGAAGGTTTTGTTCTATTTATTTATTTGTAGAGGGAGTATAGTGTCACATGTGCTTGGTATAAGAGAAGCTCTGGGTTCACTCTATGGAACCACACACACACACACACACACACACACACACACACACACACACACACACACACACACACACACACACACACACACACACACAAAAGCTTCGATGGATATGGGATTTCCATTTGGGGTTATAAAAAAGGAACTAGATAATAGTAATGGTTATGTAGCATAGTGAATGGATTCAGCCCCCTGACTTATATAAAGTGATAAAATTGCTGTTATGCTTATTACCACAATTAAACAAAGACAAGGGAAAGACTCAGATGATGTCCATGTTAGCAAATCTTTTTCCCTCTCTTCCCCTTCCCTGTCCTCCAGTCACCTCCTTTCCCCTCACCTCACATCACTTTCCTCTCCTCTTCCCTCATTTTCCGCTCCCCTTTCTCTTCTCTCCTCCTTTCTTTCCTCCTCTTCCCACTTCCTTTTTCCCTTTCTCTCTTCCCCTCTCCTTGCCTCCTCTTCTCTCTCTTCTCTACCTTCTGTCTCTCGTTTCTCCTCTCCTCTCCTCACTTTTTCTTTTCTTTGCAGTTCCCCCAGTGGGTCAAATGCCAGAATGCAAGGCCATTGTGTTCTGAAATTGCTCAACCCTGAGTTACATCCTCAGCCCTGTTCCCTACTTCAAATTACATTCTAAATTTTTACTTGGGAACTTTACTCCTGCCCTCAAGACACACACACTTCAACAGCTAGGTGAGACCTATTTGTTGGGTCTTGCTGTGACTATCAGCTTTGTTGTGGACTGAACAGAGATGAAGATGTTTGATGGTGAAATGTCCCCAAGAAATTTACTTGGGACTAAGCATTCGGCTCTGAGATGGTATGTTTGCATGCATGTATGTATGTATGTATGTATGTATGTATGTATGTATGTATGTATGTACATATGTCTGTGTGAGCAAGACCTATACAAGGTGAAATATGTCAATAAGAAGATATACTAGAGGAGCTCCAGTGGCGCAATCGGTTAGTGCGTGGTACTTATAAGAAGATATACTAAGATTGATTCTCAATAATAGAATCAACAGATTTCCAATACAGGGCTTTATTCATGGGTGACTTTCCTTTTCTGGATATAAACCATAGAACTCTAAACTACTTCTCACACCCATTGGACTAGCCAAACATTCATAAGCAATTGCAGAGCTCTATAAAGCAATTGTAGGAGGTCTAGGCAGTTACATTTCATCTAAGCTGGGCTTGTGGTTAAGTCAGGGTCTTCTCTTGGCTGAAGTCAGAGTTAGAGCTCTGAACTTCAGCTGTGTCAACAGACTATTTCCTATGCTGTGTTCCCCTCTGCTCTATCAAGATTTTGTTCTTTTGGCAGTATTGCTGGGGTGGGTGATATACTACTTGATCCATGGCCGACACTCCTCCTCTTTTAAAGGGAAAAAGACTGAGTATTGATTTGGTGTATTTAGCGTCTGTCTCATATTTACTATAAATATGTCCTATATATTTTTTGGGGGGGGGTCTGGTCGTGGGGCCTGAACTCTGGGCCTGGGTGCTGTCCCTCAGCTCTTCAGCTCAAGGCTAGCACTCTACCACTTGAGCCACAGCACCACTTCTGGCTTTTCTGCTTATGTGGTGCTGAGGAATCGAACCCAGGGCCTCATGCATGCGAGGCAAGCGCTCTACCACTGAGCCACCTTCCCAGCCCCTGTCCTATATTTATTATGGCATTGAGGTACCAGTAGGAAGAAGAGCTCCCTGTGTCTCCACTAACAGAGCTTGGTTCTTCTTGACCTTAGCAACCCACAGTGAAGGGAAAGGACCAGTGAGGACAGCTACTTAGTCAGGGAAACTGCTTTGGTGGAAGTGATCTTCTAGCAGCTTCCTTCTTGTCTACTGACCTGTGTGTACTTGGGAGTCACACATAAGAATCCTTCTGCCTTCACTGTACTCCATAGGGGAGATCTCACAAGAACAGAAAGGCAATTCCTGCTAATGGCTGACCAAAGATAATAGACATGGCTGAACTTCTTTACTAAAAATCCAGCAAAACTCCTGCATTCAATGGCCAGAGGATGAAGATAGGTCAACTTCTCAGCCCTGGGCAATAGCATCCTCCATCTCTCCTTTTTACTTCTCCTTAGATTTATTCCATTGGCTTAGCAGTTCAAAGATGATTCTTCCCTGCTCCGCAGTTATGATTTATCATTTCTTCATGATGAATACTTTTTTCTGGCTTTTTGTAAAATACAGGGATGAAGCAGGTGGGTCATTTTTATCTGAGTATGATGCCTGCTGATACAGGTATTTGGGGCTTGGATACACTGACCTGAAAGATGGTCCTTTCAGGAGAGTAGATAAATCCTACTAAATACACCTAGTGACCCTGGATATCACACTTAAGGAAGCACATTAATCTGTCCTGTCCAGCTTCAGTCTCCTGAATCCAGGGCTTACTCATTCTGAACTTTGTTTCAGTACTCCCATTTTAACCTTCAAGTCCTCTAAAAATGTTTCACTGTTGTAGAAATCTTATTGAAGCCATCCATTGTAGCTTTATGCAGGCTTCACTGAAACCATCTCAAGTCAATACTGCCTTCGAGTCTCAAGTATTTTTAAGGCCAGTAGAGTTTGTTATGGTTTGTCCTCTGCACTCTGAGCTGGGAGGGGTTCTGTGCTGGTCTCAGCACAAACCTAAGTTAGATCAGCTCTGTTGCTGGATCAGCTTTGCTAATATATTCTAGCTCCTTACACTGCCACGATGAAGTGGGTCACCAAAAGCTCCTCATGGTGCCTGCTTAGCCCTATCACAGCTTCAAACACGTTCAGGCCTCAGCAAGAAACTTGTGAAACAGGTGCATGAGGTAGAAAGAAAGCTTTTGTTTCATTTGCCAGCCCCTGGGACAGGTGGCCTAGAGAAGAAGTAGAAAGAACATGGTAAGCCAGGTTCTCCAAAGTGATTTCATGCTATTGCTCCAAGTCTGGAGAATTCCCCCCCCCCTTTCTTTCTATTTTTAACCCAATAGAAATGAATATTTCTCAAAGAAGGCTTGCTGCCTGCCTGCTCCTGGAGCCAGACCACACTTAGAGCAGCTGCTAGAACCATTTCCAGCTTAGAGCTCTTGTACATTGCTCTCTGGAAACTAGTCTTCTCACACTACATTTTTTTTTTTTGCCCTGATCATAGTCCAACATATGACACTCACTATAGCTTGTCTTCTTTCAGTTCCTGTCTCTTCAAAGTTACTATGTCTTCTGTCACTTTTATCTGTGAACACTTTGCCCCTTCAGGCCTTCTTCATGGCACCTTGTCGCTTCTTTACTCCGTTCTGATAGGGAGGCTCTATTACCTTTATTGCTTTCCCCAAGTTTTCTCTTATTTCCTACTCATCTCCTCTCCATACTACACAGTCAGGGAATCACTGATCAGTGATCAAAACCTAGGATGTGTATGGCATTGAGTTAGCAAAATTAGCCAGGTGCTGGTGGTTCACACCTATAATCCTAGCTATGAAGAGGTTGAGATCTGAGGATTGTGGTTTGAAGCCAGCCCAGGCAGAAAAGTCTGTGAGATTCTTATCTCCAACTAACCACCAAAACAAAACAAAATGAACAAAGTTGAAAGTGGACCTATGGCTCAAGTAATAGAGCACCAACCTAGATTGAAAAAGCCAAGCTAGGGTGTAAGGCCCTGAGTTCAAGCCCCAGTACTGTCACAAAGCAAAAAAAAAAGAGTAGCAAATTTAAGCACAAAGAATATCTTTTTGTTATCTAACATATTAAATATTTTAAAAATTAAAGTTATTTTAACTGATACAGAAACATCAAATTGCATGTATTAATGAGGTACCATGTGGTATTTTGATGGATGTATGCATCATGTAATAGTTAAAGTCAGGTTAAACAGATCTGTCACTTCAAACAGTTATCACTTCTTCATGATGAGTACTTTTTTTCTAGCTTTTTGTACAGTACAGTTTTAATTACTGTTACCTAGCCACCTTCGTGTGGAATGGCCACACCAGAACTTCTCATTCTTAGATGCATCTTAGCTCCCATTGACCAACCTTTCCCCATCTCAGAAGTAAAGATGTTTTCATCTTATGGTTAAGTCCTAGTATTTTCTACTTGTTCCATTTAATTCAACTTCTCCCACTTTTAGGCCAGTTGGCATGGTGACAGTGAATAAGTCAGGACACACATGGTTGCTGCTTAAAGAAATTATATTTCATACTTCATTGAAACAGATACATTGAGTTCATCACTTTCCATTTTTCTTTATCCAGAGTTTAATTTTCAAGGTCAGTGCTGTATCTGCAGAGCCTAGCCCAGCGCCAGACATAAAGTAGCACCTCATAAATATTTGTTAAATAAATAAATAAATGAGTGTTGGGCTGATGTGACATGAATTCTGGACATGGCAGGTCCAGCTTTTTTTTTTTAATGCTTTATTTTAATCTGCTTTAAAATGTTTAAAAATATGCTTGAAGTTAAGCTCCAGTGTTAAAGAAACTTCACGGTTGAGGGTGAGGACTGTGGAGATGTCCGTTGTTTTAAATATGAGTTTGTTGATGCCCACAAGCTGGTTTTACACTGCAGCTTCTCTTTTTCGTGTGAAGAAGGCAAGCTAGCGTTTGGTCGCATGCTTAGCTTTCAGGGTGCACACGGCAGAGTCAAGCTCTTCAGGTTCAAACCTTGATCCGCTTTCCACTAACTCTATGACCTGAAGCTAGTTAGTTCTCTGTGCCTCAGTTTCCTCATCTGTTAGTCTATGAGATAGAAATAATCATTTAACAAACCTTGTCCAATTGTTAGAAGGAGAAAGCAAGTTGATACCAGTAAAGTGCTTAGAGCAGTCCTGGGCATCTACTCATTGTTTCTCAAGTAAAAACAAAACCCATCTGTGAAATACACCTCACAGTAGTACCTGCCTTATGTGATACTTATGGACATCAAATGCAACATTTCTAGACCACGTAACACAGTGCCTTGATGCCTGAAGAATGCACAATACAATTCGTAGGATTATTCTTAGGAAAGAAGATACCGTATCTATCTCCAGAGGTTTACAAAACAAGCACACATAAAACCAGAGAACAAGCAAGTGGTCGCTCTATGGCACAAAGTGCACACAGACCCTGATGGGGAACAAGAGGAAGAATCCAGTTCTGGAATAGGAGAGAAAGATCCCTGGTGTCATGAATGAATGTGGGACGAGAAGAGCTTGGAGGAAAGAGAGGAAAGAGAGAGGACTTGGAGTAGCCTGTACCCCAGAATGTTGAGGGAAACAGAGTGAGGGGTGGCTGGGAGAGCTGGGAAATATGCTGGTAGTTGTCAAGTTGAGTCAGGCAGGGATGCCAGGAGGAGCTGTCATCATTGCAGGAATCTACGATGTGGTTTGCAGGCGCCTTCTCTTCTTGTTTCCATTGCACTTGGTTGAGATCATCTCCAGCCCCTGTGTACACGCCTTCCAGGGCTGCACACTTAAAAGTTCCTTTTGGTTCCTGTCTGATGGCCTTTGGCCCAAGAATTGACTGCTCAGCTCTTTGTAACACTTTCTTGTGATTGCATTTCTTCGGGAAACATGGCTGTACCCAAGCGCCAGGGTTTTCCTGAGAGGAAATAAGGAGGGAAACAAAAGCTCCAACTTTCCCCACCCCACCAAGTTGTTTCAGCAGGCATTTTATGACCACCAGAGCGTGAGCTTGCCTGTGGGCCATGTTTCCTCCCTCTTATTTTCTTTGGAGTGGAGAGGCGTTATCATTTAGAAAATAACAATAACGGAGGACCCGATCCTATGAAGGATCCATGGCCCCCTAAACTTCTCTTGGTGTGCGCGTCCTTTTCCAGCTGCCAGGCTTCCAATAAAAGAGGCATTTCCGTTCTCAGAAGGAGCCACATCTTCTCAGGGTTTGAAAGTCAGGCTGGCTCCATGACTTAGTACAATATGACTGAGTTTTCAGGCTCTTCAGGCTCTGAGCTGGGTGTTTTCTCCTTGCCTTGGAACACTGGTGAGTCAAGGATGATGATGATGGTTACCTTTAATCATTCATTACTCAGGGTTTGTGAAAGGAATTGTTACAAGAGTTGATTTTTCTTAAAAATTGAGGTGAGGGGGACTCATCTGGTTTGAATTTAGGACCTTGTGCCTGCTGGGCAGACCACTCTACCACTGATCCACATTTCCAGCCCAAGAGTTGTCACTTCTAAAGATACATATTTATGAACCTAAGAGTCACAGACATGGAACATACTGTATCACCTGCTACTTGAGCTGTGGGAATGCTACCCGGGAAATCTTAAATAAACTACAGGTGTGTAAAAGTTTATCTCCAAGAAATTAAGGAATTCCTTTCCAGCTGGGCACTGGTGGCTCACACCTGTAATCTTTGCTACTCAGGAGGCTGAGAGCTGAGGATTGAGGTTCAAAGCCAATGTAAACATAAAATATCCATGAGACTCTTATCTCCAATTAACCAGCAGGGAGGGGTGGAAACGGGGGGAGGGGGGGATCGGGGGGTGGGGGAGAGGGAGGGCACAGGGAAAGCCAGAAGTAGAGCTGTTGCTCAAATGGCAGAGCCACCAGCCTTGAGTGAAAAAAAGCCAAGGACAATGCTCAGGCGCTGAGTTCAAGTCCTGCCCAGTACTGGCACAACAAGAAGGGAAAGAAGAAAAGGAGGAGGAAGAAATGAAGAAAAGAGAGAATTTCTTTCCAAAAGGATGTAGTAGTTTTAAAGAGTACATAAAGAGGGGAAAATGAATGACTTAGAATAGTTAAGCTTAAAAACTGCCAAGGGTAGTGTATTTGAATAATTAGGAAATATTTCTATAAGAAGGTTATCTAAGATCCCTTTTGAAAATTCTTTAGGGGTAGATAGCCTTCTTATTTTGTTCTAGAACTGTCTGACATTTGAAGTGATCTGTTAAGGCTCTGGGCCTATCAGTGGATTGTGACAACTTACAGGCTAGTTTCTGAAGGAATGAAGCTGGTATTGACTAAGCAGTGATGATGGGCCAGCATAGTTATGTTCACCTCCTTACCACATCCCTGTATGATTAGTATTATCCCAGTTTTAGCAATAAGGCTCAGAGAATGGCACAAGTGAATGACCATAAAGCTTAACTGGCCCATTAGAACAGTGCTGAGACTCAAGCTCTGGTCTCCTAGCATTTCCTATTCCTTTTCCATTTGTATCTGGGGCTTGTTTTCTTGCTCTGTCTTTCCTTGAGTCCTGTAATAGTCATGGGCTTTCAGTATTGGTTTAACTTTGATTTGTTAATTCCCGTCCAAGCTATGAAAGCTGAACTGAAGTCAAGTTTACTTCTTTCATAGAACCATTCAACATCTCATGTGAACATTTCATGAAATATGTTCTGTGGCTAAGTTAAGTTTGGGGAACACAGCATTCAACCTAGAGTAACAGTTTTTTATTATGGGATTTATAGGGGCTAGGAAGGTGGCGCGGTGGTAGAGTGCTTGCCTCACGTGCATGAGGCCCTGGGTTCCATTCCTCAGCACCACATAAGCAGAAAAAGCCGGAAGTGGCCGTGTGGCTCAGGTGGTAGAGTGCTAATCTTGAGCTGAAGAGCCAATGAGCCTAGGCCCAGAGTTCAGGCCCCAGGACTGGCAAAAAATCAAAATAAAAAAAATATGGGATTTGTATAGGTCTTTCATATGCTCTAAGAGAAGGGCTTTACGTGCATCTTTTCACAAGCTATTTAATGTATCCATGCATTCCTTTTATTCTTATAGAATATCTCCCAAATTCTTTTTTCCATGAAACTACCTATCCTGGCATATGTGCTTTGAAATGAATTTACTGAAGATAGCATACAGTTTTCTGAAAACCATTTAGTCATTAACTTATGGAACACTGATTAATTTACAAGTACCCCATTAGGTTCTGAGGATACAGAAACCATATACAAATAAGACAAGTTAAAATACATGGTTTGCTATCTGGTGGGAAACACTATCAATTCATGAGTAAAGTGCTAGGCTCATGCCTATAACAACTAGCTACACAGGAGGCTGAGATCTGAGGATCAAGGAAGGGTTAAAGCCAGCCTGGGCAGAAAAGTTCATAAGACTCTTACATTCAATTAACCACCAAAAAGCTGGATGGAGTGGCTCAAGTGGTATAGCATCAGCCTTGAGTGAAAAAGCCATGCAAGTCCCAAGTTTAAGCCCCAGTATTGGCAGACACACACAGACACACAGACAGTCAGACACACACACATACAGAGGAATATAGTAACAGAAGAAATGTGTGTAATACAGACATATGAATGAAGGATTGCAGTTTTTGGAAAACCTCAGTAAAAGAGAAGTAAAAACCTTATGTTAAAGAGACTCATGGAGAGCTCCTCTTTATGGGAGAGGGGCCCATGAATCTGGTTCTCAGATCAGCCAACGGGAAGGCACTTGAGGTGGAAGGACACAAGAACTAAACAGCTTAGAAGGCAGATTCAGCACAGAATGTGCAGTGATAGATCAGGAGTTTGGCACTGCTAGAGCAGCAAGTCCAAAACAGCAGAGGAGGAGCAGAATTAAAGCAGGCAGGACCAGGTGTCCAGGGCTTTCTCTGTCAGATGCTTGAAGTGGCTTAGGCAGTATGACAGGAAGCCGCAGTGCGTCTTAAACAAGGAAGTAACAGCATCACCCCTGCATTCTAGACAAGTGTGTGGAAAACAAACATGGAGAAGAGAAGGAAGGAGGAGACAAGCCAAGAGATGACTGAAGATGTTCAGAGGATAGGTAACAAGCGAGCTCCTAAACCAGTAAGATCAAGAAGCAGAGGGAAGGAAAGCTCTCAGAAAGTATTTAGAATCTACCATCTGGTGACTGATTGGCTAAGGTGGACAAGTGACTCATCCTTGATTGGATGATTAAGTCTATGTTGTCAATGTAAGAGGAGGGGCTACTTTATGGAGAAAAATGATGTGATGTAGACTGGGACCTGTAGAATACAAGACCTTTCTAAGATAGGTGTCAAAACCATAAAATTTGAGTCATTTCATTACGTTTTGTCCAGTGAGTCAGACTGAAATGAAAGCTTTATTTTGAGTACAGGATTCACATTTAAGGACTCCTCCATAGTGTAGCTTATTTGATTTATATTGTTGGACCCTTACAAATAAATCATGTTCTAATTTTATTTTATTTGTGGTAGTAGGGCCTTGTACATGCCAGGTGGGTGGAAATTTTATTTTTGCTAATTTTTATTTTATTAATCAAAAGCTTAAGTTTAATGTGTAATTGTGAGGCGGGCATTAGTTAGGGTTTATATTTCATTGGTGGACATGTACCTGTTTTTAAGAATATTTTTTGTTGCAAGAAAATAAATCCATAACAACTCAGTTTAGAAAGTACCTTTGTTGTTGTTGTTTTTTAACCAACATGATAAAATAGCAGTCAGAATAGCCATCTGCTTTCCAAATCATTAAAATTTTAGTGTAGGGAAAATTTAAAAAGTTCTACTTCTACTCTTCTGAACTTTATACATGTCAGGTGTGCAGAGTTCGGCAGGTGCTCAAGTCAAGAAATCAAACTTCACACTTTCCCAGCTGTGTAGGTGAACTAACACATTGTCTAGGTAGCTCTACTCATTTCTTTCTTATTAACTAAAGCATTCTAACTGTATAGATTCTGTAAGATTTTTTTTTAAATAGGGCTAGGACTATAGAAGAACCCACCCAAACATTCCATATTAGAAGGTTCCATGGGCATGAACCAGAGCTCAATTTTTGCTGTATCAGCAAGTGGTTCTAGGTATGGGGAAGCAGGCAATAGGGAAGTTAGGGGGAAAGGGCTAAGCAAGGGTAAGGAATAAATATAAGAAAAAGTGTGCCTTACCAGGTTCTTGTTGTATTTTGTGGTTATTTTTAAACCAGGTGATCTGAGGCTCTGGAATTCCACTAGCATGACAATCTAAGGTGGCCGAGCCACTGATCTCCACCGTGTGGTCGCTGAGGTTTCCTAGGAGATGTGGCGCTTCCTGATCTAGAGAGGAAAGAAAGGCAGTTGTGGTTACTTGTCTGTCAACTTTTCTCTTTTATTGTAGGTACATGTCAACATTTTAAATATAGGGACAAACAGCAACCTCGACCATAGGTTGCAGTTGCATTTCCTTTCCTTTCTTCTCAGTAGTTAACCTCCTGTTTCCTTTTTAAAGAGATGCTACAATAAATTGCTGTGTGTTAGTATACAGTAAAACCAAGGGCTCCCATAGATTTTATATTTAATACAAAGGTTTTTGTCTACCTCATTTCCTTCCCTTTTTTCTTTTTTTTTTCTTTTTGAGAAATGCATTTCTAAAACCCAAGGGTTTCATATACTATTTTACAAGCTAAAAACAAAAAATATAGTTTGGTATGTAGATTCATATAATGCATTTTTGATAATCATCTATAGTGATGGGTTAGTATAATTTCATGTTTTTCTCTTCATTTCTGAAGATTAAACTCTGGAACTCTTACATGTTAGGTAAGTGCTCTACCACTGAATGACACCTCCAGCCTAATTTTATCAATTTTTCTGTATGGATTTTTATTGATATTCACGAGAGTATGTACTTGTCACCCTGTAACCTAAGTTGAAAGGCAGCAGAACAAACAAAAGAATTCTTAAATTGTGAAAGCTTTATTGATTGTTCCTTTCCTCCTTTCTCTTCTCAAATGTAAGTAAGTGACCAAAGGATTAATTCAAGAGGCAGAGGCACAGATTTGTAGGTTTTGCACTATATAATAGTACAAATATTATATTTTATATTATTTTCTCTTAGAACATACAAATATGATACAATACAATTTTAATAAAATGCCAACCAATATAATACAACAACATGAATTTAATACATTACGATGCAACACATTACAATATTAAAATCCCACATAGGAGCAACAGTACCCCCAATGCCCCAATGAGTACAGTGTCTATTTAATGAAGTAGTCAGTCAGTCCTGCTGATGTGTATACATTCTAGTTAGGTGGGTACTGGATTGGTAGTTCAAGCTCAAGGGGGAATTAAAAAAAAAAACAAAACTCTTAATGTCTTTTTCAGTCTCTTAAATCTTCCCTTTCCCTCTGTACTGAAAATCCTGAAAGAGAAATGAAAAGATTTGGCATAGCCTTACACATTCGGCACCATTGGTTTCAATTATACAGCGTGAGCTTTCTCTGATGACTTTGGATCTCCTCACCTCAGTGAACTAATACCATGAAAGAAGATAAAGAGCGATTACATCACTATAAAAGGTGACACAGCCGTGTACTGATGGCTCATATCTGTAATCTTAGCTACTTAGGAGGCTGAGATCTGGGGATCACAATTGAAAGCCAGCTTGGGCAAGAAAGTCTGTGAGACTTTTATCTCCAGTTATTCACCAGAAAACTGGAAGTGGAGTTGTGACTGAAGATGGTCTACCACCGCTCAGGGACAGTAAGGGACAGGCCCTGAATTCAAGCCCTATGCCTAATAAAAATAAAAGGTGACACATGGCAAAGACTGACTCTACAGCCCTATAGGATTCTGCTGAGTTCCCAAACCTTTCTCTTTAAATTCCTGCAGGAATGCTCTCTAGATTAGCATTGATTAAAGCCATTTAGATATCCCAGTAAAAAGTATATTACCATGTAACTTTGATAATATATGGAAGTACTATAGTGTGCAGGATTACTATCGGTTAGGAGAATAGATTTCTTAATAAAATTTGATTTTTATAACTGATCATTAGTCTTCTCATTTTATATAAAATGAAATCTGAAGGAAAAAGAGTGTTGAAGGAAGTACTCTGATTTGTCAAACTTTCTTCAAAAAAAGCAATGATTCTTTTGCCTCCTTCAGAGCTTTCCTAGCCTATCTTGAAATGAAAGGCAGAGCCTTTACAGTATTTCTGTTTGTGTTCTGTGCAATCTGCCAAAAGCTTTTCTTAATTGAAATTCAGCCCCATACAAAAATCTTCAATTTATGCTGACTTGTGCATGCTTGCTCTTTACACTTTTGACATTTTTATGCAGCACACACCCTAAACATATCAGAGAAACATGACGAGATGAGAAATAACAGTATCATATGACTCATTTAGTGTCTTTTACAGTGACAAGCCAACTTTGGCCTATCTCCTTTAAAACTAAGACCCAGTTTGTGAGTTACACTCTTAATTTTTTTCTCCAGTACAGTTGACTATTTCTAATGAATTAAATACAATTTATCATTGCTCTTAGGTCTTACAAGAAGAAAGTCTAACTATGAGGCCTATAACTCCCACATTATTTTTTGTAACTACAATCTATAACACCATCAACAGAGACAGGATTTGGATTTCCCTGACAGGTGAATTGGAAAATAATGCTTATATAGAAGAGAACATTTTATGTTAACAAAAATGTCACGGAGAACTCCAAAGGCCCTGTGTGTACTATACAAACTTCAGATGAGCAGCAAAAATCAACGGAACACCCACTGCAGAATAAACATAAAATCACTTAAATACAGGGTTCACATAAACAGTCTACAAAATACAGTATTAGGATTTGTTTCTGGGGGAAAGAAGTCCTCCTATGCCAAGCATCTCATTTTCAGCTACTTTCTCAACGACCACTCAGCCTAGGAATCGTATTTTGCCGTCTCTCACTTCATACACCGTAATTTAAAAAACTACACAAAACATTTTAAATAAGAAAGGTACATTGAATCCATACATATTTGTTGGAAGCCTGCTTTCCAAAACTTAACAAAATGTCACTGGTCCCTTAAAGCTGAGGAAACTGGATGTAAGAGAACATTTCTACTGGTTAGGCAAAGGTAGCTGCCCCACTGGCTCTTCTTTTCCTCCAGATGGTGTTCAGGCCCACAGATGCATAGCTTTTCCTTTATCTGAAATGGGGCTGAGGAGCCAGCCTCATACCCCTCAATTCCAGCCTTATTCTGTAGGCTCTTTTGTTCTCTCTTACCCTTACCTCACTTAATACCCCCACAGAATAACTAAAGAAAACCCTACTCAATCGTTTCATTTCTTTCTTTCTTTTTCATTCTTCCTTTTCTTTTTTACAAAAATCTTTCTGAAAGGCTTAATTGCAATGAACAAGGAATGAGTCCACAGAATTCTTAAAATCATCTCCTGGAATAGGAACACCTTCTCTCCCCACAAAAATCGCAATGAGGGGAAAGTAGGTGGCCAATTCGTCATTCCATTTGCTTTTTAAGCTTTCCTCAAAACCCAAGGCATTAGAGTTCTGTGGGGTTAAGGCATTGTTCTCTGAAGGAGCTCATTGCCTTATAATGAACAAAGAGGCCAGGCCAAAGAGCCATAGGTAAAATTTCAAGATACAATTGATTATTCTTTCCTTTGGGCTGACAACTTCCAGGTTACTAATTGTTTTCAGAGCGTTGGGGGCTCCATAAACCTGGCATTAGGGGAAATGCTATTGTTTACTCTTTCACACTTGACAAAAGCAATTCCCACGTGAAAGACAAGTTTAGCCGTGGGACACAGTCTTGTTACCTAAAGGAGGAAACAGGCTGGTGAGTTCCCAAGCTTGAAAAGCTGTCATATTGTCACCTCCCATTGAACTGCCTAGCCACTCTGTTTCTCAGTGACTGCTATTTTGGTCATTATAAGTTTGTTGTCTTTCTTCTTCTGTCATTCATGTAAATTACATATAACGATCAATCTTAAATGAAACCAGAACAATGTATAATAAATTGCTGAAAAGAATTCATTTTTCCTCAAATAGAAGCTTAAAACAAGAGATCATAATTGAAAAAAAGAAGACATGTATTTGAAATGACTTCAACCCTGCTTCCCTAGTTTGACAATTTCTTAATCCCCATAAAAATCCTATTCACATTTGCATCTGGGGAAAGTGGACTCTTTTTAAATGGATAGATTTGCAATGGATATTTAGAAGAATGCATTGTATCTGTGGTCGCAGTATTTCCTTAATAAGTTGATCTTGCGAAAAAATAAGTTGATCATGGACCAACTCTGAATGCTATCATTTTAACATGAGGAAGTTCTTCAAAAGAATACCCAGGGGATGGAACTATTTAAAGTGACAGCTCCATTCACTGTCAGGTGTCATAAGTGGCTGTCAGTCCAGTCTAGGGCAAGGAGGAGGAAAATCTACCCCTGGCCTCCCTACTGGGGTGCTAATTGCCTGAAAGGAAAGAGAGGAAGGAGCAGGGATGACTTGGGTGGACTCCTAATTCACACAGTGAGGAAACTTTTTACTGAATTACAACAGTCTTGCAATCTAGGGGGCCCATGTTAGAAAACTCCAGTTGAAGATCAGCGTGCTTAATATAAAAAGAAGAAGCATTTTCAAATAAATAAGCATTCTAACTTGCTATTTCACGTGCTATTTACAAAACCAGGAGCAGATGAAATAGGACAAAGTCAAACCAGGCAGAAGTCCAACAGAGTCTTCAATTCAACTGTACTCAGTCTGAGCTGAAAAATTAACTTATTCGTTGTCCATCTTTGGCAGAAACCAGCATTTGTTTTAGTTATTCAGTTCGTGCAGCTTCACCACTTAAAAATAAAAAGAGGTTGGCATCAAAGTAGAGGGAAAGGATCAGTTCCAAGTTGTTGCTTATCAGGCAGGAGAAGACAGCAAGAGCAGACACATAGAGAAGGCAGTGCAGGGACCCTCCAAATCCAAAGAGGCACCAGGCGGGCCCCAGGGAGCCCTGAATTGGCCCCCCAGGGGGGTCTCATTACTCCTATCATCTCCGATCATTTGTGGAGAAACCTCTCCTCCAAGCTCAAAGTTAGCAACAGTGACAATATATCAAGCTGATATGAGGGAACTGTTACTTTTTTTTTTTTTTAAGCAAGAGTCCTTTAATGTTTTACATTACTTTGTGTGGCACAATCATTCCTTGTGCTTTTAAATTTGGAGATCCGAGAGAAAACAGCCTTTTTGGTGCAGTGCTCACCTCGAATGGTAACTTCTGTCTTCTGAAGGACCACTGCCCCTGTGTAGACATTCCTGGCTTTGCAGGCATAAATGCCTGAATCATTCAGAGACACATTCTTGATGACAAGGTTAAGCGTAATAGAGTATTCTGAAATGATGGCTGTTTTTTGCTTGCTGATGCTGTGGTGCATTGTCCTATTATTGACCGTCCGCAGTAAAATCCAAACAATATCTTTATACAAGAACTTATTCACTGTGCAAGACAGTTTCAGGTCTTCTCCTTCTGTGGGCATTTTTTCCAAGTTAATACGAAACCCATTTGGCACATCTGTAAAATTAAGAAGGAAGAACTTTAGCTCCTAGAGAAACTGATGTCTCAGGAAATAGTCTGAGAGACTTAAGATAGTAAAAGTTTTAAGAATTATTCTGATACAGCCAGGGGCTAGTGGCTCACACCTGTAATCCTAGCTACTCAGGAGGCTGAGGTCTTAAAATTGAGCCAGCCTGAGCAGAAAAGTCCATGAGACTCTTTGCCAGCCTTGAGCAAAAAAAAAAAAAAAAAAAAAAAACTAAGAAAGGGGACAGTACCCAAGTCCTGAGTTCACACCACAGTACTGGCACTAAGAAAAAGAGTATATTATTATGATACAAGTTCTCTCAATATTAACGTTAAAGAGGATAGTATTTACTTTTTATTTTAGGGGAATGGATCAAACAGAGAAGGGAAGAACCAGGTGAATTCATTCCATCAAAAATGAGGCAGGAAATGAAAAACAGTTCATTAAGATGGTGATTTTTCTTTATTTGTCCAGAATTTGCTCTTCACAGTAGAACGGCTGCTTTTTCCAACTTGGGATAATAACCTCATTCCCCATTTGTTTATATATCCAATCCTCCTACTGAGAAGTGAGAATTTGAAGAGGACAAAATAGTAAAGTAACTTGAGCATCATGGTCCTAAAACCCAATAATACTTGTACAGGCAAACCTATTCAAAATAGCCTGGGCCTTGATGGCTCACACCTGTAATCCTAACTACTCAGAACACTGAGATCTGAGGATGAAGCCAGCCAGGGCAGAAAAGTCTGTGAGATTATCTCCAGTTAACCACCCCAAAAAAGCTAGAAATGGAGCTGTGGTTCAAGTGGTAGAGTGCCAACCCTGAGTGAAAAAACTAAGGGGCAGTGCCTAGGCCCAGAGTTCAAGCACCAGTACCAACACCAATAAATAAGTAAATAAATGAGTAAATAAAACAAAAACCAAACCAAACAAAAACAGCATGGGACACTTACCCACAGGTACCTGGCATTCAATACCATGTCAGTCCTATCCTCTCCAGTGACAGGAGCTGCATCCCACTCCCTCCCCCCTTGCTCTTTTCTGGCATAGTGAAGCTGAGGGCACCGGGACTCTTTCCTTACTCAGGATCCCTTTGATGGAGCTGGTTTGACTCAGAAATAAAAGAGCAAAGATTGCTTCTGAAAAATATAGACAACTCATCTGAAAGAGCTCCATCACAGGCAGCTGATTTTAAAACCTGATTTAAGGTTCGAGGGGGAGCCCAGCAGTACAGCCTAGCTAGGCCCTGGTGTTTGATCAGCATCACAAGACTTCAAAAAAAATCATATTTACTCAGTTCAAACCTATTCCTAAGGCAGCTGTCACTCAAAGCCATTTTGTCCCTTGTCTATCCCAGCTCACCTTCTTTTCATTTTCCTTCCATCTCCATCTCTATCAACAACATCCCATGCATTCTGCCCAGCCTCATTACTTAAGGGATAGGCTGCAAGTCCCTTAGTGTCATTTTGGACCATTTCACTGGAAGACTTTAAAAAAATCTTCAGCTATGGCCCTGAGCTGATCACTCTCAAAACCTTCCCATTGCTTGTTACTAATGGTGTATCTTTATTTGAGCAAAGAATTTGGGCCAACATTTGACAAAGTGCTTTGAAGATGAAAAGCTCTATGTGATGCTATTATTATTATTGTTGTTGTTATTATCCTTTGCACACAAAGCTATAAAGAAACCTTTAAACCTGAAGAGGACAATAGTCCAAAATTAGATACCGTATCAACTCTTTCCTAAATCTCACTTTGCTTGTTTTTTCTGATTTTTCTGGCATTGGCTTTATTATAAAGTGTCACGTCTGAAGAAATGCCAAAGTATTCATTTGAAACCTGGAAGTGGGGGGGGGGGACAGTGGCTGGAGAGAGAAGAGCCTAGTGCAGCTTTCCCTGCTTTTAAATGAAAAAAAAAATCTAAGAATGTGTTAGAAGATACAACAGTAATTGATAGTCATTTTATACTTCCAAGGAATTAGTGATAGCTGTTTTAACTCAGTATCTTTTTACATTTTGGACATTTTCCAAGTATGAAGAACAAAACAACTTTTACACAGATGGTAGGTCAGAGATACTATGAAATCAAGATCACTTCTGAAATGACCACCGACTTTTCACATATGAAGTTTTATCCTGGTCGTTAGAACCCTTAGCAAGCCCAGTTAACACCACTGAGATCATGTAGAGAGTTTTTGTTTACTTTAGTGATTTGAAACTTCCTGTGGAAATAGCTCACAGGTTTCCTGATGGAAGATTTTGTTTATCTTTGCCAAGCACCACCAGGAATCTCAAAATAAAATGCATTTAGTGACATTGGGAAGCCAGGGAGATAAGGCAGTGCTGGTCCTGTCTCACCCTCTGTAATTGCTCACACACCCATAGTCCACGCTGAGTGCCAGCAAAATTGCAAAAACATACACAGGGGAAAAGAAAAGAAGCAAATCCATCTCCAGATCAGTTTCTTGTGTGGGGAGACAGTTAACTGAAGCTAATTTGGTTGAAGTCACCAAACAGCCTCTTAAGCAGAATTATCTATTTCTCAATGTAATTCCTTTGGTACTTAAAAAAAAAAAATTTCATGTCGATATTGGGGCTTGAACTCAGGGCCTGGGGCACTAAGTTTCTGCCCCTCCCCGTAAAACTAGTGCTCTATTACTTGAGCCACAGCTCCACTTCTAGATTTTTTGATGGTTCATTGGAGATAAGAATCTCACAGACTTTTCTGAGTGGGCTGGCTTTGAACTGGGATCCTCAGATCTCAGCCCCTTAAATAGCTAGGACTACAGGCGTGAGCCCCAGGCGCCCAAGCTAACCCCTTTGGTATTTTCTTTTGATCCATGGAAGATGCAAGATAAAGAAAATGTCCTCAATTGATTAATGAACCCAGAGGGATTTTCTTCTTAATTCACAATGACATTTTAAAACCCTGAGTATAAAAACAGACCCAAGGAAAATATTGCCTTCTAACCATCTAAAGTGAAAACAAGCAATCTTCCCACACTTTCCTATCTGTGGCACATTCATCCCAGTCATTGTCATCACCAAATAATGTCAACAGTCCAGTAGTCACATTCATAGCGTCTTAGGGGGTATTGGGGAGAAGAGTCAACACTTGCTTAGAAAAGATATTCAACCTAGGATAAAGGGAAATACTAATTTCTCTACAAAGGTGCAAATTGCAAGTAGATGCTTTGAATTGATTGGACATGAAGTTCATGAGAGACAAGCACTTAAGACATTTAGACTCTTAGAAAGATGAAGGCGATCTTGTTCATCGGGGGAGGTGGAGAAAATCTGACTTAAACACAAACATGGAAATAGCATTCTCTGAAGAAAGCCAGCTCCTAGGAAGTTTTACTTGTTTCAAATAATTGCAATGTACAGGTTAGAGCCATAGTTAACCACTTTTCCTTTTGTGTGTGTGCACGCGCGTGTGCACATGCACACGCATGCATACTAATATTGGGAACTTGAACTCAGGGCCTGGGCACTGTCCCTCAAGGCTGGCATTCTTATAATCTGAGCCAAACCTCAACTTACAGCTTTTTGGTGGGTAATTGGAGAAAATTCTCATGGACTTTCCTGGCCAGGCTGGCTTTGAACTATGATTCGTAGCTCTCAGCCTTTTGAGCAGATAGGAGTACAGATGTGAGAAGCCAGCTCCTGGCTCTTTTGTGTTTTGCTATTTTTTTCTCCTTTCTTTTTATTTTTCTTGGGACACAGTCCCACTATGGAACTTCATTTCTCAGTTCTCCTGCCTCTTAAGTGCTGGGATCATAGGTATGAGCCACCACAATTTGTTTCTCTATTTCAAAAAAGGGCAACATAACTGAAATGAGGATCAATAAATATCCAAATCTATACTTTATAGCTCTAAAATTACTTTTCAAGAATTACTCTCACTATATCAAGTATAAGCACTGAACACACATTTGTTTCTCCATAAAACAGACATAAGGCAAACGATTTCTTAGGAGTATTTAGTCTTGACTAAGGATAAATCTTGGGACAAAGGTTCAAGCAAGAAAAAGATAATAATTAGCTAACAAAAAGTTGTGAATATAGTAATTTTTATCCATCACCAATCCAATCTAGAACTTTTCAGGACTGGTAAAAGAGAAGTTTTCAGAAAGTGCATTTTCTAGACAATGGGGACTGGATTCATTGAACTTGTGTTCATTTTCAAGATATACAAACTCTTGAGTTTCTAGAGGAAAAGATCCAGGAGCTCCTGGCAGGCATATTTGGAGGATGTGAGCCTGTCTCTCATCTCCATGCTTGTCACATCCTCTTCTGGAACTATACTCACACCAGGCATGAAAGTGTCCTTGTCCTGAGTCTTTATCTGACTTTATTTGGCATGGACATCTCCTTCTTCTATGAGGAATCCATGGGGAACATTTCCATCCAGAACCTGTGTCAGTCCATTCCTGGGGACTTTGTGATTATGCCAGGGGCTTTGTGATCCCAGAAATCCCCCAAACTTTGATCCCAAATCTGCTTCTAAGTTGGCTCAGACCTTTTCCTTTTCCAGAGGTCTCCCCTCCTGAGTCAGACCACTTGTCTAGGTCAACTGAAGAAATAGCCAAGAGATGACTCTATAGAAAGGCCTGGCTCGGGGGGGGGGGGGGGGGGGAGGAGAGACACTCAATGGACTGGGGAGACCACACAAGTGGTACATGATCCCTCACAGAGAAGAGAGAGGGTCAGGGAGTAAGGCCTTCTGCACTGTGTCCTACTCTGCAACTCAGAGTAGTCCCAAGGTTCTAAACTCCTCCTGGATTTTGGGACCTCCAAAGGTTATGTTGACATGCAAAGGCTTCTGGCATGGCTTCAACTTTGTCAGTGGTTAGATGAAGGGTTTGTGGGTCTCCAATGGAACTCTTGCCTTGGATCTGGAAATGTCAGGGCAAGTCTTAGCCTCTTACTTCTCTTTATTCAAATTCTACCCTTAGCCAGGGCCCCTCCATCCTGCTTCCTTCTCAGAGGCCTTGAGCTGTACCATCTGACGTGGTACCTATGGGTTACCTGTAGCTTCTAAGCTTTACATTTTATCCCGTTTATTTATTTCAGCTGATTAAAAACAAGTGATCAGTGCCAAGAAGAAGTGTATGGTTTAATAGCCAGTGCCTATAAAATCGTTGCAAAATTGTTGAACGTTCAGAAAAGAACAAAGCAATTGCTCCCATTTTTAATATTCTAAATCCATGGATTTGGATATTAACTTGTTTCCCAACAAATATGAAGAACAATAGAAACTTTGTATTAAATTCATCCAAGTCATCTGGATTCACTGAGAATTAGTCTGGATGAGGTTAATTAGAATCCCTCCTAAGGGAAGGCCTTCCCTACTCGGAATGGATGTAGAAGTGCTTTCTACCTGATTCTGTCTGGTGACACAAGGGGGCTTGCTTTGGTCTAGCATGGCTCAACTGTCTACCTCCTCCTCAACTCTCCTGATGCCATTTTCTCCTCTGATCATATGGGAGCACTGGGAAGATGAGTATCTTCTCTGACTGCCTTTTGGCTCTGATCTACTATGAGAATCAACTGCAGGATGTGTCCCATGGCCCAGGGAAACTAGGGCTTGGCTCACTTACCAAAAGGTTCCTATCATCTGACAAGCCAACCATCTTATGAAATTTGTCCTGCCTCTTTCTTTCTGGAGACTTGTAGACAATGTCTGCAGCCTGCCCCATGCAGTGTGAAGTTTCCAGGGAGTTGGCAGCCTGCCTAGGTTTCTTCCGAAATTGGGGTTGTATGGAGCCAGGCAATTGTTTTTATACTTTGAGCTACTTATTTCCTTCCTGTACCCATGGCAGGGACATAAGGAGTGCCATTTGTGTGCCTCAGAGGTTGTAAGATTTGCAGAGATCATATTTAAAATGATTAATTCTTACATGCTCGAAAATAGCCTATTAATTATATTTAGCCAAGTTTAGTTTCAGATTTCTATAGGAGAGCCTCATTCATCAGTCTCTATTACTTAACTTACTTCTAGGCTAAAAGAAATACTGCATTTTAACTGGCATTCTTATACTGGTGTTCTCATTGGTTTCTTTGTTAGGGAGCAACCAGTGTGCCAAACCTTGTGTTAGGTACTAAAGGGAATTCAAAAGTGAGTATACGAGATCCCACATTTGCAATACAGTCTGGAAAAAAGACAAACACAAATAACTCTTAAAAGAGAATTCAGGGAAATAACTCTTCAGGAGAGCTAATGATGTTGTAGCATTCTATTTCTGAGAACAAGGATGAAGGTACTTAAAACTGGACCAAAAAAAAAAAGCACTCAAGCTATAAGTGTACTAAATGCAAACAGCATCAAAAGGCCAAAGTCACCAGACTGTCTTTCTGGATATATATAGAATACATTGCTTACCTGTGACATAAAAGCTTATGTTTCTTTCCACAGTCCCTACTTTATTGAAAGCCATGCAACTGTAGATCCCAGAAATCCTGGAGTCAGCCACAACCAAGGTGCTAGCGATCTGCAAAAGAAAAAAAGAAACTTTAGCTGGCAATGGGACAGAGAACCACTGGAACATCTCTAAGCGGCTTCTCGAGGTTGAAATGATTCAACGATCCCATTCATTCAGCAAAGATAATATTGCATGGGTGGGTGGTTACCAGAAAGTTCTCTCCTTGCTGAGCCCCAGCAAGAATGGGAAAATAACAGGAAAGCAGGTCCTCAGGAGACCGGAGCCCATGACATCCGACTCATATGAGGGTTTCAGGCTTATCTTGTATTACTGGCCTAACAATGAACAGACCTGAGCTGTGGGACTGCACGTCTCACCCCATGAGGTGGTCATTTCACATCAATGGGAGGAACAGGTGAGGCTGAGGCCTTCCCTTGTTTGGGGACCTGAGAGCTCAAATGCCAATGGTAACCAGAGGCTCCTGTGCTCTAGTGAACACAAAGAGATGGGCTGGGAAGGTGGCTCAGTGGTAGAGCGCTTGCCTTGCATGCGTGAGGCCCTGGGTTCGATTCCTCAGCACCACATAAGCAAAAAAAGCCAGAAGTGGTGCTGTGGCTCAAGTAGTAGAGCGCTAGCCTTGAGCTGAAGAGCTGAGGGACAGCACCCAGGCCCAGAGTTCAGGTCCCATGTTCAGAAAAAAAAAAAAAGAAGTATGTGGCCAAACAATTTCTTGTATGAGCTCTAAGTATGAGGCATGCAAGCCCCATATGGCCTTAAGGTTACAGGATGCCAAAAAGCTCACTAAGAGTTTGTATGTAGGTTACACAAGTTATGTAATAGTTCAGTTTTTCAACTCCTCTTCTAGAAAAATGCAGATATACAGACTGTGGATTAATGTAATACTGTTTCACTAGATTTTAGTGCTGCTCTTTTTTGTTTTGCTTTTTTTTGTTCAGGTCCTTGGGCTTGAACTCAGGGCCTGGGCTCTGTCCCTGAGCTCCTTTTTGCTCAGGACTAGTGCTCTAGCACTTTAAGCCACAGTTTCATTACTGGATTTTTGGTGGTAAACTGGAGATAACAGTCTCAGACTTTCCTGCCTGGGCTGGCTTTGAACCGTGATCCTCAGATCTCACCCTCCTGAGTAGCTAGGATTGCCTGATTGAAAAGGCTAGTTTTTAAGACTTAATTCACACACACACACACACACACACACACACACACACACACACACACACACACACACACACACATACACACACTTATACACAGCTATAGTGCACTATAGCTGTGAAATTGTAGGACACCACTTGGGTGTCCTAACTAAAAAATAATGATCAAGTGACCTCTAGGTTGACATTAATGCATAGGCTCACATATGGTAATGGGCTTTCCTAGGTGCTAAATGTATTCTTTGTCTTTGAGAAGGGTCCTGATATTTTTCTGAGCGGCTAAGTAATATGCAAGGTACTTTGTGGTATCTTATTTCCATTAAGAAATTACAGTATTTCTATCTAAAGAAGACTAAAATATGCTCTGAGTTGTTTTTTTTAAGCCAACAAAAACATTGCTCCAAATGATTTCTCTTGTTTGTTGGGAGTATCTGCTTAATTACAGCTACTCATAAACTCCGTGTATTAATAAAAAATATCTGAGTTGGGTGCCAGTGACTCAAGCCTGTAATCCTAGCTACTCAGAAGGCTGAGATCTGAGGATCGCAGTTTAAAGCCAGCCCAGGCAGTAAAGTCCGTGAGACTCTTATCTCCAATAAACCACTAGAAAGCCGGAAATGGTGCTGTAGCTCAAGTGGTAGAGCGCTCACCTTGAGCTGAAGAGTGCAGGGACAGCGCCCAAGCCCAGAGTTCAAGTCCCATGACCGATCTCCCCCCACTCCCCCTCCCAAAAAATATCTGTAATATATGGCAATTTTTTCCTCAATTTAGCAGACAGCTACTGCATGATTATCAAGGTACTTCCCAAATGTTGCAAGGGGACCAGAAATGTGTATGACTTAACTTTTTTTTTTTCTTTACTACTCCTGGAGCTTCAACTCAGGGCCTGTGTGCTGTCCGGGAGCCTCTTTGTACTCAAGGCTAGTGTTCTACCACTTGAGCCATAGAACCTCTTCTGGCTTTTTTCTGAGTAGTTTATTGGAGATAAGAGTCTCAGGGGGGGCTGGGAAGGTGGCTCAGTGGTAGAGCGCTTGCCTTGCATGCCTGAGGCCCTGGGTTTGATTCCTCAGCACCACATAAGCAAAAAGAAAAAAGCCGGAAGTGGTGCTGTGGCTCAAGTGGTAGAGCGCTGGCCTTGAGCTGAAGAGCTGAGGGACAGTGCCCAAGCCCAGAGTTCAGGCCCCACGACTGGGCCCCCCCACAAAACAAAAGAGTCTCAGGGACTTTCCTGCCCAGGGTGGCTTCAAGATCTCAGCCTCCTGAGTAGCTAGGATTATTATAGGCATGAACCACTGGCACCTGGCTCTTACTCTTAACTTTTAAGCTCACAGAAAATAATTTTCCTATCTTAAGATCAAATGCATGTCCTACTATTTGTAAGAAAACACTAATACAAAGGCGAATATCTAATGGAGATATGTTTGAAGGAGAGCTCGATCTTTTCCCCCTTAATTTGATTATTAATCTTGATAAGAGGTGGGAAATTTTAAAGAGCTGATATCAATCTTTTAAAAAATTATTATTATCTTAGTTCTCAAATATTTCTCCTAAGAAGAAACTTATTTGGGTTCTCAGATTTATTGTTGCTCAGTAAGTGGAAACCCTATTTCTCTTGGCTTGAGGATGTTTGAAATTTCAGACAGTGAAATGATCTGCATCCATAGTTGTGTTTGGGCGTTTATTCAAATGATTTCCATCTCACTAAACTCAGAGCAACTAAGAACAAGCACTGTTTTGTGGCAAGAAAAGTCAATTCACATGTATACAATTGCTATATTCAGACCTGGGTAATACACAGCGAACACTGGGGCTCAAATCGTAGAGTGCTCATCTGAGATGTGGGCAGGTACCTGAGAATGACTATAGCTATTTTCAAGATTCCAACATAAATCAGATCAGAATTTTTATGCAGTCAGAAGTAAACTGAGGTACCCAGAAGTGACATGAATCATGCCAGATGATAAACCATGAAGAAAGAATGTATTCATACCTTCTTCTTTGCCTGAATACCTTCCAAAACATCTTAATCATAGTTAGACCTACTTCAGAATTCACCTCACTAAAGCCCTTAAGATCAAAGAAGCTGATATGATACATGTGTACATTATTTCCTTGTTTGGGGGACCTTTGTGTAGTACTTGCTATGTAATGGACAGAGTACAAGACAATTTACAGGTAGTATCTCATTTAATCTTCCCTATATTCTTATGGGATGGTTTCATTACCCTATTGTACAGACAGAGCAAATGAGAGATTAAGTGATGGACTGATGATACACAGGCCCATAGACCAGCCTGAGTAGAACATCTGCCCCAGGCTGTTTAACTCGAGCCTGTGTGCTGTTTGTGTTGCCTTTCCCACTGAAACACTTTAAGTTGAATAACCTAGATCTAAAGCTCTGTCCACTCTGTATTGGCTTTTCCTTGAGAATACCTCCTTTGATCAGCAGGAATAAATCACATAAGCTAAATGCCACTATATGCAGAGATGCTGGCTTCCTGCTTTCATAGCAGTTTACACAAACAGCAAGCTGTTTTTCAAATATCATGAGTGATTTGAAAATATTATTAATAAAGAGGTTAGAATTACAGAAGAAAAATTTATAATAATCAACTTTATGAAAATGTCTCTTCCAGAGATTATTTTTAAACTATGAACTTAAAACTTATGTTCATAAAACATAAAAGTTTCTTGACAAAAGGTACTTGACTAGAAGGTCAGAAAACGGAGCTCAAGTATGAGCGGTAGGGCCAGTGTCATTTGGTTAGACCAGAAGGTGACTTCTAGTGGCACAGTAAGTGTTGATGCACAAATCTGTGTTTAAGGGACACACCTCTTTCCGTATGCTCACCACCAAAGACTATTGTTCCAAGGGGGGGAAAAATGGAAAATAACAGTTGGAGCACCAAATATCACCTGGACTACTTTCAAAGGAAAGTGCCAAGGTTTGAGCTGAAACAGGTGTTGGAAATCATAATCATTTGTTTTATAGGGCACACCAAAAAATGTCTTAAGGCCGTCTGCTTGTATTAGCTCTATAATTAGTTTTCATTCTTCACCAACAATCAGTGAAAGAGGGCTGAGGAACAGACAGAAAGGAGGAGTGCTAAAATGAAATTAGGATTTCTAAGCTCCTCTCTGTCAGAAGATAAGGTTGACATTCTTTTACATCTGCTTCTAATTCTCATCAATTTACAATGTTTAAAAATTTTAAGCTGGGCATGGTGGCACATGTCTTGTAATTTCAGCATGAGGAGGCAGAGACAGCAAAGCCTTCGTTCAAGACAAACCTGGGCTACATGATGACATCCAGGTTCAAAAATTCAAGAGCCAGAGATGCATTCAACAATAGAACAGTCGTCTAGCATATGCAAAGCACATGCTAGCTTCAATCACCAGCGTACCACATATACACACTTGAGTTCTGCTGATTAACTCATGAGACAAGCAGCCTTAGAGAGGTTTTTGGCCCACTGTAATTTTACACTCTTAAAGCAAACTCTTAAAGAGTTTACTTCCATCCTCTGGCCTATTTTCTATGACCCAGGAACTACTCCTGACAACTGTTATCAAGTACTGTAAGCTTGGATTTCTTCATGTTCCTTCCTTCCCCTTTGCTAAGTATTAGTAATTCACTCCTACAATGTCATATCCACCACATGGAATAGAATGAATGGGGTGATGTGTCATTCAGCCTAATTTCCAGAACTAGTATTTTAAAAAAATCTATATATGGAAGAGTGATTTTAATCTCAGGATGTTTCTAATATAGTTTGCTTTTAAATGATTCAGGGAGAAACCAATGTATAAAGGTCATGGAAGAACCTAAAATTAACATAGGGTGGCACATTAAAGCCAACTGATGGAGAAATACTACATAAGAATTGAGAACAAACTGGGGGCCAGTGGCAACTAAAACACAGCTGTAATCCTTTGGTGTAGTTGCTGCTGCCAAGGATCTGTCTCATTCAACACAGACACACTTCTGTGCCTTCAAATGACTGTAGTAGGAATGTTGCTACAACATTCAAATTGTCACGATTCTCCAGCCTTACAGAATCGACGCTGTGACACACATTTCCGGTTTTATTATTTTTTCCCTAACACAGGGTTCCTTCAACTTCCTATTCCTTATTCATACACCCAAGTGTCGTGGCAAGTCATTTAAACAATATGAAAACTTCACATTGGCTATTATCATCTCTAATTGATGACTCACTTTTAAAAAATCTGGGCCAAAACTTACTAGAAGGGATTAAATTTTATTTTCTTCTTTACCTCACATTGAGTTAAACAACTAAACAAAACAACAAAGGGGGAGCAAACCAAACAACCATAAAAAAAGTTCGTGAAATTCTCCAATAATAAATAATAAAGCTATTGTGAGTGCTCCCTCCCACCCATATCTAGGGAGTAGCATTGCATACAGGTTACCTGTATGACCACGGATAAAGGGATCAGTGTGGTCTAAGTTGGGACTTTAATTTATTTCCTAAAATGTACAGAAAAACACAGAACAGTATTAATTGTAAAAGAAAAAAATTCCATATCATTTGGAAATTAGTAAATTCTCCTCAATTCTGAGTATGAAATCAGTAATTTTCTTTGAGCTTATTAGAGCTGCTTGTAGGATAAGAACACTGTATATTTCTGCCTTCTTTAGTGTTTAAAGTTTTTTAAAACATGAAAATAATTGTTTAATACATATTCTTTCTTGTATATGATTACAGTTTTCAAGAATTGAATTAGGGTATATAAGTCAATTGTTTTTACTAAAGTATTTGTAGAGCCTTTCTCATAATGCTATTCCATGCCATCTTTCTATCAGGAAGCTAGATAGAGCAACATCATAGTTCCATTTGTTGGAAGTAGAAAACCATGGTTGAGAGCTGTTAGCTGATTTGCATATTGTTATAGCAACAGAAAGGGGTGGAGCTTGATCCTGGGGCTCCTGAATATAAGTCAGGTAGCCCAGGACCAAGGGTGCCCATCAATCTGCCCCAGTATAAAGTTACAATACAATAGGCTTATTTCAAGCCTGTCTGAAAAAGTTGTTTCGATTTTAGCCAAGTTGTAACTCCACCTCATCATTTATTTTTTTGTGCTGGTCCTGGGACTTGCATTCAGGGCCTGGGCTCTGTCCCTGAGCTTCTATGCTTAAGGCTAGCACTCTACCACTTGAGTCACAGCCCCACTTCTGGCTTTTTGGTAGCTGATAGAAGATAAGGGTATCATAGACTCTCCTGACTGGGTTGGCTTTGAACTGCAATCCCTAGATCTCAGCCTACTAAGCTACTAAGGAGTAGCTAAAGTTACAGATATGAGCAACCAGCGCCTAGCTTCTCACCATTTTTTTAAAAAATGAGTTTTATATATGGAACTGGGTTGCTTCTTAATTCAATCTAATCAGAAAAGATACCTTTCTCATTTTCCATTTTATTTCCTTATCTCTTTTTTTGTAGATAAAATTCTAAAATCAGACTAGAAGTTCTATTGAAATTATACTCATAAATTTTTTGTAAGAATCCAACAGTTAACCATCTTTACTCAAAAATCAAGGCGTGTTGCCATAAAGAGACATTTCAGCAAGGAATAATCTGATTTTTTCCCTTCTTTTTTTTTTTTTTTTGCCAGTTGTGGGGCCTGAACTCTGGGCCGGGGCACTCTCCCTCAGCTTTTCAGCTCAAGGCTAGTATTCTACCACTTGAGCCACAGTGCCACTTCTGGCTTTTTCTGCTTATGTGGTACTGAGGAACTGAACCCAGGGCTTCATGCATGCAAGGCAAACACTCTGCCACTAAGCCACTTTCCCAGCCCATCGTTTTTTTTTTAAAGCATCGCTATCCCTGTGCCTGAGAATAGCAGATTTATAAGTACATTTTTCCCTAATTCAACAGGAAAGCAGGCCCTAGCTCTGCAATCCACTGTGATTTGCCAGGGCCCAGAGAGAGAGGAGCAGGGACTTCATTAGATGGAAAAATCTTTTTTTTCTTTTGGGTCCGGTCGTGGGGCCTAAACTCTGGGCCTGGGCACTGTCCCTCAGCTCTTCAGCTCAAGGCTAGCACTCTACCACTTGAGCCATAGCGCCACTTCCGGTTTTTTCCTTTTTGCTTGTGTGGTGCTGGGGAATCGAACCCATGGCCTCAGGCATGCAAGGCAAGCGCTCTACCACTGAGCCACCTTCCCAGCCCCGAGATGGAAAAGTCTTGATAGACCATGTATACCTGCATACCCCAACCTAGGCTTTGCCCTAGCAAAGACAGGGGGGAAAACATGACATTTTATGAAATAGGATGGTTTAAGTCTTTTACTAGCTATCGTTTCCTGGGATCTTATTTTGTATATGTCCACTGTGTGTAGACCATTTGTCTGATATTCATGTCAGCTCCACCTGTTCATTAAGGACAAGTCCTTATCTTGGAATAATCTTCATGTTTCTCTCCACAAAGACATATGTCAGGTATTGCCTTTCTTCTCTCTTGATTTTGAGTATTTAAATTGCTTCAGGTTCCAACAAACCTAGAACTGAGACTGAGGAGTGTATTTTGAGAACATCCCACTAATCACTTTTATGAATAGTACCTTATTTCTTCCTTCAATTACTGCCATGCGCTGGGTGATGCTCTCAATCCTGTTTCCTATGTTGCTGGCAGAATCCAGGATAAATGATTCTTCATTGGTAGAACAAAAGTCACACCTATTTAAAAAACCAAACCAAACCAAAAAGAGTAAGTTATCACAATTTTGCTTTGTTGCATGGTCCAGCCGGTTGTAACAGGTAAAATGTAAAAGTTTGGAGACGTCTTTAGATAACAAAATCACAAGTTTTATGCAAATGATCTTTTCCTTAAACTTTTTATTTCCTATCTTCATACCTAGAACTTAAAAATAGCAAATGTATTTCAATCTAGACACGTTGAAAGTAACATGCAACATAAGGGCAAGTAAAGTTAATGAATGGAAACCTCAGGGAAACACTAGCATTTCACATCTACAAAGGCTGGCTTTTATTCAGACTATTCCATTGGACAGCTTATTTTTTTTTCCAGTGCTAATTAGGTTCATATGGAAACAGAGTAGTTATTAAATTCAGTCTACTTCTTTTCAAGTTTTGGGAATATGGTGACAAATTCTTTTGTTTCTTAGTCTTTAAGTGTTTCATTATAAAATAAAGGTATTGATATTTGGCTTTTTTTTGGTCAGTTAAGGGGCTTGAACTCTGGGCCTGGGCACTGTCCCTCAGCTCTTCAGCTCAAGGCTAGCTCTCTACCACTTGAGCCACAATGCCACTTCTGGTTTTCTGGTGGTTTACTGGAGATAAGAGTCTCACAGATTTTCCTTCCTGGCCTGGCTTTGAACCATGATTCTCAGATCTCAGCCTCTTGAGTAGCTAGGATTACAGGCATGAATCACTAGCACCCGGCTCTTGATATTTGGCTTTAAGGTCCATAAGATCTATCACTCCCTTCCCAAACATCTAATTATTTTATATTTTTATCTTCTGAACTAGTGTGATCAGAAAGCTTGCTGGTCTTGAGTGTGTTCATGTTTCAGGCAGATTCTGGAGTTTATCCAATCAGGAAGAATTTTGAAGACCAATTTCCAGAAAGAATGAGTAGCTCATTTTAAGTGGCCCAAATCAGTAATGACTTATATGAAATAAAGGCAGGAAGATAATGTAAGAAGAAAGTAGGAGAGAAGAGATTGTGAAGATCAGAAAAATTCTATTGTTTATCCTCTCTGGACTTTGAGCTGAGAAAGTCCCCACATGTTAAATGGCCCAGTCTGCTGGGTCCAGCTTTTTCTTCCCATTATATGGTTTGGAATGTGCCCTGCACATTTATAGTCCATTTAGAGACTTCTGAGATCCTACAGGGACAACTGATACAGGGGGACAATGCTACATCTGTCTATTTACCTGCCCCCATAGCCAAGCAAAGACCTAGCATATAATCAGCACTCTAAACACCGGTAAACATATGAACTGATACAAAGTACATGATATATAATATTAATAGGAGAGTTTTCATTATTTTCAAACACTTGTAAGTAGAAGCACAGCGTGATAAACCATATGTTCCCATCAATCAGGATTGTGTGTGTGTGTGTGTGTCTGTGTGTGTGTCTGTGTGTGTTTTGCTGGGGATGGAACTCAGGGGGCCTTATGTGTATCAGACAAATGCTTTACACTAAACAGCATCCTATGCTCATTACTGTTTATTTCATTTCATAGTGATTAAGATTTGGCCACATTTGCTTTATCTAGCTCTTGAGTTCTTTTTTTTTTTCTGTTTAGAATTTTTTTATATTAAATCCCAAATTCTTCTTCTTTTTTTGGGGGGGGGAGGGGTTCTGGGGCTTGAACTCTAGGCCTGGGCGTTGTCCCTCAGGCTCTTCAGCTCAAGGCAAGTGCTCTACCACTAGAGCCACAATGCCACTTATGGTTTTCTGAGTGGTTTATTGGAGATAAGAGTCTCACAGACTTTCTTGCTTGGGCTGGCTTTGAATCGCAATCCTTAGATTTAAGCCTCCTGAGTTGCTAGGATTACAGGTGTGAGCCACCAGCGCCCGGCTTAAATCCCAAATTCTTACCATTCTTATCCAGTATGCTTCAAAGACTTTTTTTTTTTTTTCAAATATAACCACAATGCTATCTTTATGCCTATCAGAGCTACAATAATAATAATTCCACGATGGTGCTTATACCTAGACTCTGTATCATGTAAAAATTGTTTTTTACAATTAGATTGCAAAATTGAAGAAAAAAGAATTCACTAAGGAATTTCTGTGATTTCTACTAGCCATATTTACCTAAGCACAATCATCAAAACTTAATATACTTGGTTTTTAGAAAATGCGAAGAAAAATGTTAGAGGAAACTAAGTGTAGGCAATGCCCAGGGAACATACCAGCTGCTGTCTGACTCTGGGGCTGTCAGCCTCTGACTCCCACTTGGTCCCCTACCCTCTCCCTCTCAGGGTAGTTTCAAACTGCCCAGAGCCTCGTATGGAAACCATAGGCCTGACTGCCTGCCAGGTCCTACAAAGGGAAAGGACAGATTTTGTGGCTCTTTTCTAATTTAGGGGCTGTTATTTTTCCCTCTTTGTAAATTGGATCCACAAAAATAGAATGCCATTTAAGAGCCTGACTCTATAACAGCACTTGAAAAGAGATTTAGGGGGAGGGGACTTTGCCTAAGCCTTAAGAATACATCAAGCTCTTAAGGAAGTGGATTGTGCCATGTTTGAAGATGCAAAGATAACCACTGTGCTGGGAACCGTCTTGAGGGGGGAGGAAGCCGAACAACAAGAGGAAAGCAGCGTTTGCTCCTGATTTCGCACAGGAAGCCCACAGTACCTCCTGCCAAAGCGAGATAAGAAAGCTCCCATGCACTATTCTGGACAAGGCCACGTTATCTGCCTCCGTGTGGGGCTGTCCTCTGCATGCTCCAACCTTCAGTCCCTTTTCTAATGAGCTTCAGAACTCCGGCCTCCATTTGCATACAGCATGCCAAGTCCAATGGTATGGAGAGATTTATAATCAGTCCAAGGGAGAAACATCGCTGGGGTAGCAATGTATTCTGTATCAGCGCTGCCGATTGTTCTGGAGTTGACACAACTTCGTTTCAGACCAGAAATTGATATTAAAAAAAAAAAAAAACTCAGCCAATTATATGTCTCTCACTGGAGCTGGGACCCTATATGTGACATATCAATCTGTTGAACTCCAACTGGGAGCCATCTGTATCTCTCTCCCATCTGGTCCAAGTTAGTAATCATCTTCTCTTGACACATAATGGGAGACTGCCACCCCCCGCCCCATAAATACAGATGTCACTAATGACCCACATGCTTTAGGTTGATTTCCTTGTGGCAGTGAGGGGTTTGCTCTGTTCCTTCCACACTGATAAATAGTTGGCTCTTCTGGGACCAACAATCAAATGAAGAAAAGCTGGGCCCATAGGAAAAAGCAAAGTCAACACAGGCAGAACCTCTAATCTGGCAGTTTGGACTGCTGGCAGAATTTGTCCTCTGTTCTGCTCCTGTCTGCACTCATCACTTACACCATATACTACTGCTGTGCACAAAGATATTATTGGAATACAATGCTGTCCCATCCCCTTGTGTCTGTATTGGGGCTTGACCTCAGGGCTTGGGCACTATCCCTAATCGTTTTTTGCTCAAGGGTAGTGCTCTACCATTTGAGCCACAGCTCCACTTCTGGCTTTTTGATTGTTAATTGCAGATAAAGAGTCTTATGGACATTCCTATTCAGGGTATGTGTGTGTGTGTGGGGGGGAAGATCCTCAGATCTCAGTCTCCAGAGTAGCTAGGATTGATTACAGGGATGAGCCAACAGTCCCTGGGTGATGATACTTTTTGTACATGAAGAAAAGGTTTGCACACACAACCAAAATACACCGAATGATCAGTCTATGAGAAGCTTGAAGTTTCAGTTTATGATAGAGTTGCCTTTGTCATCCTGTAGTTCATGAACTGAGCTCAATTCTCGTTCACCTTAACACATCCAGCACTCAAACTACAGTGCCGGCTTTTAGCAATTCAGCTTTTCAGAGTTTCTTCATTCCTCCTGTTTCTTGTTTTCTCTCCCTGCTTAAAACTTAGCCCTGTGCTTGTCTTCTCTTTAGAGCATCGGTAGAATCTAAAGAGAGAGGTTAGATGGGTGAGCTTGAGCCACTCTGGGATATTTATATTTTCTTTGAAGTGGCCCTGTTATATGTGAGAAGAGGAGAGAATTGGGTGGTAGTTTCAGAACTGGATGAAAACAATAGAGTTCTCTCAGGAATTGGGGAGAAGGATTGAACTTTCTAGCTTTTCTAGTAACTGCTATCTGTTGGGGCACTTGTGACTCAAGACTCCTGCTGTCTTTCTGTACAAATGTCTTGTTCCATACATGGTTTCCCATCAGTAAATAACCACATCAATTCTAGGTCTGTGCTGAAGCCTGAGTGTTAGGATAAAGAAGCACATTTTGTTGTGTTTCTTTAAAGCTCCCTTTTTACTCTAGCACAGGTGATGTTGACCTTTCATGGAAAATCTGTTGCACTGTTCCTTACTCTTGGTCAGCTGAAGAGAAACTGGTAGTTGCTGAGGGTCCCAAGGTGCCAGGCTTGGCCCAGGAGCTCTGTGGATTAGTCTTGCCTTAACAAGTTCTCATGGCCTCCCCGGTGAAGCAGATATTGTGGTTCCAATTTTGGAAATCCTTTTGTGAATAAGGAGACTTGGACCCAGCAAGATCAGATGCCTGGGGCAGCATCATAGAGAGGGACAGAAATGAGAGAACTCAGATTTCCTATGCTAGAGTCCAGTCCACCTTGCGGGAGACTTTATTCCAAGGACCTTCCCAAACCTTTCCTGTCATGCTTCCCAGGGGGAAATATGGCTCAGAGAAAAACTCTGGGAGTCCTCTGAAAGTCACCTAGCAAGAGAAATGAGATTTTTATTTCCTAGAGGGAGAAGATGTACCTGGTCCTTTGTGGAAAGGGATATGTTGTAATTATAGTTTACACAAAAAAGTGTGTTTGCTTTAGGTCATAAAAATGCTTTGATGCTGAAATGGCAGGAACTCATCTTCTCTTGTAAAATCTTGCAACAAATTTGAAAATCAATTTACTCTTATTTTTATTTATTTATTTATTTTTTGCTGATCTCGGGCCTTGAGCTCTGGTCCTGGGCACTGTCCCTGAGCTTCTTTTACTCAAGGTGAGCACTCTACCACTTGAGTCACAGTGCTACTTCTGGCTTTTTTGAATAGTTTATTGGTGATAAGAGCCTTAGAGTTTCCTGCCCAGGAGGGCTTCAAACCACGATCCTCAGATCTCAGCCTCCTGAGTAGCTAGGATTTCAGATGTGAACCACCAGCAACCAGCTGAAAATCCAATTTTTAATTACAATCTTTTTCTTTGATAACTTTTTTGTCTGTATGACCAATAAGCATATTCTGGATATAGTGTGCCTATTTTACGATGAACTCCAATACTTTAAATAGCAACCCTGAGGTTGGATGGAGGGCCAGTGCTGTCTGAAGGGAAGCTGAGTTCTCCAATACTTGGCAGCTACCTCTATTAAGTCTCAGCTGTGTGGCCTAAGAATGAATGCATGTGTTAAATATGTACTTAAAGCACACATTCAGTTAGGGCCCATCCTCTCACCTTCCCTTTCCCCCTCCCCCCCCCCCCCAAAAAAAAGGCTTTAGAAAGTTCTACAAAGTCCTAAGACACAGTACAATCTCCCTCCACACACACACACACACACACACACACACACACACTCACTTGCAAGTTAAGAAACAAAAGGGTAGAGGAGTGATACAGAAGCAAATCAAGGTTAGAAAACATCTTTAAAAAACATAGAAAGGGAAAGAAAGACCACCTGGGGCCCTGCCAGGGGCCATTGGCGGCTCTCCTGCTGGAGGCCTGATGTAAACATTGCCTGATACTGTGGGTGTTGTGTGAAAACACTGGTGATAGTGTGTCTGGGCCATCAGATTAATAGAATCTGCAAACACTATCTTTTCCCCTCCTCTCACATTCTCTTCAAACAAATAAAACAATATAGGCGAGAGGATGCTGGTTGGCAGGAGAAGGCGTGCAGTTGGAAGGCATGTTTAGACAGAAGGGTTCCTGTTCCTTCAGCTTCAGGAAGAGAGCCTAGGCCTTCAGGGTGGTCACAGGGTCAGACGGAGGGGACTCTGGTGCACTAATAGACCTTGTGACACCTTGGAGCCCATACTGAAAATGACTTCTGTTCTTGACGCTAGGGGAGGAGGGGGGAGGGTAGGACAGTGGAGAAGAGTTTTGGGGAATGAGGGCTTTGGGTCAGCTCCCTGGACAATGGTGGAGGGGATCCAGCCTCCTGGGCCACCTCTGTTTACTTTTCCTTCAGCACCTTGGCTTGTCCTGCTTCCTGTCCTCCAGGGACCATGATCCATTCACACTCAGGACAAGGTCTGTCTTCTAGCCTCTGCTTCCCTTCCTCTTCTCTCAGCTTCTAGCATGAACTCAGACAGGCTCCGGCACCCCTCCCCGCCTCAACCCCCATTTCCTCAGCTCCTCTATAGAAGCTCAGCAAGGGATAGAGATCCTTAGGCCTTAACCCCACCCAACGGTGGCCAGGAGGCTGGAAAGGGCAGGTCCTTTGCTCCATCCAGCTAGACACCTCGTTCATTTCTCTGCTTAGTGAAGGACTGCCTGACCAAGAGAGCTAACATGATATATAGTGGTCAAGGTGGAAACATCCAGAAAGCCTTCAGGGTTAGGAGTAAGGTAAGGTTTAGCATAAAGAAGAGATTTCCAAGAAAAGAAGAGTTATCAGACTCAAGTTCAAATGATGGATTGATTCATAAATTTCTAGTCATCTAGTACTGGATAGCAAAAGCTCAACTGTGAGTATCATAGTTATAAAAAAAATTACTCAGAGGACTTGTAGTCTCTTTGGTTTCTTGGATGAGTCTGAAATTTTGTCTTTGGGTCACAAGCTACAAAAATCACTTTTGATAAGTCCACTCTGGTGTTCTGCCATTGGCTGACACTAGGGGATGTTAGAATAATCTGTCCTGTACCCCTGACTGATGAAATGGGGTCAAGTAGTTTGTCTACCCTGTCCCTGAGAGGATGAGCTGAGATGAAACCATTTCTCTCAGATCTCAGGTCCTGGAAGGGTTGCATTTCTCTTGGCTTCTTTTAATCTCATGGGCCCATTAATCTTGCAAATGTTTGTCTCCTTTCTCCTCTCACAACAAGTAGCATGTGGACCATATCTTTGCACCATCTAATCTTTTTTCTGTTTGTTCAGAGTTGCTTGATTAGTTACTGTATTTTGTGTGAACCACTTCTCATTCTTTGGGAATGGATGTGTTAGCTTTGCCAGTTCCAAAGATGCAATCCCATGCTATGTCTTTCTAGTTTTCTTTTAGGCACCAAAAAAAAAAAAAAAAAAAAAAAAAAAAAGGCCAAAACAGTGATCTAAATAAAGAATTTACAAAAGATCCCTTGGAATGTCAGCAAATATCAAGGGGATTCTGAATGAGTTCATCTGTAATGTTAGCCATCGTTTGGTCATCTGACTACACAGAGAGCTACTGAAGAGCAGAGATTCTACCTCATTGATTACTATTGCCACAGTGCCTAGTCCAGTCACCTGGCAAACAGTAGATGGGTAGTAAATGTCTCTTGCCCAGTTAATTGGGTGAGAAGAGTAAAGCCTGGTGGAATGGCCTGACTACATATATACCCAACCTCATGTCTGGTGTCAAATCTGCCACCCATCACTTGGCTGCAAACAGGGCATTAGTGACCACCCACTGACCTCACACAAGCCTTCTAAGCTAATCACTATGTCACCACCATCAGTGCCTATCAGTCACAATGATGAATATTAATGAAGCCAGGAGATCTGATGGGCTTAGCCGTATCAGTCCCTGACAAACTGATAGTCCTGGATAATTTCAGTTTAGGCAATGATACTGACATGAAGAGGTGTCTTTCTAAACTAGTGGGGGGCAAAAAGGTGTGGTGGTAAAAATGCTGCCTCATAATTACTAATACAGCTCTGTTCAAATTATAAAGCAATTTTCCTGTTCATATTCCATTTAAAAGGTCAAATCATGGTTCTTACAGAAAAAAAACCATATGATTTATTTTCTTCTATTAAGAAATGTCTATGTTTAACCAGATGCTGATGGTTCTCACTTGAATCCTATCCACACAGAAGGCTGAGATCTGAGGATCATGGTTCAAAGCTGGCCTGGGCAGAAAGTCTCATGAGACTCTTACCTCTAATTAAATAGCAAAAAGCCAGAAATGGAGGTATGGATCAAGTGATAGAGCACAAGCTTTAACCAAAAAGTTAAGGGAGAATGCAAGCCCCTAAGTTCGAGCTCCAGTATCGGTGTGCACAAATGTGTGTGTGTGCGCGTGTGCACACACACACACAAAACTATGTTTAGTGAAGAGACAAGTCAAAGTCATGAAAAAATATCAGAACACCACTGAGAACAGGCAAGTACAATGATAAGAGCCACGTGTCACCATGAGCTGAATAAAGATAGAATCAGGGAGTATTTAACAGCTGAAAAAGAATTCATGGGAGAGTAGATCCAGGCCCTTAGAACACTCTATCTTCCTAAATAATCAGGAACACTTGACATTGAGGGGTCCCATTCTGATTTCTTTGGAATAAGTCATTATAGTGAGAGGACTTCTCCAAAGATGCAAGCATGTTGCTTAGGAGAGTACTAATTGAGCAGTACAAATCACCTTGCCAGCTTATTGAGTGTCCTTTTTCATAGGATATCAGTGTGTCGACTGTGTCCCTTCAGAGGGAAGTGCTTCTGTGGTACACAGCCCCAAACTGCCTATTAAGTACCTAAAAGCACTAAGCAACTTTCAGCAAACAAACTTGGAACCTACAATGTACCAGCCCCAGACTTTCTGAGATGGTTCTTTTGCAGAGAATCCCACAGCTGGTAGATGGCAGTATGTAACAGAGAGAGCCTGGACTCATGCTCCAGAGCCCTTGTCTTTAAACTTCAGACTGACACCTTTTGGCAACCTAACACCCCTTAAAAAATTGGCCTTGATTTCACAACAAAGCCTTCTTAAACTGTATTTGATTCTGGCCTATTGACCAAAATTTACTCATTTTACTGTCTAGTAGCAACCACAGAACCAATCCTGGTATAAAGCACCTATGCAGTGCTTTCAGTTGCCTGGTCATGATGTGTGAGAAAACCACCCATTTGTGATTCTTTTGACATAGCAACCATGGCTGTTGCCTGACAAGCCCTTAAGCTCTGTGCCTGATCTGGACTACTATGAGGATTTTAGTCTCTGTCTTAATGAAATTCTGATGATTAAATGAAGGGTTTTTTTGTCAGTTGTGGGCTTGAACTCCGGGCCGGGATGCTGTCCTTGAGCTTTTCCTACTCAAGGCTAGTGCTCTATCACTTTGAACCACAGCACTACTTCTGGTTTTACACACGTGTGTATACACATACACATATGTATATGTGTATGTATGTATATATACATATGTAGGCCTATATACACATATGCATACATATATGTGATATATACACACATATACACATAGTATGTATACATATATGCTTAGATATACACATCTATATGTACCTATTTTTATGTAGGTATATATGCATATATATACCTATACATATATTCACATGTATACATATATATGTACATACCTATATGCACTTAACATCCCATAGAGAAGTGCTTAATGGCCTTTACCTTTAGAATTAAAAATAGAAAGTTGTAGCCGGGCGCTGGTGGCTCACACTTGTAATCCTAGCTACTCAGGAGGTTGAGATCTGAGGATCATGGTTCAAAGCCAGCCTGGGCAGGAAAGTCCATGAAACTTTTTTTTTTTTTTTAGGTCCAGTCGTGGGCCTGAACTCTGGGCCTGGGCGCTGTCCCTCAGCTCTTCAGCTCAAAGCTAGCACTCTACCACTTGAGCCACAACGCCACTTCTGGCTTTTTTCTTTTTGCTTATGTGGTGCTGAGGAATCGAACCCAGAGCCTCATGCATGCAAGGCAAGCACTCTACCACTGAGCCACCTTCCCAGCCCATCCATGAAACTCTTATCTCCAATGAACCACCAGAAAACTAGAAGTGGCGCTGAAGAGCTGAGGAACAGCGTTTAGGCCCAGAGTTCAAGCCCCATGATTGACCAAAAAAAAAAAGAAAAAGAAATTTGTAGGCTATATATCTTCCAGTCGTAATCTACTTGGCTCTGGATAGTGCCTACATACTCTTGCTTTCCTCAACTTACTTGGTCAGGGAATTTTTTTTCCTATACTCACAAGGCAGAATGTGCCAATCAGGTGATAATGGGTGGTTATCTTTCACAATTCTCATAATAATGAGTCAGGGCCTATAGAACTCTGAGAAAATGGAACAATGTACCCACATGTAAATTTTTGAAAGCCCGTATAAAAATTTACAGCTCTGATTTTCAGACATGAGAAGGAAAGTGGCATGTCCTAACACCTCAATGCCTTCCAACTCCTATAACACCTTGTTCCATCTCTGTCCCTGTTGTTTTCCATTTGACCTGCTCATTATCTTCAAGGGCCCAGCTCCGTCTTTCTACACGTGGCCCCCTCTAAATGACCATCTAAATGACATTCTACCATCCATGGCTGACCCTTTCGCTCACAAGATCATAAACACTTGTCAGCACAGTTCTTGGGGTGGAAATAAAAATCAACAGGTGATCAGGGACATGACTAGCCCTGAGGGAAGAGATATAGTCTTACTTTGAAACATAGCATCTCATCTATAAAAACAAGCTTTCTCTCATTTCTAAAAGGTAGCGTGCTAATTCTAAATAAACCCAGTAGCCCATCAGGCTGAAGGTGACAAACAAACATCTGAGGAGGCATCTAGAGAAAGAATGAAGAAATAAGGCCTAGTGACTAGAAGAAGCTCTAGGAGGCACTGCCTAGACCATCATCTAAATCCTTCATACCTTTTCTGTCATTTCCAACCACCAGGTTCTTCTGTGCATTCAAAAGGGCATTGAGTTGACAGGCTAGAGTCCACACTTCAAGAAAGAACCCAACAAATCAATAGAGACACATCTAACACATGCAAGCAGACAACAGACAACTTATTTCCTCTATCATATGCCCTGTTTATTATCATTTGTGTGTGTGTGTGTGTGTGTGTGTGTGTGTGTGTGTGTGTGTGTGTGTCAGTCATGGGGCTTAAACTCTAGGTCTGAGCTCTGTCCCTCAGCTCTTCAACTCAAGGTGAGTACTCTACCACTTGAGCCACAGCACCACTTCCGGTTTTCTAGTGGTTTATCGGAGATAAAGAGTTTCATGGACTTTCCTGCCTGGGCTGGCTTTGAATCTCAATCCTCAGATCTCAGCCTCCTGAGTAGCTAGGATTATAGGCGTGAGCCACAGGCGCCCGGCTCTAGTTTTTTATTTTTTGGTTTTTTTTTTAAATCTTTGTGTATAGCCAAAGAAAATGTGAGATATTTTGCCAGTCTTCTTAAGGAATTTTTGTTCTTGTTGTTGTGTTGTCAGTCATGGGGCTTGAACTCAGGGCTTGGGCTCTGTCCCTGAGACTGTTATACTTAAGGCTAGTGCTCTACCACTTTAAGCCACAACTCCAATTCCAGTATGGGGGTGGTTAATTGGGAGATAAGAGTCTCATGGACTTTCCTGCCAAGGTTAGCTTTGAACCGCAAACCTTAGATCTCAGCCTTCTGAGTAGCTAGGATTACAGGTATGGGCCACCAGCACCTGAGAAGAACTTTTTTTTTTTTTTGGTCAGTTGTGGGGCCTGAATTCTGGGCCTGGGCGCTATCCCTGAGCTATTCAGCTCAAGGCTAGTGCTCTACATTTGAGCCATAGAACCATTTCTGGCTTTTTCTGCTTATGTGGTGCTGAGGAATTGAACCCAGGGCCTCATGTATGCAAGGCAAGCACTCTACCACTGAGCCACCTTCCCAGCCCCGGAGAGAAACTTTTTTTTTTTTTTTTTTCAAATTGTTCATCACTGTCTCATGGTTATTTCTCATCCCAGAAAGCTATATTGAACCTTGCTGAAGAAATCCCTACAAAAGCCATGAACTGCCTAGGACTCAGCTTTGGCTTGATTTAAAACACATAATGAAATGGTTGACAGCAATGATAGAAGACAGTTAATTCATTAGAAACAATTACTCATCAGGTTCACTGTAAAAAAAAAAAAGGGAGGGAGAAATCTTCACAAAGCATAGAAAAGTGGAAAAGAGGTCTTTGGCAAATGAACTCGTGCACTGTTCTCAGGATTTTGTATGAAATATTAATAAGGTCTGTTGTCTGAACATTCACATTGGACAGTGTGCACTTCCCCATCCAGTAATTATATAACAGAATGGAAGAAGTTTCTCATTAGTAAATGAACATTCAATTTTGGCGCAGGATGAAAGCCTCTTGTATAAGATGGCCAGTTTTATTTGGCTGTGTTCAAGCTCAAATGTCCTGCTCAAATGGTCTTTGGTCAAGTGGTCTTGAAAGTCCTTATTTAGATTCAAAGTTTTGTTTGGAATAGATTCAAATTCTCTGTCACATGCCTGATTTGAGCCTACATATGTACATACACACTGCACATACACGCTGAGACACACGAAGACAGATTTTAAGTATATTTAAGAAGAATGTGGGAAATATTCAAACATGAGGTTGAGTGATCATATTTGCAAATGCAAAGGTTTTCTTAAATGACCTCTTCCCTTAGACATCTGACCTATATTTTGCTCCAGGAAATGTTGACTCTTTTGATTCAATTATTAAAGCTTTCATTTTGTAGGCAGAAAACAGAATATAGGGCATTAAATTGTTACAGTATAAAAATAGTCAACATGATGACGGTGAATGGATTAAATTTGGGTCCTTGAGTGCATTTCTAATTAACTACCATTAACAATTGTTTTGTTTTTGTCCTGTTAATTTCACATACTCTATTGATGCACAAAACTATGTTTCCCTGGAATGATCTATCCCTCACACATCCCTAATGATCCCAGACGTCCTTCCCTTGCCAATTTGTGTACATAAACAATAGAGAAATGCAATTAGGCGAGCGCTTTTTGGAGTTCTTAGAGCCCTGCCTTTCCCTGCTTTTGCAAGCCAACCCTCTTCCCCACAAGAGTAAAGGGCAAACCTCACAGTCCCAGAATGGTCAGCTTTTGTTAGTCCCCCACCCCTGGTAGTACTCTCCTGAGTGTTTCAGAAATGAGAGTAGCAAGGAATATTACTCTCTATTTAAATTGTAAACTATGTAATTATTCTAGATGCCAGATCTGACCTACTTTTTTTGGGGTGGGGAGGAATTCCCACTCATTTTTTTTTCTTGCCAGTCCTGGAGCTTGAACACAGGGCCTGGGTGCTGTCCCTGAGCCTTTTTGTACTCAAGGCTAGTGTTCTATCACTGGAGCCACAGAGCCACTTCTGGCTTTTCTGAGTAGTTTGTTGGAGGTAACAGTCTCACAGACTTTCCTGCCTGGGCTGGCTTTGAACTGTGATCCTCAGATCTCAGTCTCCCGAGTAGCTAGGATTAGAGCTGCCAGTGCCCAGCTGGCTTCCCACTCTTGCTCAACATTTTTTGTTCTACCCTTTGTGCTACACCTCCAGTTTCCAGATCTAACATACCTTAACTTCTAGAAGCAGTTCTTTGAGGTTTCATGTGTGTCTAAGGGTTTTTTCTTCACAAGTCCCAACATTTAGTTAAGAAATTAGTAAAGATTATTCCCTCGGTCTTCCATAAGTTGAGAACCCAGAACCATACTTTGCATCCTGAAGGGATTTGTTGGCAAAAGACTAATGAAGAATGTAAGGCTTGAGAGCCAATAGGCAGAGAATACGATGCTTTTGCTGAAGAAAATACAATTGGACACTATAGTTGCTACATTTTCTTTCTTCTTCTTTTTTTTTTTTGATATAGATGGGGGAAGAATGGAAGGAGTGACACTGATCAAGATGCATTGTACTCATATATTTATTGACAGGCTGAATTAAAATGCCTTAGTGCCACTACTCATATAATAAAAAATAAACCAATAAATATATTTATTGTGCTGAGTATGGAATTCAGGGCCTCAGACATGTTAGACACAAGCTCTACCTCTTAGCTATACTCCCTAGCCCTTCATTTTTAAATGACTGGGCAATTATTATTATGATCATGAGTCAACTCTGTGTCAGAGTATTACTTTTATAATACTTAATGTGAGACTTCTCTAATAAACCGTCTACTTGCATAAGTTAAAATTTTCTGTTAATTTGACACTAACCCTCAGAGTTAAATGGTCAGATTGCTTTAAAATTTGTGAGAAGCAGAAGGGAACTACCCGTGTGTAACAACTTGGAAATTATTTCAAGCTTCTTTGAAAGGAGAAAATGTAAAGCAAGTTTTTCATTTTAACTCCTTCATAGCTCTGTGTTAGGAGGAAAAGGGAAACTCAGCAGTTACCATTTACAGAACGGGAAGTTGGAACGCAGATTAAATAGCTAGTCAAGGTCACTCAGAAGTCAGGGACTATGCCAAGAATAGAGCCCATTTCCTTGATTCCCAAGTCTCTGGCTCTGAGACTGCAGAATAGATATTCTGCAAGTACATCCAATAAGTAATCACCAAAAAACTTTGATCCTCTGCAGTTTAAAACTTAAGTGTTGAAGACAGATGATGTTTGTATTTTCTATACTGTTGGTACCTAACAAATATTGATGTAATGAGGACATATGGTTGACATTATATATTTAAAATGAATACTGATGATACACAAAATCAGTTTGTATGATATGGGCAACATTAATGTAATATAAATAACAGATTTTTAAACACTTACTTGGGAAAAAATGTATTTTGCAAGGAAATATTGTGCAGCATTTTTTTCCTTAGAGAGAACTTAATAGGTTTTTATCACTGTATTTATTATAATTAATGCTCTTTATTCCTCTGTACTTAAGATTTATGACAGTTAGATGGAGAGAGAGAAGTTTCTTGTGCTCCCCAAACAAAACCACAATAATCAAGTGTTCTAGCTCTTCAACCTCTTTGTAGCAAAGACACACATAGTATATGATTAGAAAACAAGCTTTAGCTGGGTTAACTGTGGTTCATTTCTATAATGGTAGCTTCTCAAGAGGCAGAGATCTGAGAATTACTGTACAAAGCTAGCACAGAAGCAGACATATCTGTGGGACTAATTAACCATCAAAAGGCTGAAAGTAGAAGCACAGCTCCAGCGGCTCAAGTGGTAGAGCACCAGCCTTGAACATAAAAGCTGAACAAGAGCAGGAGGCCTGGAGTTCAAGCCCCTGTACCAGCACAAGACAAGCCCATGTTTTTAAAAAGGAGAAAAGATACCCAGAAACACTCAATGAGATAGAGGATCTAAGTTACTGGGGAGGCCCTGAAAGGGTGACCTACAGAAACCCATCCATCTTGTGTTTATAGGGAATTGGTCAAAATAGCTCAAACATCCAACTGGGCAAGAAGTTCCAGTCAGACCCGAGGGTGGGCTTTCACTCAAACACACATGTTTGAAAGCAATCTTCAATACCTTAGGTTCTTCCTGAGAAAATAGAGCCGATGATCCTGAGTATGAACAAGTGATGGCAAAAACTGCAGAACCTCAAGGCCCTAGAGGGGCCCGCTTCCTCCAATCCTGTCTTGTCACTTGTTCTAGAGAAGACTTACAAGCCAGTACTTTGGCAAAACTCACCAGGGACCTGTGAGATCAAGAGTGGCTCTTGGCTTGGGAGAGATTGTAGTCTTATTTGTTCCAGAAATCCAGTGTGGACTGGTAGAGCCAGAGACAGCTGTTCCACATGCCCGCCCTGCCCCACCCAGACTTAGGATATGGCAGGGCAGAGCCACTTCCTCCCGGGATGGGAAAGGGTGAGTGGGACCAGGGAGGCTCACAGAGCAAGGAAAGTTGCCTCATTCTCCTACTGTACTCTTCAGTTGATTCTGTCTTCTACGTTGGCCTAATTTTTCAATAGCCCCTTATTTTTTTTTTTCCTCCTTCCGAAAGTCATAAACTCGGTTTTCTTCAATTCTGCCTCCTTTTCCCCCTCAGACCTACTAGATGGCTATTTATAACACAGAACAAAATTACATTTTACTTTCCACAATTTCTCTTCACTTCTCGGAAAGAGTTGTTAAGCTTTCTCACTATTGTGTAAGTAATATGTAAAAAAATGCCCTTAGAAGTTCCTTAGAAGTTCTTGGGTCTGTCTTAGAGAATTAGTTCCTCCCCCTCCCCCTTCTCCACAATGCTGGCAATAATAATGTACCTTGCCCAGTTTTGTTATCTCAGTAGAGCCTCTCCGTGAGGTGTGTTTAATTATCTTTATTTCATGTGATCAGAAGCTGTAAAGTACAGGTGTTGAAAGATACTAAAAGCTCAACATTCTTAGGAATGCTTCCTATGTTTATCCCAGCTTAACATGGAGTAGGTCTAACAATATCCAGAAATCTCTATCCTTTGTTGAAGATAAGGAAAAAAAAAATCCCCAAATCCCTCTTCATTCAGTGTTGACAACTTAATGTTATTAAACATTCAAAAAGAACGATCTATTTCTCTTCCCATATTAGTACCTAAACGTGCAGGATAGTAAAAGAGAAAAAGATTCTACTTTATTTCTTCGTGGTTCATTAGCTGTATGAATTTAAAGTAACTGTGTCACATCCTTTGTCCTTACTGTTTTCTTCTAAACTGGTACATCAAAACCTGTAAATTGGGGGCTGGGAAGGTGGCTCAGTGGTAGAGTGCTTGCTTTGCATGCACTGGGTTCGATTCCTCAGCACCACATAAGCAAAAAGAAAAAAGCCGGAAGTGGTGCTGTGGCAAAAGTGGTAGAGCGCTAGCCTTGAGCTGTAGAGCTGAGGGACAGCGCCCAGGTCCAGAGTTCAGGCCCCACGACCAGACCCCCTCCCCTCCCCCCCAAAAAAACCCTGTAAATTGGGCTGGGAATGTGGCTTAGTGGTAGAGTGCATGCTTACAATGCATGAAGCCCTGGGTTCAATCCTCAGTACCACATACACAGAAAAAGCCAGAAGTGTGCTATGGCTTAAGTGGTAAAGTGCCTTGAACAAAAAAAGCTCAGGCCCTGAGTTCAAGTCCCTGGACTGGCAAACAACAACAACAACAGCAACAAAAAACCCTATACCCTGGCCTGTGTTTGAAATCCTAGCTACTCTAAAGATTGAGATCTAAGGATCTCAATTTGACACTAGCCGGGGCTGGAAAGTTTGTGAGAATCTTATTTCCAATTAACCACCAAAAAGCCAGAAGTGGAGCTTTGGCTCAAGTGGAAGAGTGTCTGCTCAGCTTTGAGCAAAAAGCTAAGGGGTAAGCTAGGTGTTGGTGGTTCACACCTGTAATTCTAGTTACTCAGGAGGCTGAGATCTGAGGATAAAGGCTCAAAGCCAGCTCAGGCAGCAAAGTCCATGAGTCTCTTATCTGTAATTAGTCACCAAAAAGCCAGAAGTGGAGCTGTGGCCCAAGTAATAGAGTGCCAACCTTGAATGAGAAAGCTCAGGGACAGTGCTCAGACCCTGAGTTCAAGTCCCAGTACCAGCACTAAAACAAAGAAACAACCCCCCTGCCAAAACTTGTAAATGATACATATTAATAGGATACCATGAGATGTTTGGTAATTATGTACATTGTTCAATGCTTAAATCAGGTTTAAGCTATCTCCTTAAACATTTGTCATTTTTACAGGATGAAAACACTCAAATATCTTTTACCTATTGCTTTCTGAGATGTACAGGGCATGACTGATATTTCTAGTTACTCTAGTGTGTTAATAGCACACCAGGGTTTCCTACTAGTGCCTTTTAGGAACAAATTGTAGGCAAAACAAAACCATTGGACACTCAGTTAAACCAGAGCTCATTTGCATATTTTACCATATGCTTTTATTAGTTCTGGTGCAAGTCCGTGGGCTTGAACTCAGGGCATGGGTGCTGTCCTAAAAGCTCAAGGCTGGCACTCTACCATTTGAGCCACAGCTCCACTTCTGGCCTTCAGTGGAGATAAAGAGTCTCATGAACTTCCCTGCCTGGGCTAGTTTTGAACTACAGCCCTCAGATCTCAGCCTCCTGAGTAGCTGGATTATAGACATGAGCCACTGGTGCCTAGCTACCACATTTTCTTTTAGGGAAAAAATTTCTAGTTGAGTAATAGACCTGGTAGTTTTAAAATACATTTATATATTTATCAGTCTCCAGAAAATACCATTTGAGTTGTTTGAATCTCTTCTTATATTAACTTAGATACATTAATTAGCTGACCATATTAAATCAAGTAATAATTTTAGAGAACTTAGAGAAATGTATTCTAGCTTCAGAAATAAATTAATGTTTCGACTGTGGCCATAGTTAGATGTACCTATTAAGTAGAGCCTAAAATTTAAGCGCTAATAATTTATTTCACATAGTTAAGGGTAACCATATGTATTAGTAGTTCACTCTCTTTTAAAGATCATGTGTCAAATCCCACTGAGCAAATAAGTCTGATATAATATTCTTTTAATGAAACTAGTGAAAATGTCTACAAATGAATGTACATTGATTTAAGTGTGTAAGCAATCTATTTTTATAAAGACATTTGGAAAGCTTTAAGACAGAGGGTTTCATTTATTGAGATTTTACTTTCCCTATGATAAAGTGAAATAGAACTGTTTGATTAGTGCCCTAGTATACAAAGATCTCAAAACTATGTAACCGGTACACACTAGCTTAATTACCAAGGACCAGGTCTAGTCCTGCCACAGATAGGACACTGGATCAGTAATCAAGTCTTGCTGATTCAAAGAAGGAGAGATGCTAGCAATATCTAGAAAGAAGTCTCTATGATCTGCTCACTCACCTTAGGCATATTATTTTAAGCAAAGACATCCTAAAGAAATGAACCAGTGTGGTTCCATTCCTGATCTGTCTTGTGAATAATAATTTTTAAAAATGTGCTTTGAACAGAATTCAAGTGGCTAAGAAACATTTAAGGCAGGGTTCTGGATCTTGGAAGAATTCCAAAAGGAATAAGAAGGTATCTTTCTAGGCCTTGTGAGAAAACTCCATAGTCTGGGGGAAAAATCTCATCTGCCTTGAAGCAATTGAAAAGGTAGGTTCAGGTTCACAGTTCTTCACCTCAGTTCAACTCCTGAAATCTTTTTGTTTTTGGTCATGAGCTTGAATTCTGGGTCTGAGCACTGTCCCTCAGCTCTTCAGCTCAAGGCAAGAGCTTTACCACTTGAGCCAAAGTACCACTTCTGGTTTTCTGGTGGTTAATTGGAGATAAGAGATTCATGGACTTTCCTGCCTGGGCTGGCTTTGAACCATGATCCTCAGAACTCAGCCTCCTGAGTAGCTAGGATTACAGATGTGAGCCACCAGTGCCTGGCTACAAATCATATTTTATTAGCACCATTGTACTTCAAATTTAGACTATTATGTCACTCATTATTTCTAACAGTTTATTCAAAGTAAGTAGAATCAAGGTTTTAAGATTTGATATTGAAATACAAGTTTGAAATATCTATAAAAGGCTATGTGGCTCCATAAAAATTCAATTCTTCACATTTATCTGAATCTAGTATCCTTAGTTATTTTTACTTATTTGCATGATAGCACAAACACTAGCACTTCAAAAAGCTGGGTCCATAAATATAGATGACTACACAAATCAGCAGGCTAACAAAAGTCTCAGTAGTTCTCACTGTTTTTAGTGAAGGTAAACCAGACACAGTGGAAAAGGATGTATTCGAGATCTGCAAGTTCTCTCTATGTATCAGTTCTTAGGAAATGGCACTCACATGAGAAATCAGACAAGTGTGGAAATAGCCACTTCTCAGGAATTCCATATTCAGCAGTAACTTTCCACTATCCGAGTGCTACCTGCTACCAGCATGGTTAAGATACAAGATGAAGCCTGCAATTATGGTAAGAAACTAGAAAACCAAAACAGCCACTTCTATTTGTTAATAGAAGAATTAGGCCTCATTTACATTTTTATCAAGCTCGTTTCTTATTGTTGTTGTTATGTTTTGTTTTGGTTGCATCCTCCCAAACACTCTGCAAGTGGAGTGAAAAGCAATGAAGAAATATATTTTTGGAATAAGGATAATTCTTGGCCCATTTCAGTCATGTCTTATTGTTGTACCTATCAACTCTATTCCTGTCCTTCCGATTCGCTCCCATGAACTATCCTAAGTATCAACTCTCTAGACTAAACAAAAAGGGGAAAAGCAAAACAGGATGGAAGGAAACACTGCACAGTGAGCAGGGGCGGGGATGGATTCATTCAGCAGATGCACTCTGAACACGTGCTGGGTATGCCAGGCCTGCCCAGCCCTGCAGGGAGGGAGGCAAGCTTAGCCAGCTCACAGCTTAGAGAGAGACAAACATGTGCCTACTGAGTGTCAACAATAGTGTGAACTAGTACTGTTCATGCTGGGAAGGGAGAAATAAGTCTGAGAGAGATAGTCAGGAGGCTTCCCAGGGAAGGTAGAATAAGAGCTCAGCTTAGGGGCTTAATATAAAGATAGTCTTGCCAGGTATAGTAGCACAAGCCTGTAATCCCAGTATTGGGGGTGGGGGGAGGAGGGCAGGATTGTTAATTCCATACCAGCCTGGGCTACAAAGTGAAATACTATTTTAAAAAATGAGAGAGAGAGAGAGTATAGGAGGAGGGAGGCTAAAGAGGAGGGGAAAAGAGAGAAGAGGGGAAGGGAGAGGAGGGGAGAGAAAGACTTCTTAAGGAGGAAGAGTAGCCACTGTCTACCTGTTTCCAAAGGGAACACATTTGCCCATCTGCCTCTACCAAAGAATCTTCACTCGAAGTGGCAGAAGATACTGGAAAGATGTCAAGACACACCCTGTCCCTACCTTGTCTTGGAATAACTGTAGTTGCAGGGCCGCCAGAACCACTTGATCTCAGGCTGAGGGAGTCCATACACGGTGCAGGTCAGGGCCTGTCTGCTGCCAAGTGGATAGAGAGTTGGGTCTGGGAGGGATGACACTGACTTCTCATAAATCTGAGGTTTCACTGGCAAGGAGACAGAGCAGGACAGAAGTTAAGAACTGTTCCTGTGACTATCCTCTAGGTATCACAGGAAGTACCCCTTTCATTGGTTTTGATGTCCAAGAAACAAAAACCAACCCCCCTAGTTATCAAGAGAATGCCTACTTTAAAAAGCAGACCTGTTTGAATAACATTAAAGGCTGGATTTCATGGTATGTACATTACACTTTTAATATGTCAGTGATTAAAATCATGTTGCCTACGGAAGATAAGCAAACATGAAATTGGATGGTGTTAGGAGTGAGCTCTTTCTTTCTTTCTTTCTTTCTTTCTTTCTTTCTTTCTTTCTTTCTTTCTTTCTTTCTTTCTTCCTCTCTCTCTCTCTCTCTCTCTCTCTCTCTCTCTTTCTTTCTTTCCTTTCTCTCTCCCTCTCCCTTTCTCTTTCTCTTTCTCTTTCCACGCCCCCCCTCTGTACTGGGGATCAAACCCATGACTTTACACATGTTAGGAAGGCCCTCTACCAGTGAAACCGCATCTCCCAACCTGAGAAATGTTTTAAAAATAATAATCTAAAATTCAGTTTTGAACTATTATTGTTTAAATAATAGGCCTCGTGGCTCAGGTCTATAATCCTCACCGTTTGAAACCAGGCCAGGCAGAAAAGTCCATGAGACTCTTTTTTTTTTTTTTTTTTTTTGGTCGGTCATGGGCCTTGAACTCTGGGCCTGGGCACTGTCCTTCAGCTCTTCAGCTCAAGGCGAGCGCTCTACCACTTGAGCTACAGCGCCACTTCCGGTTTTCTGGTGGTTTATTGGAGATAGGAGTCTCATGGTCTCTCCTGCCCGGGCTGGCTTTTAACCGAGATCCTCAGATCTCAGCCTCCTGAATAGCTAGGATTACAGGCGTGAGCCACCAGCACCTGGCGAGACTCTTAATCTCTGGTTAACCAACAAAAAGCTGAAAGTAGAAGTGTGGCTCAAGTGGTAGAGGGCCAGCCTTCAATGGAAAAAGCCAAGTGAGCACAAGTGGCTCTGAGTTCAAAAAACCAAACCAAACTAAAACCAAAGTTTTCTTTGACAGTATCATAATGACTTTTGTTTTTGGGGGGGTCGGTCATAGGGCTTGAACTCAGAGCCTGGGTGCTGTATACTGACTTTTGAACTGATTTTTTTTTTCATTAGTTTTTTCTTGCCCAAGGCAAGAACTGTAAACTTACTATTTACGATGAGGTTGGCAGTGAGGTTTTTAAATATATTGGACTGCCGTATGCTCAGTAACAGTGTGTAGTCGCCTGCATCCTCCGGGGTTACATCCTTAATAGTTAGTGAATAGCCGTGAACCAGGTAGCGAGCAGATTTCTCTGTTGCTGGGAAGCCGTCCTTTAACCTGAAATCACAAGCAATTGGTAAGTCCCTTCACAAGCTTTACTTTGGCATCACACTCCCATTTTGAACATTGATGTTTGGGATTCCAAGTGGACCATTTTGAGCCTTTGAACAGTCACATTGATTTTTAAATGGTGCTAACTGTTCAGTAAAGAAAGGGATGTGTGGGTTTTAGATTGGCTAATGTTTTGCTTTTCTTGGCAGGGAGGAAGACATAAACTAGGAGAAGAAAGTAAAGTGACTTAAAGTACCTACAGGGATGCTGGTATAAGTATTAACCCAGAGGAACAGGCTCTGATTCCTCCCCAGATGTTTTCCAGAGTTTTCCATGAGGCCCCAGGAGCAGCATAAGAGCCATTGTAAGTCAGATCAACTAGATCACTTCTCCAGATAAAAATACATAAAAATAGACGTTCCTATTGTGGTCTCATGTGGAGTTTTTATTAGTCATATAAATGGTCACACCAGTTGTCCCGTTCATAGCCCCCCCCTCCACACCCCCATGGAAGAATTGCTAAAGCAGAACAAAGCATCAATTTAAAACAATTTTGAAACCACTTTAAATATAGAATCAATGCCTTGATATCTTCACTTGTGTCTCAGGAGTCCTGCAACCTTGGCCTGCCTCTGCCACCAACTGTACTTGGTTGAATGTGTGACTGTCCAGCGTGAGCTTCAGTGCCCTCAGATTTTCTATAGGTTCCCAAAGATTGTTTCAATTCAAAAGTCCAATGATTTCACATAAATGTGCACTTCTTTAAATAGGCCTCTTGGATCTGTTAGGAGGTTAGTATGTTCTGTAAGAAGGCCTAATATTGGAAATGGTGTCAGTTTATAATCAGATCTGCAGTCCTGCAAGCAAGTTCCTGTTACTACGGACCCCAGTTCCAAAGCAATTAGAATGACTGTGTTGTACTTTATGATTATAAGTATCTTAATATTAATGATACTTCCTATGGACAAAACAGTGACCTTTGTTACTTAGGTAGTGGAGAAATAAGCACTAAAGACAACATGCTCAGACAGAGAAAGAATAGATGTACCTTTTAGTCATTCAATCACCATTAAATTTTCTATTAGGGATAATAATTTACTATCAAACCTTTAAAGATATTATCATAAGCAAGATATCATAATTTAAAAGATCATAAACCAAAAATATTGCTTTTCTAATTGTGATGGCATGAAGGCATAGACACAATTGAATTTTTGTTATGAATTTTCTATTCATTATTTGAGGAAACTCCAAACACTCCACTTGTATGATACTGAAAGCCAAACTAAGTCCGAGTTGAGGAGATTCCAAAATGGCACCACTTCTGTAAACTGTAGATTGTTTTTCCCAATCTATTTTATACCAAATCCTTTGTTTAAAAGGCAATGACTTAAGCCAGAGATGTTGGAATTTAATAAAATGACTACAGATTATAAACAGATTACATTGTTTTATATAGGTGTTGTACGGGCATTTTTTTTCAAGGAAGAAAAAAAAAACATGTAAGGGCTTTCTGAATATGCAACCTTCAAGCCAAAAACAACTTCATTAGTTCAAGTAGGTCTATTTGTCTACTCCTTCAAATGAATAAGTCTTGTCTCTATTAATGTTTAATTTTACAACAAGACTGGAACTTTCAATCCAGCTGGATGTAAAAGAATTATTTTCGGTATGCTCATTACAAGGACCCACTTCTTCAGGGTTAATAGAGCATGTTACATTCTAGATGCTTCCTAGTTATTGCTTAATACATCCCATTCAGAGAATGTTGACATCATATGTAGGTTTTAAGATGCAGAAATTCAGTCTTGCTGAGGGACTGAGTAAACCGAAACAAGCCCTCAAACTTCCAGCTCTTGCTTCATTCTAGTGCCTGTTTTCCCTTTCCTTCCCTCCTCTGCCCTCTTCACCAACACCACCCAAACACCCCACAGCCCTTGGCTGTGCTACCCTGAACAACTTCTCACAGCATTTGTTTTCAGGAATTTACTCTTGCCTGTGCTTACTTACAAAAACATCTTTAACTGATATAAAAATGATGAGCTTACCATACAACTTCTGGTGAGGGAAAGGCCTTTACTTTCATGGCAAGCCTGTAGGACCTCTTGCCCGCTATGGTTTCATGCACCTGCTGTTTCCGATGTTTCATAGTGATGAATCCATTTTCTTGGTTTTTTTTTTTAAAGGAGAAATAATAAATTGAAAAAAGAGTAGAGTTACATAAATAAAACTGCCCCAGTACAGGAGGATGACATCAACAAATAAATGGCATAGCTGAATTAAGATGATGCCTATCAGTGAGACCAAAGGTTGAGCAATGGAGAAAACATTTCTTTTTCTTTTTTTGTGTGTGCTGGTACTGGGTCTAGAACTCAGGGCCTGAAAACTGTCCTTGAGCTTTTTTTTGTTTGTTTGTTTGGTTGGTTGTTTCGCTCAAGGCTAGCACTCTACCACTTGAGCCACAGTTCCACTTTTGTCTTTTTGATAGGTAACTGAAGACGAGTAAGAGTTTCAAGGACATTCCTGCCCAGGCTGGCTTCAAACCAGGATCCTTAGATCTCAGCCTCCTGAGTAGCTAGGAAAAAAGGCATGAGCTACTGTTGTCAGGCCCACATCCTATTTTTATTTCTCTACTTCATAGTAGTACCAGGGAGACTTTCTTTCCCCAGCTAATAAAGGTAAAATTGATCAGCATTTTCTGTTTTGTTTATATAGGACTCTAAGTGAGGAATTTCATAAATATGACCTAACTGAGTTATTAACCATAATAAACTTGTAAGGAAAAGACTGCCCAATTCCAAAGGCTATTTAAAGAGTACTTAACATGCTTAATTTGTCTCTTTGGCTGAAGGTAAAGAGAAGACCACGTCAAAGCTTTCACAATGGGATAACTATCAGCTAAAAGTATGTTTACTTGTTTATAGAACTCAAAGTGTGAAATTATTAGGAAGTAGAACACAAGTTAGCCTTGCTGAACCGTTGCTTACCATGCACATGCACAGAGGTGTTCACAGATTTGAATGATGGTCCACTCTTCACACGACAAGTATAAATGCCTTTGTCTCGCTTCTGCACGTTCTCAATAGTAAGAATACTGTAGAACACATTGGCAAGGGGATCACTTTGGTCTAGCCGTTGTCTTATGGAAGCCCTCTTCATTGCCTTTAAAGAAAACACAGCAAACAACAATGTATGAAACTTTAAGTGTTTAACATCATGAGATTTTAGGATATCTCACAGCACGATTTTGCTAACTGCTGCTTTTCATAGGCTAAAAGCAAGGCCTGGAGCAAGATGTTTGGAAATTATATCTGTCTAGACGTGCTTCAAATAGGCAGTAGAGTAGCCTTTATCTAGACTTAATTTCTTCAAATGGACTTTCACATCATTATCTCAATTATTTTTTATAACCACCTAGTGAAATTGGCATGCTTGTTGCCCTTTGACCAATGAAGAAACAGAAGCAACAGACATTGGCCAATGTCAGCTAGGAACACAGCACTTGAGTTGGAATCTAGTGTTTCTCTTCTAGCACACATACTTTTCTAAAGAGTAGTCTATTCCCTAGCTGTAGAAACCACAAACATAAGCCACAAGTATCTTTAGTGTCTAAAATAATGACAGTGCTTCTCATAAATTAGCATGTGTTCCCCCTCAGAAATAACTGTATTCCCTCTGTCCATCACTTTTACAATGAAGTAAAATTAAGTTTTAAAAATTAGCACATGTATTTCTTTGCTAATACTGGATGGATCCTAGCTTCTCCTATTAAGGTAGAATACTCATTTCATTGTCTCACTATTTGAACAATACTGTCAATTTTGGTGAAATCCTAATAATTGGATCCAGGACATGCAAATCAAAGCTATAGAAAAATTTAGGCAACAATTTGGAGGGTGATCTCTCAGGAAAAGGCCAAGGGAAAAGGCCCTGAGGCTCAGCTATATGAACTTGCCTATATGGCCCTGTTAATTGTTCATTTTATAATCCATTTGGCATCATTTCCTCCTCTCGATCTTTTCATAGAAAAAAAAAAGACTTTGGGAATGGTCCAGACTGATCTTTGGATCTTGAATTTAGCTCTTCCCTTTGCTGTGCTTAATAAATAATCCAATGGCTTTCTCTGTTGGCACAGACATGTTTAGGACATCTTCTTCAGCAGTAACCAGAGAAAAGAAGCCAGTCACTACCATCAAAAGTCAGAGGATCAGTCTGTAACAAATTTCAACTCAACAAGAGATTTTACTTCCTGTGAGAACTCTTTCCCTCTCAACTTTGAGTAACACTGGTATTGTTTCCGCCTTGGAAAACAACTCATTCTATATTTCAGGCAGGGTCCCTTATGCTTCTACCAAGGCTGGCCTTAAACTCCAATTCTCTCATTTCTGCCTTCTACCTAGCTGGGATTTTTGTTGTTGTTACTGTTGGTCAGGGGGCTTGAACTCTGGGCTTGAGCAGTGTCCCTCAGCTCTTCAGCTCAAGGCTAGTGCTCTACCACTTGAGCCACTTTGCCACTTATGATTTTCTGAGTGATTTATTGGAGATAGGAGTCTTACGGACTTTCCTGTCCAGGCTGGCTTTGAACCTTGATCCTCAGATCTCAGCCTCCTGAGTAGCTAGGATTACAGGTGTGAGCCACCCGGCGCCCGGCTCGTAGCTGGGATTTTAAGTGTGAGCTTACTTGTAGCCTTGTACTATCAATGTTCTTCATAGCAGCAATGGCAACAGAACAACAGTTTCTTCTCTTGGCATTTATTGAAATACCTTACTTTTAGCAAACTATAGAAATACTGCTACAAACCACTGCATTTTTTAAGTTGAATGGAACAATACCATTTCATAGAAAATAGTTTATCATTGTCTCTACAGAGTTACTAAGTCATTCTATTTTCCATGGCAAGAAATGTGGCGAAACAACAATAGGATCGTGCATTCATCTTTTGTATACAGTTCAATCAAAAATTAACTTTGGGATCAGGCATAGCTCAATGACATAACAAATTGTACTTGGGAAACACCACATAAGTCACCCTAACACACAAGAAATGGGAGTGGCCAGAGTCTTCTTAACAGTTTATCATAGTTTCCCCATCCATATATTTTAAAATAATGGTTGTTGGCACAGATGTTCCATTTGAGTAAGGGAACCTTGACTCAGTGGTCAGCCTTCTCATTTTTCTGAAGGGCAGAATTGCTCCTTTGACAGTTAGTTAATGGAAGATGGGTGGCTGGCTTGTATCTTCTCCAAACATGCCCTCATCAGGTGCCTGACAGTCTGCCAGGACCTTAAGTGAATGTACAAACAAAGGCAGCCTCCTGAAAACTTGTTGTTACAGAAGACAGTTCCCCCCACCTGTCATTTAGTGATAAATTTCTCTCTCATCGCTAAATCCTAGTGCATCACTTCCAAGGATGAAACAATTCCTTTTTCCACACAGAACCATACAATAGAAACAGCAACCTATTCACTTCAAACCCAATAGAAACAGCAACCTATTCACTTCAAACCCCCAACATCAAAAGACAGTATCTGGATGATATCATACTCATGAACTGGCAGGCCAGCAAAGCTTTCTTATCAAGGTAGTCACAATGACACAGAAATCAGAATTTTCTCATGGTTTTCATCCTAAAAAAAAAAATCCAGTGGGATGTAACTTGCTTAAAAAATGGCTCTCAGAAGAGATTAAAAAATTGAAAGTGGGTCACTCACTTTACCAGGGTAATTCCAGGTCATTTGTACTCTCGTGTTCAAGGCAGTGGTGGCTGTACAGTTGAGGACAAGAGTGTGACTGCTGAGTAATCTCACGGGGCTTGGTGGGCTTATCTGGACGTCTGTGATGGTATTAGCTGCAAGCATAAGAGAGTGAGAACGTACAAGTCAGGATTCCAATGGGCAGATGAACCCTAGAACATTCTGGCTCCTTTCATGTCTTAGAGAGTATCACTTACACTTACTTTGCCGATGTGTGAGATAGTTTGTTTGATACACATGTCCATTGACAGATGTCTCGCAGCTCAGAAGCCCAATTTCTCTGTATGTTGCTGTTGGTATTATAAAGCCCTTCCTACTGTCCCAAATGATTCTTTCTCCATCAGGGAGCAGAATATCAAAAGGAAACTGAAAAGGAAAAAGAGGCTTTAACATCATAATTGGAACGTGTAATACTTTTCTCATGGGTCATTAGGGTGAACACATTTTTCATGAGGGATGAGAGAATGATGAAAGGGATGACATTGACCAAGATGCATTGTACTCATATTTGACTTTGTTGAATGGCAACTCCTTTGTACCATGACTTAAAGACACAAATAAAATTAACGAAAGAACAAAATGAAGAGAGTTCAAGGAAAAAAAAAACACCAGTTTATTGTCATTGGTTCTTTAGCCCTTTTCAGATAATAAGATATATTCATATCATGATGAATGATGGAAATGATGGTCATGTGTGACCAGCCTTGGCAACAAGATGCATGTACCCAGGATAGGCTTGGATGGTCAAATCTGAAGCTGTTACATCAGATTTTTTTAGTCAGAGCCTGTAATTTTTTGGCTTCTGAAACTTTCCATAGTAAACTGGTCTAGTTTTCAAAATCCAATCTGCACTTTTACCCCACCGAAATTGCAGATTATCTTCATGTGTCTCTATCATCTGGAATTTTGGTAAGCCAAAACTGTGTCTTCACATTCTGCCTGGCTTACTAAGAAGGGACTATCAGTAATTCCTCATCCTCCAAGATTTGTAACACTAATGGAGCACTTGCTGGGGTTATTCTGAGAATCTTGCTATACACAAGGCAGGCTGCTCAGTGAAGATGGTATATCTAGAAGCTGCAGACACTGTTCATAATGAAGAGCTCTCCAGTGTTCCTGAGCACAGGGAGCTCATACATGACTTGCTTCTTTTCTTATGTATGTACTGGGGGGTCGAATCCAGGGCCTTGTACATGCATGGCAAGTGCTCCACTACTGAGCTACAGTCTAAGACCCTAAGAAGGTAATATTTAAACACTACGGTATTAGCATCTTGGGATTGAACTCTAGAAAACTGTCATTGCTTCATAGAATGGCCCAGCCAAATTCTCCAGATACTCAGGCTGCCAGACCAGTTTCTGAAATACAGTTTGAATACCACTTACTTACCATAGGTGGATGAAAGAAAAAAATTATCTTCCCTCAGCAAATTATAGAAGAAATGCCCAAATGTCCATGAAGAAATTGGAAATCTCCTCTCTTCTTTTCAAAGTACACCTGACACACTACATACCCCTCTCCACATCTTATTTATTGACACTGCTTGTTAGAGTTCTGAATATGGATCTATGCTCCTACGGCAGAAATTTCTAGTCCAAAAGTCACTAGTGCCTCTGTCTGCTATGAGTTGCTAGTGTTGTAATTAAAGTTAATTACATCTTGTTTATGGAAAACTGAAAGCAATTGAGAGATGCCTTTCATGTTTCAGTACATGCAGAAGAATTTACCTGTTCCTTTAGGAATGCTTAGCTTTCAGAAGGAAAAGATATCATTCCCTCTAATATGGCAGAAAGAATTAGGGGGAAAGAACAGAGCAATTTAAGTCAGGGATTGAAATAAGCAAAAACAAGTTATGTGCTGAATCTAAAAGTGAAGCTTGCTAAAAGACCTCAGCAGAGCTAAAAAATGGATTTGCATTTCTTTGAAGGTGTTTCTTACTTTAATCTACCTGTTACTACTACTAGTACTCTTCCATAGAGGAAGTACTTTTGTTTTTAGCTGACAAGGGCAAAACTAGAAAATGGGTTTTTAGCCCCATCCACTGTGGCCATGGCTGTGTGTGTTATAAGAGGCAGACAATCCTTGAGAAAAAATGAGAGCCAAAAGACTATTGGGAAATTATTCCAGCAGAACAAAAATGATGAAAACTTCTCCAATTAACCACAAAAAAAACCCCAAGAAGTGGAACTGTGACTCAAATGGTAGAGTGCTAGCCCTGAACAAAAAACGCTCAGGGACAGTTCCCAGTTCAAGCCCCAGGACGTGAATAAACAACCACCACCACCACCACCACAACAAACCACTTTCCTCTGCTTATTTGCAGTGAAAATACTCTTGAGAGAAGCATCACCCAAATGTACCTTTTTTAGAGTAACAATGATGTTTGGTGACGTAACCCGGCAGGGAATGATGAGCTCCATTCCTTCAGTCATATGTATAAGTTCAGGTATTTCACTGTGCATCTCTACAAAAGGCCTATCTGCATCTGAGGAAAAAGAAAGACTTTGTAATTGAAACACCAACAAATAGATGCTGTAGCTGACCCAGCAGGCTGTCCCCTTAGTGCTTAAACTAACTTGCACATTCTCAAACTTCACCTCTGAATTTGACCCTAAAAGAAAAAGCTCCTCTAATTTCCTATTCAGTTCTTGCATTACCTGGATGCGCTAATAGGCCATGGCGGGGTGCGGGGGAGAGGAACTTGCAATGAGAAGACTATTTTGCATAAAATTCTTACTGCAGCTATGTTAAATGTCCCCAGGAAGTGCCCTCCAGAGCCTTTGTGACAAAGGGCGCAGGTGCAAGTGAGCAAAGTCAACACCTTTAGTATTGAGGTGATACTAGTGTAGTAAACTAGTGTAGATTATCATTTGAATGACAGAGCATGAAGTAAAGGCTTTTGAGACCTTTCCTGGTCGGCTAAGAATGAATGAGAGTGTGATGTGCTGGGGAAGAGTGGGGAGGGGCCACAGGAGCAGCGTGGAAAACTGCCTGTATTCAGATGCACTTAAGTCTGTTTCTTTACCTTGCTCAGGGTATCTACCAAGAGAAAAGTATGTTCATGTACTTGCACAGAGGTCTGCTAAAGACCTTAAGTAATTACCAAAATAATAACCTATTTGAAAGTATAAGCCAGACACAGGTGGACCATGCCTGTCATCCTAGCTATTCAGGAGGCTGAGTTCTGAGAATCACAGTTTGAAGCACCACCCAGGCACGACAGTCCAAGAGATGCTTATTCCCAATTAACCATGAAGCAAGCAAACAGACAGAACAAAACAGAAGTATAGCTATGTCTCAAGTAGCAGAGTGCTGGCCTTATATAGAAAAAGACTGGAAAAGGGTCAGTGCTCAGATTCTGAGTTCAAATCCCAGTACTGGCACCAAAAAAAAAAAAAAAGTGGCATTTGATATCCCAGAGGCAAAGAAGATTTGAACCACCTGTTCAGCTTCCCTGGAATTCCTTAAAAAACCCAGATAGGTATCACTTCCTTTTAGAATCATCCTTCCTATCACCTCGACTTTAACCTCAGGAGCAAGAAGCTTTTCTGGAATCAAAGTTCTCAACACCCCCCCACCCCTTTACCACCATCACCCACACACACATACCACCCTTGGCTCAAACTTAATGGCCCAGAAATCCTGTGTGAACTCTCTCCATCTGGACCTGAAAAAACCGACCTGGCCCAGCCTTGCTTGTGGATGCTGTCTTGGATCTGTATGCTAAACGCCTCTCTCACTCTAAATGCCAAGTGGAAAATGAGCAGGTGGTGGCTATCCAGTTATGGATTGAATTGTGATCCTACCCCACCACCACAAACACACACACACAAAAAGAATAAAGATATGCTGAAGTCCTGACCCTCGAACTTCTGAATGTGGCCTAAGTTGGAAATAGGGTTGTTACAAATGTAATGACCTCAATTAAGGAGAGTATACTCCTAATCTGATCTATCTGCTGGCATCCTGGTAAGAAGATGCCCATATGCGGATAAAGGCAGAGTTTGGTATGGCATCTGTAAGCCAATGAATGCCAGGGATTTCTGGGCAACCACCGGAAGGCAGTACTAAGAAACAAATATGAATTCCTCGACAGATTTCAGATGGGGCTCAACAATAAAAACACCTTGATTTCAGTGTAGCACAGGAAACAACAAAGACTAGAAATAAATACATTAAAATGTTCACTATGATTATTTTTGGGTGATAATTTTATGAATTATCTTCTTACCTATCTTCTACCATAATTATCAGATTTTCTAGAATGACCATTTATCATTTAATAATTATTAAAATTTAAGACTATCAAAACACTAGCCATTTAACTTGAGAAAACTATACATTTTGCATTTTTAGCTTTGTGTTCTCAAACAGAATGAGACTTATCTGTCACCATAAAGTCATGTGTTCTTTAGGAATTTGCAATGGGTGCATAACATAGGCAAAGAGGAAAAGTTAATTATATGGTGACAAGCATTCCTTATCAGCATTAAATTCTTCCTCTAAATAAAGCTGCTGAGTTAGACATTCAGCTAGAGACCACGGGGATTTGATCATTCCTTTCCTTCCTCCTGTGGGTCTATATTTTTGTCTCCTTTGTGAGTCCCAAGGTAAAACACAAACACCAGGAAATGGTTTAATTCATTTAACTAAGTTGTACATCCTTCATATTTAATTTACTGTCTCCCTAAACAGCCATTTTCAACAAAAGACACTGGCATAAAAAGTTCCTCCAGGAAATAGTAAACATCAGTGAAGTCATTTCCAGGCTAATGAAATGCCAGCTCCAAATGCAAATAGAAAAGATGAATTCAATATGACTCTGACTTTCTTCTTCCTTTGTCTCTTTGGTCCCCCAAACACATTTTACTACAGCTACTGGCCTCTGAAAGTCAATTCCTTTGTCACCCGGGGGCCCACGCAATTTATGTTTAAAGATGCCATAACTTCACTGATTTGTGTCTATTCAAACCCAATTCAAAACACATCATTTACATGACAGTTAATAGTGACATTCTAATCCACTGCTTCCAAATGAGTTTATGGCTGTAGATCTGTCATTCTTTCTACACACACACACACACACACACACACACACACACACACACACCAGTCCAATACAATCTGGACTTACAGAATGCTTCCACTGCAATTTGCTTCAAGGAAGGGCTAAGGAAGAACTTGCCTGACATAATACAAATATAGTTTGTTTTGTAGGACCATAGATACAAGCAAAGTCATGACTCCATTAATATCAACTGCAAAACCACTTACTACTCCCCTGGGACATATTCATCTTTGTCACAAAATTAAAAATGGCTTCTAACCCACCAGCAGTGGAATAGGGTTTCCTGAGACCAAATTGCCTAGTTGTTGAAAGAGTAAGGAAGAACTGCTCCAAAAGACTGCCAGCATACTGGTAGCTCAGAAACACTGTCCCCAGGGACTCACGACAGCACTGGATAGGTAAAGTCATGCTGCCTCTCTGAACTCAGAGCTCAAAGCACTGACAGGAAACTGGCAGAGAATATGAGGTTTTCTTACCCGCTGGGATTATCTGGTTTATCACTTTTCCTCCAGGATAAGTGAGCTTGTCTCAAACAGGGACCCTTGTTCAGATGGAAGTATGTCTATTTTTAATACATGGATTTTTTCTTTTAGAAATCTATAATTATGTTGGCACATTATGTCTGTTTAGACATACAGGCCTCAGCCTACCATTCTTATTCTTCATTTCTGACTAGCATCACTTGGGAGTTAGTTTGGACTCAAAGCAAAGAAAGGATCACCAAATTTAGGAAACTCTTTTGACTGGAAATGGGGTTCAAGAATAAACACTTTGCAGGGTGCTGGTGGCTCACACCTTAATCTTAGCTGTTCAGGAGGCTGAGATCTGAGGATTGCAGTTGGAAGCCAGCCCAAGCAGGAAAGTCTGTGAGACTCTTATCTACAATAAACTACTCAGAAAAAGCCAAAAGTAACACTGTGGCTCAAATGGTAGAGAACTAACTTTGAGCAAAAAGAAGCTCAGGGCCTGAACTCAGGCCCTGAACTCAGGCCCCAGGAGTGGCAAAAAAAAAAAAAAAAAAGTAAATATCTCATTTCCTAACACATATACATTTTAAAGATTTTCCTTTTGTAAATAAACCTCTTCCTGACTTCCTTTTCTTTCGTTTCATTCTCTTTTTCTCTAAGTTATCATCATGAAGAGTCTCATATCTATTAAAGGAGGGTGTGATTTCCATTGATTGAGGAAGAAATGGAGAGAATAAAAACTCATCAACAAATCCCATGAAGACAACCCTATCTAGACATGAAACTAAGAGTCTTCATATTTGAAGCATTTATAGATCTCTGGGAGAGTGAAACTGTATGTTTACAATATGAGCAGAAAATGGAAAGAAGCAAATTCTTCAATGACTCACACTGTCTACCTAAAGTCTTTGACAATTCAAAACAGCTTTGGGACAATGACAAGAAAGCTGGTATGGCCATATATACAACAGACAAAACAGATTTTAAAACAGGAAATATTAGTAAAGATAAGGATGGACACTTAATAATAATCAGATGGCCAACCTATTAGAAAGATATAACAATTATAAACACATAAGTACCAAACAACAGGACACATTAGAACACATAAATTAAAAATGGACAGAATTTAAAGGAGAAGCAAACACTTTCAACTATAATATACCAAGATTTCTGTATTTCACTTTAAATAACTAATAGACAGCTGGACAGATTTTTCAAAAATGAAAATGTTGGTTTCTTGAATACTACTATTGATTAACTCTACTGAACAGGCATCTGTAGAACACTTGGCTCACCACAGTAAGATGTGTGTTTTTTCAAGTGCAAATGGAAAAAAAAATTAAAGATAAATGATAGCCCATAAAACCCTAAAGCATTTAAAAGAATAGAAATAATGCAATATATATTGTCTGACTAGAGTGAAATGAAATTTGAAGGCAATAACAGAAAGGAATTTGGGGAAAAAAGTCTCAAAAATACACAAATTAAGCACTATATTTCTATATAACCAGTGAATGAGTAAAAGAAGCAATCAAAAGGAAAATTAGTACATATTTTGAGATGAATGAAAATTAATTATAACATAATAAAACTTTGGGATAAAGCTAACACATTATTGAGGAATTTTATGTCTATAAATGTCTATAAAAGAAAAGAAAGAAAAATCAATAAATCCTATCTTCAAACTTAAAACATTGGGTAAAGAGCAGTAAATGAAATTTAAAGCAACAAAAAGGCAAGAAACAATACTAGAGTGGAAACCAATGAAACAGAATGGAGAAACAGCAGAGAAAACTAGTCACAGTTGATTTTTTAAAAAGATGAACACAACTGCTAACCCTCTAGCCAGAAAAGCCAAGGTACAAGAAGAAAAGACTGGCCAGGCACCAGTGGCTTGTGCCTGTAACCCTAGCTACTCAGAAGGCTGAGATCTGAGGATCATGGTTCAAAGCCAGCCTGGGCAGGAAAGTTTGTGAGACTCTTATCTCCAATAAACCATCAGAAAACTGGAAGTGGCGCTTGGCTCAAGTGGTAGAGCTCTAGCCTTGAGCTGAAGAGCTGAGGGACAGCGCCCTGGTCCAGAGTTCCAGCCCCACGACCGACAAAAGAGAGAGAAAGAGAGACCGACAAAAGAGAGAGAAAGAGAGCCGGGCGCTGGTGGCTCACGCCTGTAATCCTAGCTACTCAGGAGGCTGAGATCTGAGGATCGCGGTTCAAAGCCAGCCCGGGCAAGAAAGACCATGAGACTCCTATCTCCAATAAACCACCAGAAAACCGGAAGTGGCGCTGTAGCTCAAGTGGTAGAGCGCTCGCCTTGAGCTGAAGAGCTGAGGGACAGCGCCCAGGCCCAGAGTTCAAGCCCCACGACCGACAAAAAAAAAAAAAAAAAAAGAGAGAGAGAAAGAGAGACCGACAAAAGAGAGAGAAAGAGAGAGAGAAAAAAAGAGAGAGAGAGGACTTAGATGAGGAGAATCGAATTGGAAGTGAACTATGTAAGCATTAATACTATTCCCAGAGTAAAAAGAAGGATAGAGAAATAGAATTCTATGTCAATAAATTAGATAACAGACAAAAAGGTCAAACATGCAAGCTACTGCAACTGAGAAAACATAGACAATCCAAGTCAACCTGTAATAAAAGATTGAATTAGTAACTTAAAACAACAACAACAAAAATTGCCCATAAAGAGAAACCAAGACTCAGATGGAAAGTAAGGAATACCAATTCATCACTTCCCCAAAAATAGTCAAGCAAGGAGAACTTTTGAACTCATTCATTCGGTGAGGCCAGTACAATACCCAAACTGAAGACATTACAAAAAAACTACAGAACTTTATCTCTTATGAGTATGGATACAAAGAAAGAAATCTTAACAAAATAATAGCATATTAAATCTAGCATATAAATGGCATTATATACAATAACCTCCTCTGGATTTATTTCAGCAATAAAAGATTGCTTTAATGTCTAAATATTAACCAACAAGTAATAGATCAATAGAATATAAACCAAAGCCACATGATCATCGTGAAACAGAAAAAGTATTTGACAAAATCTAACTCCTTTCATGATAAAAATACTCAAGCATGAATATTCAAACAGAACCTTCTCAACCTAATAAATAGCATTCCTAAAAATACAGTTAACATCAGATTTAATGGTAAAATACTGGATGATTTCCCTTAATTAAGATCAGGACCAAAACAGCAGTGTTCATTCCCATCATTGATAGTTAGTAATAATAAAAAGAAGGAAAGACATTAACATTGGAAAGATCAAAATGATGCATTTGGTTTGGAAAGTTTCTGTTTTCAGATGACATGATCTTCCTAAATAGGGAATACTAAAGAATCCATTATAACAGTACTAGAACTAGGGGCTGGGAAGGTGGCTCAGTGGTAGAGTGCTTGCCTTGCATGCATGAGGCCCTGGATTCCTCAGCACCAATAAGCAGAAAAAGCCAGAAGTGGCTCAAATGGTAGAGCTCTAGACCTGAGCTGAAGAGCTGAGGCACAGCGCCCAGGCCTAGAGTTCAAGCACCATGATCAACGAAAAAAGAAAACAGTTTAAAACTACTAGAACTAATAGTAACTTCAGCAAGATTTCAGGAGACAAGATAATTATACAAGAAGAATTCTATGTTTATACTTACAATGAACAATACAAGAAATTATGAAAACAATCTACTTTTCACATCATCAAAAAAGAAAACAGTGCTTAGGACTATATTTCACACACACACACACACACACACAAAAGGTGCAAATTTTACACTGAGAGATGTACAAGACATTTTGGGGAAAACTACGGAAGATCTTGTGAGTGCCTGTAGCTCATACCTATAATCCTAGCTACCCAAGAGGCTGAGACATGAGGATTACAGATCAAAGCCAGTCTAGGCGGGAAGTGGTTAAGACTCTTATCTCCAACTACCTACCAAAAAGACAAAAAAGCAATTAGTGGAACTGTGGCTCAAATATAGAACACCAGCCTTGAGCAAAAGTGCTAAAGGATAGCACCATGCCCCAGTATTGGGACATGCTTGCATATACACACAAACACAAGGTTCACACTAGATACAAGATACTGAGGGCTCTCTAGGAGCAGGCAAGGAAGGCTGATGAGTGGAGGAACTGGATGGGAGACAGAAGGACTGACTGGTGGCAGTTTAGCCTGTGGCAGCCATGTCTAAAAAGGCAGCTACTACTCACTGTAGGCAGTTCTTGCCAAGTGGGAATATGGGCCAATGTGGCTTAAGTTCCCAGTTTTTAAAATAAGTAGGAAATCAGATGTTCAACTCTTCCAATGATGACTCATTGGCAGCCAATATTGCTGTGCCTGCCCATCTGATCTGAGCCAGGCCTGCACACTTCCAGTTTGCAACCTTGCATTGCCCACAAAAGTCTGAGAACTTTGGAATGGAAGCCAAGGAAAGGCTATGTTGGAAAGGCCAGGAGCTTCACAGGCAATCAGACCTGGGCCCAAAGCCTGATTTGGTAATTGAGAAAGTATGCAGCTTTAAACATAGTATTGAATTTCTGCAACTTTCTGTAAAAGACTGATAGTTTATCTCATTGGGTTGTTGTGAAATGAGTCTGGGCCAGATAACTGGTAAATGATAGTGACACACACTGTGCACTTAATAAATCATAGTAGTGGAAAGGTCCCGTTACACCATCAAATTCAGTCTCACCAACAAACACCTATCCTAGACTTAAATACCTCCATTCCTGGGGAACTCATTTTGACTTTTGCATAGTTTTTTGTTGTTGTTGTTGTGCCAATATTGGGGCTTGAGCCTCAAACTCTACTTTGCCTTTTTGTTCAAGGCTTGCACTTTACCTCTTTAACCACACCTTCAATTCAAGTTTAATTAGAGAGATAAAAGTCTCTCAGATTTGTCTGCTCTGGGTGGCTTCTAACCATAATCCTCAGATCTCAACCTTCAGAGTAGCAAGAATTACTGACATGAGCCACCAGTGCCTGGCTTGGAAAGTTTTAGATATTTGAAACTATTTATTTATGTCAAGCTGGAATCCTTCTGTCTTGGTTTTTTTTGTTTGTTTTTGTTTTTAGATGGTTGCTGTACCAGCTTGGATTATAAAGATAAAGCTTCTCGTCTTTTTCACATAACAAAACTTGCAAGAAGACAATCACACTCGTGTCTCCTTTTGTCCAATTACTTTTTCCCCCCCGCCCCAAACCTGGGGCTTGAACTCCGGGCTTGAGCAATGTCCCTGAGCTCAAGCACTGTCCCTGGGCTTCTTTTGCTAAAGGCTAGCATGCTACCACTTGAGCCATAGCACCACTTCTGGCTTTTTCTGTAATTAATTGGAGATAAGAGTCTCATGGATTTTCCTGGGCTGCCTTCAAATCATAGTCCTCAGATCTCAGCCTCCTTAGCAAGGATTACACATGTGAGCCACTGGCACCTGCTCTCATTACTTTTTTTAGATTAAACAGTTCTGCTTCTTGCCAATAAAAACAACAAAATCATCCAATCATTTAATACAATGTTATGAGGCAGATTCCTTTTTTACAAATGAAAAACAAAAGTTTAGAGGGCTTAAATAATTCGCTTTGGAATTCCTATTTACAGTGTCTCTCTTGTGTCTCTCAGTGTCTCTCTTGTAAAACTGGTGCCATCTCAAGGCTGGACACTCTATATTTATTAAGATAGCCCAACACGGGATGGATTTTCTTGGTGAAAGCTTAATGTCCCCTAAGTGTGCTGTCTCAGCCACAGCTCAGCCATACTAATTAATAAGCATTGAAGCCAAATATGGGCCTTTACATCTATCCGGTCCAAATCACATCTTGCTAATTCATGGTTAAAGTCCATTGGAATTTTTTTTGGACATCATTTAGTTATATAGCATATGAGTTGTGAACCCCAGGTTTTACTTTGTCAGTCAGTGTGCCCTAAATGCATTCTTCAAAACTCAAGGCAACCAGGTCAAATTAGTAGAAACTTCAAACCCTATGTTTCTGTTATTGAACAATCATGTACTAAGCACCTTCTTTATACTAGTCCCTGGGCTGGGTCCTAGGTCTATCAGGGTAGGCAAAACAGATTTAGCCTTGGACTCACAGAGCTGGTGAGAGCTAGGGCCTGTGTGGAAGGAAGGAGTCAAGAGAAGCCCCTTTGGTCAGAGAGTGGCTTTCCAGAATGGATGATATTTAATTTAAGGCCTAGAAAATGAGTAATTTGGTACAGAGGATCTAGGGAGAGGAATGGAAAAGGGCAGAATGGATTCCAGAAGGAGCATCACCTCTTACTGCTCTCTTCCCTTAGTGTCCCTGCAATACAGTTGCATATAACCAAGTTCATTCAAAAATGTAGGTTACGTGAAAGTCAAGCATCTACTAACAACTTCAGGTATTAATACTTTCCTTATTCCATTGATAAAGACACTAAGAAGAAGCATTTGTGTAGTGACCTCTACACACAAAAAAGACCTAATTAATTTTGTTAAGGGCTGGAGGACATTGCACATGCTAGGTTGGTGCTCTACCACCCAGCCACGTCCTGTGCCCCTAGATATTCTCCAGCTGTGAGAGGTAAATACAATAACACCAAAGGTGTAATACATGAAAGGAAGGATTAAGAACTGGACTTGATTAAAATGAACAATGTCTATTCTACTGAAGACAAATATCAAGAGAATAAAAGGACAGGCCCACCTGGGAAAACATATTTGAAAAAGACACAGTCTATAAAGGATAATTATCCAAAATGCCAAATGAACTATTATATCTCAACACTAGGAAAATGATCTTATTTTTGCATACAGGCCCAAAACTTTACCAAACATTTCTTCAGAAAAGACATATCGATGGCAAATGAGTATATGATAGAAGAGATACTTCATTTCATGTCAGAGAAACGCGGGCACAATTAGATATGACTGAATGTCAAATCCAGAGCAATGATACCACCAAATACTAGTGAGGATGTGAGTAAGGGGAGATCTCATCATTGCTGGTGGGAAGATGGATTTGTATGGATGCTATGAAAACCAACTTGGCAGTTTCATATAAAACTAAGCACACTCTTAGCAGACAAATCCACCATCAGGTCCTTGGAATTTGAAAGCTTATGTTCACACAAACATGTATAGTTTTATTCATATATATAAATACATACACACACATATATATGTGCATGTATATATGTGTATGCATATATATGTATGTGTGTGTGTGTATATATATATATATATATATATATATATATATATATATATCAGCTTTATTCCTAATTGCCAAGGATTGGAAGCGACAAAAATGTCCTTAAATAGGTGAATGGATAGATAAACTGTGGGCCATCCAATAGGATGCTATTTACTGTGAAAAGGAAATGATTGGCTGGGAGTTGGTGACTTACACCTGTAATTATAGCTGTTCAGGAGGCTGAGCTCTGAGGATCTCAGACTGAAGCCAACATGGGCAGAAAAGTCTGAGACTCTTAATCTTCAATAAACTATGAAAAGGACAGTAGTGGAAGTGTTGCTCAAGTGGTAAAACACCAGTCTTCAGTGATAAAGCTGAGGGACAGGGTCTAGGCCTTGAGTTCAAGCCCTAATATCCCCCCCCCCCCAGAAGAAAGTAAGAAAGAAGAAAGAAAAGAGGAGAAAGGAAGAGGAAGAGAGAGAAAGAAAGAAGGAAAAAAGGAAGAAAGAAAGAAAAGATTTTAAGACATGGGGGAAACTTGAATGCAGATTATTGAATGAAAGGAGCCAATCAAAAAAGGGTAATGTCTAATTCCAACTATATGAATTCTGAAAAAGGCAAAACTATGGAAATGATAGAAAGACTGGTGGTTTCCTGGGATGAGGATTGGTGAAAGGGACGAACAGGTGGAGAATAGAGTTTTAGGGTAGTGGAAATATGGTGTGTGATACACAGCATGAAGATGGATTCATGGCATTATGGATTTGCCTACAGTCTTTCAATGCACAACACCAGGGATGAACTCCTAGTGGAGTTCATCCTGTGGGCTCTGGATGACTTCGATGTCTTCACATAGGTCATCAGCTATGATATAAGTACCTTTCTAAGGCAGATCTTAATAATAGGGGAAGCTATGTGTGGCAAGTAGGAGGCATATGGGATCTCTCTCTACCTTCCTCTCAATTTTGCTGTGAACCTGAAACTAAATGATAAAGAAACTGTTAAAAAAAAATACACTGACATGATCATTAAAAAAACACAAAGAGATGGGCTGGGAAGGTGGCTCAGTGGTAGAGCACTTGCCTTGCATGCCTGAGGCCCTGGGTTCGATTCCTCAGCACCACATAAGCAGAAAAAAAAGCCGGAAGTGGCGCTGTGGCTCAAGTGGTAGAGCGCTAGCCTTGAGCTGAAGAGCTGAGGGACAGCGCCCAGGCCCAGAGTTCAGGCCCCACGACTGGACCCCTGCCCACCAAAAAAAAACAAACCAACCCTTTACAGGGGTGTGTGGATAAAATTGATGAACATATTCAAGGAGCTTAGGATGTACCCTGCAGAGAACATGGGAGTGTTAACCATTATTCTTAAAAGCAGTTTGTCCAAAGCTGAAGACCTAGCAGGGATGAAAACAGGGTCTCAGAGGAGACCAAGCTAAAGAACTGCCAGGACCCTCAAGCTCAAAACAGCCCATCATCTTCTCACCTACAGTCAGTTTAGGCCTTGCAGTTATCATGGTCAGTTATGAAATGTCAGCAACTTAATGCCTTTCAGCATAAGGAGATTTCTTGTGAAAAAGTCCCTTGCTCATTTCTCCCTCCCTCCCTCTCTCCCTTCCCCCCCTCCCCCTTCTTGTCATGGGGCTTGAACTCAGAGCCTGGGTACTGTACCTGAACATTTTTTTTGTTCAAAGCTAGTGCTCTACCACTTTGAGCCACAACATCACTTCTGGTTTTCTGATGGTTAATTGGAGATCAAAGTCTCGCAGAAAGCTGAGCACCGGTGGCTCACTCCTGCAATCCTAGCTACTCAGGAGCCTGAGATCTGAGGAACACGGTTCAAAACCAGCCCAGACAGGAAAGTCTATGAGACTCTTGTCTCCAATTAACCACCAGAATACTAGATATAGCTCTGTGGCTCAAGTGGTAGAGCGCTCACCTTGAGCTGAAGAACTCAGGGATAGTGCCCAGGCCTAGAGTTTAAGCCCCACAACTGACCAAAAAAATAAAAAAAAGTCTTGCAGACTTTCCTGCTTGGGTTGGCTTCGAACCTTCGAATCACTATCCTCAGATATCAGTCTCCTGAGTAGCTAGGATTACAGGCATGAGCCACTAGTGCCTGGCCAGAAATTCAGTGGGTTTTGTTTGTTTGTTTTTTTGTCCTGGATCTTGAACTGAGGGCCTGGGCACTGTGCCTGAGCTTTTGCTCAAGAGTAGCACTCTACCACTGGAGCAACAGCTCCACTTCTACTCATTTTTCTTAAAAGACTATATGAAGAGGAATGTGTGTGTGTGTGTGTGTGTGTGTGTGTGTGTGTGTGTGTGTGTGTGTGTGTGTGTGTGTGTAATTGAACTCAGGGTCTAGGTGCTGTCCCTGAGCATTTTTGCTCAAGGGACATTCTATCACTCGAGCCACAGCTCCACTTCAGGCTTTTTGGTGGTTAATCAGAGATGTCTTATGGACTTTCCTGCCTCATCTGGCATCAGACCACAATCCTCAGATCTCAACCTCTTGAGTAACTAGAATTATAGGCACCTTGGCGCCTAGCCAAGGATTTTTTAATTTCTTTTTTTTTATGAGTAAGTATCTTTGTTATTATTATAAAGGTAATATACAAATGGGTTACTGTTTCATAAGTCAGGTAATAAGTACATTTCTTTATAGGCAATGCCACTCCTTCCTTTGTTTTCTCCCAGTTTTTCCTTCCCATCTCTGTCCACAAGTTGTATAGCTCACTTTTGATATAGTGTCTACTGAGGGATTTTTTAAATCATTAAAACCAGAAAGTTCTGGTCTCCTATGTTTCATATTCCTTGATTACTGGGTGGGGGGTGGGGGGGAGGATGTAGATGTATAGTCAATTTTATTGCCTCTAGACTTCACAGCCATCTTGAGTTTCCTAATTCTGCCCCAATCATCAACTTAACCAAGGCTCAGATTGTCCAAGTGGCTCATTCCAGACTATGCCCATTCTCATTATGTTTGAGTGTTTATGTAGCGCTGCTAAATGCTTTGTGATACACAATTTCGTTGTGGCTAACAAGACTTAACAGTACAATACTAGAGAGCTGACATGCTAAAATTTTCCTGATATGTATCCTGGGGAACAACCAGGATCATTCTCAAGAATGACCTGAATATTTGACAGTAGCATCAAGTACTAAGGTTGGCATTCCTAAGAACATAACTAGGTGAACCTAAGGTCTGGGGCAAAGGTCAAGGAAAAAAAGATTCAATGTGTCAGCTGCCAACAACTCTCCCAACACAAATGGCTTCCTTCCCAATCATGTGTAATTGTCTCCATGCTATAGTCAAGGTCTTGGGATTTAATGGCAAAATGTTTCTAGAAGGGAAATGTGAAATGGCAGGGCTTGAAGATACCATGACTGCCTTCCATCAAAATTCTCACGTAGCTGGAAAGAAAAATGGTTAGGAGTTAGGTTACTCTTGTCTAAGCTCATGCCATGTGGTCCTAATCAGCTATCCTCTGGTGATGGATAGAATAGATAATCTTCTCCATGCCTCAGCCCTACAGAAGGCACCCAGCCCGGACACAGCCCAGATGTGGAGGGCTCTGTTTCCCAAAGAAAACTCTGTGATTCTGGACATTGGCAAGGGCAGATTTTCAACCCTAGAAAGATTTGTTTCTCTTCTTCCATAATATCAACAAAATAAAAAACAAAAGCAAACAAAAATCAAGCAAAACCTGACCTTGTTCTCCACTTTTGAATGATACTGCAGATAGATACTCCAAGAAAATCCCTAGGAACTCTCTATAGAAGGTCATCTGAAGTAAAATTCTGCAAACACAAAGCCGTCTCACACTGCCATCACTCTAAGAAACCTGCTCGGGCTTTGGAGACTGAGAGTGTCCACTTGGTGTGTTCCAATGTATTTTGCATCTTCTGAGCAAGGATGTGGGAAAGGAAACCATTTCCCTGTCTGCTCCTGCTACTCCCAATAATGTGGGCTCAATGGAGCAGCACAAGGGATTGCTATGGTAGGAATCAGGGATCATCCCCAAGACAAAACTTGGGAACCATCTTTACTGGGAGATTTGTGCTAGAAGAAACATGATTATCAGAAAATGAGTGGAAGAAGCCATGCATTAGAGATAGAGGTAAAACAAGTAGGAGATAGGTGAGGTAAATTCGCTGGCTGAGTTGAAACGTAAGCCAGAGAAGACTTTAGACATTAATCAGGCAATAGTAGGCAATGTCATAGATTTCCTAAGAACCCCAGATCTACAGAATTCAGCCAACTAGTGCGGCTAAACTTCCCTTCCTTCTTTCCTTTTTTCCTTCCTTCCTTTCTTCCTTCCTTCCTTGCTTGCTTGCTTCCTTCCTTTTCCTTCCTTCCCCCCTACCCTCCCTGCCTGCTTGCCTGCCTGCCTGCTTGCCTGCTTTCTCTCTCCTTCCTTCCTTTTTCTTTCTCCTTTCTTTTCTTTCTTTCTCCCTGCCTCCCCCCTCTCTCTTTTTCCTTCTTTCTTTTGTGCCAGTACTGGGATTTGAACTCAGAGCCCAGGTGCTATACTTTAGTATTTTTGCTTAAGGCTTGACAGTTTATCACTTGAGGCACAGCTACACTTCTGGCTTCGTGTGTGTGTGTGTGTGTGTGTGTGTGTGTGTGTGTGTGTGTGTGTGTGTGTGTGTGTAAGATATTTTATTTTTTAATTTAATTTTATTGTCACAATGATGTACAAAAGGATTACAGCTACCTACATAATGTAGAGAGTACATTTCTTGTTGAACATTGTGATCCCCTCCCATGTTTTTCTCCCACTTTCCCTCCAACTTCTGGCTTCTTGGTGCTAAACTGAGATAAGGGTCTCACAGATTTTCCTGCCTGGGTTAGTTTTGAATCATAATCCTTAGATCTCAGCCTCCTGAATAGCTAGGATTAGTGAACCTTTTTTTTTTCAAGAAGTAGATTTTTTATTTTTTTCTCTATAAAAAGTCAATTGTTTTAGTCTGTTTTCCCCAAAAGGAGAATGTTGCTGCATAGAACCTGTATTTTCCTCCTAAAGATTCTCAGGACATTGAGGAAGATTCTGCTGAGGTATGCTAGAGGCTGTGACAGTCCCTGTTCATCACGACTGCTACAGGGAGCCTTCAATACTGGCTTGGGATGAAGTGTCATCTCTGATCGTCACAGGAGAAGGGAAGCAGCAAGGCTTAGCCCATCACTCTCTACTGACGTCCTGCTTGTTAGAATGGCATCGTTTACTAGACTCACCATCCTAGGGTGGCTATTGGGCATACACACCGCTGCTCAGCTACCCAGTCTGGAGTGTTGGTGGAGCTTTGTGTACTTAAACCATATTGTATCAAGTCTTAGAAGGAGTCAAAAGAAAACTAACATTGGAATCAAACGTGTGAGTGTCCAATGTAACACTAACAGGATCTTCCTCAAGAACAGAGAGGAAGTCTTTGGCACTCCTCGGTGTGAGACGATGGTAGTTGCTTAGGGACACATTCCCAACCTTTTATTTATTTTAAAATTATTATAAAGATGATATACAGAAGGGTTATAGTTACATAAGTCAGGTAAAGAGTACATTTCTTCTTGAACAAGATCATTCCTTCCCTTGTTCTCCCAGCCCTATTTTTTTAACTCTACCACTTTGAGCCATAGCTCCCCTTCTGGTTTTTGAGTGGTGATAAGAATCTCACGGGGACTTTTCTGCCCAAGCTGGCTTCAAACTTTGATCCTCAGATCTTGGCCTCCTGAGTAGTTAGGATTACAAGCCACCAGTACCTGGTTAAGAACCACGTTTAAATGATATCAGCTCCATTTCTCTCGGAGATAAAGTATGTGAAAGTCTTTAAGAAAATCTTATGGTCACTCCTCAGCCGTTAAAGTGAAGAAAACTCAAGTTCTGTACAAATTGTGCATTGGATCTTTTCTCAGAACAGCTGTACCATTAGGCCTTGTACTGCTTCAAGGTCACACAGTCAGGTGAGAGCTTTTCTCCCATGAGGCACATTCATCAAACACCTAATTGCTGTTCTCTCCTAGAAGATCTGCGCTGCTCTGCCTTCTCAACTCTGGTTAGAGAATGCACATCTCCTTACCCTTCTATTTCAAGTCAGGCTGTTATAAGATCTCACCAGTTCTGTGTCCATGGGAATACCAGTGGAGGAGAACCAATGGAGGAGAACCTGCGATGAGAATCTTTCAGACCATTTGCTCCAGTTGACTCAGACAGGAAAGTGATCAAGAAAAGAGAGACAACAGGCACCCATGGCTCATGCATATAACCTAGCTACTTAGGAGGCTGAGATCTGAAGATTACAGTTCAAAGCCATCCATGGTAGAAAAGTCCATGAGACACTTATCTCCAATTATCAGAAAAAACAACCCCCAAACTGGAACTGAACCTGTGGGTCAAGTAGTGGACTACCAGCCTTGAGTGAATAAGCTAAGGGACAGTGCCTAGGCCCTGAGTTCAAACCCTGATAGCAACATGCACATGTGCTTGCATACCCACATCCCCACCTCTTACCCACCTCCCCCACCCCCAAAACAGAAGGAAAGAGATGAGTTCCTTTTACAGGGAGGAACTAAAGGAACATGCATCTGTATCCATTTCTTTTTCACTCACTTTCCAATGATAAGTTCTCAGACATTATATATATTTTGGGGGGGGGGAGGTCCGGTTGTGGGGCCTGAACTCTGGGCCTGGGCACTGTCCCTCAGCTCTTCAGCTCAAGGCTAATGCTGTACCACTTGAGCCACAGCGTCACTTCCGGCTTTTTTCTTTTTGCTCATGTGGTGCTGAGGAATCAAACCCAGGGCCTCATGCATGCAAGGCAAGCGCTCTACCACTGAGCCACCTTCCCAGCCCTCAGACATTATATTTTAGTAGTGCCTCAAGGCTTGGAGGAGTGGGGAGGGAGGCTCCAGCTCACTTTGAGTATGAAGAGCTAGATTCAAGGTCTTTCCAACTAAATTGGATACTTTGACAGAACTTTTCTGGTCAGCCTTCTTGTTTCCCAGCCATAATTCATTAAAGAATAATTTTAACAAAATCTTCTCACCTTTAGAAAAGATGGTCCTAGAGCCTATTTCTTATACACAACAGAGCACCAGTATCCTTCCCTCTCCTCTCCCAAGAGAATAGATATTACCTAAGCAGCCCTAATAGTACCATCCCTCCAGAATCTGCTGCAATTAGTAACAAATTAGGGAGTGCAGTGCAGGGCTCTGTGTGTGTGTGCGCGCGCACGCTCGCTACTAAGTACCAGGGCTTGAAATTAGGGCCTGGGTGCTGTCCCTTAGCTTTTTCATTCAAAGCTGACCCTCTATCACTTGAACCACACCTCCGCCTCTAGATTTTTGCTTGTTAATTGGACATAAGTATGACCCAGCCTTTCTTGCCCCGGTTAGCTTTGAGTCTCAGTTCAGATCTCAGCCTCCTGAGTGACTAGGATTGCAGGCATGAGCCACTGCATCCAGTACTACCATTTATTTAATTGATAGAGAATAGGAGAAGTTATAATTAGTGGACATTTTAGTTTCACTTAGTAATCACTTAGTAGTTAACTATAACTACTGGAATAATTACATTGATTGGATGTATGATATCAAGGTTTGGTGGATGCTTGATGTGCAGAGCGCTGACAATTCTTATGTACACTAACTAGACCATTGTGGATCTAAATCACTGCTGTGGCTGGAAGCAGGGCCTGGTGTACAGCAGGCATGCAAATGTCTAAATACTGGTTTGTTCAGAACTCAACTATTGGATTTAGTGATTTGTAGAGAAAGCTATACAATCTCAATTGTTTTTTTTTCCCCCTCAAAATTCTATAGCCTGTAAATTTGCCTTCTCCAAAATATATGTAAACAGAGGCTCTCATTTTTATGGAAACCTAAAATGAATGAAATGCCAGCACATCTGCAGATACTTATCAAGGGTAGAAATCCATCCTCCAAACAGAACAGCATGTCCTGAAGTAAATATTCAGCAATAAATAAGTGAGAGCCAGTCAGTAGTAGTGAGTAATCTCAGCTGTGGAGAGATGATGGCTGGACTTTTATTAATCCCAGAGCCCATTGTCTGAGTCATCAGAGACAACTTTTGTGCCCCTGGACTAAAATAAACCAGTGTTGAAAGTGTTCAAAAAAAAGACAAAAGAAAACAAAATAAGAAAACAAATACATAAAATGCTTGGCCACTTGGAAAAGTTAGAATTGTTTAAAGGCTTATATCAGAGTCACCCTGGATGTTAATTTACTGTGGTTATGAGACTACTAACACCTACCAGGAAAAAAAAAGAGTTACTTTTCATAGTAGGACAGTTAGATGCACATGGCAAGTGTTCCCTAATATTATCTGATTACATTTACTAGCAAACAATTAAGATTTGGAGTACTTTCCTATGTCTGTAGTAATTGATCCAAGTACCATTAAGTATCAGTGCTATTTAAAAACAATCAGGCTGGGAAGGTGGCTCAGTGGTAGAGTGCTTGTCTTGCATGCATAAGGCCCTGGGTTCGATTCCTTAGTACTACATAAGCAGAAAAAGCCGGAAGTGGGACTGTGGCTCAGGGGTAGAGCGCTAGCCTTAAGCTGAAGAGCTGAAGGACAGCACCCAGGCCCAGAGTTCAGGCCCCGTGAGTGACAAAATAAATAAACAACTAAATATAAAAACAATCTCATTATATATCCTAACATTGTTTTTAATGGTCTCATATAATGTTCCCCAAACTCACAATATATATTTCCTTGTGTGTGTGTGTGTGTGTGTGTGTGCGTGTGTGAGTACTAGTACTGAGGCTTGAACTCAAGGCCTGGGTACTCTCCCTTAGCTTTTTTATGCTCAAAACTAGTACTGTACCTCTTGAGCCACACTGCTTCTTCTGGCTTTTGGCTGGTTAATTGGAGATAAGAGTCTCACAAGCTTTCCTGCTGGGGCTGCTTTTGAATCACAATCCTCAGATCTCAGTCTCCAAGTAGCTAGGATTATAGGGATGACCCAATGATGCCTACTTCAAACTCATATTATTGCATATGTTTCATAATACCAACCTATGTCATAGAGTGCATTTCACAACCCTTCCTTCTAGAACAATCTTTGAAACACACAATTTCCTGATGTCTAACAGATGTTGCAGGAGTTTTAAAATATTAGAATTGTTGGAGGAGAGCAAACCTGATAAACTAAACACATGCTGCTCCTACCTGTACTCAGCCCTTCTCAGATATCAATAATCAATCCTGGCACTCTTGCTCACTAAACCTGGAATTTATCTTTTTTTTGGGGGGGGGTCTGGTCATGGGGCCTGAACTCTGGGCCTGGGCACTGTCCCTCAGCTCTTCAGCTCAAGGCTAGTGCTCTACCACTTGAGCCACAACGCCACTTCCAGCTTTTTTCTTTTTGCTTATGTGGTGTTGAGGAATTGAACCCAGGGCCTCTGGCATGCAAGGCAAGCGCTTTACCACTGAGCCACCTTCCCAGCCCCTGGAATTTATCTTTAATATCAATTCTCACATAGCATTCCACAGAATACCTGTTAACCAAGTCAGTTATTTAATGAATAGTGCATTTTGCTATGTGCCAGGCACTGTGCTGAGGAGATGCATTGCAGACACACCTAGACCTTGTCTTCCTGACCTTTTAGATGAAGAATGGACTTGCCACCCAGATCTGCCCTGTTGTGTGGTTGAGATGGAAAGCATTCTAAGCAGCTACATTTCTGATCTGTCACAAAAGGGGTGCATAGTGTCTACAGTTGGCCCAAGAAAATTGTGAAATCTGCCGAATTTTAGTCGGGATGCATTTTTCTCTCACATTTGTGGAAGAGACAGGGATGTATTCAGGACCCATAATAAAATGCTCTCTTTTCTCCTCAAGAGTCAGATGCAGCATACTAAACCATGAAACTAGAAAAAGTGAACAGCCGTGTATATGATCTTTCTCTCGCCACTCTTGGGCTGCACGATTGCCTCTCTGAAAGGCTCTGTTAATTCTACATCTTGTGTTCTTGCCTCATTAGCTACTCACCACACTCTTCCTCCTGTAAGAGTGAGCTGCCCTGCCCTGCGCAGGTCCCTGGTTTAGGTAAGGTGATACATTTCTGTGATAGCAAGAGGCTAGGATGTCTGGGTTAGCTACTGTTGGAAGAGTGCAAGATATCAAAACAGTTTGAGAAATAGAAAGGGAAAAGTAGCTCAATCACAACAAAGCTGACAATGCTTAAACAGAGGTTCCTGCCAATACCATGTAATAATTGTGCGTGTGTGTGTGTGTGTGTGTGTGTGTGTGTGTGTGTGTGTGTGTGTGTGTATCAATCCTAGGGCTTGAATTCAGGGTTTGGACATTGACCCAGGCACAGGTTCTGTTCTACCACTTGAGCCATAGCTCCAATTCCAGCTTTTTAGTAGTTAATTGCTTTTTAGTAGTTAATTGGAGCGAAGAGCTCATGGACTTTCCTACCCAGGCTGGCTTTAAAATGCAATCCTCACTCAGATCTCAGGCTCCTGAGTAGCTAGGATGATAGATGTGAGTCACCAGCACCTGGCACCATGGAATAGCGCTATTGTCTCCTAGGACCAACCCTCAACTGGAGAATGACACAGAATACTTGGGAAATTGTATAGTTGCTTCATTTCAAACCTACTAACTCCAGCACATAGACCTCCACTAGGAAGACACTAATGCACATTTGTACTCAAGTTGGGTGTTCATTTGTTTTGGTTTGAACTCAAGGACTCATGCTTGCTAGTACCTCAGAGCCATATCTCCAGCCCTGTTTTTGTACTGGTTATTTTCAGGATAGGGTCTTGCTTCCTATGCAGGTTAGTGCCTAAGCTGAGATTTGCCTACTTTAGGTTTCCTGAGGTTTTTAGAATCACAGGCACACACCACCAAGTCCAGCTTCTCTCCATGAAGATTGAGTCTTGGGGACTTTTCTGCCCAGGCTGGCCTGATACCTGGACCCTCCAAATCTCAGTCTTCCCTATAACTAGGAGTAACAAGCACATGTCATTGAGTCCAAGTTGCAAATATGTCTCTTGAGCTTATCTTCCCAGGCTGGTCCCAAACTGAAATCCCCTAATTTCCTGTCTCCCACATAGCTATGATTATAGGCATGAGTCACCGGTGCCCACAGTTGATGTGTTGTGCCTCAGGCATCCACTATTTTCACTTTCTGTTCCTTAGATCCGTTCACAAGTTTTAGAAATTGACAGGAAGTAACCAAGGAGGAACATGATGACAGGGCATTTTTAAAGATCTTTTCCCTCAGAGATCCACTCCTGTCATTAATGTATACTTCTTTATGGATTTTCATTCTTTCCTATGACTACTACTTCATTCACTCCTGTAAGGAGAGAAATAACCAACAGGATTGATTTTTATCTCCTGTCCTCTGCACTCTTCAGCGGTCCTGCAATATTTGCTTCTGGAACATGATGTAATGCAACATTGTCAACTAGAACCCATTTCGTAATAATCAAGCGACATCAGTAACATCAGATTCATCCATTTAGTTTAAAAAAACTCAGTGTTTGAGTTTGTGTGTGTGTGTGTGCATATGTGTGGTGTTTGGTATCAAATCCAGGAACTATGCACAGTATTACTGAACTACATCAGCTTAGAAAAAAAAATCATTTGATGATTTTTAACATACGAGAATACAGTTGTATTAAAGGTCATAATTAATTTGAGATTTCTCTATTTTTTGGTCAGTCCTGGGGCTTGGTCTCATGGCCTGGGCACTGTCCCTGAGCTTCTTTTGCTCAAGGCTAGCTCTCTACCACTTGAGCCACAGCCTCACTTCCGGCCTTTTCTGTTTATGTGGTACTGAGGACTCAAACTCAGGATTTCATGCATCCTAGGCAAGTACTCTACCAATAAGCCACATTCCCAGTCAATTTTTGTTTGTTTGTTTCTTGATTGTGGGGCTTGAACTCAGGGCCTGGACACTGTCCCTGAGTTCTTTTGCTCAAGGCTCACACTCTACCACTTTGAGCCACCTCTGGTTTTTGAGTGGTAATTGAAGAGTCTCATAGGAACTTTTCTGTTTGGGCTGGCTTTGAACTGTGATCCTCAGATCTCATTGACCAGCACACAGCTTGAGATTTCTCAACTATTAAGCAATCAAATGAGGGCCTTTCATATCACCAAACTTTGTGGCAGACACTGCTATATATGGTAGTTACAGTGATGAACTGCTTGATCTTCTCCCCAATACAGTGTACATAATTTATTGCTTAGAATTGAAAATTCTTGTTGAAATTGATGATCAAGAACTATATTAACATACAATCTCTTCCCTAGCCCATTTCTTCTTTTCTTGCTAAGAAAAGCCACTTTCCCAATGGATCAGGGTACACTTTTAGGATCCCCTACCCACCAGTAGCAAACAGAACATAGAAAAATGGAAGTCTTACCATTAATAAATATATAGATTTCAGATTCGACCTTCTTCTTTGAAGCAGATGTAGGTAGGTATCTGCAGCTGTAGAAACCTGTGTGGTTCGCCTGAACCATGTTCAAGGTCAATGTACTGCAGAATTGTTTGTTGTCCTTTCCACAGGCAGAATTAATTATGCTCAGGCTTTTGCTTTCCTTATTCACTGTTTTAGGGAAAAACCATGAGTGGGCTGCTTCTCCCCTGCAATCAACAATAAGGAAAGAAAACACAGTCAAGGCTGGGCACAGCATTAAATCCAAAGCATACATTTTTATTGGGAAGCATTCTGAGGTCCTTTATTTATTTTTTGGTGGTACTGGGGATTGAACTCAAGACCTCACACTTGCTTTACCACTGTGCTACACCTCCAGCCCCTAATGGCATTGGTTATTTTAAAGATAAGACTGTTGTTTTATGCCTAGGGATGACAGGAATGTACCACAGAGCCAAGCAGTTGTGTTTCCCCCCACAGGTGGGCTAATAGGCATGTACTACCACACTCAGCCACTGACTAAATGACTCAGGAACTTCTTTTTCCTCAGGTTGGTCTCCAACTGCGATCTCCTTTGAAATCTCTAAGCCTCCTGAGTGGCTTGGATTACAGGCTTAAGCCACTATGCCTGATCTTGAGATCTTAAGGCTCTTTTGACAGAAAAGTAATATATTCAGAACAGCTTCCAGAGAATTCTCAGAATAAATGCAAATAATGCTTGGACATCATGCCTTTGTTCCCTGAGTAATGTTGTTCCCTCCATGGGTTTATCCTCCATCGAAGGTCAACACACACAGCTGGCACATTTCAACACACAGGAGACCTCAGTGGTCCCTACTTTTCTGTTATTTGAGGAAGCCTTTCTGTCCTACCAAGGAATGAAGGGTTTTGCCTTGAGAAGGACAAGTTAATTATTCTCAAACCAACAGATCCTCTTACCTGCACTGAAGATTCAGTGTTTGGCCTGCTTGTATGACGTGCTGGGCGCCTTTTAAATTCAGTTCAGGACCTTTTAGTGTTGAACCTGAACTAGATCCTGGAAAACAAAATTTTGTACGGTTATTTGCATCATCTTTCTTTCCTCTCTCTCTCTCTCTCTCTCTCTCTCTCTCTCTCTCTCTCTCTCTCTCTCTCTCTCTCTCTGTCTCCCAGTACTAGCACTTAAGGCTACTGTTCTTACTACGTAAGGCACATGTCCACTTCCTGTTTTTTGGTGGTTAATTGGAGATAAGAGTCTCATAGACTTATCTGCCCAACTTCCTGAGTTGCTACGATTATAGGCATGAGCCACCAGCACCAGCTTCTTCTTTTTATTTTTTTGTAAAGATGCTTCTCTTTTTAATTTGATTACAGATGCATAAAGATACACTAAACATCAATTTCCTTAATTCACAATTTTTTCCTTAGTCTTGCTCACAAATACAATATATCCTTTTATACTAAATGATCTAAATATCATTGAAAAGCCCATCTATTTAAAATAGCAATAGATTACAATATGGTTCAAAATGTAACCATCCTGAGAATATATAACAACTTATTTAAAACTCTCAAGAAGAAGTATTGTCATGTGAAGTACATTTTTATTAGCGGGTGTCTTTCTACTGATGTGGGTCCAACTATTTCATTTTTTTTCTAGGTATGAAATATAGCTGGGTGCTGTGGCTCACGCCTGTAATTCTACCTACTCAGGAGGCTGAGATCTGAAGATTGAGGTTCAAAACCAGCACAGGCAGAGGAAGTCCAAGAGACTCTTATCTCCAACTAACCAGCCCAAAGCTGAAAGTAAAAGTGTCGCTCAAGTGGTAGGCACCAACCTTGAGCAAAAAAGCCAAGTGAGAGCACCAGGCACTGAGTTCAAGCCCCAGTACACACACACACACACACACACACACACACACACACACACACACACACACACACACAGCATAAAGATGACATTTACCTCATAAGTAGGAATAATTATTGTATAAAAATAAAGTTCTTTTGATGTTTGGAAATGCTACCTTCACTGGATCATTATTGATACACATATCAAATCATTGCAATTACCTAATTTAATAATTTCTTTCTTAAAATGTATAAAGCTACATACTGGTGGTTCATACCTATAATCCTAGCTACTTAGTAAACTGAGATCCAGAGGATAGTTGTTTAAGCCTGGCTGGGAATAAAAGTACATGAGACTCCATCTCCAATTAGTGAACAAAAATCTAGGGTGGAAGTGTAGCTCAAGTGGTAGAGTACTCATTGAGAAACAAGAAGAAGTCTGGGAAGGAAGGTGGTTCAGTGGTAGAGTACTTGCCTCGTATGTCTGAGGCCCTGGGTTCAATTCCTCAGCACCACATAAACAGAAAAAGAAAAACAAGAAGAGTGAGCTTGAGGCCTCAGAATCATGGTGGGAGGAGAAGAGTATGGAAACTTCTCTAGATTTTTAACGTAACTGAGTCATTGCTTAAGCAAGATTTTGGTCTAGTCATTTTCCTTTCTGAACTAGCTTCCTTATTCGGAAAACTAATTTTAGAATCAGAGTCAGTTTTAGAAGCTGTTTAGTCCATCTTACATAATCTCTGAGTTTCTTCTAGGATGGTACAGTAAAGGGAAATGTTCGTTTTTACGTGACATTTGACAAGCACATGGCATGGGAAGCAGGGAGAAACATGATGTACATATCTTACACAACTTGGCAATGCTGTCCATCCTAGCTACCAGCTTTGTGAGCCTGCACGAGTCCCCTCTTCCTCCAGCTCTTAGTTCTCTCATCTGTGAAAGAAGACATGGTACTGGATACTCATGGATGTCTGATCTACTGACTTTCCCATCCACAGGGATTCTGTAGGATTCTTTGGGCTAAAAGTCCTTTGTGATTGAGCCTCCTTTTTTTTCTTTTGGTGTGTGTGTGTGTGTGTGTGTGTGTGTGTGTGTGTGTGTGTGTGTGTGTGTGTGTGTGTGTGTGTGTATTCAGTCTTGAGCTCAAGACCTGGGCACTGTCCCTTATGTGTGTGTGTGTGTGTGTGTGTGTGTGTGTGTGTGTGTGTGTGTGTGTGTGTGTGTGTGTGTGTGTGTGTGTGTGTGTGTGTGTGTGTGTGTGTGTGTGTGTATTCAGTCTTGAGCTCAAGACCTGGGCACTGTCCCTTAGCTTTTTCATTCAAGAAGATGCTCTACCATTTGAGCCATACTTCCACTTCTATTTTTTTTTTTTTTTTAGTGGAGATAAAAGTCTCATAGATTTGTCTAACTTGGCTCTCTTTGAACCTCTTTTCTCAGATCTCAGCCTCTGGAGTAACTAGTATTACAGACATAAGCCACTAGGACTTGTCTATATGTTTTTTGCTTTGTTTTGATGTTTTTTATGTTGCTGATGATACAGATTAATCTTTTTTATTATTGTTGGTAAGTATTGTACAAAGGATTGCAATTCTGTAACTCAGGTTATGAGAACAATGCTTCTTAGTCAATGTCACCATTCTTCAGTCTCCCCCATATTCCCCTCCTGTCTTACTCTCAAGTTACATAGTTCATTTTTTTACATAATGTAATGACTGTATTTGCTTACCCTTCCTCCCTCCATTCCTGGACCCACCCTTTAAGCTCCCTAAAACATGCTTTCACTTCCTAGTTACATTAATTTATTTTTATGTTTTGCTGGTCCTGGGCTTGAACTCAGGGTCTGGGCACTGTCTCTGAGCCTCTTTGTGCTCAAGGCTAACACTCTACCACTTGAGCCACAGCGCTACTTCTGGATTTTTCTGATTAGTTTATTGGAGATAAGAGTCTCACAGACTTTCCTGCCCAGGCCGCTCTCCCCTTACTGAGTAGCTAGGATTACAGGCATGAGCCACTGGTGCCCAGCTACATTAAGAGTTGTTTGTTTTTTTTAAAAAAAAAAACAATTGTATTGTTATTATAAAGGTGATGTACAAAGGGGTTACAGTGATATGAGTCAGGTAAAGAGTACATTTCATTTTGGAAAATATCATCTCGTTACTCTCTTCCCAGATTAGTATCATAAAAGTAACTTTTATAGACAATTCATTATGGTATAAAATTACTACTAAATAACAAACTAGCTAACAATTTTAAATCACCATTTCATATAAATAACATTTTCCCATCAAACAGAAATTTGCTCAGGTACCCAGGGATACACTTTGCTCTTTGCTCATTGTTTCTGATACAGTGTGTCAATGAAAATCAGTGGTCCATGTGAGTTATTTGGTTTTCCTGGACCCACAGAGCCAGTAATTGATATCGCTTGTTCTGAAAACTTTCTACATCAGAATAGTTTCTGCTTTTCCAGTACAGAACTCCAGAACTTTAATTGAACAATGGTTCATATGCTGGCAAAGACCCAGCACAATATCCTGCGGAAAATTCTGGCATTGCTTGTGGTCCTATCTGTAGTCTCCATGAGGATGGATACCTCCATCTAGGAGATGACAGGGCAAAACCTCCATATTCATGATAGATTTCCAAATGAGATGAAACTTCTCCCCGAAGGCAAACAGAGTAAGTTTATTTGAAAGTGAAAGGAAAGTAGCAAGACTTTTGGAAGACAGAGCCCCCAAAGAATCTTTATCAGGGAATCTGAGTTTTCCTAATCTTCATCAAGGAGAACCTGTAACCTTGGGCTGGCCTGAGCCATGCATGTCCAGCTATGAGATGTGTTTTTAGAAGGTGCTTTAAGGTAAATGCCACCATAAGTTCCTGTCTGCCCTCCTCATACTGTCTAACCTAAAGATAACCTAACAGAGTATAGAGAAAAGACACTAGAGGAAAAGTAGTGTTTATGGAAAGTTTACAGGAGAAAATACTAAGAAAAGATATATTAACAAACTTTGTACTTGGAATGAGAAAGCTAGAAAAAGCAGTTAAGACAAGTAGAACAAGTAAATATAAAGATAAGTATAAGAAAATGGTATTTCCAAGTACCTATAAGAAACTCAGATCTCATAAAGATAAACGGAAATCAATGAAGATCAATTTATACATGTAACCCAGCACTCTAGAGGCTGAGACAGGACAGTGAGTTGCAGGCCAGCCAGAGCAACTAGTGAGGATACTACTTTAGGGGAAAAAATGATGACTGGAAATGCCAACCCTATAGCTTAACAGGAAAACTGATAAGGAGAAAGGAAAGCAAAATATTATTTCTCAAATGCTTTCAAATCACATTTTCTTTGAGGCAAATGAATCTCCATCTCTGCCTGACGAATGACTAGTTAACTAGCATGTTGACGGCCTGCCAGACACTTGCTATCCGATTAGCAATGCATATAAAGAAATAAATATGCACATACTCCATCATGTACTTGTGGGCAAGCGGGTAGCACCTTCCAGTAACTCAGAGCCACATGGCCCATGGAGAGAACCATCCACAGGATATTTCCATTTCAAGGGTGGAGTGCCTGCCCTCAGTTAACAATGATTTCCTCATTATAAAGCTTGGGTGGGTGTCCAAATTTTCCACTTTTTGCCACAATAGAACTCTGACTTAAAGAACTATTCTCTCCCTTTCCCCCAAGGTCAACTACAGTAGAATCAGGAGGGAAGAAAGTTTGTTTTTTATATCAGGAAAAGTGATGTTTAACCACAATAAAAAAAACAAAACCACACCACAGACCATTAAAAAATGGCCTTTCTCGCCTGCTTCTTTGTTAGAACTGTTAAGGTTAGGCAGTGTGGATAAAAGCTTGAAACAAAACAAAAAAATCAAAAATGTTCTTTCTGGCACGTTGTGTTGATTTTTTTCATCATAATGTCTCTACATTTTCCAATAGGTAGTGTCAAACTTTACATCTCTAATAAAAATCCCAGTTCTCTTTCCCTATATGCCAAATGTCTGATAGAAAACTGCCTTCCATCCACCTTCATTTCATTAGCCAAAATGGAATTTGTGTGTGTGTGTGTGTGTGTGTGTGTGTGTGTGTGTGCCAGTACAGGGGCTTGAACTAAGGCCTCGGGCACTGTTGCTTAGCTTTTTCCACTTGAAGCACAGCTCCATCTTTGGCTTTTTTGGACAAGGGAGTGGTTAATTGGAGATAAGAGTCTCAAAGTACTTTCTGGACCTGACTGACACCAAACCACCATCCTCTGATCTCAGCCTCCTAAGTAGGAATGATTACAGGCATGTTCTACCAGCAGTTGGCTTTGCTGTCATTTTTAAGATTCGATATAATAGTAATGCTAGTTACTGGTAGCTCACACCTATAATCCCAGCTACTCAGGAGGCTGAGATCTAAGAATTGTGGTTTGAAGCCAGTCCAGGCAGAAAAGTCCATGAGATGTTTATTACAATAAAAAAGGAACAAAACAAAAAAACAAAAATTAGAAGTAGTGCTATGGCTCAAGTGGTGGAGCACTAGCTTGAGCAAAAGAAGCTCCAGGACAGCGCTAGGACATGAGTTCAAGCCCTGGTATCAGCAAAAAATAAAATATAAAAATAAAAAATTAATAATACTCTTATAGAAAGATGAACTAAAAATGTCTTTAGAAAACTACCAATAGCATTGACTTAGATAAAAATAGAATTCTCACTTGCTGTGTGCCACTTCAAGACAATCCCTTAACTCTTCTTTCTACCAGATGCTAGCCTGGAGCTCTATTGTGTTGAAATTAAAGGATTATTTTGTTAGAAAAGAGCTTTAGCCAAACTCAGCAACTGTACTTTGTTGAACAGCACTATGCTTAAGTGATGGTGGTCCCAGAAGCCTGGTGATATTGTAGCTGTCTTTCGTTGGGTACATACACTACGTTGTTCATACAAGGAATCTGCCTTACATTTCCCAGAATGTAGCCCTGTTATTAAATAACATACAACTGCATTAATCATGAAACATCTGTTTTCTTCATTTTTAGCCATTCATCTTCCAGATCTACTCCTAATGAGTCCTGTTATATAGCCAGGATAAAGACACTCTTCATCTCAGATTCCTCATCCGTCAACACAGGAGGTGAGACTTTGATTTGCCTAATCCCTTCCAGCCTAAAAATTCTGAATCTGAGGTCACAGTCAATGAACAAAAGGTATAAGTCAGACATCTGATTTTTAAAAATTATGATGATGAAAAGACAGTCCAATTTTTAAAACTTAAGGGGTTGAATAGACATTTTCCCAAAGAAGATATGAAAAGATAAAAGACAGGAAAGTGAAATCAAATTGTTAATGAGCTGGGAGCTGATGGTTCACACCTGTAATTCTAGCTACTTAGGAGGTTGATATCGGAAGATTGGGTTTGAAGCCAGCCAGGGCAGAAAAAGTCTATGAGACCCTTATCTTCAATTAACCAGCAAAAAGCCAGAAATAGAGCTGTAGTTCATGTGGTAAGGCACCAATCTTGAACAATAAAAGCTAAGGGACAGAATCTAGCCGGAGTAAAAGGCCCAGTATCAACACATAACACTCTCTCTCTCTCTCTCTCTCTCTCTCTCTCTCTCTCTCTCTCTCTCTCTCTCTCTCTCTCTCTCTCTCTCTCTCTCTCTCTCTCTCTCTCTCTCTCTCTCTCTCACACACACACACACACACACACACACACACACCCCTACATACACAATAAGATGCCATTTCATGCATATTGGATAACTGGATAACTTCAATGAAAGCAACAATGAATGTTGGTAGAAATGTTAGAACGCTCAGACATTTCAGGTATGATTTTTAAATGGTGCAGACACTTTGGAAAGCAGGGCAGCAGCTTCTTGGATGGGCAATTACATGCCTACATAGCTACACAAGAAAACTGAAAACATACGCCCACATAACAACACATATACTAGCCAAAATGTGGGAACAACCCAGTGTCTATCAAATGGATTAGGAAAAGCCAAACAATGGACTATGGTTGGATCATTAAAAGGAATGTTGAACTGATTTGTTGAACTGATTTGTACTATCATATAGACAAACCCTGGAACATTGTGTCAGTGCATGCAAAGAAAAACCCATAAGGGCACAGTGGAAAATGATCATCTGCTACTACAGAGAGGCCTTGGGAGAAATTCAACCTTCTAGCAGCTCCATCTTAATGTTCAGCTTCCAGAATTATAAGAAAGGAAACTTCTGTTGTTAAAAACACTACACTAGCTAGGTGCAGGTGGCTCATGCCTATAATCTTAGCTACCCAGGAAGCTGAGATCTGAAGATTGTAGTTCAAGGACAATCTGGGCAGAAAAGTCCATGAGACTCTTATCACGAATTAAACCACAAAAAAAAGCCAGAAATTGAACTATGGCTCAAAAGGTAGAGTGACAGCCTTGAGCAAAAAAGCTCAGGGGCAGTGCCCAAACCCTGAGTTCAAGTCCAGAACCAGCATAACATTTTTAAAAAATTAACAAAAATAACCACACACACACACACCACCACCACCACCACCACCACCACCACCACCACACTAAATAAAAACCAATCATAAAAGGCTACATATTATATAAGTCCATTTGTATAATGTATCCAAAATACATAAACCCATAGATAGAAATCAGAAGTCAGGTATGGTGGTACACACCTGCAATCCTAGCACTTGGGAGCCTATGCCAGGAGGATTAAGCTATGCCAGGTAGCAAGGATTGTCTCAGGAAAACAAAAGGGAGAGGGGAAGTTGCTAGGTAGAGGAGAATAGTGGGGTGTGGAGTTTTGGGGTGATGGATAGAAATGTTTTTAAATTAGTGGTGATGGGTGTACAATTCCACATACTAGAAACTATTGATTTAAATGTGTCAGTGTTGTAATCTCCTACAGTTACATTTGGGTATCATATTCTGTTTCCCACAAAAGTGAATTTTCTCTCTGTGAAGTAGCTACTAAGGACAACAATGAGTTATTACTGAAGTGACCCCAGACTTAACACTGAAGCTTGCACTGAGCACTGAACTGTTTTGGCGTCTGTGGCTGCGTGGCTGCATCTGACCATTGGTGTAAGCTTTTATACTAGTTAGGTTTTTTTGTTTGTTTGTTTGTTTGTTTGTCAGTCTTAAGGCTTGAACTCTGGGTCTGGGCGCTGTCCCTCAACTCTTCAGCTCAGTGAGTGTTCTACCACTTGAGCCACAGCACTACTTCCAGTTTTCTTGTGGTTAACTGAAGATAGTCTAAGGGACTTTCCTGCCCAGGCTGGCTTTGAACCACAATCCTCAGATCTCAGCTTCCTAAGTAGCTAGAATTATAGGCATAAGCCACCAGCACCTAGCTATACTAGTTGCTTTCTTCCTTAAAATTTTAGGAGGCTGAAATTTGGAGAAATCATTTTTCTTTTCTTCTTAGTGATGTCATTCACGGAGAAGTTTTAGAAGCAATTTTGCTATCTATCTAAACGCAGTCTTATAAATTCAATTGAATGTTAATTTAAAATCATTTCTAAAGGCACATATTTTGAATTTGAACTATTTAAATGGGAATTTTTTTTAACAACCTGAGTCACATTGACAAGTAGGTTGCTAGAATGCTCTGAAGGAATCTACTGGTGTTTTCTTTTCTATTAAAGTTGGTGATTTCAAATTTGTTTTAAACTCAGAGCTTTGGATAGTAGATTTGTGTCCAACAAGAAGCATCTGTCTTTCATTTTGCAGACTGTGTTTTCAATAAGACCTAATCCTACATGATAAATGGCCTCTTTATCAAAATATAATTCCCTGAGTCTCATGTTTCTAAAATTGGAACATAAGACTATGAGCTATTTACCAAGGTTGTGTGAGGTTAATTAAACATAATTCAAAATAAAAGAAGGTCCCTTCTTCAAGATGGACCTTACTAAAAGCTCATACCTGAAATCTCACAGAAAGAACCTTTTTGGTTGGTGGTTAAGGGGTGAAGAATGCAACTACAAATTTCTAGAAGCTACCAACATTCCTATTTGTGATGCTAATTTCTGCAGGGCTCTGGTACTAAATTAAATCTGGGTTTTAACTCAGTGTCATGCCTCGTGTGTGTGTGTGTGTGTGTGTGTGTGTGTGTGTGTGTGTGTGTGTGTGTGTGTGTGTGTGTGTGTGTGTGTGTGTGTGTGTGTGTGTGTACGTACCAGTACTATGGCTTGAACTCAGAGTCTGAGTCCTGCTGCTAAAATTTTGTGCCCAAGGCTAGTGCTCCACCATTTGAAACACACCTCTACTTCTTGCTTTTTGGTAGTTAATTGGAGTTAAGTCTCATGGACTTGCCTGTCTGGGCTGTCTCCAACTTCCTGATCCTCAGATCTCACTCTCCTGAGTAACCAGGATTACAAGCATGAGTCATTGGTTCCTGGCTCATATATTTTTCTGCTCACACAATATGGATATTATAACTGAGTACACTGATTAGAATTACATTGAATGAAGACACATGCAATGGCTAAGGTGACAGAGACATGGTTGGGTGAGGGCACTGAAAACACTTTCATTTCTAGAATGATGGAGAAAAACCAGAGGTTTCTGTTCCATCTGCCAACAGACTATACAGGAGATGTGATGACCACAGGAAATTGCATGGCAATTGCATGTGTGTGTGTGTTCACATGTGTGTATATGTACTTCTGAAGATGGAATCCAGGACATCATATACCCTAGGCAAGCACTGTACAACCAAGCTTCACCCTGGATACCTACAACTTATATTTTTCTGTCAGTCAGTAAAACCCATAGATAGATTTTCAGCTCACAGCACAAGATGTCACACTGTTTTCTGGTGATGTCTAAAATGATCAGAACTGGTCCATCCATCCATCCATCCACGGGTGTTGAAGTCATTCATTTTTTCCATCAACTTTATCAATGTTATTTCAAAGGGAAACATACACATGTTAAAATGACGCTGCTATAATCACACCCACACCCTGGGAGGGGCATGTTCTCAGTGTACCCCTTGAGGCTTTTTACTTGACTGGCTTATTGGAGGGTCAGTTAACAAGGCACAGTCATTGATCATTAGGCCTTTCACCACCCACCATCAGTGCCCTACAGTTCACACAACTCCTTTCACGTGACTTCTGAATTAATTAAGATTGGCCCAGGAGATGCTCAAATGCTCTCCTCCCACACTGCTGTTCTTTTACCGACTGGGTTCAGAACTCTCCTCCATAGAGCTGTCTGACAACCTGTTGTTTCATTTTACTGCTATATGTCATAGTATCGTCTGAGCTATGTGGAACATAGGTCAAGCTCTGGCTGACAGGGCACTACATGGCTCAGAAGACATTCAGCAGAAAAATTTGGAGAGCTTCATCTGGTTGTGCAAAGACCTGGGAACGGAACAAATGCTTCTGACACCCCCAAAATGCAGAGGCAACATTGTCTTAGACACATCATCTCTGTTTCCTCTATTAATAGTAAGAAGGTTCTGGGCACTGGTAGCTCACACCTGTGAGCTCCTACTCAGGAAGCTGAGATCTGAGGATCATGGTTTGAACCTAGCCTGGGCAGAAAAGTCTGTGAGATTCTTATCTCCAACTAACTAGCAAAAAGGTGGAAATGAAGGTGTCTCAACTGGTAGAGCTCCGGACTTCAATGGAAAAGCCAAGGTAACACATGTAGCCCTGAGTTCAAGCCTCAGTATTAACACACACACACATACACACACACACACACACACACAAATACCAAGAAGCTGTTCCATTTGAAGCATGCTCTCCTGAGCTTATTCTCTTCCTCCCCCCCCCATACTGTTCAGAGGGCTCAATGATAACTGGATTCTGTTGTCATGTCTTATAGGATGTTTCATAATCTCTAGCAGTACTATGCTGTCATTCAAGTTGAAAGTTATTATTTCAAGCTAGAATATTTGCATTTTCCCATCACAAACATTCAAAAAAAAGAATACCATAATTGATTCTTTGGTACAGGTGTGGGCTTATTATACAATATAAAATACACAAGATTAAAAGTGTAACTCTTGACTTCATGGAAATAAGTAATTTTTTTTCTTTTTTGGGGAGAGGGATACTAGGGCTTAACTAAGTGCCTAACACAAGATTAGCATGTATTCTATCACTTGAGCCAGACTACTAGTCTCCCCCAACTTTTTTTCTGCTTTATTTTACAGATGAGATTTCACAGTTTTGCACAGGACCATCCTTGTATCACAATCTATCTATGTTTTCCACAAAGCTAGGCTTATAGATGTATGTTACCATACCCAGCTTATTTTTTGAGATGAGCACTCATGATTTTCTTGGTCTCTGTCTCCCAAGTCAAAAGAAATTGAAGCTGAGCTTAATGATACATGCGAACTCAAAATTTTGGAGATTGAGCCTGGGAGACTAAAAGTTCAAGACTATCTTGGGTCATATTAGGAGTTCCAGGCCAGCCTGACTACACAGCAAGACTCTCTCAAAGAAACAAAACAAAACTAAGAAAAAGAATAAGAAAGGAAAGAGAGAAGCAAGATTGCAAGGCTGAGTGGGACAAAGTTCCTGTTAAGTTTCAGTTTCTTTTGATCGTTTATGTAGTCCAAATTCCATAGAAAACATTTTTCTGAAATTCTTTAGGATATAGATAAAGAACATGTTTTAAATTTACCAAGAAGAAAGCCAAGAGGATCTCTTGTCTTTGCAACCAATAACATATACAAGCTCTCTGTCATTAGAAGCTTATCCATGATAGTGTGACCACATTATAGAAGTACTATAGCATTCTACACTCTTTCTAGTCTCATTTAACACTGTTTTGCACCATTGTGTCAAATCAGTTTCCTTCTAAATTAAACTATCTGAAATATAATTCCCCTCCATTACACGTAGTTTAGTCATGCTTAGACAATTGAGATGGATATGTTAATTAGACTGTTCTTTTGCTGGGTGTGCTGGTGCTAGAACTTGAACTCAGGGTCTGGGTGCTGTCCCTGGGCATTTTTTTGCTCAAGGGTAACACTTTACCACTTGAACCATAGCTCCACTTCTGGCTTTTTGGTGGTTAATTGGAGGTAAGAGTCTCATGGGCTATCCTGCCCAAGCTGGCTTCAAACCACAGTCCTCAGATCTCAGCTTCCTGAATAGCTAGGATTGCAGGTGCAAGCCACCATTGCCCAGCTAGACTGTTCTTTTTAAATCTAGGTCCTTTTATTTTCAGTTTCCTTAAATATTTACTAGCCATGCCTTCCTAAGATTTTATAGACTTTTTTCTCTTAAGTCTTGTCTTAGATGGAGAATTTGTGTTGTACAAGCTTTGCTGAGAGTCAAAGTTCTAGAAGGAAAAGTGAACTATCACAAGTAGCAGATTGGGGGGGGGGGTGGTCGTGGGGCTTGAACTCTGGGCCTGGGTGATGGTCCTTCAGCTCTTCAGCTCAAGGCGAGCACTCTACCACTTGAGCCACAGTGCCACTTCTGATTTTCTGGTGGTTTATTAGAGATAAGAGTCTCACAGACTTTCCTGCCTGGGCTGGCTTTGAATTGAGATCCTCAGATCTCAGCCTCCTGAGTAGCTAGGATTACAGGTGTGAGCTACTGGTGCCCAGTAAGCATCTTAATTTTTAAAAGAAATAGTGTACTGAACATACAACTCTCTTCAATATGTGGTATTGAGGCTTTTCTTCCAAACATCCATTGAAGACTTTAGAGTCATTTGGATCTCAAATCTGAGGAATACTAAGTTAATTCTCAGGACACTTTCACTCATATACTTTCATTACTATACCTACAACTTAGCCTTACCCCTCCCCCTGGAAGTATTATAGCCAGTTGCATACACATACATACATACAGGGGTACTAACATGGAGCAATGACTCCTTTAATGGCCTCCTCAGACCCAGGGAAATGGCTGACAATACAGCATCAGTCCATCCAGGATTACAGGGTGACTCCTCTATATGCAAGGTACTCTTCTAGACTCACAACTGCAAAGATGGACCAGAAACAGTCCTTTCTCTTCAACAGCTTCCAAGCCAAAGTTGAATTCTTAGAAGATGTCATTTAGAAGGAGAATAGATAAATACCTAGAAATTTCTAAGATAGCAAGTCTGCAAATGGAGATCTTCTCCACACTAGGTATAACTTGTGGTTAATGGATTTTTTTGGGGGGTGCGGGGTATATGGAGTTGCAAGTTCACTAAGTACAAGCATTTCACCTTGGTAAAAAAAAAAATCACTATACCCATGTTTTCCCCTATTTGCAATAACTAGTATATGTCTGGGACAAGCAGAAAAAGTCAGATAGGATGATGTTAAGCGAGGGCTGGGAAGGTGGCTCAGTGGTAGAGCGCTTGCCTTGCATGCATGAGGCCCTGGGTTCGATTCCTCAGCACCACATAAGCAAAAAGAAAAAAAGCTGGAAGTGGCACTATGGCTCAAGTGATAGAGTGCTAGCTTTGAGTTGAAGAACTGAGGGACAGTGCCCAGGCCCAGAGTTCAGGCCCCACGACCAGACCCCCCAAAAAAAGATGATGTTAAGTGAAATGAACCCCAAGATAGGGACACAAGTGGTTTTTTTCTTCCTTGCTATTGTTTCTAACATATTTATAAAGTATCATGTGATTTTTTTTTTGTTGCTTTGTATGTCCCCCTCCCCCCCCGCTTTCACTGTATTTGATGTTGGTATAATTTGTGGAGGGGAAGGGAAAAAACAAATTGTTTAAATAGGGATACAGATTGATCCATTGCAACAATGAGATGTACAAGATGCTATGTCGAAAAACGAACCTTACAATTTAGGCAGGGTTGGGGAGGTGGGGGATGGGAGGAGTGTAGTTGAGGAGTAGGAGGGACAGGATGGTGGGGGAAAAACAAAGGAGGAGGCGACAATGCTAGATAAGAAATGTACTCATGCTGGGCATCAGTGCTCATGCCTGTAATCCTAGCTACTCAGGAGGCTGAGATCTGAGGATCATGGTTCAAAGCCAGCCCAGCCAGGAAAGTCTGTGAGACTCTAATCTTCATTAAACCACCAGAAAACCGGAAGTGTTACTGCGGCTCAAGTGGTAGAGTGTTATTCTTGAGCTGAAGATCTGAGGGACAGCGCCGTGGCCCAGAGTTCAAGCCCCACGAACAACAACAACAACAACAAAAAAGAAATGTACTCATTACCTTGCTCATGTAACTGTAGCCCCACTGTGTACAGTATTTTCACAATAAAAAACTTATTTTTAAAAATCACTGCAAACCTTTCACAAAATACTAACACTTATTCAAAGCTAGGCATTTAATGCCTGTAGTACTAGCTATTCAGGAGACTGAGATCTGAGGAACTTAGTCCAAAGCCAGCCCAGGAAGAATAGTCCATGAGACTCCTATCTCCAATAAGCCAGCAGAAGACTAGGAAGGTGGCTCAGTGGTAGAGTGCTTGCCTTGCATGCATGAGGCCCTGAGATCGATTCCTCAGCACCACATAAGCAGAAAAAAGTCAGAAGTGAAGCTGTTGCTCAAGTGGTAGAGTACTAGCCTTGAGCTGAAGAGCTGAGGGACAGCACCCAGACCCAGAGTTCAGGCACCATGACACTTTCTCTCTCTCTCTCTCTCTCTCTCTCTCTCTCTCTCTCTCTCTCTCTCTCTCTCACACACACACACACACACACACATACACACACATACATACACACACACACATACACAAATAAACCAGCAGAAAGCAGCAGTGTAGCTCAAGAGGTAGAGCGCCAGCTTTAAGTAAAAAGCTCAGGGTCCATGCCCAGGTCTAAAGTTCAAGCCCCCAAACTGGCATACACATAATAAAGAACTTATTCAAAATTAAGCACGGAGCACAGAACATATAACAAAATTTATATTCATAAATCAAACATAAAAGGTTACTTGATGACAACCAGTTGAATACCTTCTAAGTGAATCTCTTTAAATGAACTGAAAGTGTTTTCTATGTGGGTCTAACAAATTGGAAAGTAGAATCAAATTTTCAATGTCTATGAAATTAACATCAGAATTACCGTTTATATTATTTATGTCTTCTCATGAAATCATGGAAGAAGATATCATTCCATTATATCATTATAAGCATACATCATTATAAGCAATCAAATAAACATCTTCCTTCCTTTCTTTTTCCCTGTCTTTTTAAAAAATTCTTTTTGTGTGTGCTGGTAGTAGGGATTGAACGCAGGGTCTGAGTGTTACCCCTTACTTTTTTTGCTCAAGGCTGGCACTCTACTATTTAACCAAACCTCCACTTCTGGCTTCTTCCTGGTTAAAGAGTTGCATGGAGCTGGGCACTGGTGGCTCATGCCTGTATCCTAGCTACTCAGGAGACTGAGATCTGAGGATCATGGTTCAAAGCCAGCCCAGGCAGGAAAGTCTGTGAGACTCTTATCTCCAATAAGCCACTCAGAAAACTGAAGTAGCACTGTGGCCCAAGTGGTAGAGCATTTGCCTTGAGCTGAAGAGCTGAGGGACAGAGTACAGGCCCAGAGTTCAAGCCCCATGACGGACAAAAAAAAGAGAGAGTCACACGGACTTTTTTCCCTGGGCTGGCTTCGAACTGCAGTCCTCAGATCTCAGCCTCCTGAGCAGCTAAATGTACAGGCATGAGCCAGCAGAACCTAGCTGCAAACATATTTCTTATATCTCTTCTATCCAGCTTGTAATTAGCATTCTCCCAAAAAGGGGGATGTTACATGGGAAAGTCAGTCCCTAGTTTATATATTTGCACTGAAAAACATGTTAAAAAATAATAAGTCTACCACCTTGTGAGATGATCGGGGATATTGGTTTGAGTGAGGCTAGTCTGGAGGAAAAAAGGTTTCCAGTCTCCATCTCAACCAATGGCTGGGCACAATGATACATGCTTGTCAACCCCAGCAACATAGGAAGTCACAAATAGGAGGATCACAGCCCAGGCTTGCCTAGACATAAAAACAAGAACATACCTGGAAAATAACCAATGCAAAAAGTACCTGGAGGTGTGGCTCAACTGGTAGAACATCTGCCTAGCAAGTGTGAGGCCCTTAGTTCAATCCCATGCACCTCAATAGTAATAGTAACACCAACAATAATACCTCAACAAAAACCAGTTTCTACATTTTCAATTTTTACCACTCCTAAAAAAAACCGAGAGATCTAGATAGTAATAGAATTGCTGTTTTAGTACAAAAAAAAAGACCACAGAGAAATTGAAATTCCTGAAAATTAGCAAGCCTGATAATTTCTCACGGTTTCCATTTGCTTCTAAATGATTTGTGTGGTGAATCCCCTTTCTAGGGTGTTCTCCATTTACCAGTCCTAAAGGCAGAAGGAGGGCTGGGTGTGAATACCAAGTTGCTCTTAATTTGGATATCAATAACATAAGTCAAATATTCCTTGTACCTCAAGAAAACCTCAAGTTAGAGTTTTTCAAAGTCCACTCTAGGCCAATACAACTACTCATCACCTATGTGTTTATATTCTAGTTCTAGCAGAATTCTCTATGGAACAGATCCTGAAGATCTCAAAACAAAACTCTGATCTAGCAGGATACATGAAGTGGAAAAAAAGAGTTAAACAATGTTTTCCCAAAAGAAAACAACACCATTAATCATAGATGAAATGGTGTTCCAGGAGTTTACATTGCTGTTAGAAATAGCTTGTTCACAATGCTTTCTAAAATATATCATTGACTTTTTATCTATCTCCATAGAGTTTTCATTTCTCTCATGCCAACTTAGAAGAAGAAAACAATCCTAAAAATCAAACAGGATTTCTATCACTACTTTATGTAATTTCTCTCCAAGGGCAGAACCATATTTGGCCACACACATTCCAGACATTTCCTTGAAGCAAAAGATAAAACTCCTCAATAGGTGGCAGGATAGGATTTCCCTCAGCCTTTAGTAGACACAGTCTAGAAATTCATTTCTTCTAAGGCAAAAAAATAGGTGTGGGGGTGGGGGGGAAGAAGTAAAACCTTTTCTCTTTATTTGCTTACAGGACTATCTTAAAGAATAGAGGAAGAGGAAGAGACCTAAGCAGCAACAGGGTTGCAGACATTCTGCAGAGCAGGGTATGTAGCTCTGCAGAATGGCAGAATGCTCATCTAACTTGTGCAAGGGCCTGGGTGTTCACACACACACACATACACACACACACACACACACACACACACACACACACACACACAGAGTTTCTAGTTTTACTGACTGCACAAAGGACTCTCAGCTACACGAGGAAATCAAAGCCTGAAGTATGGCCATCCCGTACTGAACGGAAATGAGAAAAGGGCCCTTGGACAGTGCTTTTCTCACAGATCTCATTGATTATGTCTGAGCTTATTCTTTTGTTTGTTTGATTTTTCTCATTCAAGCTATTTTAGGTAAAGGCTGGTAGAAGGAACACCCATTTCAAAATGAAGAAGAGCTACATTTGAATCCTGGCCTGGCTGTTCCAATGTGTAGCTCTCAGCAAGTTATCAAATTGTCCTCAGGCTCAGGGTTTCCAATCATCAGAGTTAAAGTACACATAATGTATAGTTCTTTAAATCACCAGTTCATAGTCCAACACCCACATGTTGGTGACTCATACCTGTAATCCTAGCTACTCAGGAATCTGAGATCTGAGGATTGGAATTCAAAGCCAGACCCAGCAGGAAAGTCTAGGAGTCCCCTTATCTCCAATTAAATAACAAATAGCCAAAAATGGAACTGTAGCTCAAGTGGTAGAGTGTTAGTCTTGAGCTAAAAGGCTCAGGGACAGTGCCCAGGCCCTGAGATCAAGGCCCACAATTGGCACACATAAATACACATGCATACATGCATGTGTGCATGCACTCACATGCACATGTGTATACACATGCACTCACACAAACAAACATACAGGAATACTAGGCAGCTAAAACTTAAGGCTTAGGGGATAAGGTCAAGGGGAGGGGATATATATGTCAAAATGGAACTAGGAAAACTGAGAGGATGGGAGAGATGGGGAGAATGATGGAAGGGGTGGCATTGATCAAGATGCATTGTACTCACAAAATGACACGTGGTATGGAAATCCCTTTGTGCAACTACAAAGGGATTTTGAAGTTCACATGTTGGATAGTTACTCAGGGCCTTGAGGGAGCTCACACAGCAAGTGCTGCTCTGTGCCTGCACTCCACCCCCCCACCCCTGGGGACAACAGGCTGGATGTCCTGGTCCCTCTGATCAACTGAGCAGCTCTCGGTAGGGTAGAATGAACTTCGGGGGAGGGGGGCTTCCCTCAAGTGTGCCAGTTTCGTTCAGAAAATGTTCACATCTCAGGTTGCTGGGTGTAGATGGGGCACGAAGGAGCCTATGTGTAATTCCTGGAAACTGCCTGTCAGGATGTGCCTGATGAGAACTCCGATGCTGGGCCTCAGCCTATTCTGTCCTCCTTAGTCATCTGAACGAATTTAAAGGCATACTTAGGACTAAGGTTTGGAAGCCCACCTAAATCCATGTTCTTAATGGCTTTGGGGATTCAAGTCTGATAGGTTTGGGGAAAGCTCTTGAATATCTATGATAAGGAAACCCACAGGATTAAAATTCTGTCTTCATTGAAGTTTTGACCATGCCTGCAACATACAACAGTGGAATCTCCCAAGGCCGCCTTAAGCCGGAGTAGCAGTGACTTCTCACATTCCTTAGGGATGGCAAAACTCCAAGGACAGACTGGCTTTGACAACCAGGAAAGTCCAACAACCTCCCCCACCCCCAGCCCCCCACATGCTCTTTTCTCCTCTGCTTTGCCATCAAGCTGTAATGCAGGGGAGGAGGAAGGGTTAGAGTCTGGCAGAAATGATTTTAAATCATTGCATCTTTACTTTAAATCATTGCATTCTTTTACTCAGACTCAACATTTTCTTCATGGTTCTGAGTACCTGACCTACCTTTTGGGACTGGAGTGACAGACAGGTAAATCAAAATGTCTGGACAGCCAACACCTATCTGGCTACTTCCCTCCCCCCCTTCCCCAAAGGATATCTTACTACATTCTCCAGAAGGAGCCAGATGAGAAGGCCTCATGAGAGGGGCCCCAAAAGACTGCACAGGTGCCCAGATTTAGATTCTGGGGTTTGATTGCCACCTTACCAGTGCCATTCATGGTTGCCCTAAGAAGCTGCTGTCCCAGCAAATCATGCCAAGGTTTGCAGCCTGTGTGACTAAATGAACGATTTAAGAATGGGAAGTGCTTCCCCTAGCCTCGTTTCATCCCCAGATACTGTTTGAAAGGGTCAAGGCATTATTTAGAACTAATATGTGTTAAATATTATTTATTAGTCACGCAATATTCTTGGCCCAATGCCATCCTAAGAGTTAGACTGAACCATAAAGAGGAAGTGTTGGACAGCAGTGTGGCAAACCTTAGAAAACACTGTCACCCCACGGTACCACACCACCCATCAAATCAGCAGGCCTCCCCACCCCTGGAATCTGGGCTGGACTTGCTTTGACTCACAGAATGTAGCAGAGTGATGTAGGAATTCCAGCCTCAGCCATGAGCCCAGGGTAAGAAAGGCCCAGTTTGATGACTGAATGATGAGGGAAAGACTGCCTGGAGACCAGACACCCCATGCCCAGGTCCCAAACTGATAGGGACTGCGGCTGCCCACGTGACCAGCTGAGAGTTGCAGTCACCAGCTAAACCCAGACCAGAGGTTTGGCTCCAGAGTATCCTAAGACATAATGACAGTTGTTTAGGTAAAGTTTGATATGGAATAATAAATGATGGCTTCTTACCTACTCGGGAGGCTGAGGTAAGATCATGGTTCAATGTCAGCCTGGGCAGGAAAGTCCTTGAGACTTTCATCCCCAATGACCAAAAAGCTGTATGGCTTTGAGCTGTATGGCTCAAATAGAAAAACAGAACAACAAAATTCAAGGAGAGTGCCCAGGCCCTGAGTTCATGCCCCTGGAATGGCCAACATAAATAAATAAATAAATAAATACTATAAACAAAAATAAAAGGGTCCAAGTAGAGCTCACGTGATTGATATAAGGCATTCAATGCCCTGACAGGTAGGGTGAGAGCAGAAGGGAAGTGGAAGCTGCTGAATTCTTGGCAGTACACAAGAATCTTAGTTCCTTATCTGACAGCAATGTACTTTGGCAAAAGAGACACAATTAGAGCTCTTGCAATAAAAAGTCACCCAAGTGTGGGATGTTGATCTAAGCCAAGGAAACACAGATATAGCAGGAGGTTTCAGATAACATTTTACAGCACCCACTGGGGCAAAGTAGTGTTGAACTGAGGCACATTAGTGCCCAGGACAAGACAACAGTGAAACCCTGGGCATGGGCAGTGCTTGTTAGAGCAAAAGCTGAGTGTTACATAAAGAAAGGACAGGAGGAGGGGGACTCTTATTAGCTCTATTGCCTAGATCAGTATTCAGTTCCATACCCCAATATGGCAGAGCTCATACCCATTCCCCCTAGAAGTCTTTCAATTCGGTCATACTAGCTATATGACCCTACCATTTTCTCTGTTTTTCTGCCACACTGACATGTACTCTTCCAGGAAGGAATTATGGTAAACACAGTTTGTTCTACCTGTCACGGGTCTCATGATAATTTAGTGGCCTTCTTTTTTTGTGGGTGTGCCTGTACTGGGGTTTGAACTCAGGTCTTACAAGGTGTTGCTTAGCTTTTTCTTCCTTCCTTCCTTCCTTCTTTTCTTCCTTCCTTCCTTCTTCTTTCTTTCTATTTTGTAAATATTTTTATTTTTTATTTTTTGGCTGGTCATGGGGCTTGAACTCTGGGTCTGGGCGCTGTTCCTCAACTCTTCAGCTCAAGGCAAGCGCTCTACCACTTGAGCCACAGCACCACTTCTGGGTTTCTGGTGGTTAATTGGAGATCAGAATCTCAGGGACTTTCCTGCCCAGGCTAGGTTTGACCCGTGATCCTCAGATCTCAGCCTCCTGAGTAGCTAGGATTATAGGCATGAGCTACCAGTGCCCAGCATGTAAATATTTTTTGTTGTTATATTAAGCTGATATACAGAGGGGATACAGTCACACAAGTCAGATAAAGAGCACATTTCTTTTTGGACAATGTTACCCTTTTCCTTGCTCTCTCCCAGATTTTCCCTCTCATCCCGACCCACAAGTTGTATAGTTCATTTTCAACGTAGTAGCTAGTGATACCACTACTGCATTTGTCTCTCCATTTCTGTGTCCCCTCTTACCCTCCCAAAGACAGATAAACCAACAAAACAAAAAGAAAACCCAAACAGTGACAAAGAAAAAACCTCTTGTTATCATTTCCTGGAGTTCATTTTGATAAATATTATTTTATATGATCAGAGCTTTTTGGTTCATGGCTGGTGCTCTACCACTTGAACTACAGCTCCATTTCTAGCTTTTGTTTGGTTAACTAGAAGTAAAGAGTTTTACGGACTTTCCAGCTTGGGCTGGCTTTGAACTGCAATCCTCAAATCTTGGCCTTCTGTGTAGCTAGGACTACAGGGGTAAAATTAGCCACCAGCACCAGGCCAATTTAGTGCCTTTTACAGACTGGCAGCTGGGCAGGTGCCTCCAACATGGCCACATGACTCCAACTAGCCCAAGAGTCATAGTTCTCAAAGGGTCATTTCTAGATCTGGCATATCAACATCACCTGGTACTTGTTAGAACAACAAACTGTTGACACCACCATCAGGCCTACTGAAGCAGAAACTAGAGAGTAAGGTCTACAATCTGGCATTCAGTTGCCCTCCAGGTGATTCTGATATAAGACAGCATTTGAGAGACTGGACCTCAACCATCGATTAGAATTGCTGGCACCTTTTAAGTTACTGATGCTTGAGTCCCACTCAGGATATTGTGATTAAACATTAGGGAAGCAGCTGGAGTACAAGGCTTTAAAAACACTCCAAGATACTTCAAACAGGGAGCCCATAGTGGTAACCATGGCCTTAGAGAGAGGCAAAGGGTTTCAGAGAAATCCCTTGGCAGGCAAAGTGCTCATCAAGATTTGGCTGGAGGTAGCCTTGAGTTAAAGTGGTTTGGATTTGTATATAATAAAAACCAACGCTTTTCAGTTGTGCTAGGTTCACTTGAGGCCTCTTTCAACAAAAGAATCTGGTAATTGTTGTAGCTTTGCTTCTGTCCACCACATGGGTGGATCTGTGGCTTGAAAGGAAATCGCATTGACACCCCACCCACTAAATGGAAGGACAGAAGACCAGGCTAAGAAAAGTGACTATGAGCTCTGTGATAATGTGTGAAAAGAGAGAAGCATTTGCTGACAATGAGGCAAGGAAGAGCGCAAGTGAAGAAGGAAAAAAAAGACTGAACTCCAAGCCAAGGAAAAGGGTAGGAAATATATGAGCTACTGCCGCTCTGACAGCCAGGAATTCTGAAGGACACTTACCACCTCTGGTTTTCACCACCAGCAATTGTGTGTTGGAAGCCAATGCCTCATAGCTTTTATTTCTGGTTAAAGCCTTAAAGCCTAGCTATGTAATGCCATTTTGACTAGTTTCTACCAAATCCCTGTTTTCTAGACCTTGATCTTACCACTCATGATTTGGTTAACCATGGGTTTTCCTCCAGACCACAACTTGTGTTTACTTTGATTATAGGTCCAAGTGAAGCCTAAGATTTTGTAAAAAGGAGTCTGGAAGTAGGACACAGGTGTCCCAGCAGAAGATGGGGCTCAAGGCCAATGTGGGAGCCAGAAAGGCTTGTGGCAGGCCCGTCTCTAGTTCCCTGGTCACACAGGTCCAAGGCTTATAGAATTGTCAGTGAGAGAACCTGGACTGACTAGGCTAGTAAAATCAGTGTACAAACAGAACACCTGGGATTCTTTTCTTAACACAACAGGTTTTGAATAAGATGCTAGTGATTTATGCCTGTAATCCTATCCAGTTAGGAGGCTGAGATCTCAGGATCCCACTTTAAAGCCAGCCTGGGCAGAAAAGTCCACAAAATTCTTATCTCCAATTAACTAGCAAAAAGCCAGAAATAGAGCAGTGGCTCAAGGGGTAGAATGCCAGGCTTGAACAAAAAAAGCAAAAAAAAAAAAAAAAATAGAGTTGGTGTTAGTGGCTCACAATTGTCATCAGAGCTACCTAGAAGACTGAGAGCTAAGGATTGAGGTTAGAAGCCAGCCTGGGCAGAAAAGTCCATGAGATTCTTATTTCCAGTTAACCACCAGAAAGATGGAAGTGGAGCTGTGGCTCAAAGTAGTAGAGTGCTAGCCTTGAGCCAAAAGAACTTAGGGACAATGTCCATGCCCTGAGTTCAAGCCCCATAACCCACAAAAACAAAACAAAAATTAAAAAACAAGCACACACTGGTCCCGAGTTTAAGCCCCAGTACAGGCACAGCATGCAAAAGAGGTTTTAATGCATTATGCTATTGGGGTGTAATGGTGTTGGCCATGGACCACACTTTGAAAAACACATTTTGGGGGCTGATGTGGGTGTGTCCAGGGCTAGGATGGAGGTAAAGGTAAGGAGGGACCAACTTGAGCCCAAACCATTGGACTTTGAGATAACAGAATTATTTTTAGTGCATTTTAAATTATACTTTAATGCAATTTTTAACTGTACTTTTGTTTACTTATTAGCTATTCCTTTCTGGTTTCTTCTCTAGGTTTTATTTAGTTTTAATTGACATTTAATACTTGCATATATTTAGACAATAGATAATGATCCAATCAGGATAATTGAGGTATCTATCACCTTAGTCATTCTATCACCTTGGAATTTTCAAAGCCTCTGCTGGCTGTTTTGAAATAGATGGTTGTTGCCAATCTTACTCTTCCATAGAATATTAGAAGTTTCTTCTCCTGTAGAATTGCATGTCTGCAGCCTTTCTCCCTAATACTCTGTCCCTAATACTCTAGTATCTATTGCTGTCTAACTCCTGAGAGCAGCTTTTTTGTTTCCACGTGCAAGAGAGAACATGTGGCTTCTGGTGTGTATGTGTGCATGCGTGTGTGTGCCTAACTCATTAAGAATGTTTCATGCCTAGCAGGGCAGCCCTGCCAGGACCCTATTGGCATGACCAGCTTGGTCCCTAACAAAGGCACCAACTGAAACAGTTGATTCTTCATTGCTCTTCAGGTGTGCTTAGCACCCAAGGACATGGATTTGAGTCAGGAAGAAGACAACTAAATCAAATCAGAAAATCTAAGAGCCCTATTGTCTGGAAAAATTGCTTGAGACATTGCAAGATAAAGCAGAGGTACTTAGCCCCTCACCAATAGCTGGTAAGGCAAAACTTGCAGAGAAAGAAGCCTGCCAGGCTTTGTTGGCTGAGGCTCAAATTAAGCACCCTGCTCAACAGGAGAAGGGATGACAGCAGCTGGCTTTCTCAGAGCTGAATTCCTATATCTTTTTCGTGTTTGTGCGCATGAGCGCGTATGCACGTGCATGCACTGCAACGGGGTCTTGAACTTAGGGACAGGGCATTCTCCCTTAGCTTTTTTTTTTTTTTTTTTTTGTCCATCATAGGGCCTGAACTCTGGGCCTGGCGCTGTCCCTCAGCTCTTTAGCTCAAGGCTAGCACTCTACCACTTAAGCACAGTGCCACTTCCGACTTTTTCTGCTTATGTAGTGTTGAGGAATTGAATCCAGGGTCTCATGCATGCAAGGCAAGCATGCTACCACTGAGCCACCTTCCCAGCCCCTCCCTTAGCTTTTTTGGAGGGCTGGTGCTCTACCACTTGAGCCATATTTCCATTTCTGGTTTTTTGCTGATTAACTGGAGATAAAGCTCTCATGGATTTCTCTGTCTAGGTTGGCTTTGCTCCTCAAATCTCAGCCTCTTGAGTAGCTAAGATTATAGGTGTGAGCCACCAGTTCTCATCATTTTCTATTTTCTTAAAATGATTTTATTTTCATTTTCTTTAAAAGAATTAAATCAAGAATATCAAAAAGAAAGCTACTTAGTAGCACACAGACATTTCTTTTTTTTTTTTTTTTTTGGTGGTGAGGCCTGAACTCTGGGCCTGATTGCTGTCGCTCAGCTCCTCAGCTCACAGCTAGGGCTCTACCACTTGAGCCACAGCGCACTTCTGGCTTTTTTTCTTTTTGCTTATGTGGTGCTGGGGAATCGAACCCATGCAAGGCAAGCACTCTACCACTGAGCCACATTCCCAGCCCGCACACAGACATTTCATAATATGAATTTTCCCTCTGATCATCTGAAATCAATCTCTCCTTTTCTCTCCCTCCCTCCCTCCCTCCCTTTTGAATGGTGTGGCTTAAACAATCATGGCATATTACACTGGCCTTATGTCCCTCTGAATGTTCAGTGTTCCAGATGTCTGCCAAATCACGACTCATTCAGCTCTGTGCTGGCAGCTCATGCCTACAATCATAGTCAGAAGGCTGAGATATGAGGTTCCAAACCAGTAAGGGCAGGGAAGTCTGTGAGACTCTGGTCTCCAATTAACCACCAAAAAGCTAGAGATGTGGCTCAAGTCAAAGCCAAGCAAGAGTGCAAGGTCCTGAGTTTATCTCCAACACCAGCACATACATACATGCACATACATATACAAATAAAAAGACTTTCAAATGATTTGTGTGACAAGATATATTGGAAATGAACTTTACAACTTGGATGGGTGGGAGGAGTGGGGGGGGACAGAAAGTGGGAAAAAAATGAGGGAGGGGGTAACAATGGTCAACAAAAAATGTACTCATTACCTTATGTAACTGTAACCCCTCTGTACCTCACCTTTACAATAAAATAAAAAAATTTTAAAAACACCAAAAAAAAATCCCTGAAAATAAATGTTTTGTGTGAGCATTTAGTTAAACAGCACAGCACTTGCCTATCATATTAAAAACCTTTAGGTTTGATTCCCCAGGACTGCAAAGTAGTAATAATAATAATAATAATGTTATCATTTAAAAGGAAATTTTAACCATGAAATAATGTTGCCCAACAAACATTTTAACATTTCTACTCTGGGGTAGAGGGAAGACACAAAGAAGAAATTTATAATAAAAATATCTTTTAAAAATAAAATAAATTTTTAAAAAATAAAGGAAATCATTTGTTCCTGAGTCTATCACTAGCCAGCTGTTGACCTTGGGGAAGAGAAATCATTTAAATTCCTCTGGAGTAGTTTTCTCATCTCTCATATAAGTAGTTAAATGAATAAGGCGCCACCCAACGTGTCCATGAGGCAAGATCAAGTCTCCAAGGAGACAGATATCAAAAGGAGCAGTGATCAGGAATGGGTTCTAGGCATTCAGCTTTACCAAGGCGGATGGGAAATCCCCCCATATCCGCCCAGCAGCAATGCAGGAAATCCAATCTGCTCTCTGCAGTGGACTCAATGGAGCGGTTTCCTTAATGAACCCTAAATGCTAAGCCAGAGGTTCTCCCTCGAATACCCCATTCCTCCCATTTCCTTCCCCTCCTCCATCTGGTATCAAAGCCAACACAGTTTACTCTTGGTACCTAATGTGGGAGAGAATCCATCAGCCATCCTGGAAAGCATCTGGCAGGGATTCCCCTCATTCTTCGCCAATCTCTTCAGCAGACTGAAACCATGGAACAGGATGGCCTGTTCTGTTCTCCTAAGGTTAAGCCCAGCATGACAGATGTTTTTGTGCTTTGTTACCACACATAGTAATGTATTCTTACTTCCAAAAAAAAAAAAAGCCCGGTGTAATTTCAAATGTCCTTCCTCCCTTGTCCACAATGATAAATACACTGACAAATGGTGTTTATTTGATATCACCCACTACCTTTAACCACACAGCCAAACCCACCTGAGCTCTTCTGCTGTCTAGGACTACCAGCAGGCTCCTCATACTCCCTCTCCACTCTTAGGCCCACCTGCATTAGCTATATACAGGTCAACTGTAAGCACTGGAAAATCTACTTTGTTATTTGTTCTCATTGTCAGAACTGCCCAAGTAAACATCAGCCACAACTTTGCTATGTAGATAACTACACTCTGCATAATCTCCCCGAGGGAGCTCCTTTTTTGAGGGGGAAGGGGACCAATGTAAAACCATTTTTTTAGACTCAATCTTTTTCAAGTTCTAAAGTATATATAAAATAGATTTAGAAATGCTTCCATACTTAAAAAAAATTTGAGTCACATAAAATACGTTTGATTTTTACATAAGGTAATTCTTTTAAACTAAAACCTTTTTTTTTTTTTTTTGAGTCAGGGATACCAGGGAGCAGAGAATTAATGATCCTCTTGCCTTGATCTCTCTAGGGTTGAGACTACAGTCCCATTTCTTAGATCAAGTAAGTGTTTGTTTAGAAGGAAATCAAGGAACACCTTTGGGATTGAGATGGCTTATATCTTTAGAAGAATTAAGTGAACTTCTTCAGGCAAATTCTTTTTTTGTATTTCATGCTAAGATGAAGATTTACTGGCTGGGGCAGCCTGGCAGCCCAGCTCTTACAAGCTCACTAAAGACCAAATTAATTGGTGGGTCAAGTACAAACCTTATACATTGCACTGGAGTGGCGGAGGGGTGGGGGAGGGGCGGGGCGCAGGGAGTTCAGTGTAAAGTCTAGCAATAGTGGCTCATGCCCATAATCCTAGCTACTCAGGAGGCTGAGATCTGAGAATTGTGGTTCATTGAGGCAGGAACGTCCATGAGACTCTCATTTACAATTAGCCACCAAAAAAGCTGTGACTAAAGTGGTAGAGCACTGGATTTAAGAACTGAGCACAATGATGTAAATAAAATAAATTGTTCATATCTTAGAAATTGAAGAGTATATTTAAGCAAAAAGTATATATAACCTGAAAAGGAAGAGATTGCTGGAAAGTCTAAGATAGAGAATAAAATTAATAATTCTTTTAAAAAATTGAGCACAAAAGATCAGGACAGTACCCAGGCCCTGAGTTCAAGCTTCAGGACTGACAAAAAAAAAAAAAAAAAGCAGCGCAATGTGACCACTGATAGCAAAAGAGAGAAAGAGAGAGAAAACAAAACAGTTAATTCTCTAGGTTGAAGCATCCATTCTGTGTAAATGTGATTCAGTAGGCAGAGAAAAAAGAGATAGGTAGGATATTGTTTCTTGAATTCATTGAATTTTAGAGTTTGATATGGGCCTTAAAAAAGTAGCTGAGAAAGTAGGTCAGTGCTAATGCGAGTGTCTAGCAAGGCCCTGGGCTCAATCTCAGGACAAATAAATAAATTAATGCCTATTTTAATTTTTGCATTTTATATATGAGAACAAAAAGTGTGATCATTGGAAATTACACTTCCTATTCTAAACTTTTCAACAGGAAAAAATGTAACAAAATGCTGTAATAAAAGTAAGGTAAAGTATTTTCAGTAACTACAATTGGGACTTAGCTATTGTTCAGTTGTAAATGACTGGGAATTGATGAGGACTGTCAAAGATCCTAAATAGTTACCATTTAGAAATGCATCCTGATAGAAAAAGAACCTCACTACTCTTGGAGAAAACAACAACAAAAAATGCCATGTAAAATAAAGAGGTGTATAACATTCAATTTGGAAATAGGTGTTATTTTGCACACATTTTGATTAAGTATTGGTAAGTATTTAAGCATATCAATTGTTTAGGCATTTCCAACTAGTAAGTTATAAATGTTAGTTACTCAAGAACTCAAGAAAAATGGATGGGCATGAGGGAATCCCACTGGAATTTGTGGGTTTTAGTTAAGACTGGATTGTCTTAAAAGTAAGAAATAATAATAAGAGGGTCGACATCCTTTATAGAGAAAGTACCCAGATAATTTGGAAGTATCTGAATTATGGGCCTCTTTTCATATTGCAACAAACTTGGAGATAGTCAAATGTATTTACTCTAGGGGGTATAATGGCATTATTCTTGTGTTACAAGATCTATGGTTATTTTATCCAATACACACACACAATTGATAACAGAAATATTAAAAGATTGTAAAGCACATATGAGGTGGTTCAGCTTTAGCAGGGGATCAGGAAGACAGCAAACACACTCCTAATAAATCTACCAGGCCGTACTCTATGCCCTGGCTAGAGAAACGCAGCACCTCCATCCCTCTCCACAATTCACACACCCTCATTTCAGTTGAAAAGTCCTGTAAGCCAGGTTTTCTAAGGCACAGGATGACCTATCTAGGAACAGAACATTCCCTAAGCAAGTAAGGAGATTTGCACTTTTATCCATGTCTGTCCGCCTTTCTTTCTATAGCACATGTAAATTATATTTTTTTAAATCAAAGATATTCCAACATTTCTGCCTCTGCTTGAAGAAATTATACTCAAGAAAAACAGCAAAATGAGCCCCTCACACACACCCACGATTCTGTAAAGTAGCCACTGGTCTGAGATGCTTAATGCATATAAAAATCGCATGCACCACCAAACTCAATCACTATTTTGAAATAAAAAAGTGTGATGGGCAGAAAATTTAGAAACCTGCGCTTTGCCTTCCTACCTTTACAGTAACATGCCCTAGGTTTACCTTTGCGTAACAAACGCATAGACAATTTAAATTCCCCACGCAACTATATTTTAATATAAGCAACTTGGCAGAGCAAAAAAAATGTATTTGTGGATAGAATATTTCGATTCATAGTTTATTTTAGTGCCTTTCCCAACCTATAGAAAATTCTCTAACATTAGAACTTCGCCCGGCCTCTCTACCTCATTTGCAACCACAGTTATCTTCTGTTATTTAGAAACAATCTCATGCGTCTGCCCGCAGAGAGTTACTGGCTTTTGAGTTTAGTGCGTTTGGGTTTTTTTCCTTTTCAATAATGTTTACCCTTGCTCACTTTTCTTCCCAGGGACCATCTCAATGGTTTATTTTATGTCACTGTATTTTATTTCCTATCCTGCCTTTCCTCCGCGATGCTTAAAAGAAAGGCACTCCAAAATCTGGCTCTCTGTGAGCGCCAGGAGACTCAACCATAGAACTCGCCTCTCCAGCCGCGCTCGGAGGTCCGCTCTGGCTTTGAACCCTTTGATGGCGACGGTCTCCACCCTTAACTGCTGAAAAACATCCCTGGCTCTTGATGATTCCACCTCCCTCTTTGAAACTTCCAAAAGAAAGCCTGGGGGTTGGGGTAGACCTCACTCAATCCTCCAAACTCATCTTTTGGTTCCAGCTGTTCCCCCCTTTCTAGACTCTGAATTTAAAAAACTAGGCTGACAATTTGAGACCTGATAGCATTTGGGACCTACCCTGCTCTGGTAGGTCAGGGTCGCGGGTATCGGCTGGGCAGTGCGCCCCGCCTGCTCCCCGCAGGCACCCCACCCAGGTGGCTGCACGTCGAGCGCAGCGCTCAGTGGAGAAAAGCAGGCGCTCCCTTTTAAGTTCCCAGGGACAAGTGTAGTAGTGTCTGAGGGCTCCAAGCGGGTCCTAGGATACCAGTGCTGACCCTCTCCTGGGGTCCATCTGCACTCCGCAGGCACGCGATCCACTGGGCATCTGTTCACCCCGTTCCTTCTAGCGCTGCGAGGTCGTGGCCTGTGCCCGACATCGCCAACGCCCGCGTCTCAGTGCAGCCCCGCGCAGCTTCTAAGACTCCCAGGAGCCACAGCCCCTTGCTGCCCTTGCGGATCCCAAACAGGCCGCCTGGAAACAGGCTCGGAGCTGCCTGGCAGGTCGAGTCTGTGAGATGTTCCCAGTTGCCTGGAGCGATCCGGGCGAGATCGCACCCGGGAGCAAGGCCAGAGGTCAGCGACTCCTGGGAGACCCCCTTCACTCATCCCGGGGCGCAACGCCACGGTGGCTTTGGGAGCGTGATGCCTGCGATCCCCGCCGGCCACTCTTGGAAAAGCTTATTTGGAGAAAAGGAACCGTGGTCCAAGGCGTGCCCCGCTGCGCAACAAGTGTCCCAAGGTTCCCGCCGAGGCTCGCTTTCCCTACTTTAGCCTCGCCTCCTCGCGTGCCTCTTGGCCTGGATCCCATCCACTCTGCCCGGCAAGCGTCCCCTCCCAGCCCCGCTCGGGCTCGGGGCCCGGCCGCGCCTCACCTGTGAGCAGCAGAGCGCCGAGCAGCACGCATGGCAGGACCCCGGTGTCCCAGCAGCTGACCATGGTGAGCGCGTCGCGGCCTGCTCTCCCGGTGCCCGCGCTCCCCGCGGCCGGCTTGTCGCGCGCTCCTCCGCCACTGGCTCCGCGCTCCTTCCCCTAGCGGCCCAAAAGCCCCTCTCCGGCGGCTCCAGCCAGGAGACAGCCACTTCCCCCCACCCCCCGGGTAATCCTGGCCGCCAAGCGACCGCAGAGCTCAGCGCTGGAGCCCCGGAGCCCGCTCCGAGTCGCTGCTGCCGCCGCCGAGAGAAGCCGCGACAAGCGTCCGCCGGGTGCGCTCCGAGCCTCCTGCGGACCTCGATGAAGAGCAGCTGAGGGCGCGGGCGATTTATAACCTGTCCCCAGCCCACTTCCTACACCGGCACCTCCTTCCAGTGACGTCAAGGAGTCCCCCACCCCTCATCCGCCTCCCCACCTACCCTCTTCTTCCTCCCGGGCTTGCTTCCCTGCGGCTCCAGAGAGGGGCGGGGGCCGGCCAGGGCGAGTGGCCCCTGGCCGAGCACGCGTGCAAAGGCGCAGGCTGCGTGTGCCCCGGAGCGCGCTCCCTGGCAGGTTCAGGGTCTTTGCTCGGTGCCCTCCTGCCCTCCTCCCCTCCTCCTGCCCATCGCGCGCAGGAAATCCTTGCCGCTCCCTCTACCCGGCTTACTCAGCTTTTGGGGGGGAGGGGGGAGCCCGAAACTTGGAAGAGGACCGGGATGGAGTTGCACCCGCCCGGCCCCCGGGGCGGGAAGTCCAATCGAAGGGAAGCTCGAAGACTGGTGTCCTTGGCACGGAGAAAGAAGCGCAATCGGGCCCTCTCCTCTTGCCTGATCTTCCCGCGCTGTCCGGCTGTCCCTGACCCCGCCAGACTGTCCTTCCCAAGACATCTAGGAAGGCGCCAGAGACCCTCTGCCTAAGACACTGGACCAGGAGCGTCCGAGGGAACCGGACGCTTCGCCGGGCATCTTCGGGAAGGGCTGCGCACCCGCTCCGGTCCCAGGGGAGGGCGTCTGTGTCTTTTTCGGCTGCTGGGTTGCACCCGCCCAAGTCATTTCCTCAACCCTCTGCTTCCTAGAAGCAAAACAAGGAGTAGTACCACGATACCTAGCCCCAGCGAACGCGTGAAACTGCTCCTGGTAACTTGTAAGGGGCCTGGGGAACTTGAACTTTATTTCCGAAATGTTGAGGAGGGGGGAAAAAAGAAATGGCTTTTGGTGACAACTTCCTAGGCAAGAGCAGCCACTCTTGTTTTTCTTGGAACAAAATTGGGGGAATTAATTGAAGGCACTAGATCTTTTGCGATGACACTAATCCCACGTTGTTCCTCAATTATGTCTCCGTGAGCTCAAAAGTCTGAAGTCCCGGACTCCATGGAGCAGTCTAGTCTAGTCCCTGACAACACTACAGGTTTGAAAAAGCAGTTCTATTCGAGGTTGTCAGCTAGCCATGATAAAAAGGGACAGTGATGGCTCCTAAATGCGGCCAGGGAGTCTTCTAGAAGGACTGGACTACCTCCCTGCCTTGGAAGGTTGTGTAATGCAAACTTGCCACATACAACTCAGGGCCACGCAGCCAGGAGAGAGAGGCCATGGTGGCCGCCATCTCATCCGCAGTTCTGCTCCAGGAAGCAGGTCTTTACCTGGAGAAACATGGCCCAATTTCCCTCGTTATTCCCCAACTATTCTCCAGCAGGGAACCACATTCACCTTCGTGCTTCACCAGCCCTTACTAATTAATGTTCCATTACCCTACACCACGCTCCTGACAGCAGACTCTGGGGGAAATGATCCCTGGTTCAGCCAACAAAAGTTTAATTCACTATGTTACTTTTCTCCTCAAATGCTATTAGATTTCCTTTTTTAAATTTATTTTTATTATCCTTAAGTAGTTGTATGAAGGGGTTTCAATTCAACACGTCAGTTAGTGAGTGCAATGTATCTTGGTCAATTCAATACTCAAAGACCCTTCTCAAACCTGATGCCAGATAGAAATATGCATCGAGTTTGGGAGCCAGTACAGGTATTCGATGCACACCTGAGACAGCCCTTATAATCTAAGATGCTCATCCACAATGCTACCACATTGATCTGTTATTAAAGGGTAAGGAGATCCTAATCACGTCTCTTAGCTTTAATAGGAAAACCATATTCCCCAACTGTTTTGATTTTGTTACAAGTTGCAGGCTTTTCATTGCTGTCAATATTTCTTCAGTGGCATGAGCCTTTTCAAACTGAACTCAGAAAGTGATAGAAACTGTTAAGAGGTTCCACTGGTGACTTCATTTTTGCTTGAACTGAAGCAGGGATGTGGGGAAAGGTATGACTCTTTCTCTCAACCCTTTTCCCTAAGGGAGATAATACCTTAGAATAATGAGCTACCGGGCTCTTCTGACTAAATCACTCATGAAAGGTTTTATAGATAATACTGATGGAAAAGATCAAATTCAACACGCCTGGTGGGTATAAAAAGCTATTGAAGTTAGACTATCTGTTTGCTTCCTGCCCACATACAAAAGAACATTTCAGCTTCTGTTTGTTTAGCAAAACCAGACACTCTTGTTATCAGCTACAAACATTCTCTTGAGCTTACTTTCTCACCCCTATTCAGGAACGCATTGTTGTTACAGCCAACAGCTTTAATATTCAAGGCTGAATAAGAGTGGTAGAGCATCAGTAGGCGAGAGGCGGGATTCCAGGGCTAGTGTTCCTGCAGTACACCAAGCATGGAGCTGCTGAGATGGTAGTAACTGAAGCTGAGCTTTAGGAATTTCATCTCTAAGTGGGTTAGAAGGTTCTCCATGTAAAAGGAAAAATCTATTGCTATGTACCAGTAGATAGCATAATTAGCATCTTATTAAGCCCTTTTGTGTTATTGAAAAAATTGCTCCCATGATCTATCTTCTGAATAAGCCATGTTCCTTCTAAGTAGGAATACACCCTTCTAAGGAATACACCCTTCTAAGAAATACACCCTTCCAAATCTTGAGTAGCCTCACTTGGTACTGTTGTTGTTGTTGTTGTTTTTAATTTTTATGTCTTTTCTTTTTTGGTAATGGGGCTCAAATTCAGAATGACACACTTTGCTTCTGAGCTACATCCCAGCAGAGTACTGTTTGCTGTTGTTGTTGTTGTTTTGGGGTTTGTTTTGTTTTTGGCCAGTACTGGGGCTTGAACTCAGGGCCTGGGCACTGTCCTTGAGCTTCTTTTTTTGCTCAAGGCTAGCACTCTACCACTTGAGCCACAGTGCAAAAAAAAAAAAAAAAAAAAAAGCCACTCTGGCTTTTTCTGTTTATGTGGTACCGAGGAATAGAACTCAGGGCTTCATGCATGCTAGGCAAGCACTCTACCACTAAGCCACATTCCCAGACCAATACTGTTTTTGCTTTTTGTTTTAAGCCACACAAAGGCTGGGGTATAGCTCAGTGGTAAAGCACTAGCTTAGCTTGCACAGGACCCTGAGTTTGATTCCTAGAACTGTGAAAGACTATTCTGTCGGGCACTGGTGACTCATGCCTGTAATCCTAGTTACTCAGGAGGCTAGGATCTGAGGATCCTGAAATCAGCCAGGACAGGAAAGTCTATGAGAATCTTATCTCCAAAATTATCCAGCAAAAAGCCAGAGGTAGAGCTGTGTTCAAGTTGTAGAGTGCCGGCCTTGAGCAAAATTGCTAAGGGTTAGTGCCCAGTTCCTGAGTTCAAGCCACAGTACTAGCAGCAAAAAACAAAGAAGCAAGCAAACAAAAGCCCCCACAAAATGTATTTCAACTCATATGTTGGACCAAAGGACCACTTTCTGAGTTTCTTTTACTATCCTCTCTTGGTTAGTGCTCTTTCTTTTAGTGCACATGAAAAATGTATTGACCACTTAGATATCTATGGCCTGAACATTTGTCTTTGACCCATTAGCTGCTGCTTGAATGACAAGTTCTAAAACTTCCTTCCAGTTTCCCTTTGAAGGTTCTAGTTTATTAGAATCCTTCAGGTTACATCCTCAGGATTGAATATACATCTCAATTAATTACTTGAGAAGGTTTTTTTTTTCCTCCCAGGCAAATAGGAAAGCATGTGGGAAGGCTCAGAGGTGAGTGAGGAGGAGAAGGGATTCAGAGAGAAGGAACTAGAAGAGGATGGAAGCAAAGATTGGCCTTCAAGAGAGACTAGTTCTACAGCATGCATGTACTGATACCACTGTTCAGGGGCTACTGCCCTGTATTGTCTCACTCTTGTTTCTGTGTAGAAGTGATTTCACTCAGAACTCCAGCTGCTCTTTGGGGCTGTGTGCCCTAGATCGAGATTCCTAATTTGTCCTACTCCTACTTCTACTTGCGGGGGGCTGTGACAGAATTATTATGCTTTCAGAGTGATCTGAGACCAAAGGAGCCTCTTCTGTCCACACGCTCCTATCCAGGACTGCTGGTTAGGACCCCTACATTTTCCATAAGAGCAATTGTCTTTGGACACGACATTATATGACTCAATGCAGACACTCATTCACATCTTCCCAAGGTCTGATTCACTGAGTTTATCTTCCCAGCCACTTGGTCTAATTCTCTAATATGATACTATGCCCTCTAGTCATCACTAAACCTAATGTAAGAGGCTGGGGTGGGTGACTCATACCTGTAACCCTAGCAACTCAGGAGCCTGAGAGCTAAGGATCATGGGACAAAGCCAAGCCTGGCAGGAAAGTTTGTAGGACTCTTACATCCAATTGATCTCCAAAAGGCCAGAAGTAAAGTTGTGATTCAAGTTGGTAGAGTGCTAGCCTCAAATGAAAATGCTAAGGGACAGCACCCAAGCCCTTGTACATGCACTAAATCAATAAACAAACAAAATGTAATATTTTAGAAAGATGGCAAACTGGAGAGTGGTAATTTTATCTAGCGCTACAGTAGTCCCTCTGGGCTAGTTCATGGTAGCTTTTGTTCATATACCATGCTTTTGTTTTTCATGAATGAATACAGCTTTCATAAGTTTAATAGCAGCAAACACTATACTACCGCTAGATAGTCAAGTTTCTGTGTTATAAATGATTCCAAAATAGAGCTAATTAGACACAGGAATGGTTATCAGTCAGTTGGGTGAACATGAGTGGGTGTGCACACCCATACACACACAATTACACTCAAAACTCTTTCTTCACTTCAAACTTCCCCAGGTCAGTCTGGCAGGGACCTCAGAGAACAATCAGTCAGAAATGGTCATGTCATGGCACAGGATTCCGGAAATATAGTCTTTCATTTAGTTGAGTAATTTTTGAGCACCTGCCCCTGCAATACTGTGAACGTCAGAGTGAAAGATGTAACAATTGCCCTAGAAGACCTTACAGGGCATGTGAGAAGTCCACACTATCACAAAACTGTGGGAAGCAATCCGAAGGTTATGGAAAGTCAGACATGGTCCCGAGTGCTGAAAGGGCTGATTCGTTATTAAGTTGGGACATGTTTTTGAACTAGCTTCATATCAGCAGGGAGAAGGCATTCTGATCAAAGGAAGAGGGAAGTAAAGCATTGGCTATGGGAGGAAGAGTGTGGAGATGAGATAGCAGTTGAAGATAGAAGGTGCCAGAAAAAGGGGGTGGGACAGGAATCTTAGTAGATGAGCTTAAGGAACCTTGACTACTAGGTAGGTATAAATGGGGTGTCATCTTTTCTATGCCAAGAAGGGGTGGCTTTAGGATAGTTAGAATGGCAAGATGTGCCAGGTGCCAATGGCTCACACCTGTAATCTTAGCCACTCAGGAGGCTGAGATCTGAGCATCATGGTTCAAAGCCAGCCTGGGAAGCAAAGTCAAGGGAACTTTTATCTGCAGTTAACCACCAAAAAGTCAGAAGTGGAGTTGAGTGCTAGCCTTGAGCAAAGAGAGCAAAGGGAGAATGTAAGGCCCTGAGTTCAAGCCCCAGTATTCACACACACACACACACACACACACACACACAAAGGCAAGATGAGTAGAACGATTCAAGAAGAATGGGATTTAAAGGAAAAGAATAATCTACAAAGAAATAAGTCTATTTAGAAACTAACCATGGAGAGGGAACAACACAGGTGTGGCACTGTGATGCTCAGGAGAGAGAACCACCTCTTAGGCAGAGGAGGCAAACAGCCCAGTAGAAGCCAAGGTCCTAAGGAGGCCTCAGGGAACACTGAGCATTGCCTGGTGAGGAGGATGGGGTGGGAGTGGGGGATCTGGCTTCAGCTACACAGAGGCGAGGGGGCAACTGAAAGCAAATTACTCTTAGGTTTCGGCTCAAGTTGAGCAGAATTCAATGGGATATGATAGCTGAGGTTCAAATATTGTATTGAACTAAAAGTGCAACTGCTGTACCATAACTGGGCAATATGGACACACTCTGGACAACACGGATCTCATATGTGAGTATATGCATACATGCCTAATATATGCATGTATATATATAATATAAATATATGTAATATATACATCAATGAAAGTGAATGTATTTTAATATAGTATACATTGTATGTTTAATTTAATATACATATTTATAATATTATATTACTATATAATAAGATATAAATTATGTTATAATATAATTTATATTATATAAAATATTATAGAGAATATAAATTTATATGGCTTTATGAATATAAGATATAGTATATAATATAATTCATGTCTAGAATATGAATTATATTATATAAATATGTGTGCTATGTAATATATGTATAATACATATTATATGCGAACAGATATATTACATGTATACACATATATTATAAATGTACATTGTATACATGTGTATGTATGTAAGATAGATTTTAAATAGATCATAGATACCTAGATATAAAGGTAGATAGATTGTTAGTATGTATATAGATGATGCAGATGTGTAAAGAAATGGACGTACCTCTTGGTTTTTGCACATGGCTGGGCTCTGACTTGGAAGAGCCACAAATCTAATCGCCCCTTCTGATTAAGTAGCGGCCAGCACAGGTTCCCATCAGCAGCCTTCCTTCTTCAGAGGTCCCCTCAGTGCAGGCACACCCTGAGGGAGGGCAGGTCTGCTGGCCTCCAAAGTGGAAGACCTGCCCTTTCCTTCCTGCACCTCTTCCAGGCTCCTCCTAGAAGTTTTTCATGTCTAGGAGCAACAGCAGAAGCCCAGGCAGAGCCCACTCTGTCCTGCCCTGACCACCAGCCCAACACGCCCAGAACCAGCCAGGCTGCAGGGACCCAACCTCTCACTCCATCACTGTCTTGGGTATACAGCATGTGGGCCAGCCAGCTTCATGAGAATGTTAGATCCTTGGCCCTCAACCCTACCCTGGAGAACAGAACTGAGTAGAAGTGGTTTTAGATTTTGTTTTCTGTGAAAATAATAGTCCATGGAATAGAATTCTAGTTAAATTAGAGCATTGCTTCCAATAGTTACCTAAAAAGGATGTGCTAAACTGCTTTTTCACCCATTTTTAGGCTATAAGATCAGTAAGTTATGATAAAAAAATGTCCTCAGAACACTGATGTAAACAATGGCAATCACTATTCCTGTATTTTTCAACGTAACTCTTGTTTCCACATGAGAGAAAAAAAAGTTAAATCTCTAAATAAAACTCCGCCCTCTGCCCCGCCCCCCTTTTTTTTGTGGATTCTGAGATTTGACTTCAGTGCCTTACACTCATGCCTTCAGCCTTGTTTTTTGCTTGCTATTTTGGGGATGGAGTCTCATGGACTTTTCTGCCCAGGTTAGCTTTGAAACATGATCCTCCAGATCTCAGCCTTTTGAGTAGCTATGATTATAGGTCTGAGCCACTGGTGCTGGTCAAATTTTGGTGAAAGACACATATTGAAAATGTTCAAATTCAGCTGGGCGCTGGGTCTCACACCTGTAATCCTCGCGACTCAGGAGGCTGATATCTGAGGATCATAGTTCAAAGCCAGCCCGGGCAGGAAAGTCCATGAGATTCTTATCTCCAATAAAAACCACTAGAAAACCTGAAGTGGCACTGTGGCTCAAGCACTTGCCTTGAGCTGAACAGCACAGAGACAGCGCCTAGGCCCAGAGTTCAAGCCCCACAACTGACAAAAAGAAAGAAAGAAAGAAAGAAAGAAAGAAAGAAAGAAAGAAAGAAAGAAAGAAAGAAAGAAAGAAAGAAAGAAAGAAAGAAAGAAAATGTCTGGGATGGGGAAAGTCACAGTTCCAGGCCAGCCGTGGCAAAAAAGTTCTATTGAGAATTCATACCAATAGAAAAAAGCTGGGTATGGTGGTACACACCTGTCATCCCAGGTATGGTGGGAAGTTAAAAATAGGAGGATCCCAGTCTAGACCTGCCCAAGAATCAAAATGCTAATAGGGTTGGAGGCGTGGCTCAATGAGTGGCAGTGTGCCTGCCTAGTAATGGGAGACCTGTAAAGCAGTCAGAGAAAACAACTCAAATGCGAAACCCTGGGGGGGGGGGGGGAGGGGCTGATCCAGGAAAACAAGGCCATAGAGTGTGAGGGGTGGGGGTTTGCGTGGGGGAGAGAAAAAACTGGGAAAATTTGTGTGATAGAGAAAAGGTAGCTAATAGGTTTTTAAATCCCTTTCTTCTGCATTATGTTTATTTAAAAAATGTGTGTGGAGATCAATAAGTAGGAAAAATGTGCAAGGACAGGAACCCATGTGTCATCATCTAGTGACATGATTTTAAGACTTTTACAGTGTGTGTGTGTGTGTGTGTGTGTGTGTGTGTGTGTGTATGTGTGTGTGTGTGTGTGTGTGTGTATGTGTGTGTTTGCATGCCAGTCCTGGAGCTTGAACTCAGTTCCTGGGCATTGTCTCTGAGCTTTTTTGCTCAAGGCTAGTGCTTTACCACTTGAGCCATAGCACCACCTTCTGCTTTTTTTCTGTGTGTGTGTGGGGGGGGGGGGAGGGAGGGCTAGCTGGAGATAAGAGTTTCACAGACTTTCTTGTCCAGACTGGCTACAAACTACAATCCTCAGGGTAGTTATGAGCCACTAGTGCCCAACCTGACCTTTTGTTTTTGTTTTTGTTTTTTTAAGCTAGGATTGCAATTTAGTGGTAAAGCACTGGCATGCACAAAGCCTGAGTTCAATTTCTAGCCCTGCAAAAAAAAGTCTATGTTTTAAGTGCACAGGTGTACACACAGCGGATTTGTTAGCAAGCACCTAGGCAATTTGAAATATTATAATGTATTTGGTCACTTTATTCTCTGGAACTTAGAGTCATTAGGAAGATGAAGGCCCAATGATTACAAAAGAAAGAAACGATAGAAAACTGACTGGTGGGGACAGTACATTGAATCCTAAAACATAAACATGCAAATGGTATGTATCTAACTTCCTGATCTTGCTGTAAGAAAGCAGGCAATTGGGTGACCCACTTGACCTACAGTTACAACTAAATCAGAATGTTGAGGTAGGCCTTGACCTTCTCAAACGTGTAGTTTAAGCTATGTCACACATTTCCACCCCCAGCTCTTCTTTTCTCTTATTTGGAGAGATCTGGTTCCTGAAGATTCTTGTCTGATACAAGATATTCTCATCAGTCAGTGAAAGGAAGATAGGAAGGCAGAATTTATTTGTAGGCCAGCTTGGATCTCATTCAGGTCAAAACCTACTTCCTTTGGGCTTAATCCCTATCCCATTCAGAAAGCAAAGTGGAGAACAGAGTGTCTACTAGTAAAGCCAGTATATGCACCACTTCTAGGACCAGAGTTTGAATCTTGACTCTGTCTACTACAGTATATGTGACCCTGACCAAGTCAGCTGACCCCTGTAGGCCTCTTACTCTCCAAATTGGAGATGATAATTGAGTATTGAGGTTGTTATAAGAGGTAATGAAAGAATCTAGAAAAAGAATTAAGGTGGTTTGCTGTGGCTCATGTCTATGATCCTAGCCACTTAGAAGGCTGAAATTCAGAGGATCATGGTTCAAAGCCAGCCTTGGCAGAAAAGTCCTTGAGACTCCATCTTCAAACAGCAAAAAAGCTGGGCTGGAAGTATGGCTGAAATGGTAAAGTGCCAGCATAAGTGAACAATTTGTGAGATTAGGAGACTTTGATTTAAACCTCTATACCACCACCACCCAAAAAACCAGACATTAATAATTGTACTTGGACCAAGATAAACATGGAGTTAAATCTTAAATGTCACTACATGAGTCATACTGGGCATAACTTTCAGTGCTTATTGCATAGTTTGATTGATTGTCCACCCTCTAATTCCAGTCATCTGAGGAGCATCAATGTCTTGAATCCTGGCACATGCTGTCTGCACTTGTTATTAGCTTCCTCCTTAAGGAGTACAGCCTTTCCCTGTCATCCTGGACAACATTTGAGACCCAGTCTCTGGTCTGACCAAGTGTTTCCTGATGTTTCCAGCCTCTATTTTCTAGCTGCATGCTGTCTGTTGGATGGGCCCTGGGAAGACATGGATGACATGGGTATCTTTACAGAGGCCAGCTCATTATTGCAGAGTCCTCCTCTTTCCTTTCTGCTGCATCTTGTCCAGGTTGAGTTACCTACAGGCTCCTGTGGATAAAGTCCAGTGTAAAACCTTTATGTAAGCAAACCCAGCAACTCTTTAGGTGAAACAAATTGCCTGATCTGTGTGTTGGCCTTGGAAGGAGAATGTCCAAGATCTTATTGTCTTTCTCTTGTCTGAAGATCTCCTTTCCTTGGGTCAAATAAATAAATAAATAAATAAATAAATAAATAAATAAATAAATAAATAAGTTAGGACCAAGGGGCTACTTGGCAGTATCTTGGTCTAGAAAGCCGAAACAAGATGCAAAAGAGACATTGAAAGATGAGCTTTGGTGCTCATGTCTGTAATTCTAGCTACTCAGAGGTTGAAATGTGAGGATTACAGTTCAAAGCCACCCTGGGCAGGAAAGTCAATGAGATTCTTACCTCTAATAAACTACCAAAAAGCTGGAAGTAGAGCTGTAGATCAAGTGGTAGACAGCCAGATTTGAGCAAAAAACCATTAAGGGACCCAGGCCCTGAATTCAAGCCCCACCAACAGCACCAAAACAAACAAACAAATAAATAATGTCTCTCATATTCCCATTCCATATATATATATATACATCATATAATTTTCAAAAAATCACTATTTTATAAAATTGATCTATAGAAGAGGCCTGAAAACACATTTTTTAAAAGTAAGATTACCATGAAAGTTGAAACTACATCTTAGTGGAGGAGGGTGAAATGTATAGTGTTAATAGAGATGGATCTGTAACACTAAAATCTCCCCTATAACTTAGATAAGCCTATATTAAAAAAAAAAAAAAAAAAAAAAGAACTGCATTTTAGTCAGGCATGTTGGTTGGTACACACCTGTAGTCCCAGCACTCAGCAAGATGAGGTAGGAAGTTTGTGACTTTCAGGTCATCCTTGGGCTATATAGAAAGAGCCTGTCTCAAGCAAAACAAAATGTAAAGCAATTTTACTGATGAAAATTAGAAACAGAAATTCTAAATGAAATGTTAGGAAATCGGAGAAAGAAACAAAAATCCCATTTTGGACATTTCAACCATACTGACCGGCCCTACAGTGTTTTTTTTTGGTTTGTTTGTTTGTTTGGCTTTTTTTGGGGGTCCGATCTGGGGCCTGAACTCTGGGCCTGGGCACTGTCCCTCAGCTCTCCAGCTCAAGGCTAGCGCTCTACCACTTGAGCCACAGTGCCACTTCCGGCTTTTTTTTTTGCTTATGTGATGCTGAGGAATCGAACCCAAGGCCTCATGCATGCAAGGCTACTGCTGTACTATTGAGCCACCTTCCCAGCCCCCAGTCTTGAATTTTTGAAAGGCTTCCTGATATACTTGAGAACAGCATCTAATTTTTGTGTCAATATTTTTAAGAGATACAGATAAAAAAGAGATAAGGTAGAGATTATTCCACTCTATAATGGTTAATTCTATAATTTAAAATTTCAATAGATTCTTTGAGAAGTCAAAATACTAGGAAACATTTGAATTTTAGAAAGGAAAATAGAGGACTGTCATTGCAAAAAACATAAAACAAACACAATAACAACAACAACACACACACACACACACACACACACACACACACACACACAAAACCTCCATGATTTTGTAACTCAACCTCTGCTGGGGTGCAATTGTTTGTGTCTCTCTAAAATTCATATGTTGAAAATGAATCCCAGTGTACTGGTATTAAGAAATAAGGCTTTTTAGCCTGGGCAGAAAAGGCCCTGAGACTCTTATCAACAATTAACCACCAGAGAACTGGAAGTGGAGCTGTGGCCCAAAGTGGTAGAGTGCTAGCTTCGAGTATAAAAGCTCAGGGACAGTGCCCAGGACCTGAGTTCAAGCCCCATGTCTGACAAAAAAGAAAAGCACAGAAAGAAATAGGGCTTTTGAGGATACAGAAGGCACAAGCTATGAGGACCAGACCCTCATCAGACACTTGGGTCTACTGTACCTTGATTTTGGACTTCTCAGCCTCTAGAACCAAAAGAAATGATTTTGTGCTGCTTATAAACTTTCTGGTCTAAGTTATTTTGTTATAGCTCCGGAATAGTCTATGATAGTCTTCAAGAAGCTATCCACATGATAGGAGGTGAACAAGGTCAGTTTCTTGAACCATTAATTGGTCACACAGGCTCTAGGCCTTTCTGGTCCCAGGCTCAAGAAAACTCCCCATACTTGACTTAGTGCTCTGCAATTGTTTCATGAAGTGCTTCATTCTTTTTAAAGGGATTTTCATTTTCCATGGGTACTGCAGATCAAGTAGACAATCCTACAGAGAAGGGTAAGTAAAAATTATCAACCAGCTAACTAGGTTGGTCCAAGATACACTAAGGCAATGGAGATTCTTTGGACTGCAAAGAAGAAGATGATGTGAGCTTGTCCCAATCTATGAGGCTGTGAAGAGGGTAGTTGGGCTGAGCAAGTTTTGTTTTCTTTTTATCTAGTCAGGTGTTGGTGGCTCACATCTGTCATCCGAGCTAGTCGGTTGGTTAAGATCTGAGGATCACAGTTCAAAGCCATGACACGCAGGAAAAACGTCTGTGAGACTCATCTCCAGTTAACCAGCAAAAAGCCTAAAATGGAGCTGTGGCTCAAGGGGTAGTACTCCAGCGTTGAGCAAAAGAGATAAACAAGATTGGAAAGCCCTGAGTTCAAGTCCTATTACCAGCATGGGGGATGGGATTATTTTTCCCATTATGCCTCCAATATAAATGAAACTTGAAGGTCAAAATTGTATGAGGAAGGTCAGCGTGGTGGCTTAGAACCTCAAGAGCTACTGTTCTCAGAGTACATGACATTGAGCAACTCAAACTGCTCCCATGGTCAACATTCTAAACACAAATGAAGCTACAAAAACTAGGAAGCATTACCTTGAAGGAGAATGGAAGTTCTAAACTGAGCCATGTGAAGGGCTTCAGGAATCCTTGAACTAACCTTGGGTCCCCAATGAGAAATGGAGCAGAGGAAATCCAATTCAACCTTAGTTCAACACATCTATAGCTCTTTCAAAAAATATATCAGAGCGCAATAGCAACCAAAGCCTCAGCCCTGTTTTTTGTTGTTGTTGTTTTTTTTTTGTCGGTCATAGGGCTTGAACTCTTGGCCTGGGTGCTGTCTCTGAGCTCTTTAACTCAAGGCTAGTGCTCTACCACTTGAGCTAAGCACTACTTCCAGTTTTCTGGTGGTTAATTGCATAAGAGTCTCAGGAACTTTCCTGCCCGGGCTGGCTTTGAACCGAGATCCTCAGACCTTAGCTTCCTGAGTAGTGTGGTAGGTGAACGTGATAACCACTACACTACGGAAACCTGCCTCTTTCCTAAGTAGTGTGAGCCACCTGCACCAAGCTCAAAATATTTTGATATTAAAATATGTTCCTGCTGGGCACAGATGGCTCCTACTTGTAATCCTAGTTATTCAGGGGGCTGAGACTTGAGGATCATGATTTAAAGCCAGCTCAGGAAGGAGGTTTGGAGGTATGACACAAGTGGTAGAGCAAATGGAGAAAAGGAAATCTGAGAGAAATGAAGAGATTTGCATGAATTTGTTTCTAACACATTTATAAGATTATTTCTTTGTTGCTTTGTATGTCCCTCCCCCACAGTATAACCCCTGCTTTCACTATATTTGATGTCTGTATAATTTGTGGAAGAGAAGGGGAAAAACAAGTCGTTTAAGGATACAGGTGGACCCGTTGCAACAATGAGAAGTACAAGCTGTCATGTTGAAAATGAGCTTTACAACGTTGGTGCAGGGTGGGGGGGAAGAGGATTGGGTGGGGGAACGGAGGGAGGCTGGGAAGGGATGGGAAGGGGAAACAAAGGAGGAGGCTGCAATGCTTGATAAGAAATGTACTCATTATCTTGCCCATGTAATTGTAACCCCTCTGTACAGTATGTTCACAAAAAATTAAAAAAAAGAAAAAGATTTGCATGAGAAACTGACAGAACAGGGGTTCAAGTTCAAGTTCTTTGTCCTTGGCTGCCCTTGCAGTAAGGCCCACAGCCTGAGCACAGTACTTGATTTCTGAATTCAACTCCAGAAAGTATCAATGGTGTGAGCTTCTCAAACCAGTCCTCCATCTCTGACATTCCTCTGACTTAATGCTGGGCAAATCATGAGTCTGACACAATATGGCATTCCTATCTTCATTTTCTGTGTGAACATCTTGGAAAATCATGCTACCAAGATGTGGTATTAAATGAACACACAAAAATGACTTCCTGGTTAGGCAGATTATTCATTCAACAAATTGCAGTATGAATCATCTGTCCTTCAAGATTTTTAAAGTATGAGGTCTTTTCTCTTGAATAGTTCAAATCAAAAGTTTACAATTTTTTCTTTTTCTTTCTTTCTTTTTTTCTTTTTCTTTCTTTGGTGCCAGTACTGGGGCTGAACTCAGGGAATGGGCACTGTCCCTTAGCATTTTTTACCCATGATTGGAGCTCTGTTACTTGAGCCACAGCTCTACTTCTGGCTCTTTCCTGGTAAACTGGAGATAAGAATCTCTCAGATTTGTCTGCCAGGTTGGCTTTTGAACTATGATCCTGACTTTTCAGCCTCCTGAATAGTTAGGATTACAGGAGTGAGCCATAGGTGACACCAGCTAAAAGTTTACAGTCCTGCTTCTCTGAAGTTTGGGTCTAAGAATGGACCAAAGTTTTGAGTAGAAATTTGCAGAAAATACTAACTTAATGGAAATTTTTTTTTGTCTATTAAAAATTCTATCAGCCGGGCGCTGGTGGCTCACGCCTGTAATCCTAGCTACTTAGGAAGCTGAGATCTGAGGATCGCGGTTCAAAACCAGCCCGGGCAGGAGAGACCGTGAGACTCCTATCTCCAATAAACCACCAGAAAACCGGAAGTGGCGCTGTAGCTCAAGTGGTAGAGCGCTCGCCTTGAGCTGAAGAGCTGAGGGACAGCACCCAGGCCCAGAGTTCAAGCCCCACGGCCAACCAAAAAATAAAAAAAAAAAAAAAATAAATAAAAATAAATAAAAATTCTATCAAATGTGGGCTAGGAGCTGGTGGCATGCCAGAAATCCAAGCTACTCAGGAGGTTGAGATCTAAAGATCACAATTCAAAGCCAGCCAGGGTAGAAAAGTCAGTGAGACTCTTATCTTCAATACACCACAGAACCAGACATGGTGCTGTGACTTAAAGTGTTAGAGCACCAGCCTTGAGCAAAAGAGCAGAGGGACAGAGCCCAGGCCCCAAGTTTAAGCCTCACAACAGACAAAAACAACAAAACAACAACCAAAAAGCCACATTATATCAAATGAACTTTCTACCTGCTTTCTACCTCCTTATACAATAAATACATGGAGATGACAGTATTAGGAGATGGGATCTTTATTGGTGATTATTCAAGTGGTTAGAATCATCCTGATTGGGAATAGTGTCTTGAATAAATATCCAGAGGGCTGCTGCCCCTTCTACATGTGAGGGTATACCTTTAGAACTCTATTTCTTTTGTTCCTAAATCTACTCCATTAGTGGTATTTTTTGTCAGTCTGAATTGACTGACATAGTAAGTGAACGTAAGAAAGTGTTTTGATTATGAAAATCCCATTGGGTGGATGACAGTGGTTTATGCCTGTAATCCTAGCTACTCATGAGGCTGAGATCTGAGGATTACAGTTCAAAAACAGTCTGGAAAGGAAAGTCCATAAGACTCTTATCTCCAATTAATCACCAAAAAGCTGAAATACCAGTGTGATTCAAGTGGTAGAGTGCCTTGAATGAAACGGCCAAGTGAGAGGGAACACAGGTCCTGAGTTCAAGCCCCAGTACCAACACACACACACACACACACACACACACACACACACACACACACACACACACACACACACAAACACACACAAACAGAAAAGGAAAGAAGGAAAGAAGGAGGGAAGGAAAGAAGGAAGGAAGGAAGGAAGGAAGGAAGAAGGAAGGAAGGAAGGAAGAAAGGAAATCTATTGTACTTCTTTTTTTTTTTGTCGGTCATGGAGCTTGAACTCTGGGCCTGGGCACTGTCCCTCAGCATTTCAGCTCAAGGCTAGTGCTCTACCACTTGAACCACAGTACCACTTCTGGCTCTTTCTGTTTATGTGGTGCTGAGGAATTGAACCCAGGGCCTCATGCATGCAAGGCAAGCACTCTACCACTGAGCCACCTTCCCAGCCCCCATTGCACTTCTTATCATTACAGATGGAAAGTAGTTCATGTTAGTGCTCTTAAGGTAACATCCTGGGACTGTACAAAATGCTAAGAGCCAAGTGGGTGTGCATGGCCAGCCATCAGCGGGCAGAGGAAAGCAATCAGAATGTGCCTTTACAGGCTAACCATTAACATAGTAACTTAATGACAAGAAATTACTTTGCTGGCTTAAAAAATCAACCTTGCCATGTTCTGGAGCTTGCACCTGTTACTCTAGCTATTCAGGAGGCTGAGATCTGAGGATCATGGTTCAAAGCCAGCCTTGGCAGGAAAGTCCATGAGACTCTTATCTCCAATTAACTACCACACAGCTGGAAGTGGAGCTGTGGCTCAAAGTAGCAGAATGCTAGCCTTGAGCAAATGATAGAGCCCAGGCCCTGAGTTCAAGCCCCATGGCTGACCAAAAAAAAAAGTCAACCTTGGATTTTTCCAGAAAGCCTCAGCCTATCTGCATCTAAGAGCGGAACCAGCAGACAAACTCAATCACCATTAGGAGCCTACAATAAACTCTTTCCAGGTCAACCTTTCCTTGGAAAGTTCCAAAGAATCAGCCTAGATTTAACAGAGAGAAGTAAATAATTCATGTTAGTGTGGCCAAGTGACAGATGAGATAGGTCCTGCCCTCCTTGTAAGAATGACCAATGGCATTTTCCAGAGGTTCATGACTAAAATAACTCCCTATTGTGGCAATAAGGTCAGGTGGAGACCATGGGAGAAGTTAGGAGATGCCACAGCAATGCTGTGTAAACTCCAGGTTTACAACAGTGAAATGAACCTTTAAAACCCATTGGGTTTTGCAAGTATCTCAAAACAAATTGTACGGGGAGAGGCAAGGTGAAGCTCAAGGCCCAGCGAGGGCTGAGGTCTGCCCAGAGCTCACCCTGGCCAGTCTCCACAGCAGAGAGCTGCTCCCAGGAGACCTTCATCTTTCCCTTTCTGACTCCAGCCAACATCCCTGTTTATGTTTATGTGGTGCTGAGGAATTGAACCCAGGGCCTCATGCATGCAAGGCAAGCACTGTACCACTGAGCCACCTTCCCAGCCCCCATTGTACTTTTTGTCATTACAGTTGGAAAGTAGTTCATGTTAGTGCTCTTAAGGTAACATCCTGGGACATCTGGAGACAGGAGCAGCACAGCGGAGCCTGTGAAGGTAGACAAGTTCTCCTGGGAGGAAGAAAGAGGAGCCCAGATGAATGATTTGTAAATTAGATGGAAGACCTTGCCCAACAAGTCAAGTGTGGTGGCCCCTGAACAACATTCTACTTGTCTCTCTTCACATGTCACTCCTGCCTTTCACAACGATTTTATTCTACTCCAACAGTTTTTCTTTTAATTAAACTCTTCTTGAAAGTAGAAAAAAAAAACAACAACTCAACCTTGACTAAGTGAAAGAAACCAATCTGCAAAGACCACACACGGTATGATTCCAAGTATGACATTTTGGAAAAGGCGGACAATGGAAAGATGAATGGGTGGGTGGCAGAGCTTGGGAGGGTACAGGGATTGAGGGTGTTTAGAGTAAGAAAGCGTCTCTGTGTGGCCCTGTACTGGGTCTGTGTCCTTGTAAATTGGTACAGATCTAAGAGTGAACTCTCATGCCAGCTGTGGCCTCCAAGGGATCGCAGGCTGTGTACCCTCATCCATAGTGACAAAAGACCACTCTGGGGCAGATGCTGATTTGTGGGAGGGGTATGGAGAATGCACTATCTGTGTGTGTTGAAAAAAGGATGATGGGAACTCTCTGAACTTTCTTCTCAATTTCTCTGAAAATCAAAAACTGCTCTAACAAAATAGAGTCTAGTAAAATAAAAGAATGTTTTCCAGGCTCGGGTAGCTCACTCCTGTAACCCTAGCTACTCAGGAAGCTGAGAATTCCAATTTGAAACTCACCCAGGCAGTAAAGTATAAGCAACTGTATCCCTAACTAGCTAATAAAGAAGTGGGCTAAAGGCCTTTGACAAAATTCAACATTCATTCATGCTAAAAGCTCTGGAGAAAATAGGAATAGAAGGAACATTTCTAAAAACAATAAAAGCCATTTATGACAGACCAATAGCCAATATTATACTTAATGGGGAAAAGCTACAACCAATTCTCCTAAAATCAGGAACAAGGCAAGGATGCCCACTGTCTCCACTCCTCTTCAATATAGTCCTAGAACCCTTAGCCAGGGCAATAAGGCAAGAAAAAGACATTAAAGGGATCCGCATAGGAAAAGAAGAAGTTAAACTATCCCTTTTTGCAGACGACATGATACTATACCTCCAAGATCCCAAAAACTCCATCCCCAAACTCTTAGAAATCATAAATCACTTTGGCAAAATAGCAGGATACAAAATAAACCCACAAAAATCAGTTGCCTTCCTATACACTGATAATGTACAGGAAGAGAGGGAAATAAAGGGAGCAACCCCATTCACAATAACCTCCCGAAAAATAAAATATTTAGGAATTAACCTAACCAAAGATGTAAAAGAACTATTTAATGAGAACTATAAAAAGTTAAAGAAAGAAATTGCAGAAGACACTAGGAAATGGAAAGACCTCCCATGCTCCTGGATAGGCCGACTTAATATAGTAAAGATGGTAATACTTCCAAAACTAATATACAAATTCAACGCAATTCCTATTAAAATCCCAATGACGTACATCTCTGAAATACAGAAAACAGTCCAAAAATTCATATGGAACAACAAAAGACCTAGAATAGCCAAAACAATTCTAGGGGATAAAGACAATATGGGAGGGCTATCCATGCCGAACTTCAAACTCTACTACAGAGCTATAATAACAAAGACAGCATGGTACTGGCACAAAAACAGACCCGAAGACCAATGGAACAGAATAGAAGATCCAGAAATAAATCCACAGGCCTACAGCCAGCTGATATTCGACAAAGGAGCCAAAGACATACAATGGAAGAAACACAGCCTCTTCAACCGCTGGTGCTGGGAAAACTGGGCAGCCACATGCAGAAAACTAAAAGTGGACCCCAGCCTATCACCATGCACCAACATCAACTCAAAATGGATTAAAGACCTTAACATTAAACCTGAATCTCTGAAACTACTGCAGGACAGAGTAGGAGAGACACTTGAACTAATAGGCACAGGAAGGAACTTCCTGAACAGAGTCCCAGGGTCACAACAAATTGGAGAGAGACTCGACAAATGGGACTACCTTAAAATAAAAAGCTTCTGCACAGATAAAGCTATCGCAACCAAGCTAGAAAGACAACCAACTAATTGGGAAAAAATATTTACCAGCAATATATCAGACAAGGGGTTAACATCCTGTATATACAGGGAACTCAAGAAACTAATTCCTCCCAAACCCAACAAACCAATTACTAAATGGGCAAGGGAACTAAAGAGGGACTTCTCAAATGAAGAAATAAAAATGGCAAAGAAACACATGAGGAAATGTTCATCATCCCTGGTGGTGAAGGAAATGCAAATAAAGACAACCCTGAGATACCACCTTACCCCAGTCAGAATGTCCCACATCCACAAATCAGCCAACGACAAATGCTGGAGGGGATGTGGAGAACGAGGAACGCTATTACACTGCTGGTGGGAATGTACACTCATACAACCACTTTGGAAAGCAGTCTGGAGGGTCCTTAGAAAGCTAAAGATTGACCTCCCTTATGACCCAGTCATACCACTTCTAGGCATCTACCCTGAACAACAGGAACCAATATACAAGGACACGTGCACCTCCATGTTTATTGCAGCACTGTTCGCAATAGCTAGGATATGGAAACAACCTAGATGCCCCACCACAGATGAATGGATCCAAAAATTGTGGTATCTATACACAATGGAATACTATGCAGCCATTAGAAATGACAAAATAATGGCATTTGCAGGGAAATGGATGGAGCTAGAAGGAATCATGTTGAGCGAGGTAAGCCAAGAACGAAGAGACAAACAGTACATGGTCTCCCTGATAAGTGGATGATGAATCCAAAATGTTAGGTGATATGACAAAACTAACAGGACTTAAGAAACAAAGAACTCCCACTCATCTGGTTGAACCACTACTAAATATCCCCATGCTGCTGATCACATATATGGTATATAACATATGAGCACCGTTATATATTACAGACTGTGATAGACAATTTGCTCCAGGAAAGTTAGAATGAACTTGTGACTTTAAATGAGCATCATTATTCCACAATACTGTGAATTTCCGGAAATTAAGTAATCACTTAATCACGATCAAAAAAAAAAAAAAAAAAAAAGAACCTTGGGGAAGGGAGGGAGGGAGGGGATGGTAGGGGGAAAACAATGGAGGGGGTAACAATGTTCAAGAGGAAGTGGAAGTGTACTCATTACCTCACTCATGTAACTGTAACCCTCTGTATAGTATCTCTACAATAAAAAAATTAAAAAAAAAAAAAAAAAAAAAAGAAGTGGGCTGAAGTGGAGCACTGGTGGCTCATGCCTGTAATCCTAGCAACTCAGGAAGCTGAGATCTGAGGATCATGGTTCAAAGCTAGCCTGGCTAGGGAGGTCTGTGAAATTCTTATCTCTAATTAACCAGCAAAAAGCTGGAAGTGGAGCTGTGGCTGGAGTGGTAGAGCTCTAGCTTTGAGCAAAAAAGCTAAGAGACAATGCCCAGACCCTGATTTCAAGCCCCAAGACTGACACAGATAAAAGCTAGACTGGAGGCATAGCTCAAGTGGTATAATGCCAGCTGTAAGTAGAAAAACCAAGCAAGAGTGCAAAGTCCTGAGTTCAAGCCCTAGAACCTGAACCACAAAAGAAAAAAAGAAAAAAAAAGATGAACACATCTCTTTCTTTCTTTCTTTCTTTCTTTCTTTCTTTCTTTCTTTCTTTCTTTCTTTCTTTCTTTCTTTCTTTTTCTTTCTTTCTTTCTTTCTTTTTTTTTTTTGGGTCTGGTCGTGGGGCCTGAACTCTGGGCCTGGGCACTGTCCCTCAGCTCCTCAGCTCAAGGCTAGCACTCTACCACTTGAGCCACAGCGCCAATTCCGGCTTTTATTCTTTTTGCTTAGGTGGTGCTGAGGAATCGAACCCAGGGCCTCAGGCATGCAAGGCAAGCACTCTACCACTGACCCACCTTCCCAGCCCCCACATCTCTTTCTTTTCTTCCTTCCTTCTTTCCTTCCTTCCTTCTTCCTTCCTTCCTACCTTCCCTCCCTCCTCTCCTCTCTCCTTCTCTCCCTCTCTTTTTCTTTCTTTTCTTCCTTCCTTTCTTCCTTCCTTTCTTTTCTTCCTTCCTTCCTTCCTTTCTTTCTTTCTTTCTTTCTTTCTTTCTTTCTTTCTTTCTTTCTTTCTTTCCTTTCTTTCTTTCTTTCCTTCTTTCTTTCTTTCTTTCTTTCTTTCTTTCTTTCTTTCTTTCTTTCTTTCTTTCTTTCTTTCTTTCTTTCTCTCTCTCTCTCTCTTTCTTTCTTTCTTTCTTTTTCTTTTTCTTTTTTGCTAGTCCTAGGGCTTGAATGCAGTGCCTGAGTGCTGTCTAGGGCTCTACCACTTGAGTCAAAGCACCACTTCTGGTTTTTTCTTAATAGTTTAGTGGAGATAAAAGGCTCATGGACTTTCCTGCCTAGGCTGCCTTTGAACTGCAATCCTTAGATCTCAGCCTCCTGAGTAGCTAGGATTTCAGGAGTGAGCCACTGGCACCTGGCTTTCTTCTTTCTTTCCTTCCTTCCCTCCTCCTTTCCTTCTTTCCTTCCTTTCTGCTTTTTAAACTTAACAATTAAAATCATGTATATTTGTAGCACATAACATGATGTTTTAAAATACATATATATATATAGCATAACATAGTAAAAATATTATTTCACATATCTGTCATTTGACTCTTAGTAATTTTCATGATCACAATATGTTGTTAGCGCAACTATAGTCACTGAGTTGTATAATAGGTCTAGTGAACTTATCCTCTAACTTCACAGGCATTTTCTTTTTTTATTATTGTGAAAATACCGTACAGTGGGGGTTACAATTACTTGGGCAAGGTAATGAGTACATTTCTTATCAAGCATTGTTGCCTCCTCCTTTGTTTCCCCTTCCCATCCCTTCCCATATTCCTGTCCCCCCCCAAAGTTGTAAAGTTCATTTTTCAACATAATGTCTTGTACATCTCATTGTTGCAATGGTCCACCTGTATTCCTATTTAAACAATTTGTTTTCTCCCTTCCCCTCCCCAAATTATACCAACATCAAATACAGTGAAAACAGGGGTTATACTGTGGGGGAGGGACATACAAAGCAACAAAGAAATCATCATATATATATATATATATATATATATATATATATATATACATACATATATATACGTTAGAAACAATAGCAAGAAAGAAAAAAAACATTTGAGTACTTATCTTGGGGTTCATTTTGCTTAACATCAACTTATCTAACCTTTTCTGCTTGTCTCAGACATATACTAGTTATTGCAAATAAGGGAAACCATGGGACCTATGTTTCTTTGGGCCTGGCTTACTTCACTTAATATAATTTTTTCCAAGTCTTTCCATTTCCTAACAAATTGGGCAATGTCATTCTTTCTGATGGAGGCATAGAATTCCATTGTGGATATATACCACATTTTCTTGATCCATTCATCTACTGAGGGGCCTATCAATATTCCAACCATATTCTTCAAGAAAATAGAAGAGGCAATCCAAAAATTTAGTCATTTTCTGAGCTGAACTTCCTTCATGTCATAAAATCTGACCCTTCACTTGCTTTCATGTAAAGTTAGAAGAATGGGGGAAAAAAAGTTTTCAGTTCTCAGGATATGCCTCAGATTTTCCACAATATCTCTGGCTCTAAAGAGTTCTTAGGTAGCAACTGGAAACTAAACAAATAGATGAGATTAAAAAAAGAATAAAACAAAGGAAGGAAGGAGGAAAAAGAGAAGGAAAGAAAGAAAGAAAGAAAGAAGAAAGGAAGGAAGGAAAAGAGAGGAAAGAGAAAGAAAGAAAGAGATAAAGAAAGAGAGAGAGAGAAGGAAGGAAAGAAGGAAGGAAGGAAGGAAGGAAGGAAGGAAGGAAGGAAGGAAGGAAGGAAGGGAAACGTGGCAGAGAAAGTGGAGTTTGTCAGGATTTAGATCTCATGGGATGCTAGAAAACTTACACGTTTAACCAGACACAGGGGTACAGAAGGGAGGACCTCCTGGACAGCAAATGGAGCCAAGATCTTCCTTTTCCTGTCAACAGGAATGAAGGTGTTTTGTGCTCTGCCTGTCACTGACAGTGGGGTAATCTCAACAAGGGACCTGTCTGCCCCAAGCTTCTGTTTCCTCATTTGTAAGACAGGATTGAAAGCAGTGCATCCATCCTTCACAGGACTATAGTCAGGAGAAGACTGGGAATGAATTGTAGATGCTTGGTATTTATCATCATTAGGGCTTTCTCAGTAAAATGCCACATGCCCAATCTGATTTTGCTTTCATGGTTAAAAAATTCAAAATATTCAATCTTTTGGATTCAGTCAGGCTTAGAGATTGGGTTATCCTGATCCTGGTGCCAGGGGGTATAAATGTGTATGCAGGTGTGTGGATACACACTCAGCGTGGGCTGCCAGGATACCTGATGTCCAATCACAACTCTAGCTTCAAATGTCAATGTACCTAGCTTAAAAAGGTAATCAAACATTAAGATCCTCTGAGTGGAAAGAAGACAATGATGGACTCTAATGGGACCCTGTGTTTGCCAGATCACCCTTCAGGACCTTGAAGAGATGCAATGGACTGGATATTTGTCCACCTCCCCTCCCCCCCGCCAAATCCATAGGTTGGAACTCTAATCTTGATGGGATGGTGTTTGTGGGTGAGGAATTTCAGAGGTAGTTAGATCATGAAGGTGAGGCCCTTACCAAAGGGATTTAGTGCCTTCAGAAGAAGAAACCAGAAAGTGAGCTTTGTTTTTTAACAGATTTGAACTTGTCACCAGTTCGGATGTGGAAATGTTCAGTCTTTGAGTGGGTTGCAAATGAAGGAGAAGGGGGCCCTAGCTTGCAAAGCTGCAGAGCCAAGGCTGGTGATGCTGAGGATGCCCAGGCTGCATAATCCAGAGGTGATTCTCACCTTTAGTCCAGGAAACTCATCAACAATAGGAAACAGAGCCTGGGACAGAGTCAAAGAATGTCTGAGACATGGACAGAACATCAAGAATTTGTGATATATTTCACAAGAAGGCATTAGGCAAGTGGCACCTAGCAGTACAGGCAATTAGGTTCCGGCCTCAGGGCCAGAGTTCTAGAAAAGTGTCCTAACAACAGTCCTAGTAGGCAATTATTTAACAGGAAGCCTGGAGGGCAATAGATAGAATCAAAACTCCTAGCATCAAAGAAATGAATTTGTGTGTGTGTGTGCTCACACACACGCACACACACACGTGCATGTGCACACATATGCACACATGCACGCATCCACCATTCCTAGGCCTTGAACTTGGGGCTGGACATTGTCCCTAAACTATTTTGCTCAAGGCTAGAGCTCTACCACTTGAGCTAAAAGCTTCACTTTCAGGCTTTATTTGCTGGATTGGACATAAGAGTCTCATAGGTCTTTCTGCTGGGCTGGCTTCTAACCACAACCCTCAAATCTCAGCCTCCTGACTAGCTAGGATTACAGGCATGAGTCACCAGAGCCCAGCTACCAAAGAGATAGATTGTTTTTAACTTCTGGAGATAATATCTTTCATGTAGACTACCGTAGTGATAGGAGATAAGGAATAACTTTATTGGTAGATGTAGCAGAAAAAGAATATAAAAGATTCTCTTATTATCACCTAAATGAGTTAAGCCAATACTGCCAAGGCAAGCTGAAATGCAAACACCCTGTATCTGCCAGCAGAGAGCCCGGAAACCTTCCTGGATGAAGGTTATCAAAGATACCACATCATGACTGGGAATGTGGCTTAGAGGTAGAGTGCTTGCTAAGCATGCATGAAGCCCTGGGTTTGATTCCTCAGTACCACATACACAGAAAAAGCTGGAAGTGGTGCTGTGGCTCAAGTGGTAGCGTAGAGTTCTAGCTTGGAGCAAAAGAAGCTCAGGGACAGTGCCCAGGCCCTGAGTTCAAGCCACAGGACTTGTAAAAAAAAAACCAAAACAAAAATAACAACAAAAACACCACATCATTCTATAAGCCCCGGATTTGTCCAGCTTTGATTCTGGCTTTCTGTTTCCTGAGAAAATGTGGAGGTGACTAGATGGCAGCAATAAAGTAAGGCAGGAATTTGGGGATAGATGGAAACTTAGAAATTAGGAGATTTTGGGTACAGACAGCTCTTGCTTTTGAAGAGAACAAAGGATCCTAATCTTCCCTTGTTTTCCCCTATCTCTGAGCAGCTAATTTCTGAAAAGATTTCTTTTCCTTCTAGTTTATGTAGAACATGTTCAGAAAAAAATAGTTAAGATTTGAGATGGAGAAAGTTTCATCCTGGATAATTCCTATCTTATCCACAGATTTGGGATAATTAACCTGCCTTATCTATTGTCATTCCACTGCTCTGGTAAAGGCTCTTTCCACCCTGGTCCTTTGATCATATCCATGATGCCACTGGAAAACTATCACTGAAAGACACCTGACATTGAATTTGCCCCAGGATGCCCCTTGCCCCCCCCCCAATATACAGAGACTCCCTGCATAGCCCTGGATGGCCTTGAACTTGGGATTCTCCTGGCTCTGCTTCTTGAATGCTGAATTTACAGATCTGAAGTTTAGATCTTCCATGACTTTTTTTTTTTGGTTGGTATTGGGACTTTAACTCAGGGCATCACACTTAGCTTTTTTGCTCAAAGAACTCCATCATTCAGTCACATCTACACTTCTAGCTTTTTGCTAGTTAACTGAAGAGTCTCATGGATGTGTCTGCCCAGACTGGCTTTAATTCTCACATCTCAGCTTCCTGAGTAATTAGGACTATAGGTATGAGCCATCATGCCTGGCCTTCTATGTCTTTTCCTCTCTAAATTTACATCATCTGAATCCCCAGATAACTTCTCTTATCTCTAGCAGACAAGTAGGAGATACCTGTTTTCAGCTGTGGGAAATGGTGCCATAAGAGGCTTTCTTTTAGCTGAAGCACACACATAAAAATATCAGTGATAGCTAAGGTGAGGTTCACTCTGCACTATACACTGTATCAAGAAGCCACAGGCACAAGAGACAGTAAGGGATTCTTGAAAACCATGAGGAATCTTCAAAGGTGAACTCAGTACCAAAGTCTTTCGCACACTGCTGCCCTATTCTACTACATCTTTTCTAAGACCTACCTTTTTCCTCAAGAAGGATTTATTGAGCTCCACTGAGTTTAACCCACCTTATTTAGCATAAGCTAGGATCGTTTTTATTCTGGGCTAATAAACAACATGAAGTGATCGCTCATTCAGTCTCTCTTTCAAGAAACATGGAGCAGCTGTGGCTTTTCCCCTGGGTTCCAAAATTCCATTTCTGACATACCAGACTGGAAGGGATGGGGCGGGGGGGGGGGGGGGAAAGGGGGGGGGAAGGGGGAATGGGACAAGGTGGTGGTAAAGGAATAGAAGATGATTTTTCACATGATAAAGGGTCCCGAGCGTTCCTTTTCATGCTTCTTGAGAGGATTAAAAAAAATTTACAGGTAAAACATTACATTATTTTCAGTTACATATTTAAGTGTACAAACGATTTAACATGTAACATTTTCAAATATTTCAAGATCTGTGCTAAAAATAGAAGGCTACATAAATTATACAAAATAAAAGACATAGACAATAAGTAGCCTTATGGATTTGCATAGGATTTAAATGTTTTGTTTTACAGATCATTAACTCTTGCAGCTGCAAGGGCAGGGAAAAGCAAGGGGGGAAAAAGAGCAGAGATTTCAACAGTTAGAAGCCATGCCAACAACAGATCAGTAATGGTAATAACTTACTGATCACCTAGGTAGCCAGGCACTCAGAGCTCTTGGCCAACCTTTATTTTGATCTTCACTTCAGTTAGGCTGGGTTAGGCTGGGCGGGGGGTGTATGTCAGTGGTAAGAGAGTGTCCCTTGTATATAAGAGACCCAGCTTCCTTCCTTCCTCCAGCATGCACACATAAACAAATTAATACATTTGATGGCTCAATACTTGATGGGAAATAATATTCTCACAAATTGGATTTCCACAAAAGGTTTGAACAGTTTGTGATAGAAGAGCAGGAAGATAGAAGAGACAGTTCTGAACATGGGTTGTGATTTGTATGTCTTGAAGAGTGTGTGCACATGTGCAGTGAGCATAAAAGAATATACATTCCCTGTGTATGTCCAACAGGCAGATGTCTGTATGGCTGGCCTACAAATGTGGACAAGGGGAGATAGTGCCTGGGGTAGCTAGGACAGGCAAGAATGTTCATGCATTTAATACACACTCATAGATAAAGTACCTACTATGTTCCACACCTCCCTTTCTCCGTAAGTTTACAGTCTAGTGTTATCCCAGGAGACCAGGAATAGTATGTAATTCAGGTCATGGGGAGGTGAATACTGAAACAGAAGCTGGGCACCAGTGACTCATCTTTGTATTCCTAGCTACAGCAGATGGCTGAGATATAAAGATCAGGGTGTGAAGCCAGCTTGGGGTGGGGGGCAGGAAAAGTCATGAGACTCATCTCCAATTAGACACAAAATGCCAGAAGTGGAGCTGTGGCTCAAGTGGTAGTGTTAGCCTTGAGTAAAATGAGCTCAGGGACAGTGCCCTGGCCCTTAGTTCAAGCCCCAGTACCAGCACAAAAAGAAAAAAAACAACAACAACCAGAAGACCTAGACAGAAAGCCTAAGTCGTTGCTTTTTTCTTTTCTTTTTTGAGGGTGGGGGGATGTTCTGGGAACTTACAATGGGGGTACTCACCCAGACTGAGCGCACACACACATACACACACACACACACACACACACCCTCACTGAACTATATGTAATGGGGGTACTCACCCAGACTGAGCACACACACACACACACACACACACACACACACACACACACACACACACACACCCTCACTGAACTATATGTAATGGGGGTATTCACCCAGACTGAGCACACACACACACACACACACACACACACACACACACACACACACACACCTCACTGAACTATATGCTCCCAATCCTTGGTCTAGGAGAATGCAAATTGGTAGTGCTGTGAGCCCAACCATTGTTCTGATTTGTAAATTTCAGGACTGGGGTATGGGATGGGGCAGCTCACTGTTGTAGCCCAAGCTCCTTGGCGTGGATATCGGGGTCTCTGGGAGGAGGGGAACCTCTTTCGTCAAATTCCCCTTCCAACTCCCCCCTGGCCGCCGGGCAGGGGGCTTGGCAGGCCGGCCCTGGTGGCCCCAGTGGGAGGGTCACGGCTGTGACACCGGCCGGTCTCATTGTTTCAGGTCTGGCTTCCTCCTTTGGCAGAGGCCGGGGCGGGCGCGCTGAGCGGGAAGGGGCCGGGACGCGGCAGGAGCCCTTGGGATGTCAATTGCTGCCGCTCCTTCCCCTCTCCGGGAGCCTGGGTTTCCCGGGGTGTGTGCGGATTCTCAATAAAAAGGGAAAAGCACGATCCAAGTTAATTTTCCAGCGCCGAGAGGAAATGCTGTTTCCTGCATCTTACAGCACTGGTGCCAACAAGACGGACACAGGAGTCCATTGTCCGCAAACAATGCGGCGATGGGGAGGGCGCCTGAGAAAACAGATCTGGGGCCGTCTTGAGCGTTTGATCCTGCCCTGTCCATGTGTGTGCGTGGGGTGGGGGTGGGGGGAGGCTGTAGGCGTGTGTGTGCATGGCCCGTGTGTATCTGTGAGCCATGTGCTGTGTGTGTGTGTGTGTGTGTGTGTGTGTGTGTGTGTAAAGGTAATCGGGGTGGTTGAGGCACGGAACCTGGCAGACTCCCAAAAGTGGGAAGAGTAGGAAAAGCAAAGGAAAGAGCTGAGAACAGGATAGAAACGGAAATAAAGATAGGATCCGGGAAAGGAAAGGAGGGGAGGGAGGAGAGGGGAAAGGAAGGGAGGAGAGAGGAGAGGAGAAGAGAGGAGGGGAGGGGAGGGGAGGGAAAGGAACGGAAGGGGGGGGAAAGGAGCAAATACAATTATTCCAAGGCTGGTGCCAGTCCCTGTACAATGTTGAGCCGCATTCAGAGCTGGCCTTGTGTTGAGCTGGGGTGAGCAGGCTTGGGGCATCCTTATATGTGGGACCCCCACCCCACATCCATTCCCTGCATCTCTGACCTGGAGCTGGTGTGCTCCTTGGACTTGTTTGCACGGCGGGATAGTAGTGGCATTATTTGGAGCTGATTTTGCAAGGCAGGAGAGAGTGCCGGAGCAGGGCCTGGGCACACAGCTCTAGGCTGCAGAGACCGCAGGTTCACCCCAGTGCCCAAGCTGTCACCTCCCCGCCCTCCAAGCCCTCACGTAGTCCCTGAGTTTGGGACGTGAAGTGCTGGAGAGGAGGCTGTTCAGGCCAAAGCATGGGCTAGGCGATAAACAATCGCACAGGATACACAACACCCTGGGCTGTCACGGTTTCTCTCAGGAAAAGATAAATGACATCTAAGGAACTACAGCACAGCCTCCCCAGAGGCCAAACAAAAACTCAGCGAGGAGAAGAAAGCAAACCACAGACCTGAGGAAGAGTTCAGGCCGCAGCCTTGTGCACGGGGAGAAACGAGGGGAGACATCTGTTGTGGCTCTCCTTTGCAAACTTGAAATGACTGGCTATCCTTACACTTTGGATACAGTATTTCTCTCCACCTTGGTGGAGCAGGCTAAGGGAGAATGTTACAGTATATAACGGTTTGGCAAAAGTTTGCTTTTGGAAATGTAGCTGATGTTGAAGGAATCCTCCACCCTTCCGGTCCATGGTGCCATCTTGTTCTGTGAATGCAAAGGTGATCTCTGCCCATGAAGCTTGAGAACTGCAAATGCTACAGCACCCAATGGAATATTCAGAGAGGATGTAATCTTTAGAGGGTTTGCTTGGTTTGCAGTTGCTCTTCCCAGCTCCAGATTGAATGCCCAAAGCAGCTTTTACCTTCTGCCAGCCTGCCAGGCCAGGCCTCTGGGGGTTCTTTGGCAAGCACTTTCTACTTTCTTTTCCTTCCTTCCTTCCTTCCTTCCTTCCTTCCTTCCTTCCTTCCTTCCTTCCTTCCTTCCTTCCTTCCTTCCTTCCTTTCTTTCCTCTTTCTTTGTTTCTTTCATTGGTCATGGGGCTTGAACTCAGCACCTAAGTGCTGTCCCTGAGCTTTTGTGCTCAAGGTTAGCACTCTACCACCTTGAGCCATAGCTGCTGCCAACGTTTTGATGATTGATTGGAGATAAGAGTCTCACAGATTTTTCTGCCCTGGCTGGCTTCAAACTGGGATCCTCAGATCTCAGCCTCTAGAGTAGCTAGGATTACAGTATTAGCCACTAGCACCCAGCTTGCCAAGCACTTTCTGGGCCTCTCTTCCTGTGAAGAGAGGCTAGTTCTTGCACATGTGTTAATCTTTCTGCACAAGCTGGGCCACCTCAGGAGCTCAAAGTCTGTCTACTTTATACTACTCTGTCTTTCCAGCCATCTTTACATATCTGAGGACAGAGGTTCACAGTATAGGGGGTGTACTGACAGCATGAGGCCACCAGTTCTAAATATAACTCATTCCAGGCAAATGTCCTCTAACTTTCAGATCTCTTTGACCCCTAGCTCAGTAGCAGCCTATAGATACATAGCATACCCAGATTTGTAGGAGTTGAGGTTTGGTCATGCCACCTATGTGGGGGAAGTGAAGGTATCTGGGCCAGATGTAGACCCAAGTAGGAGGGTTACAAGACAAAACTAATGGAAACCCAGGAGAAGATTCCACTGGTGGCATCCACACTCCCATTTACCTACTTTAGACTAGGAGCTCTGCCAGGAAAGTAGTCCTATTTGATTTATCTTTGTATTCTCAGGGCCTCTCCAAAAGAAATGTAGTAGGTTCTCAGGGAATACCTATTTACTGCAGAACAAAGATGTTCTGGAGTTGTTCATCAGATGTGGCACAAAGTTGAGATAGTACACATAAAAGGGATCTAGCAGCTTGAAACATTGAGCAAAGTTATAAAGATGTTTACAGTCTTTCGCTTGCTTCTCTCAAGGTTGAGTTTTGCACATACAGATTGAGGAAGCTATTATTAAGCAGCCAGACACACAGATTAATGCCGGCAATAAGCCCCATGGGAGGCATCTGGGATGTGTCAAGAAGTATATGTAGCCCAGGTACTGATGGTTCATGTCTGTAATCCTAGCTACTCAGGAGGCTGAGATCTGAGGACTGAGGTTCAAAGACAACCCTGGCAGACAAATCCAAGAGGCTCTTACTTCAATTAACCAGCAAAAAGCTAGAAGTAAAACTATGGCTTTGAGCAGTAAAGCCAAACAAGAGCCCCAGGTCTGGGGTTCAAGCTCCAGTACTGTCAAACACACACACACACACACACACACACACACACACACACACACACACACACACACACACACACGAGTATGTGGCCTTAGCCTGCAATAAAAGTAGAGGCTACAGATTAGATGGCTTCAATGTTAACTAGACCTAGCTACTTCTGAGTCCAGTACCTGGCCCCCCTTTTAGGGAAAATTTAGATATAGCCATATCCACTGAGAGGAGAGTAGATGGGAAAGGAACTCAAGGCCACATTGAGGATGGATGGCCAAAGCAATGCTTAGTCTAGAAAATAGGAGATATTTTAGGAAACATGAGACCTGCTCATGTTTATTGATGAGACTAGCTCAGTGACAAGGTGCTTGTCTAGCATGCAAAGCCCTTAGGCTCTATTCTCAGTATGAAAAAAGGGAAGGAAGGAAGGGATGGAAAGATGGGAAACTAGGAGAGGAAAGAAGTAGAAATCAACATTATGTAGGTTTCCATAGAATAAAAACTTCAGAGAAACTAATTGTACACAGAAACATGTATGCACATGTGCACGCACGCACATACACACACACACACACACACACACACACACACACACACACACACACACACAGAGGCTAGCAGCAGCAGTAGCAGTAACAAAACATGTTGTAAATAGCTCCAAGTGGTCCTAAAATGGCAGGACCTGCCAGAGAGGCATGAAATGAGAGTGTCCACAGTTAAATAATTACTGCTCCTATTTGTTGTAATACATAGACTCCTGATTGATTCAGTTACCTCAGGAGGAAATGAGAGCCTCAAAAGGGTCAATTACAGTGGATTCTGGATGAGGCCTTATCAGGAACAGTAATTTGGGACTCCAGAGTAGTGGGGCAGGGAGAGAGAACAGCTTTTGGGAGCTACAGTGGGCATGTCTAGTATTCTTTTACATCAGACACACTATGAGCATGGACAGCTGGAAGTCGAAAGACAAAGGATTGGTGAATACATAGAGAGGATGACCACTCAGAGCTGTCTCCATTGGTGAATCTGCGTAAAACCCAAAGCTATTTCCCTGTTTGACATTTGTCACATCCCAGCCAGCACCTGTTATTCTTTGTTTTCTTGATAATGGCCATTCTAACTGAAGTGAGGTGGAATCTCATGTGGTTTTGATTTGCATTTCATTTATGGCCAGCGATGTTGAGCATTTCTTCATGTCTATTGGCCATTCATATTTCCTTTTCAGAGAAGTCTCTTGAGTTCTTTGGTCCACTTATTAATGGGGTGGTTGTTTCTTTGGGGATTTGTTATGGGGAGGTAATTTTTTGAGTTCTAGGTATATTTTTGATACAACAGACAAGTCTGTTGTATAGCTAGTGAAGATCTTCTCCCAATCAATGGGCTTTCTATTTATCTTGTGGGCTATATCCTTTGCCATGCAGAAGCTCTGCAGTTTACTGCGATTCCATTTATCCAGCCTTGCTTTGATTTGTTGTGTTTCTGGATCTTTATTTAGGAAGTTTCAATCTGTGCTGAGGAGCCCTAGAGTATCCCCTATCCCTTCCTATAATATTGGCAGGGTCTCTGCTTTTACCTCGAGGTCTTTGATCTGTTTGGAGTTGATTCTGGTGCAAGGTGATATATAAGGATCTAACTTCAATTTTGTACATGTGTCTAGCCAATTCTGTCAGCACCATTTATTGAAGAGCTTGAAGGTTTTGATTCTCTTTCACTGGTTTCTCTGTTCCCATTGCATTGCTAAATCAGCTTCCTTGGCCTGGGGTCCATCAGTGCTTGGGAGGAACTCTCAGCAATGGCCTTGTTTATCTGGAGTATATTATCCTCCCTCACTGTGTGTGTGTGTGTGTGTGTGTGTGTGTGTGTGTGTGCGCGCGCACACATGTGCATGTGCGTGTGTGCTTGTGTGTGCATGCATGTTTGTGAGTGTGCAATCAGGGCATTAGGAAACCTTAAGCCTCTCTAAATATCACTTGTAAACAAATCCTTGCTTATGCCAAAGGAGGGTTAAGGAATCTGATAGTGATTCAGCAAATGGCATTTATAGGATTACATCTGGGGATATGGCATGTTAAGGTAGAAGAAGGTCCCATCTTAGAGCAACAGACCAGGTTCAGGATGAAAGTGTCTTCTAGTTTTCGAAACTAGCCATTGCCCTGTTAAATTCATCCTAAAACAGATTGCTAGTTTTTAATCTCCCTTCATTTGAAATCATTACTACCACTAATTCCTAGAAGAGTATAGCTGGCTTTAGTTTGCAAACACGAAAATAAATTTTATTTATAGAGCAGATACTTCACTTCTATTTTTGTCAGATTACTATGTTCTTTACCTTTTTTTAAGGAAGGGATATTGGAGTTTGAGGTGTTCCATGATTTACAACAAGTCTATCATATTTATTGAATTTATTTAGTGCTTTAGTTGTTTTTTTTCCACACATGGGTTTCGAGCTTTTGTCTGGAGCTGACCTCCAATCTCTATACTCCCAGTCACTGTTTTTCAAACAGCTAGGATTGCGGGTCTGAGACATTGCACTCAGCTCTCCTTAAAGAAAAAAAAAAGATACTAGAGATCAAACCCCATACTTGGGCATGCTAGAGAAACACTCTGCCATTCAATTATAATTCCAGCCCTGGATGGGTGGGGAGGTGGGGGGCTTTAATTCTGTATCTCAAGCTCTCACTTGGCATTTTCACTCACATCTGGCACTCTACCAGTTGAGCTACACCTTACTTGTGGCTTTTTGCTGGTTAATTGGAGAGCGAGTCTTACAGATTTATTTGTCCAAGCTGGTTTGGAATCATGGAGTGAAATTCTAGGTGATATGGCAATTCTGCTGTTGGTGGCTGCAACAATTAATGTTTCCCCACACAGTGTACATGTACTCTGATTTCTCCACATCCTTGCCAATGTTTGGTATTTTCTGACTTGGTTTTATAATAGTCTTGTTTTAGTGTTGTTGTTGTAGTACAATTCTATAACTCAGGTTATGAGTACAATGCTACTAGTAGTAGCCTTCTTAATGGGTGTGAGGTGGTATCCCATTATGGTTTTGATTTGCATTTTCCTAATAATAAGTGAGATTAAGCATTTTTGTGTATGTGCTGGTGCTAGGGCTTAAACTCAGAGCCTTCGGTGTTTTTTTTTTTTCCTTCATTCTGGTGATTTACCACTTGAGCAATAGCTGCACTTCTAGATTTTTGCAATAAGAGTCTCACAGACTTTCTTGTCCAGGCTGGCTTCAAATTACAATCCTCAGATTTCAGCCTCCTGAGTAGCTTGGATTACAGGTTTAATCCACCAGTACCTGACTGAGGTTGAGCATTTCTATATATGTTTGTTGGCCATTTGTATTTTTTTCATTGGATAAATGATTATTTAAATCCTTTGCCTATTTTTAATTGTTAGTTTCATTGTTGTTGAGTTACAGGAGTTCTCATATGTTGTGGATGTTAACCCTTATCCAGTATATAATATTCATATATTTTTCCCATTCTATAGGGTTTTAGACTTGTATTCCCGAGGAAATCTGCTAGGCAAAAATACTCTGTGGTACAGGAGCTTGCAGTCCAAACGGCTCCAGGGCTGAGTTTGTTATGCAGGGCTTGGATCTCTGTTTTGTTGCACGTACAACAGAAGGGGCTTTGTTAACATGTTTATGTAGCAATCTTAGTAAGAATTTGTGCATGCCTAGTGTCTTGGAAAGTGGAGTCTAGTGACAAGTCAAGGGACTATACCTTCCTGTCAGTCCGTCTGTCTGTATAACTTTGGTGCCTATACTGAGGCCTGAACTTAGGATCTCACTTGGCTTTTTTGCTCAAGGCTGGTGCTCCATCACACCTCTACTTCTAGCTTTTTGGTGGTTAATTAGAGATAAGAGTCTTATGGATTTTTCTGCCCAGGTTGGCTTCAAACCTTTTTTCCCAGATCTCCACAACCCCAATACCTAGGATTACAGACTTGAGCCACCAGTGCTTGGCTTGCTGCTGCTGCTGCTGCTTTTTCTTCTTCTTCTTCTTCTTCTTCTTCTTCTTCTTCTTCTTCTTCTTCTTCTTCTTCTTCTTCTTCTTCTTCTTCTTCTTCTTCTTCTTCTTCTTCTTCTTCTTCTTCTTCTTCTTCTTCTTCTTCTTCTTCTTCTTCTTCTTCTTCTTCTTCTTCTTCTTCTTCTTCTTCTTCTTCTTCTTCTTCTTCTTCTTCTTCTTCTTCTTCATGGAGCCTGAACTCTGGGCCTGGGTGCTGTCCCTGAGCTCTTCAGCTCAAGGCTAGCACTCTACCACTTGAGCCACAGCACCACTTCTGACTTTTTTTGCTTATGTGGTGCTGAGGAATTGAACCCAGGGCCTCAGGGATGCAAGGCAAGCACTCCACCATTGAGCCATCTCCCCAGCCCCTGCATCTTCTTTTTTAGATCCATTTTTTTCTATCTATTTCCATCACTTAGGGCCATGTGCCCCCATGTGCCTTTCTGGGTATTTCCTGTTAGTCCCCTTTGGGATGTGTTACTCTTCTGTTCTCTTAAGGTGAAGGACTCCATAGGTCCTTCCTCAGCTCTTTTCTTTCTCACTAATTACTTTCTCCAGATAACTATACTTGTGCCCTTGGCTTTGAGCACATCCTGGCCTAGGCCATATCTTCCAGGCAGGAAAGCCCAAAACATTTCAATTGCAACTTGTCCAAAACTTACTTAGTTCTTTCTCCCTCCAAATTTTCCCTCCTTGCCCCTTGTCCTGCCTTTGCATTTGTCAAAGCTAGAAAGCTGCCAGCTTCTACCTTAACTATTCCATTTATCTAGTCATCCAAGTCTATTCTTGGTTTTACTAAACTGCTGAGTCACTGGTTTATAGTGAGTCAGATTCAGAGCAGCTTGAGACTTCACACTCCACGCATGTTCTCATGCACACATGCACATACACACACATGTGTGCTCCCTTCCTGGGTCAGCCAAGGTGCCCACAGAACACTGGAATGGTAGGAAAGCCTAGATTTCTGGTTTTGGAAGAGCCTATTCTGTGAGTGAATGAAACAGGGCTTAGTTGAAGCCACATGCAAGGATCTGATTGTGTTATCTTCATATTCACAATTTAAACCCCAATCCTAATGGGATGGCATTTGGAAGGGATCTTTGGGAGGTAAAGTAGGTCCTAAGGCTGAAACCCTCTTGAGTGGAATTAATGTTCTTACAAGAGGCCAGATACTGGGTGCTGGTGGCTTACTCCTGAAGTCCTAGATACTCAGGAGGCTGAGAGGTGAAAGTCATAGTTTGAAGGCCAGCCTATGCCAGGAAAGACCATGAGACTCTTATCTGCAAATAACCACCAAAAAGCCAGAAGTGGAGCTGTAGTTCAAATGGCAGAGTGTCAACCTTGAGCAGAGAAAACCAAGCAAGAGTAAGATGCCCTGATTTCAAGCCCCAGTACCAACCAACCAACCAACACACACACACACACACACACACACACACACACACACACACACACACACACACGAAGAGGCCATAGTTGGCTCTCTCTTTACCATCTAAGGAACCAAGAGGAGGTGGTGGTTTGCAAGGCAGAAAGGGGGCAATCACAAGAACCTCACCATGCAGATAAACTAATCTTGAACTTCCAGCCTCCTAAGCTAGGAGAAATTCTAAACTGACTAAGACAGCACATTTTTCCTTCTCTGCTTCCATTGTCTTTCTGCTTCTTTCCCTTCCCTTCCCTTCCCATCCTTCCTTTCACACAGTACCATTGTAAAATAAAATCTCCATCTTCACTCTACTTTTAGAACCCTGGCTAAGACACAGGCCACCCCAACACTCATCCATGGCCAGATGTCAGAATATGGAAGAAACTACCAAACCCTGCCCAGATCCTGGACCAACCCCTAAGCCTTTCTGCTAGCCATGGGCCTGTGACTCATATCTATAATCCTAGCTACTCAGGAGGCTGAGGCCTGAGGATTGTGCTTCAAAGCCAGTGAGAGCAGGAAAGTCAGTGAGATTCTCATCTTCAATTAATCACCCAAAAGCTAGAAGTGGCGTTGTGGCTCAAGTGGTAGAGTCTCAGCCTTGAGCAAAAAAGTTAACTGATAACATCCAAGCCCTAAGTTAAAGGTGCTCAAAATGTCCACATGCTCACGCACACACACAAGAGCCTTTCTGTTCATTACTACCATTCCCCAAGTACTAGGCCAAGCACTGATGGACCCTAGGCTAAGGAAGCTGATTTAACAATGCAATGGGAACAAAGGAACCAGTGAAAGAGAATCAAAACCTTCAAGCAAATGTCAAGTGGGGAAATAGATTTTGGTTTTCTGCAGATTCACCGATGGAGACCACTCTGATTGGTCTCTCTCTATGTGTTCACCAATCCTTTGCCTCTTGACTTCCAGCTGCCCCTAGTTGCCATGGTGATTCCACAAGGTATAAGTTAGAGTCGAGCAATTCTCTAAGACTCTCCACCATCTACAGGGTGAAGGGCCATCATGTAATGGAGTCCTTTATGATCTACCCCTTGCCTACTATGCCCTCTAAACCACTCTCCCATCATGCTTCAGGCTCTTAAACACATGGCTTGAAGTTCCCCAATCATGCCAGCTTCTGACCATGCATCTCCCTCTGCCTCTCTCTATTGCCCTCTCCCTCCATTGACACCTGGCAATCTCCAACTTTCAAGTCTGGTGCTCACAGACATGAATTGATTTAGGGGGTCCTTTTTCTTGGTTCTCTGTTTGGTCTATCATGAAAACAGTTACCATCCAGATGGTGATGTTTAGTCTCACTGTCTTCGCTATGATCAAAGTTCTTTAAGCTCAGTTTCTTTTGATTTTATATCCCTATATCAACAAGAAAGTGGGGGTGTTGAGGATATAACCTAATGATAGAGTATTGTCTAACATGGTGAGGTACTGGGGTACATTTGATTCCATTTATACTTCAGAAAGTAGATTCTGGGACTAGGTTGCCTAACCTCCCTGCTCTTGGTACCCTGGGACCTTGGCAAAGTACTTAGGTTGTTGTGCTTCTGTTCCATTCTGTGTAATAGGAGGATAAGGATATTAGCTTCTTCTCAAGTTATTTTGAGGATCCAGGTTAAATGCAATGCTTAGCCAGGTAGGTAAAGCTGGGCCTGGCTCCTAGTAAGCACTCAGTACATGTTCATATTTTCATCCTTACTGCTAATCCCTGACTTCAAGGAATTGATAAGTACAGAGGAGGCTGCTTGGCCAGCCAGACATTGCATTGAAGATTCATATTTACTTACTTTAAAGAGAGATGCCTACCTAATCTGCCCATCATAACTTGACCAGACCTCCTGTCTGCTAAACTATTCTGGGAAGGTGGTAGTTGAGATAAGTCCTGGAAAAATGAGAGGAAGGCAAATGAAAGGGGGAAAGTTTCCCTGGATAGAGAGAGGAACTTGTACAAAGGCCCTGAAGCAAAATCTAAGGTCAAACAAAACCCCCACTTCCCTCGCCATGCACCAGACTGTCAGAGCATGGGAGACCAAGAGACCAGAGAACTTGGTGTTTGAGGAGCTAGGGCAAAGGAAGATACATTGAGGAATAAGAAAACCAAACCATGCAGAGCTTTGAAAGGCAGACACATGGATTTTATCTGAGAAGCAATGGGAAAGTTTTAAGCAGTGTTATTAAAACCATTTGTGATCTGTTTTTAAAAATTAGCTCTGGAGTCAGACAATAAGCTCAAAGTTCAAAGAGGAAAGCACTAGCAATGTCAAATATTTTTTAAAAAAGATTTCTCCATGTATCCCCAAAACTATTAAAACACATTTTAATGTCAGGATCCTGTGCTTCTCACCTGTAATCCTAGCTCTTCAGGAGACTGATATATGAGGATCATGGTTCAAAGCCAGCTGGGGCAGTAAAGTCCCTGAGAGTCTTATTGCCAATTAACCACCAAAACCCTAGAAGTGGAGAGGTGGTTCAAGTGGTAGAGCAAGCACTAGCCTTGAGAGAGAGAGAGAGAGAGAGAGAGAGAGAGAGAGAGAGAGAGAGAGAGAGAGAGAGAGAGAGAGAGAGAGAGAGAGAGAGAAACACAAAAAAAAACCTCCCAAAACTCAGGGACAGTCCCCAGCCCCTGAGTTCAAGTGCCAGGATAGGTGCGTGCACGCGCGTGTGCACACACACACACACACACACACACACACACACACACACACACACACACACACGGCAATTTAATTTCTAGGAACATAAAGGAAGGACGAAGTAGGTGGGGGTCAGCTGACTTGGTTTTTAAGGTGAATTTATAAAAGCCTGTAGGTGGGGTGTATGAAAGCTTTGTAAGATTTTCTTCTTAGGCTATAGACTAAGGGGTAGTACTGAGAATTGAACACAGGCCTTACACTTGCTAGGCAAGTGCTCTACCACTTGAGCTAGGTTTCAAATCCTTTTTTGGTTTTATGTTTGCTTGTTTTTTGAGATATGGTCTTGCTAATTTTGTCTGGGTTGGCCTCGAATTCTTGGTCTTTCTGCCTCCCTGTAAATGGAATTACAGGTATGTGTCACTATGTCTGGCTCACTGTTTTTATATGATAACTTCAGACACATTTCTATTCAAGAATTTTCCTTGACAGCAGGGTGCCAAAGACTTTCCATGATCACTTGTAAAATTTATATAAACTTGTTCATGTCCACATAATTAAAAAATGAATTAGTGGGAAGCCAGTGGTTCACACCTGTAATCCTAGCTACTCAGAAGGCTGAAATCTAAGGATCTTGGTTTGAAGCCAGCCTGGGCAGAAAAGTCTGTGATACTCCTTTCTCCAATTAGTTACAGAAAAAGCTGGAAGTAGTACTGTAGCTCAAGTGGTAGGGTACGAGCCTTGAGCAAAGGGAACTTAGGGTCAGCACCAAGGCCCAGGCCCCAGAAAAAAAAAGAATTAAAAAAGGTTAATTCTGTATCATTAAAAAACTAATGATAGATTTACAACTTATTAACCCATAATAATTTGAAAATATTGAAAGTTGCAAATGCTCTACCAAACATTAAGCATAGTCTAACCTATTATTATTATTATTATTAATGCTCCTGGGGGTTGAACTCAGGGCCTTCTACTTCCTAGACAGGCACTCTACCATTTGAGCTACACCTCAGGGCCAGTTTCTGTTCTCTTATTTGTGTTTCCCTGTGTCACTGGTGATGACAGGCACATATTATTGTACATAGCCATGTGAATCCTTCAAAGGTGAGATCTCAGGTGTATGCTACTCTGGTTGGCCTTTGGTGGAGATAAAGTCTCACAAACTTTATGCCCAGGCTGGCCTGGAACCACAATACCTCAATCTCTGCCTCCCAGTAGCTCATTACTATGCCTGACCAGCCTAATTTACTTATATGAAATAAAGTGCTGAATATTTTATGTTATTCATTGGGCACTGTTCTGAAAGTAAAAAAAAACTACATCATAGTAAAGTTGAAAAATCATAAAAATCTTAAGCCAAGGACATCTGTACATCTTTGCAATTGGCAATTCTAGAGTGAAATATTTTGCTATGAACTTACAAGTTGCTAAGTGCCACTTTGATTTTCAGAATTTTGTTTTGTCTTGTGGTATATGTGTGTCCGTGCATGCTTGCTCATACTCCCTTGCCTGTATTAGGGCTTGAACTTAGGAACTGGGTCTTGTATTTTTGCCCAAGGCCAGCGTCCAAATGCAATTCTACCAATGGCGTCTCAATCTGTGGGAATGGCAGGGGTAGTTTACCACACCCAGCTGAGTGGTTAAGATGGGATCTCATTAACTTTTTGCCTATGCCGACCTTGAACTATAACTCTCCTGATCTCTTCGTCCAGAGTAGCCATGATTTACAAGTGTGAGTCACTGTGACAAGTCCCTGGTATTTGCCTCGTTTGAACATGGTTTAAACAGTTGGCTGCTTGGGATTGGCTGAAAGTTGGGGTGCTGTGATTGGCTGAAGCTCAGTTATTTGTCACAAAGGTAAATCCCTAAGGTAGGATTTGTGTTTTACATTTAGGTGACATTTAGTTTGACTGAAAAAGTATGTGAGGGGCATGGTGGGGACACAGGTGTTTTGCCGGCCTGTGCGCACAGTTCTTAGAAGGAGGAAGAGGTGGACTCTTGCAAAAGGCAGTAGTCTAAGCTACAGGGAGAGAAGAGGAGACAGGGTCTGCAAAGTTAAAATAATCGTTCAGGACCCCACAGCGTTTGTTTGGCTCCCCAGTCCAGTGTGTGTGTGTGTGTGTGTGTGTGTGAGAGAGAGAGAGAGAGAGAGAGAGAGAGAGAGAGAGAGAGAGAGAGAGAGAGAGAGAGAGAGAGAGAGAGAGAGAGAGAGAGGAGAGTAGACAAGTAGAGAGACAGAAAGGCAAAGAGACACAGAAACAGAGACAAAGAGACAAAAACAGACAGGCAAAAAGACAGAGACATATATAAATATGTATGTATATATATATATATATATATATATGTAGAGAAAGAGTCAGAGATAGAGAGAAAGAGACAGAGACAGAGACAGACAGACACACAATGAGGCTAGCTGCTGAGCTGCTATGGAATATTCTCAGCAGGGTTCTCCTGAAGGAAGGAGGTGGTGATGGTGGTGGTGGAGGCCCCATGGGGGGGTGGGGGGCAGAGGAAGGGAAGCCTGAAAGGAGGGAGGACTAGAGTCATTGGAGATGACCCAGCAATATGGAGGTATGATCCTGGGTGCCCCAAGAGGCTTGCATTTACTGGCAGTGTTTGTAGTAGGAATGGGTTGGAGGCAAATAACTTTGTGTGTTTTCAACACATTCCACACAAACATGCCTCCAACATTATCAACAAGATGTCAGACTTGAGATCCCAGGAGACATTACCTGATTTAACCTCTAGGCAGATTGAAAGTTTTCCAAGCGTCCTTTGGCATTCTTTGGTCACTGAACCCTTAATTCCTTCCATTGGGATCAACGGAGTTCTAGGTCAAACTTCTGGCAGCCAATTTAGACTTCTTGGCCTATGATGCTCCTACTGTAGATACTTTGTCTCTCCTATTTCTTTTTATCTTTTTTGTTTTCCCCCTTTTTTTGTTGCTGGTCCTTGGGCTTGAATTCTAGGCCTGGGCACTGTCCCTGGGCTTCTTTTGCTCAAAGCTAGAGCCCTACCTTAAGCACAGCACCACTTCTGGCTTCTTCTGCGATTAGAGATAAGAGTCTCATGGATTTTCCTGCCCAGGCTGATTTCGAACCACTATCCTCAGATCTCACCTTCCTGAGTAGCTAGTATTACAGGCCTGATCCACCAGCACCAAGCTTCTCCTTTATTTCTTCTCTTAGCTGTTCATTTACAATTTAGAAAACAGCTTTTAAAAATGAGTTCTGTTTCCCTTGTAGTTGTCAGGGTATCAAATTACTTCCTAGGGTATTTGCTTTAGCCTGCCTGCCTACCTGCCTGCCTATCTGCCTGCCTTCTTCCTTCCTTCCTTCCTTCCTTCCTTCCTTCCTTCCTTCCTTCCCTCCCTCCTTTCTTTCTTCCTTCCTTGCCTCTCTTCTCTTCCCTCTCTTTCCCTCCTCCTTCTTCCTTTTTTTGAGACCAGAACTCGCACTTGGTATCTGATGCTTGCTTTCACTCATTGGCTGGTGTTATACAACCTGAGCCATGCTTCCAACCCCCTCCCTTTTTTCTTTCTCTTTCCTTTCTCCTTCTCCTGTGGAAATCAAATCCAGAACTCCTCATATTCTAGGTAAGCACTTTATCACTGAGCTGTATTCTCCCTAGACCCAAAGCTTATTTTCTGTATTCAAGCTTCTAGTTATTCTACCTCTCCTCTTAAAACCAAGAGAACACACACATACATATATTCACACATACAATGCATACATGTTACAACTGCATGACATAAACCAACCTCATCTCCTTGACACACGTGGGTAATAATAGTAGTAGTAATAGCTCTAGCAGTGTTCTTACCTCCTTCTACAAGTCCTGTAAATAAACAAGTGCTCAGGGAATCCATGAACCACAACTATTTTTCTGCAGAAGTTAGAAGATTCTTAGTTGTCAACCAGACACGACACTGTGGTTAGTTTTGTTGCATGAACATGGAGGAGATAGCCACCAAGTCATTTTCAGAGGAAAAACATCACAATTATGCCAAAGACACAGGATTCCAACTGCTCCATTTTATAACTTGGAATTTTCTAATTTTAGAATTCTGCCTCTGGAAACTTGAGGAATGCTCTATTGGGTCTCTTTTTTTCCAGGGTGGTGGCCTTCAATGTAGGAATAGCTGAGAGCTCACCAAGGGCCCAGAGCTTCTGATCAAATGCATGAGTCAGAGTTAGCTTAAAATAGGTGGCATGAATATTAACTTCTACTTCTGCCTTCACCAAACAACACGTATCCTCTGATAAAATTCTCCCAGTGCTTTAGAATCATCATCAACAAAACCAGAAAGTAGGCAATGTGCTAAGTGAAATATACTGGGCAAAGACAAATATTGCATGACATCATGTGAAATGGAATGAAGTAGCATGGTGGTTGTAAGAGGATAGGGTTGACTTTGGAAAGCAGTATGGAGGTTCCTCAAAAGACTCCACATAGAGCTCCCCTATGACCCAGCAATCCCACTTTTGGGCATTTACCCAAATGATCACAAACAACACCATGCTAAAGCTACCAGCACAACTATGTTTATTGCAGTATTATGTACCATAGCTAAGATATGGAACCAACCCAGATGCCCCTCGGTAGATAAATGGACCAAGAAAATGTGATATATATATGTACAATGGAACTCTATGCCTCCATCAGAAAGAATGACATTTCCCCATTTGTTAGAAAATGGAAAGGCTTGGAAAAAATTATATTAGGTGAAGTAAGCCAGGCCTAAAGAAACAGGTCCCATGGTTTCCTTTCTTTGCAATAACTAGTATATGTCTAGGACAAGCATCAAAGGTCAAAAGCTATGACCATATAAGATAATGTTGGGGGGAGATGGGATGGGATAGGAAGGGGAAACAAAGGAGGAGGTAACAATGCTTGATAAGAAATATACTCATTATTTTGCCCATGTAATTGTGACCCCTCTGTATGGTTTTTTCATAATAAAAAAAAGAAAAAGAAAAAAAATAAAATGATAAAAAAATAATGTTAAGCGAAATGATAGGGATACAAGTAGTATTTTCTTTCTTGCTATTGTTATTTTTTTAACATATTTATAATGTACTATGTGATTTTTTTGTTTCTTTTTTATGTTCTTCCCCCAAGGAATAACCCCTGTTTTCACTATTTGATTCCAGTGCCCTGCATCTTGTATATACATTTTTGTAATTTGGGGAGGGGAAGGGAAATAATAAAATGCTGAAATAGGATACAGGTCGATCCATTGTAACAATGAGATGTACAAGATATTATGTTGAAAATGAACTTTATAACTTGGGGGGGGAGCACGGGTGGAGTTGGGCAGGTGGAGAGGGAAGGGATGGTGGGGGAAAACAAAGGAGGAGGTAACAGTGCTCAATATGAAAGGTACTCATTACCTTATTCATGTAACTGTAACCCCTCTGTACAGTATTTTTACAATAAAAAATCATATAAAAAAAGAGGATGGGGTTGGGGAGACAGTGGTCAAAGGCACAAAGTTTCAGTAAAGAAGCCCTGTACATCTGCTCTACAACATGGTGACCATATTAATACTAATGTATTGTCAACTTGAAAATGCTACCAGTTTAGATCTTGAATGTTCTTCCAACAATAAAACAATAAATATATGAGGCCACAGAGATGTTAGTTAGGTAGACTCAATCATTTCACAATATGTATACATATCAAAACATCATGTCTTATGCTATAAAAAACAGTTTATTTTTATCTTTACTTATCATATTTTTGTCAGTCATGGGGCTTAGGCTCAGGGTCTCTTGACATTTCATCTCAAGGCTAGCACTCTACCACTTGAGCCACAGCACCACTTCTGGTTTTCTGGTGGTTAATTGGAGATAAGAGTCTCATGGACTTTCCTGCCCAGGCTGGTTTGGATCGCAATCCTCAGATCTCAGATTCCTGAGTAGTTAGGATTACAAACGTGAGCCACTGCTGCCCAGCACAATTTTATTTTTCTATCAAAAATAGCCAAGCATGGAGACCTATACTTGAAGTCCCAGCACTCAGGAGGCTGAGGCAGAAGGATGTTGAGTTCAGGGTCAGATGTTTCAAAATCAGTGAGTGAATCATTCATGTAAAAAAACAAAATAATGCTGAAACAAAACAAACTAACCAATCAAACAGTAAAATGAAGCAAAACAAAACAAAACCTGGTACGAAGCATTCCATATAATATATGATAACAATTGTAGCACAATAATTTTATTTCATTAACTATTCATTGTGCTAATACTGGGGCTTGAACTGGAATTGAGCTCTTACTTGGCTTTTCCCCCTCAACATGGTGCTCTACCACTTGAGCACACCTGCACTTCTAGCTCTCGGCTAGTTAATTGGAGATAAGAATCTTGTGGACTTTTGTACCCAGGTTGATTACAAACTATGATCCTCAGATCTTAGCTTCAAGAATAGCTAGGATCACAGGCTTGCGCCACAAGCACCAAGCTATGGAGCACAATAAGTTAAAATGGCTTATGTCTATAAGCATGGCTACTAGCCAACCCTACATACTGTATTGAGACACTGTTAGAGGGTCAGAATGATGGCAGAGGGCATTACCTGCCATGAGTGTGTGCTGGCTCAGGTGTCTCTGCTTCATCATATAAAGTCACAAAACCATCTTGGGGACCAGACTCATGGCCTCATCTAAATTTAAACCATTCCTAATGGGTCTGCCTCCAACTACCATCAGCATAGGAATTTAGAAATTTATTTTCAGCACATAAACTTCTGAAGGGACAGTTACACCATGATACCAAATAAGCAGTTTGGGTTGTGGAGTCAATATGGGATACAAAGAAAGTAAAAAAAAAAAAAAGTTTTGGCTGGGTGCTGGTGGCTCATGCCTGTAATCCTAACTACTGAGGAGAATGAGCTGTGGTTCAAAGTCAGCCAGGAAAGGAAAGTCTGTAAGACTCCTATCTCCAATTAACTACTAAAAAGTCAGAAGTAAAGCTGTGGTTCAAGTGGTAGAATATTAGCCTTGAGCAAAATAAGCTCAGGGACAGGATCCAGGCCCTGAGTTCAAGCCTCAGGGCAGGCACCAAAACACAAACAAAAAAAATCAACTACAACAAAAAATTAGTGTCAGTGTTCAGGCCCTGAGTTAGTCATAGGACCAGCATGCGTGTATGTGCACATCGAGCGCGTGTGCACACACCTACACCCACACCCACCCACACACACTAGTTTTGTCCAGATGTGTGTGGACACCAGGCAAAGAAATATGGTCTATATGTGGATGGGGAGTCTCTGAAAGCTGAAATGGGAAGAGAGAAATTGATATAAAGCCATCAGCATAGACATTCAAATGTCCTATGTTCAGGATCTTTTACTGCCATTCTTTCATAATTATTATCACTATCTTTTACAAATGTTTCTTATATACCTTCCACATGCCAGGAACCCTTCTCGAGTTTCGGGATATACAAGCAATTAAGACAATACACAGTAGACCAGGCACTGGTGGCTCACACCTGTAGTCCTAGCTACCTAAGACCTGAGGATTGTGGTTCAAAGCCAGCCTAGGCAAGAAAGTCTGTAAGACTCTTATCTCCAATTAACCACTGCAGAAATTCAGAAGTGGTTCAAGGGGTAGAGCTCCAGCCTTGAGCGGAAAAGATCCTGAGTTCAAGCTCCACTATTGGCACAGGGGAAGGAAGGGCGGGGAGGGGGGGGGGAGAGAGCGGGAAAGGAGGAGATGGAGGGAGGGAGATAATATAATGAGATGTATTTTCTCACTGGAGAAGTCATATAATAAAAAAAGTCAGGAGAAATCAGGTGTAATAAGTTCTATTTAGAAAATAAAACAAAACAGAGAATATTTTAATTTCCAAGAATAGACTAGAGTAAGTTATTTGGAACAGTCTCCCGCTAAAAATAGCTAAAACTTCAGAGTAAAATACATTTTTTTTTTTTTTTGCGTCCAGTCATGGGGCCTGAACTCTGGGCCTGGGCGCTGTCCCTCAGCTCTTCAGCTCAAGGCTAGTGCTCTACCACTTGAGCCACAGCACCACTTCTGGCTTTTTTCTTTTTGCTTATGTGGTGCTGAGGAATCGAACCCAGGGCCTCAGGCATGCAAGGCAAGCGTTCTACAACTGATCCAACTTCCCAGCCCTAAAATACATTTTTAAAAACATCTTTGGGTCAGGATGTAGCTTAATGGTAGAGACCTTGCTGAGCATGCACAAGGCTTTGGCTCCATCAAACAGAAAACAAAACAAGAACACATATAAAATCATAAGGATTTTACTAAGAAAAAATCTCTAGGAAAGAGAAATGCAAAGAGATAAGTCCCAAAGCTATTTTTACCCTAAAGATGAATCCATTGCAGGATAGTTTGAGTTGATGTTTGGTGATATAAAAGGATGAGAGGAAAATCTTAACTCCTCTCCTCAAATTAGAGGGTTGACATCCTCATCACATCCAGTTGGAATTAAGGGGCTGCCACATGGTTGGAGGCATGGCTTAGGTAGAAGAGCACCAGCAATGAGCAAAAGCAACAGATACCAATTTCTAGTCCCAGTATCAGAAAAAAGTAAAGCTGGGGAAAGACTGCTTGCCTTGTCAGTGTTAGACTAACCAACACTTCCATGACTTGAGATCCTATCTCTGCTCAATCCCTGGAGGAGTTAGACCCTTGCCAAGTAACTTTTTTAGAAAGTCCTTTGAACCAGGCTAACCACTGAACCTATCAAAGTTTCAGTTATACAGTTCCTCATATCCAGTCAGGATGCTTTGTGGACAAATGGAAGAAAATCAGTTAGAAAAGACATGGTTCTTGGTATGAAGAGAAGAACTGGCACTCACTGCACCTTCTTTGACAGTATTGAAGCTTCTAGTAGATAAGGAAATAGAAACAGAGAAATACATTGAATATTGACATAGTATGATAGCCAACATGAGAATATGACACCTGTGGGTGTGTGGCCCTGTGTCTTAAATGAACAACACTGGTGTTTAGTCACTTAAAATATAAATATGTCTGCTGGGTGCTGGTGGCTTGTGCCTATAATCCTAGCTACTCAGGAGACTGAGATCTGAGGATCAAGGTTTGAAACCAGCAGAGTAGAAAGGTCTGTGAGACTCTTTTGTGTGTGTGTGTGTCAATCGTGTAGCTTGAACTCTGAGCCTGAATGCTGTCCCTCAGCTCTTCATCTCAGGGCATGCACTCTATCATATGAGCCACAGCACCACAGCACCGTTTTCTGGTGGTTAATTGGAGATAAGAGTCTCATAGACTTGCCTGCCCAGGCTGGCTTTGAATCGTGATCCTCAGATCTCAGCCTCCTGAGTCGCTAGGATTACAAGCATGAGCCACCGGTGCCCAGCTTTGTGAGACTTTTATATCCAATTAATCACTGAAGAACCAGAAGTGAAACTGTGGCTCAGAGTGGTAGAGTACTAATCTTGAGCAAAAAGAACTCAGGGATAATACCCAGGCCCTGAGTAAAAAACCCCTAAACCACCACCATCACCAACACCAACAACAAAACATGGCACCAGACTGACCCAGAGGTGGCTCATTCCTTCTCAGCATGATTGCCAGGCCATGTGCCAAAAGACCATCATGAAAGGCAGCCAGTCAGGTCCGAGGGCTTTCTGTGTGATCCCAGGACAAACACCTCCACATGTTCATTAGCGACACAGTTGTTTCACCCCTCAGCACTGGAATGGAGAACCAAGAATCATGACATATTTTCCCACTGCTAGGCTCCCAATTATTTCATAGAGAAAAAAGAAAGTCAGTATACGTTTTCAACTTGTTGACAAGATCAGGGAAGTTCCCTATTAGCAGAAGGATATGTGAAGAGAGTGATGACCTCAAATGGTTGGGTATATAGAGGCCATACTTGACTGAGTAGGGGCACTAGAAAGGCTGAGGAACAGAAGGTGTTTGACCTAGGTCTCAAGGGCTGAACATAAGTGACTAAGGTCCAGAAGAAGAAAGCTCCTAGAGGGAGGTCTTAACCTTCTTGTAGTTCGTGAGAGGAGGAAGGTAAGAGGGAACAAAGTGAGGATGAGCTTGGGGTGATACTCTCCCTTGGAGCTCATGTAGTCTATGTTCCAAACAGTATAAGCTTTGAACTTCCCTTCCACCCTGTACACCAGCCAGAAAATGGAGTCGCCTTCAGCCTCCTGTCCCTTTCCTATGGCCGAGGCTCCTGAGGATGAAGACCAAACTAACGTTTTCTCTGGATTGCCTACCCAGGGAGTCACCTCAGAGATTAGATTCACTGGCCAGTCCCTGAAACTCTGCCATGCCATTTCCTGAATCACCTGTCCTTTGTAATCAGGTGTGGATGAGGATAGGAAGCACAGTGGCCATCTTGACTTTGGAAAACACAGGCTGTCACCTTTCCTAGTAGTTCTACCTCCGGGGGACCCCACTCTACACCTCACTCAGTAATCACCCAAGTGGAGAGGAGAGCTCTGAAGACTCTAAAATAAGTTAGGCTAATAGGTGAGTGAGTAGTGATTTGGCAAGACCTAGGAGGAAAAGAAATTTGTATTTTAAGCTAAAGCTAATTGTTCCCGGATTCTTTTGCACTTCCTATTACCTAAGCAGTAAGCATGCTCCAGGCAAGATATGACATGCGTTAATATCAGTGTTTTAACAAAGCAGCCTTGTCCATTGACAAGAAAGGTGAAACCAATGTTTGTCAAAGAGAAATGGGTGATCAACTCTCAAAACTCTTTTCTTTTCTTGTTGGCTGTGGGGCCTGAACTCTGGGTCTGGGCGCTGTCCCTCAGCTCTTCAGCTCAAGGTGAGCGCTCTACCACTTGAGCTTTTTCTGCTTATGTGGTGCTGAGGAATCAAACCCAAGGCCTCATGCATGCAAGGCAAACACTCTACAAACTGAGCTACCTTCGCAGCCCCTCAAAACTCTTTCTGATTTCAAAGAATGGTACAGAAAATTCCAGAAATACACACACCCACAAAATTAACCTTTACTTCTAGGAGTACTTTGAGTTGAGCATTGTAAAAGGTCAGTTAATATAAACAATCTTCTGTGAGAGGCAAATTTGTAAATTCCCAGGAAAAAAATATTTGAGACTCTTAAATCTTTGGGAAATATACAGAAAAAGAAGAGAGGAAGAGTGAGCCAAATGCCACCCCCTCCTAGATGTTTTAAAATAAGTCCAGGGAGAAGTTTCAAATTAAAGTGCTCAAAACATCTGGCTTTGATTTGCAGTATAATTAGAAATATATCTTAATATATAAGGAATTTTAAAAGCCAAGAGGAAGTACATTTCTGGGTGACCAAACATTTTGGATGATGTCATAGTAATGGCATGAAGAAAAATACCAAAGACTCTGGCAGTATTTGGAGAGACTTTCCCAGTGTTGTTTTAATGCTCCTAAAAAAAAAATTGTGCAAATGAGACAAGAAGGAAAAAGACCAGATTTTTATCATACCTCACTAGGAAATGAGAGATTCTCTAAACCCAAATGGAATAAAGAGGAAAGGTGGTTTGATAAGATACCGTTTCAACATGGTAATCAATTGTAAAACAGATGTTTCACTACTTTTTTTCCTTCCATCTTTGGCCCATTCTCACTCCTGTTTGTTTGTCTCCTATTTTCCACTCTGGGAGTAATAGAGAAAGAGGAATATATATTTGATTGAAGAATTTTAGAAAAGTAGACATGGCATCTATCTGGCTCCTTGGCAAGACTTTGAAACCATAGGTCTGACACCCAGACCTGTGGCATTAGAATCAGTGGAGTCAGAGCAAAGCGTTGTTTTCCAAAGACTCAGGTGCGGGTGGCAACCAAGGGGGGTAATATACATATTATAGATATGTACATATATAATCTATGTACATATAGATATATTTTCTCTTTTTCCAAAACAATGGTGAGTTTGACTATGACTCATGCTGGTAATCCTAACTACTCAGGAAGCTGAGATGTGAGGATTGTGCTTCAAAGCCAGCCTGGGCATAAAAGTCTTATCTCCAACTAACCTCCACTGGCAAAAAGCCAGTAGAGGTTTAGTTTGAGTGGTAGAACACCAGCATTGAGTGAAAAAGCCAAACAAGAACTGGAGGCCCTGAATTCAATCCCCACTACAGCATATAAACAAAACAATAACAAAAAAACTCAGTGGTAAAAATATATAACAAAAAATTTATCATTTTAATCATTTTTGTTCCTTCCTTCCTTCCTTCCTTCCTTCCTTCCTTCCTTCCTCCCTTTCTTTCTTTTTTCTTTTTACAAAGAAACGCAATTTGGAGACTGTTTGGCTTTTGGGGGACAACTTGGACCATAGCTCTCACATTCCTTTCAAGAAGCCTGTATTGAGCACTATTGGCAGAGCACTTGTCTAATTGCTTTAAGTATATTGAATTTCCATAACCTTAAAACATTCATCATGTTTATCAGAGCCATTTTTCAGATAAAGGATCAAATGGCAGGGAAGTCAGGCCATCTGGTTCATGCCCCATGGTAGATGACAGAGCTTGACTTTGAACCCAGCCTGTCTGAATTCAGAAACACCCTCTACCTGCTATGTTTTTAGCTACATTACTGCACAAACATCTATCTGATCGTGCTTGGTGTTGTTCAGCAAACATTTATTAAGCAGCTACACTGTGAGGAAACTCAGGGGTACAGAGATGGATGGGAGGAAACCCTTGGCCCTGCGTGCTGGCGTGGAGGACACCTCCCACTTCTGATTTCTCACTGTGTCATTCCTCAGGAAGGAAGGAAAGATGGAAGCCATCTTGCTGCTCTCTGTCCCTGACATTACTCACTAGTGGGAAGCTTGTGAGAACCAATCAGATGAAGAGTGATACAGAAGAAGCATCCTTGAAGGCTAGGAGGGAGTTTCCTGGATCCTGTTCTTCCTGTCCTCCCCCTCTCCCCCTCCATGGTATGCATGGTGGGTGGTGGTGCAGGGCTAGGACCCTGAAGGAAGTCTGGTTAATTTCCTGCTATGAGACCTGCCCGGAAGCCCAGCACCTGTGACCTTACGTCACTAGTGACAACCTGGAGATAGCGAATTTGTGAAAAGTGGTCCGTGGGTAAATCCAGTTTATACTGGGAGATCTTCCCTAAGAACGGGACTCGGGGAAGTAGGCCACTCGTTCCCATAAAGGCTTCCAAATGCCGTGTAAGCAGTCACCCAGGGAAGCCAGGAGCCTGGGTTCCCAGATTAGAGGAGCAAGGGAGACAGACCACTGACTTCTCCCTTAGAGAGAGGCCTGTGAGTCATATCCTGTGGGACCACCAGGTATCTTAGGTTACAACAGACCATGAGGTGGGAATTGCTCCCAGGCAAGAGGAGGGTCAGAGGTTAAGGCAGGTCAGCACAGGGCATACTGCAATGTCTGGGGGACCTCCATTTCGCTCAGAATGACTAGAGCAAGAATGTCTGCAGCACTGTGAGAAGTAGTGAGGGGCGAGCAAAAGTGAGGCAGAGAAAGAAATATGAAAAGCATTGGAAGTCTTGCCTTGGCCTAGTGTATTTCATCCTGCAGGAAGTGGACAGCTGTTTAATCAGGTTCCAGTTGCTACGACAGAATACCCAAGAAATTCATAAAGAAACGAAGTTGGTTTTGACTCAGAGTTCTAGAGACTAGAATCTAAGATCAAGGGCAAGTGGGTACATGTAGGAAAGATGACATTCAAGAGGCAGCCTTGCTTCTGAACAGCCTGTTTCAGAGGCAACTAAACCAGTCCTTGGAGAAGTGCATTGATTCCTCCCAATGATCCAGTCACCTCTTAAAACCTCACTGCTGCTCAGTGCCCTCATCAGCAATCAAATTTCAACATTGAACTTCTGAGAGGACAAACCATGCTTGGAACCATCAGAGGAGTTCGGAAGGATTTTGAACAAGAGGGGACCTGATCAGCTTTGCATGAAGTGAACCTCAATGGCATGGAAAAGTGGAGACTATAAGATCTCCCAGGAGGCTGGAGCAGTGACCAGCAAAAGAGAATGAGACATGAAATAGCTGTGAGGAGGTAGAGGAGAGAACAATGAAGAGTTGTTTGGGCATCATAATGAATGACAGGCTTTGGGGACAAGGGGAAAAGGAAAAGTCTGATATCTGGCTTAGTGACTGTTGTAACTTGGATCTTGATTGTCTTCAGAAAGGCCTGAGTGTTAAAAGTAAGATTCTCTAGCCTGCATCACTATTGGAAGGCAGTGGTGTGGCCCAGGAGGAGGCATGCCTCTGAAGGAGATGGTGGGACCTGGACCCTTCTGGCACCCCTCTTTGCTTCTGAGCTACCATTGGGTGAGCTGGCCCCCACCTTCCACATGCTCCTGCCATGATGTGCTGGGCTGCCACAGATCTAAAGGCAGAAGTGCCCAGCCACCATGTGTGAGCCCACACAACCTTCCTCCCTTAGAAGTTGATTTACTTAGGTGTTTTATCACAGTGACAGCAAGCTGACTGCCCAGTGAATTACTGCTGTACGGGTTGATGTCAAGAACACAAGACTGGGGAGTGAATGACAACCTGAAGAGTTCATGACAATCCAAGGAGCTAATTTTGAGGAGGTCACAATGGGACTCTTGTCATGTTGTTAGCTTTCTCTATGGTCCACTGAGCTAGACACCAGTTCTACCAGTACACCATGAGGTTGACTGCTTTATGATTAAAATGAGATTAGAATGGTCTTTCTGTTTAATTGTTCTCTCTCTCTCTCTCTCTCTCTCTCTCTCTCTCTCTCTCTCTCTCTCTCTCTCTCTCTCTCTCATGAGTGTGTGTGTGTGTGCGAGCGTGTGTGTGTATGCCAGTATTAGGTCTTGAACTCAAGGCCTCATGCTCTCTTGCTCAGCTTTATTATGCTCCAGGCTGGCACTCTACCATTTGAGCCACACCTCCACTTCTGGATTTTTGCTGGCTTTGAATCAGGATCCTCAGATCTCAGCCTCCTGAGTAGTTAGGATTGCAGATATGAGTCACACATACCCAGCTTGCATCCATTTTAGTTTCCTATTCTTGTTCTGGGCACCTAGGCAGGGTATCCACAGTGCCTATGAGATACTCCTTTCCCTGCAAATCACCAGATCCCTCCGTCCTGCACATAGTCTTCTTCCCAGTCATTCTGGCCTCCTCCAAAGTAACCGGTTTCACAAGTTTTCCTGAGCATTCTTTTCCCTCCTCCACAGCCAATTTACAGCTTTCCTGATCAAATCATCTAGCCTGCAGGCAAGCATGATCTTCCCCTGGCTCTCTTGGAATCCCTCATCCCACTATCTCCCCATCAGCTTGCTCTCCTCGGGGGTTTATCTGCACCCTGTAGATCTATTTGGGGTCATCTCTGCCAGGGCTGGCAGGTTTAGATTAAACATCACAGGTCTGGCCCCTGCCAAAAGGCACGCACACTCTGGCCTCTGGACAGGAATTGCAGGGGATTTGGGTTATCCTTTCATCCCTCCAATGTACGCCGCCCCCCACCCCGCCTCCCCCACCTTTGATACCCCATCTTTTCTCTCTGTCCCAGAGATTGGGTGTATGAAGAGATGGCAGGATGGATTCAGGGCTTAGCTGAAGATCACAGAAGCAGTTAATTTTAGTAGACAATCAGAGCCTAAGTTTAAGATGGAATTAGGTCTCCTATTTCCTCCTGGCTCAGAGGACTTGCCTACCAAACGTGGTCGATTGGTGTTGGCCCAGCCAACATGGAGAAGATTGGCAGCCCCAGAACTGTCTTGTGGGAGTCTGGCTGCCCAGCTTGTTTGCCTATATTGTTCATACTTTCCCATCAGGAGGCTTTGTATGGGCGTGAATTGGAGTCAAACACGGCTCAGTTAGAGATCATGTTTGCGAATGAAAAGGCATTGCTAAATGAAGGCTGTCACAAAAAAGCACAGACAAATGAAGCAGCCTCTAGACAAGACACACAAATATTTCATCAGCATGGCCTCTCAATGAGGTGATGAGGCAGGCCAGGCCAATGGCAGAGCCCACCCCCACACTAGGAAAACAGCAGTCAGCAACACTGGCCAGGATGAAAAGACAGGGAACTAGGTTTTTCTTATTCTGTCCCTTGCCAACAAGATCATGCAGGTAAAGTCCTTAACTTCTTTGGGGTTAGTTTTTCTCATTTAAAAACCTCACATTTTAAGCGAGGCGTTGGTGGTTCATGCTTGTAATCCTAGCCTCTTGGGAAGTTAAGGTCAGGAGGATCATGGTTTGAGGCCAGTACAGGTTGAAAAGTACTTGAGGCTCCATCTAAAGTAGACAGGTTGTATGTAGGTTAAGTTTAACCTGAGCAGAAAGACTCTATCTTAAAACAACAACCACAAAAAGCAGGACTGGAGGCATGGCTCAGTGGGAGACCACCAGCCAAGCAAGCATGAAGCCCTGAGTTCAAACCCAGGCAACTGTGAGGGGTGGGGGAAGGGGAGATTTATTTTTAAAACATATAGAAGCACATTAAATGAGAACATGTATGTGGAAACTCTTGCACTTAGAATAGAGAAAATAAAATTAGAAATTAGGATTCTTCATCATGGTTGTTTCAAAGCAATACGTTCTATTCTATCCCTGAGCATTTTCATTCTTGGCACTTTGAGCCACAGGTCCACCTCTGGCTTTCTGGTAGTTACTTAGTGATAAGAGTCTCTCAGACTTTTCTGCCAGAGCTGACTTTGAACCACAGTCCTCAGATCTCAGTCTCCTTTAGGAGCTAGGATCACAGGCATGAGCCACAGAAGCTCCCACCTCTGGCTTTCTTCTGAGTGAAGTAGCTTGAAGGATGAGTGATGGGTTAGGGAATGCATGCTTGCTCTGGGAAGGAGAATCCAGATCATGGGGCCAATAGGTCAGAGATGCTGTGGGAGATGACAGGACGCCTGGGTGGTTAAGGGACTGGAGTGGGCTGTGCCTTTGTCTAGGGGACGCATAGGTAGATGGTTTTGTGAAGCAAGCATGGTGGCCAGACTATGTACTGGGAGAAAGTCATTGAGCAGCTCACTGTGTCCCGTGTCCCATTTGTGACACCTCCAAAATTTACCATCTCTCCTTCCCGGAGAGATGAAATAGAGAGGGTCAGGCAACATGAGGGGAAGGCTGCCTGACTTCAGAAACCCTGCTGTGGATGGATGGGGTGTTGAACATATTTAGGGAATGAAGAAGGGAAAGCGATGATCGCCCTTCTCCCATTGGAGCAGGAATCACATTGCAAAGAGAAGAGCAGGGTCTTTTCTACCTATTGGGGAACAAGAATGTCTGCTCTCCCTCCACCTGGTCCCCCACCTCTATAGCACTCTCTCTCTCTCTCTTTCCCGCCTTCCCTCCCTCCCTTCCTTTCTTTCCTTTTTTTCAGTGCTGGAGAATCAAACAAAACACAAAGCCTTCTGCATGCTAGATAATTGCTCTACCACTGAGCTATAGTCAAATTATTTCCTTCCTTTCTTAATTCCTTCTTTCCATTCTTCCTTCCCTCTCTCTCTTCATCTGTCCTTCTCTGTCTGTCTTTTTTTCTCTCTCTCTTTCCTTCCTTCCTTCCTTTCTTTTTCCCTTTCTTTCTTTCTTTTTCCCTTTCTTTCTTTTTCTTTTCTTTCTTTCTTTCTCCCTTTCTCCCTTTCTTTCTTTCTTTCTTTCTTTCCTTCTTTCTTTCTTTTTTTGTTCCAGTATTGGATCTTGAACTTAGGATCTAATCACACTTAGTTTTTTTGCTCAAGGCTGGCATTCTACTACTTGAGCCACAGCTCCACCTCTGGCTTTTTGTGGGTTATTTTTTTGTGGGTTAATTTCTGCCTAGGGTGGCTTCAAACTTTGATCCTCAGATCTCAGCCTCCTGAGTATTTAGAATTACAGGTGTGAGTCACCAGAGCCCAACTTTAGAACATTTCTAAATTCTGCAAAAACTATAGTTTTTTATTTCAAATTCCTTTACATTTTTAATGGAGTCCTCAATTCTTCACATTTCCAACTCCTTTCCATTTCTCCCATCTTGTGCTTCTGATGCTCTTTCTGTGTGGGATCTCTACTAAGCTTCTGTTAGGCCTACAACTAGATCAGAAATTTAAGGATGGAGTATGTAACAAAAAGGGTCCTGGAGCACACCTCAAGCACAGTAGTGTGTGTACAGAGGCACAAGCTTCCTTCCATGTGCGTTCAGAGGAAGAGGAGATGTTTGACACATCTCTCAGATTGCTTTGTGGAAACCCCTTTGAGAGGGTTCTCATCTCCTAATGTAACCTGATGACTCACAAAGAGTCTATTCACTGACAGTTCTTCCCTTTCGAGGACTCAATGAAATGACTCACACCTCTTTTTACTAGATTTTATTGGGAACATGAGGTAAAATCCTTTCCCCTGGGAACAGGAAGTTTTTGATGTTGCTTATACAGAACACATAGGAGATTATAATTGTTTGATGCTATTGTAGATGGCTGACTTTCTCTGTGGGGAATGCTCAACAGGGTCAAAGAATAGCTTCTTGGAGGAGGGGTTATCCATGTCTTATGATAGGCAGCTTTCCATCATGATAACCAATAGAAAGAACTGACTTATAAAGAGAAAAAGGTTATTTTGGTCACACTTTTAACTCTTGTCTATGACTGTGGACCTCGTAACTTTGGGATGAGGAGCAAGTAGTGAAACAGAACTGCTCACTACAGGCCCAAGAAACAAAAGGAGAGAGAGAGGAAAATAGTAGGTCCTGCAGCTTCCCTTGAAGATACATCCCCAATGACCTAAAGACCTCCCACTAAGACTCCACCTCTTCAAAGTTCCATCACCTCCCCATGACACCAAGCTTCTGACTAAGCCTTTAAAAAACACCTGGGTCAGAAGTGGAGCTGTAACTCAAAGTACTAGAGCACTAGTCTTGAGCACAAAAGCTCAGGGACTGTGCCCAGGCCCTGAGTGTAGGGCTCATGACCAAAAAAGAAAAAAAAAAAAAGAGTATTGTCAGGCACTGGTGGCTCACACCTGTAATCCTATCTACTCAAGAGGCTGGGATGTAAAGATCACAGTTAGAAGCCAGCTCTGGAAGGAAAGTTTGTGAGACTCTTATCTCCAGTTAACCACTAGAAACCTGGAAGTGGAGCTGTGGCTCAAAGTGGTAGAGCACTAGTCTTGAGTGAAAAAGCTAAGGGAGAGCGCTCAGGCCCTGAGTTCAAGCCCCATGACTCAGTGACTGACTACAATGGCAGCAATAACATATCCTTTGGGAAACATTCTAGATCCAAACTATAGAAGTTAAAAAAAATGTTTGATATCATACTGTTTAAAAAAATCCAAACTCGTACTAGGCGGCAGAGTTTGTTTACGTCGCTCTCCTCTGGCAGCTGGCTTCCCTCGCTCAGACTTCAAGATGGGGAAGTCCTTCACTAGCTTCATGTGCAAAAAGGACTTCCACCCCGCCTCCAAATCCAACATCAAGAAGGTATGGATGGCAGAACAGAAAATACCCTATGATAAAAAGAAACAAGAAGAATTAATGCAACAATACCTTAAAGAATAAGAATCATATGATAACAGATTGCTTATGGGAGATGAATGTGTAAAGAATGGCCTTAATTTCATGTACGAGGCTCCACCAGGAGATAAAAAAGAAAACAAAGAGAAAGAAGAGACAGAGGAGAGACAGAATACAAATTTGAATGGCAGAAAGGAGCACCACGAGAAAAATATGCCAAAGATGACATGAACATCAGAGATCAGCCCTTTGGTATTCAGGTTCGAAATGTGAGGTGCATTAAATGCCACAAATGGGGTCACATCAACACAGATCGAGAGTGTCCTTTGTTCGGTCTTTCTGGAATCAATGCAAGTTCAGTTCCTACTGATGGTTCAGGGCCATTGATGCACCCCTCCGAGCTAATAGCTGAGATGAGAAACAGGGGGCTTGCACTGGACAGAAATGTACTGGGGAGAAACTTGACCGCAAATGATCCATCACAGGAATATGTTGCAAGTGAGGCTGAAGAAGATCCAGAAGTGGAATTCTTAAAGTCACTAACAACTAAACAAAAACAGAAACTTCTCAGGAAATTGGATAGAGTTGAAAAGAAAAAGAAGAAGAAGAGGAAGGATAGAAGAAAGAAGAAGTTACAAAAGACGAGAAGCAAGCACAAAAAACATAAGAATAAATTCTCCTCCTCTTCCTCCTCCTCTTCCTCTACTGAGACTTCTGAAAGCAGCAGCGAGAGTGACAGTAAAGAAAAGCAAATAGAAAAGAAGAAAAAAAAGAAAAACAAGTGTACAGGAAATAGCACCAATGACTCTGAAGAGGACAAATCTAAGAAGAGAAAACTTTATGAAGAACTTTCTAGCAGTCATAACAAAGAAAGAAGCAAGGAAAAACCTAGGTTTTTAAAACAAGAGAGTTCTGAGGAGAATAGCAAATGGAGCCATTATGATTCTGACAAAAAGTCCAGAAGCCGGCATCACAGTCCAGAGAAGAGAGGATATGAAAGAAATGGGGGGAGCATCAGAAGCCGCAGCAGGGAGGAGAGAAGATGGAGGAGGAGCCGCAGCAGAAGTCCTGGTGGTTTTAAGGAAAAGGAGGCAAGGATCCAGCGATAGCCAGTCCCCGTGAAGAGCAGAAGAAAGCCATGGCACAGATGTGTGTAGAGGAAGAACATACAGAGAGCACACTGAAGTGACGCAGACAGTAAAGAGAAGCGTGACAATTTCCTGAGAATAAAAATAGCCCCATTTTCTTATTAAATATCTCTAGCAAGGGCTGAAGTATGGACTATTGTATTTGTCATTTTTTTAAAAAAAAGTTCTTTTAATTTTTCATCTGTGTAAACTGTCATTTCAAGTACAAAGATTATATGAGTACCATAAGAATGAATTTTGCAAATATTTGAAGTCGTCTATTTGTGGGCTTTAGAAATATTTTCTGTTGGTAACTGTTTCTTGTGACCTCTACTAGATTTTTTTAAAAACCCATATAACTCTGTGACATTTTCTTAGTTCTAAAACATCATTAAAAGAGTGACAGTACATTGAACAGTTAAAACTTTTCTTTATTATCAGTTTATATTTAAGATTTAAATTTTCTTGAAGCAAATTATAATAATTGAAATTAACTAGTATGAAATTAACAATGTATGAATTGATATATTTTGAAGCCTTTTAAACTCAGGTGTCTTATTCCACTGAATTAGGTATTTACAGTTGAACTATCTGCTAGTTTTCTATGCTGTCATACAAAAACTGTTCTGGAGATTAGTTTTCTGACTTGGGTCTCAGTAGGCTAAAATAGAGGTTCCTCCTGGAAACTAGGGAAAATTTTACTTGCTTGCCTATTCCACCTTCTAGAAAACTGCCCACATTCCTTGGCTCCTAGCTCCTTTTCTCCATTTGATTGGAAGCTGACAAAAAGGAGTCAGTTCCTTACTTTTAGTCATGCTGACACTGATTGTGCATTCCTTTCCAGCTTGTTAAGTAAGGATCTTTGAGGTTACTTTAGGCTCTCCTGAAGAATATAAGATAATCTCCCTATTTTAAGGTCAACTGATAAGCAACCTTACTTTTCCTTTTTCATATAATGTAACTGTATTCACAGACTCCAGGGCTTGAAGATTTATACATCTTTGAGTGTCTATTTTTCTATCTTCCACACATCCTTTCTGCTACCACTATAAGATTTTATTTTTTAAAAATATGAAGCATCTATAGAATGACACAAATATAAATGATATATATATATAGGGAATGTATGAAGCATATTTAAAATTCAGCTGCAGATTTTCCTGTGTATTGCAAAGGATATACTGAAGGAAAATTATAGGAACAAAAGAATTAGTACAAATGGAAAGTAACTCGCAGTTTCACATCATTTCATATGGTATTTTTATTAGGGTTCTTTTTAAAAATGTTATTTTGTAGACAATTATTGATTAGATGGCTTTGATAGTTGGTAGTCTCAGTTTCTTGAATTCTGTAAGACAGTAAGTAAGTGCAAGATTTAAACAAAACCACTCTGTGTAGTATAAAAAAAAAATCCAAACTCACAGAAGATAAAGTAGGCAAAGTTTTTCACATTGGGCATATTTAGAAGAAGGACCAGGAGAAAGAAGGAATTGTGAGAAGCATTAATAAAAGGCTCAACCACTGAGTCTTACAGTGATCAGTGATTTTTCCTGTTGGGACACTGAGGTATCTATCATCAATGGTAAGCAAGAGGAGAGGGAGTTAACCTCACACAACCAGGATCAACCACCACTTATGGCAAAAGAGCAGAGTAGCAAGCTGGGTGCTGTTAGGTTTTTAAAAAGAGGTGGCCGAGTAAGAACAGCACCAGCACGCACGTGGTATTCAGTAGACCTCCTGGGACCACCAGGCAAGGTTGGCACTCCACGTGGCTGGGAAAGAGAGAGAGAGCTGGGAAAGAGAAAGGAAAGAGAGAGAGGAAAGAGAGAAAAGAGCTAGAAAAGAGCAGAGAGAGCAGAGAGAGCAAGAAAAGAACAGAGAGAGAGCGTCTGGGCCTGCACTAGGCCTAATGTAGGGTATGGGCGAGAAAGGTGTGGCCACATCAAATTCAGATGTGACCTCTTCCAGGTGTCCCAGTTGCCTAGGTAATGCAGGTACTGGGTGGAGATTTTGCTGAGAGGAGGGTGGAGTCTGCTAGCCATCCAGGAGCTGACCTTACATTCCAGCCTTTTAATAATCATGAAATAGGGCAAGGATTCTCTCTGGCTACTTCCTGCTGACAAGGGGCGTGGACAATAGGGGTAAAAGGCTGGAATTTGGTCCCCTCCCAGAGAAGGCAGTGAGCAGCAGCTGTCCCTTGGTGGCATTGAATCCTTAGATGAAGTTAGGAGAAGTCTCATGAGCATTGAGGGGCTGGAAAAAAAAATACTAGACAGCAAATAAATGGCAAGAGGAAAGACTTGGGGCTGAAAATGTTGGTAGAAATGTCCCTAGTTACTTCTGACATCTGGCGACTAGTTAGAGAAGTCAGGTGACAAAGGCAATATAAATTCCTGTTCAGTTAATAGGTAGACAGATATAGACATTGGATGGGCAGGCTTCTTACTTCCACTGACCTCCTGGCTCTGGTTAATTTTGAAAGGGCAGGCACAAAGTAGCCAATGTGACATCTCCTCTTACTCCTCTCCATGGTCCCTTGTTCCCCAGACTGGCTGAGTCTAGGTGCTCGTTGCTGGGATGGCTTGTCCCAGTTGTTATTCAAGGAGGTTTGAACTCAAGGCCTGGGCACGGTCCCTGAGCACTTCTGCTCAAGGCCAGTGCTCTACCACTTTGAGTTACAATAGCACTTCCAGTGTTTGGCTGGTTAGAGATAAGAGTCTTGAGCCATGCTTCCAGCCTGGCTCTTTGCAGGTTAGTTGGGAGATGGAGTCTTAGGGATTTTTCAGCCTGGGCTGACTTTGAGCCAAAAACTTTGCCACAAAAGCCCTTTATTATTTCCAATTAAAGCAACAAGGAGATCAAATAGAATAAGTAGAGTTTACCTGGTTCTTATCAAGAATTGACTGACAAATATTCTGAAATGACAAAACTCATTAGATGTGGTGAGAATTTTAGCACAGATATGCCCAGTATTTTAGAACCACGTAGTCAGTAGTAGAATACACAACACAAAACAAAAAAGGCAAAACTCAAAACCTAAAATTTCGACAACGTTTAGACATCTTTGCTAACAAAGCACATCAGATGGTTGTGTCTCAGTTACCGGGGCCTGTGAAAAGAGCAACTTGTTAGCAAGGCACCTTAGAATAGATGGATGGAGTAGTAAACTTAGTGGAAGGTTAAGGGTCAGATGGGGCCAAACCCTTAACCCACCATGTGGCCAAGATGGCGAATTTTTGAAAGAATGCAAAGAAACCCTGAACAAATAGATCAAGCCTACATTGGCTAGCCTTTGAGAGGGAACCTAGAGGGGGGGGGGTCCCTGGGACCCAGCCTGCATCGTACTCTTCAGGGCATAAGCCAAAATGTAGAAAAGAGAAAGGGAAAGATAGGGAAAGTTGGACATGAATGGCAGAGAGAGAGCAAAGAGAGCCCGAAATAAACAGACTTCTGACCATTTACCATTGCAGTGGCAAAAACTGTCTACATCTGAGAATGGCATAAAAATGAGGCGCTCTGGCTTTCCAGGAAGCGCAGGAGGCATTTCAAAGGGGCTTCACGGCTCAGGCGATTCGTAGCACCCCATTAAATGAGTAGGGGAGTCAGTCTGGTGAGTGAAGGAGAGCTGATGAGGCAGAAGCAGCGTCCCGACTTCCCCCAGAGCCCTCTAGAGAGAGCAACAGAGAACCGTAGAGAGTAGCTTCACTCACCAGAGTAGAGAAGTGGTGTGGACGTGGATGTGAAGGCAGCAATGGTATCGATGCGTTGTTTCCGCCGCACAGACTGGTTCGCAAAAGGCCGTCAGAGCTGTGGGTATTCCTCAGAGCAAAAAGGGAAGAACAAACAAAAAAAAGAAAAAAGAGGGAAAAAACATAGAGAAATCCCAGCTATCCTGACTTTAAACCCTTTATCCAAGTCACGGCACCATTTTATGTTAGGTTCTTAAAAAGAGGTAGCCAAGTAAGAACAGCACCAGCACGCACGTGGTATTCAGGTAAGGGGTAGGTTTATTCAGTAGACCTCCTGGGACCAGGCAAGGTTGGCACTCTACGTGGCTGGGAAAGAGAGAGAGCTAGGAAAGAGAGAGAGGAAAGAGAGAGAAAAGAGCTAGAAAAGAGCAGAGAGAGCAAGAAAAGAACAGAGAGAGAGCGTCTGGGTCTGCACTAGGCCTAATGTAGGGTATGGGCGAGAAAGGTGTGGCCACATCAAATTCAGATGTGACCTCTTCCAGGTGTCCCAGTTGCCTAGGTAATGCAGGTACTGGGTGGAGATTTTGCTGAGAGGAGGGTGGAGTCTGCTCACCATCCAGGAGCTGACCTTACAGGTGCCAGTGGCTATTGTCTGTAATTACAGCTACTAAGGAGGCTGAGGTCTGAGGATTGTAGTTCAAAGCCAGCCTGGGCAAGAAAGTCTGTGAGACTTTTAAAGTGATAGACCATTAGCCTTGAATGAAAGAAGCTCAGGGACAGTTCCCAGGCTCTGAGTTTAAGCCCCATGACAGAGACGGAGACACAGAGAGATACAGAGGCAGAGACACAGAAAGAGAGTGGGAAAGAGAGAAAGAACAGAGTAGAAACTCACCAGCAGCAGATTTCAGACTGAGGGAAAGGCAGGCAAGAAAGCAATGACCAAATCAAGGACCTCATACACAGAGTACTAGGCCAAGAGCTTGGACTCAGTACCCATAGGAGCTCCAGGGACTTTTCTTCCTCACCTTCCCGCAACATCAGATGCTATCACAGGAAGAAGCAAGGAGGGGATGGGGAGGGATGTTGGGAAACAGTCCTATAGGAGAAGTGAAACAGTACCTGAAGAGACAATTTAAGCTGTCAGAAAGACTAAGCTGTAACTGATATGAGACCTTTCATTATAATGTTCCCTATAGCCACTGGACCAGGCATGGACCAAACTAATTATTCCATTTTGTCTTCACACTAAATGGTGCCTTGAAGGACTTAACAACCCTGCTACACAGTTGATGTTTGAGCGTTTGTTTTATATCAGATACTATGCTAGATGTGGGGAACAAAATCTGGTTCAAGAAATTGACAGATAGGTAAATTCTTTCTCTTTTTAAAAACCTGACCTAGGGCTTGAACTCAGGATCTGACATGAAAAAAGGAAGGAAAGGAAAGGAAAGGAAAGGAGAGGAGAGGAGAGGAGAGGAGAGGAGAGGAGAGGAGAGGAGAGGAGAGGAGAGGAGAGGAGAGGAGAGGAGGAAAGGAAAGGAAAGGAAAAGAAAGAGAGAGAGAGAGAGAAAGAAAGAAAGAAAGAAAGAAAGAAAGAAAGAAAGAAAGAAAGAAAGAAAGAAAGAAAGAAAGAAAGAAAGAAAGAAAGAAGCCAGGTACTGCCTTTAATCCTAGTTACTCAAGAGGCTGAGATTTGAGGATCAAGGTTCTAAGCCAGCCTTGGCAAAAAACATCCATGAGACTCTTATCTCTAATTAACCACCAGAAAATCGGAAGTGGCTTTGAACTGTAATCCTTCTGTTTTTAGTGGTGAGTTGGACTTAAGCTTCCATGAATTTTTCTGCTAAGGCTGACTTTGAACTTCAATTCTCAGGTCTCAGCCTCCTGAGCACCCAGAATTCCAGGCATGAGCCATTGGTGCCTAGCTAGTAAATTATTATTCAGTGTCGAGGGAGGAAGTGATGAGCTGAATTTGGAGTGCCACTGGCCTTCTAGCATTTTAGAATGTCTCAAAGGAGAATAAGGACTTGGGCTTGTTACTTGGCAGATTCTGTGAGCAGATTCTGCAAAGGTGAGCAAAATAAAAGTCATTGTGCACAAAGGCTAGGGATGTGGCTCAAGTAATAAAGTGCTTGCCTAGCAAATGTGAGGCCCTGAATCTAAATCCCAGAACCAACCACTGAAAAAGGAGCTTGCTAGCAATCAAAACAAAGAATGTGACAGGAAAAAGTTGCTGGGTACTGGTGGCTCATTTTTATAATCTTAGCTACTGAGCTAGCTGAGATCTGAGGGTACTGGGTTGAAGCTAGTCAGAGCAAGAACGTCTATAAAATTGTATCAAAAAGCTGGAATGGAACTGGGCACTGGTGGCTCATGCATGTAATCCTAGCTACCCAGGAGGTTGAGCTCTGCGAATCAAGGTTTGAAGCTGGCCTTGGTAGAAAAGTCCATGAGACAGAAAATCAGAAGTTACTTTGAACTGCGATCTTCAGATCTCAGCCTCCTGTGTAGCTAGAATTACAGGCATGAGCCCCTGGAGCCCAACTGAGGAATTATTATTATTATTTTGTGCCAGTCCTGGGGCTTGAACTCAGGGCCTGGGTGCTGTCTCTGAGCTTCTTTTTGCTCAAGGCTAGTTCTCTGCCACTTGAGCCATAGTGATGCTTTCAGCTTTTTCTGTGTATGTGGTACTGAGGAATCAAATCCAGGGCTTCATGCATGCTAGGCAAGCACTCTACCATTAAGCCATACCACCTTGAATGTGCCTGATCTTGTCTGAAGAATTATTTTTAAAGTGTCCTAATCACCAGGTAGCGCTGCATACCCAGCTAATGTCTGGGTTGCTTGGTGTGACATAGGGAACCCTCCATACCTGGATCTGCTTCCAGAGTGCCCTCACCTCCTTAAAGATAAGAATCACACTGTATTCAGTGTTTGTATCCCTGGCAACCAGCAGAATAGCTGTCATGAAGTTACATATGCAGTCAATGTAGGCTGCATAAACAAATGAACGCAATGATAATTCTTCAAGAAACTTGATTATGCAAGAATATGTGATTCAACATGGGGAATTTCATTATTTGTTTATATATTAGTATTTGTTTATATATTATTGTCTGTGTGTGTGTGTGTGTGTATGTGTGTGTGTGTGTGTGTGTTGTAACTGGGGCTTGTACTGAGGGCCTGGGCACTGTCTTTTAGCTTTTTTTAAATTCAAGGCTGGTGCTCTATCCACACTTCTGCTTCCAGCTTTTTGGTAGTTAATTGCGGATAAGAACCTCACAGACTTTCCTGCCTTGACTGCCCTTGAACAATGATCCTCAGATTTCAGTCTCCTGAATAGCTAGGATTAAAGGTAAGAGCCATTGATGCCGGGTTTCCTCCCTCCCTCCCTCCCTCCCTCCCTCCTTTCCTTCCTTCCTTCCTTCCTTTAGAAGATGGGACAAAATTGAGTTTTCGATGCTGTTAGGTTTTTAAAAAGAGGTAGCTGAGTAAGAACTGCACCACGCACATGGTATTCGGGTAAGGGGTAGGTTTATTCAGTAGACCTGCTAGGACCAGGCAAGGTTGGCACTCCACGTGGCTGGGAAAGGCCTGGGAAAGAGAGAGAGCTGAGAAAGAGAGGAAAGAGAAAGAAAAGAGCAGAGAGAGAGCTAGAAAAGAGAAGAGCTAGAGAAGAGCAGAGAGAGCTAGAAAAGAGAAGGGAGCTGGGAAAGAGAAGAGAAGGAAAGAGCTAGAAAAAAGAGCAGAGAGAGAGAGAGCAGAGAGAGGGCATTTGGGCCTGCGCTAGGCCTTATCTAGGGTATGGGCTGAGAAAGGTGTGGCCACATCAAATTCAGATGTGACCTCTTCCAGGTGTCCCAGTTGCCTAGGTAACGCAGGTACTGGGTGGAGACTTTGCTGCGAGGAGGGTGAAGTCTGCTCGCCATCCAGGAGCAGACCTTACAGATGCCAATTGAAAGGTCAATAAAAAGACAGTTGAAATACAGGCTAGAGAGAAGATTACCCCTAGAGTGCCAGTCTGGTAGCTGGAATATATAGGAAAGAAACATGAGCCTGGGGCCATGTTCCATAGAGACATCTGTGGGCCAGGGAGCAGTGAAGTAAGTACCTAGGTCCTTGAAGACTTGTCTTGCCCAGATGACACCCCTCTTTCCCCCCCCCCCATCTGCTCAGCTCAGTATCAGAAGGCAAGCAGGGTGGGGAGGTGCTAGGTTGGAGATGTGAGAACAGAAGTGGAAAGTTGGAGGGACCACTAGGCTGGGTGGGCAGGTGATGCGGGGGTAACAATCATATCCAAATCTCATTGGTTCAACCCAACACACACTTCTTAGTGTTTACTTGGAAGGCTCACGAATAACCTGCTCTTCCTGATTGCTCCAGGACCAACTTGGCTTCATGGTTCCTTGGGCCTAGGTGTGAAATACACATGCAGGGTCCCAGCTGGGTGTCAGGGGCTCACACTTGTCATCCTACCTAATCAGGAGGTTGAGATCTGAGTATCATGGTTGGAACCCAGCTCAGGCAGGGAAGTCTGTACAATGCTTATCTCCACTAAACTATCAAAAAAAAAAAAAGCCAGAAGTGGAGCTGTGGTTCAAATGGTAGTGCACTAGCCTTGAGTAAAAGAAGCTCAAGGATAATGCACAGGCCCTGAGTTCACCCCTGGAGCATGCATGAGTGTGTGGGTGCACACGCACGCACGCATGCGCACACACGCACACACACACACACACACACACACACACACACACAAAGTAAGGCCCCAATTTAGGGTCATGATGCCAATCTCCTAATTTCCCCTTTTCACAGCACAGCAGCCCCAGTCTGTGACTAGGGCCAATTCCTCCCATCAGCCAAGGAGCTGCAACATTCACATGGGAATGCACTTGGTTCTTTCGCTGGGGAGGACTGTGGCCTCCTCTGAGATGCTGAGTGTGTCAAGAAGCTGGCAGCTGAGGCCAACCTCTGCCTCCGGTATTGCAAGGTTTGGGTCCAAGTACTTTTATTTGAACGAACTTTTCCCCTCCAAAAGGTATGTGTCAGAAGCTGTTTTCTCCACTGCCACAGCGATGAGGGGAGGGCTCTTGGGCGGTGGTGTTAGGTTATAAGGGCCCTGTGTCATGATTGGATGAACACCTCTATGAAGAGTTGTAGCTGAGTTCTCACTCTCTTACCTTTCGTTCTTTCTGTGCCCCTGATCTTAGACTTTCCAGTCTTCAAGACTGTAAGAGAATACATTTCTGTTCCTTATCAACAACCCAGCCTCTGATATTTTGTTATAGTAACTCAGAATGGATTAAGACACCCACCCTCCCAGCAGGGGTGGAAGGCCAAGTGGAATATGAACTTCTTTTCTTCCATGTGCCCAGCAACATCTCCAGATGGCACTGGCAGTTGGGGTAGTGCTGAACCACCAGAGAGAAGAGAATGGAAGTCAAGGAGACAGCCAAGGGTAGGATGATACATGAGCAGCCCCCATGTACGCCCTTGTCTGATGCATGTCACTTATAGAACACAAGGTCTGAGAAGAACAACTTGAGAAGAATTTCCATTTGATGGCAGCAGAACATTAAAACCCAGCCTTCAGGGTACATACCATGGGCAACCTCCCTGCCACACACGGGGGTGAGGGGGGGGGCTGCTGACCCTGCCGCTTCCCTATCCCCAAACTTCCGCACTGGTTCACATTCTATTTTTAGGAGGAAAAAAATGCAAGTGTTCTGGCTGGCTGGTTTTCACCTCTAGGCCTCTGGCAGGCTGTCCTCACTGCCTGGATATGTTCCTTCTTTCTCCCACCTCCCCAAACCCACAACCCCTCATCGCCCACAGCCTCAGCCTCAGGCTCACTTTCTCCCGGAAATGTCCCACAATCTTCTTGTTTAAATGCAATGTCTCATTGATCTGACTCCACAGCACAAGGAGCAAACTGGAAGAAATTCATGTGGTGGGGGGGGGGGGAGGGGCGGGGAAGGTTGAAATAAACTTGCTGCTTGAAAACAAGGCACTAGGCCTCTCCTCAAGAATGGCTGAGGTGGCCCTGACTTCGCCATTATGTCCTATATGCATTCATGCTTTCCTCTGTAGGTGCACTTATGCTGTGGAACCCCACAGCTGTCATCATTATTTTGTGTGTGTGTGTGTGTGTGTGTGTGTGTGTGTGTGTGTGTGTGTGTGTGTGTGTGTATGTATGTATTGGTATTGGGGTTTGAACTCAGCATGGAGACTCTATCCCTTACCTTTTTAGCTCAAGGCTGATACTCTACCACTTGAGCCATACCTTCACTTTTAGCTTTTTGCTGGTTAATTGAAGATAAGAATCTCACATATTTTCCTGCCTTGGTTGGCTTTGAACCATGCTCCTCAGATCTCAGATTCTTGATTAACTAAGATTGCCAGCCATCAGCAGCAGGCCTCCTCATTATTTATTTACCTGTGAATCTACGGAAGAGCCCAAGACTTCATTTTTGTCATTTAACCTAGTGTTTGGCACATATTAAATGCCCAAGAAATCTTTCTGGCTAGTTAAGCCAAGGCGATGCACACTGTAGGAAGCTGGGTAGAAGGATGGTTTGAGTTTAGCAGTTCAAAGCCAGGACAGAATAGAGGGAAAGAAAAGAAAACATTTACTGGCTGAATCAATAAATGAGAGAGTTGAGGTTATATGCACAAGCTGTTTGTTTTTTTTTTCCCCTGATCAGTCCTGTATCCTACAGCTGGTTTCTCCCAATGATAGAATTATTCTGCAAAACAGAGGTTTATCTAGAGCCCAATCCAAGGATGTGGGCTAAGAGATTAGGAATCCTAAAGATCAAATGCGAATGTTTAGTATCTCTAATCACCAGAGAAATGCAAATTAAACTCACACTGAGATATCACACCTGCCAGGAGCCTTCACTGAGCTGAAGTCAGCTGGGATCTCCCCAGGCTGACAGGGAACAATGGAAGAGCTGAAGCTTGGAGAAGGTATCTCTTAAAAGCTAAAGAAAATGGCACATTTGTAATCCTAGCAACTCAGGAGGCTGAGATCTGAAGATCATAGGTAGGAAAGTCTATGAGACTCTTCTCTCTAGTTAACCAGCCAAAAAGCCATAAGTGGCAGTGTGGCTCAAGTGGCAGAACACCAACCTTGAGCAAACAAAAACAAAAACAAAAAGACATGAATTGACAGCACCCAGACCTTGAGTTTAAGCTCCAGTACCAGTTTATGCGCGCACACGCGCACATACACACACACACACACACACACACAAACACAAACACACAAGTTAAAGCAATTATATTGAACTGTACAACTACCTAAAGATAATAATTTTTTATCAGTTAAAGAAAATGAAAAAGAGGCCGGGTGCTGGTGGCTCACACCTGTAATCATAGCTACTCCGGAGGCTGAGATCTGAGGATCACGGTTCAAAGCCAGCCGAGGCAGGAAAGTCTGTGAGACTCTTATCTCCAATAACCCACTAGAAAACTGGAAGTGGTGCTGTAGCTCAAGCAGCAGAGTGCTCGCCTTGAGCTAAAGAGCTGAGGGACAGTGCCCAAGCCCAGAGTTCAAGCCCGCGACCAACCAAAAAAAAAAAAAAAAGAGAAGAAAAGAAAATGAAAAGGAGCTATGGCAGCAGAGAAGCCCAGCTCTTTGAAGTCTAGCTCATCAGAACTTATGCTGCACTGAGGTCAGGTGATTCATTCAATTTCTTTGAGACTTTTTCTTTCTTTCTTTCAAATGAGGACCGCACAACTACCTACCTCTCTGACTATTTGGAGAGGTCACATAAAATAGTACAAGAAAAGTGTGCAGGATTTGGATTCTTTACCCTGGGGATATGAAATACTTTCTTCAGGTTCATCTGTTGGAGACTTGATTGTAAGCTGATAAGACTCTGGGGATGTCATTGGATCCTGAGGGCTCAGACTTCATGAACCAATGAATCCATCGATGGACTCATTTGAAAGCATGATGGAGAAACTTCCCAAGGCAGGGCCTCAGTGGAAAGAAATAGGTCACAGGAGTGTGCCTTTACGTTTATACCCAGTTCCTTGCCCCTTCTTCTCTGCTTCCTGGCTGCCATGAGGTCAGCAGCCTCTGCCACCCCATGATGCTCTGTTCTCATCAAGGGCCCAGAAACAACAAAGCCAAGGACTGAAATTTCTGAAACTGTGAACCACCACCACAACAAAAAACACCCAAAAAAAAAAAATAAAACAAAACCTTCCTTTAGGTTGTGTCTACTAGATATTTGTCATACTACAAAGGCCTAAAAAGTGACTTTCCACAATAATTCACTCCAATAATTCAGCACCTAGCTGAACCATCCTAGCTACTCAGGAGGCTGAGATCTGAGGATCATGGTTTGAAGCCAGCGTGGGCAGGAAAAGTCTGTGAAACTTTCTTTGAAAATTTTTATTTTATTGTAAAGATGCTGTTCAGAGGGGTTGCAGTTACATAAGTAAGGTAATGAGTACATTTCTTGTTGAGTATTGTCACCCCCTCCTTTGTTTTTCTCCTACTATCCCTTCCCTCCCCAACCTCCTTCACTCCTCCCCGGTGAGACTTTTATCTTCAATGAACCACAAAAAACTGAAGTAAAGTTGTTGGCTCAAGTGGTAGAGTGCCAGCCTTAAGCAAACTAGCTCAGGGACAGTGCTTAGGCCCTGAGTTCAAATCCCAGGACTGGGACATACACACACACACACACACACACACACACACACACACACACACACACACACACACACAAATGCACACACATGTGTACACACACACATACACACACAAATTCATTTTATTTCTAAATCTTCAGCAATACATTTAGTATTACAGAAATCATTAAGTGTTGCTAGAAAATAAAGTACCTCCGTACACTGCAGCTGTCTAGATAAATCTACTCGGCATCATTGAAATCTAAACCTTGACCATGATTTCCATGCTCAGCTCACTTTCTGTGGCATCTTGGGATGTCCCTACCCTTGATTTTGCACTCACTGTCCCTTCGTGGCTTCAGATACTCTCAATGTTTGTGTTTGCACAATCCTATCCCTCTGCTGGAGTTGTCTCCCCAGTTTTAGGGGCACTGATCCAAGCAGCCTGATAAGTGTGTCCCCCGGGAGATCCTACGGTACCTCATTGAACACTCTGGTGTTTGTTTATTCACTCAGCAAATATGCACAGAGTGAAAGGAGCCAAATCCTGAGCTGGGACACATGGCTCCTGCTAAGTGAGAAATAGTCCAAACTTCAAGGAGCTCTCCACCTCAGGAGAGAGACTGATTAGACAAGGATACTGTGGTACTGGATCCACAGGAGAGGTGAAGCAGGCTAGCGGCAGGCCCAAAACTAGAGGGAAGATGCTATGCTCTACCTCACTCTGTCAGAAGGGCTGCCTGGGCACCGGTGGGTGGGTGAGACCACCAGGAATTCCTGGCTCTCTCTGTTCATTCTACAGAGAGAAACTGAAGCATGTACAGTTTGGGGATGTCAAGAAGGCAGAGCCTTTTTGAAGAGAAAAGATTGCTGGCTAAATGGTCTGGCCTTTTGCAGGATTGAGCTCTCATGAAAGATGGGGAGCATAAAATAGAAAGAAGACACCCCAAAGCCTCATATACTTGCTTGGTGACAGAAAGCAATCAAGTTACAAGTTAATTTTGTGGACTGACACTTTTCAGGATTCTGCGTCCACAGAAGCCTAGTAGTACCTGGCAGCCTGGGTTAAGCAAGCACTTTCTTGTGAGATGTCTCTGTAATGGGAGAAACTGTCACACAGACAGATAAACTAGGAGGCATCCAGAGGCCAGGCAACCCAGACACTGCAGAGATGGAGTTGCAGAGGAGAACTAATAAAAGAATGAGGAGATGAGAGATGTAACTAAACAGAATACCATGGCAATTTCTGAAAACCAGTTTCTATTTTTGAGTGTGCTTAGATCACATTTCATTTGACAAGATCACTTGACAACATGAATAGGCAAACAAAACAAAACAAACAAAAGACAACAACAACCAATGGTGAGTCATACCTGAAATCCTAGCTACTCAGAGGGCTGAGATCTGAGGATCTTGTTTTGAAGCCAACCTGGGCAGGAAAGTCCATAAGACTCTTATCTCCAATTAACTACTTGAAAACTGGAAGTGGAGCTGTGGCTCAAGTGGTAGAATGCTAACCTTCAGCTAAAAAAGCTCAAGTACAGTACCCAGGCCTTCAGTTCAAGACCCAGAATGACCACAAACACACAAAAACAACAAACCAGATAGACACTGGTGGCTCAAACCTGTAATCCCAGCTGCTCAGGAGGCTGAGATCTGAGGATCGCAGTTGGAAGTCAGCTCTGGCAGCAAAGTCCATGAGACCCTTCTCTCCAATTAACCACCAGAAAACTAGAGGTAGCACTGTGGCTCCAAGTGGTAGAGGAGTAGCCTTGAGCAAAAAAAAGCTTAGGGGCAGCACCCAGGAACTGAGTTCAAGCCCCATGACTGGAAAATGAAAACAAACAACAACAAACAAAACAAACAACAATGAAGAAACCCATAGTCTTGGATTCAGACAATCTGAGTGCTTGCAGGAGTCATTTCTCCTCCCTGGGTCTCAATGTTTAATTTGGAGACTGGGGACAAAGAGGGATGGAATTCAAATTAATGTCTGCAAAGTGAAGTGCATGTGTCAAGTTCAATGCATGGTTGTCATCTGAATATTGTGAAATCAGGGTGAATTTTGTGCTCTCCCTTTTTCCTCCCCCTCTGCCTTAGATCCCACATAGCTCTTTTGAAACCTTGCTCTTCCCCGTGGCCAGCCCTTCCTTCCCTCTTAGGCTCTTGTCATGCTCATACCTGAGCTAGGGCAGAGGCTGCCATGACTCCTGGCCACTCCTGGCCCCATCCACTCTAAGCCAGGGAAGACGGCTCCTAGGTGCAGAGCGGCCCCATCCCACACCAGCTGCAATAGGTATGCTTTAACTCTACCGCATGTGGCCCTCACACTTCTCTGATGCTTGCCTATTGTGCTGGGCATTGGGATGATTGAGCACCTGCGATCAACCATGCTCTCATCAGCACAGAGACTTGGCCATTTCTCCCTGGACTCCATCCAGCACCTGCTATGGCCCTGTAAATGCTAAGTGCTCATACGTATTGAGTGTGAAGGAGTTAAGGATGTGTTGCCCAGGTGTGCTGGCTACCCACAGAGGGAGGCACTTTCTCTGAACTCCCACACTTTCCTAAGAACAAACTGTGTGGCAATGAATGCCCTCCCTGCCATCTCACCCACCAGGAAAGCTTGTGTCACAGGAATGGAGAAGACGCAAAGCCCATACCATGCCACACAGACCCTGTCAGAAGCTGTCAGCCACTGTTCTTCCCCCCAAGTCATGTTTTTCTTTTTTCTTTTTTGAGGATGGGGAGGCTAGCTCTCTTCTACTTGAGCCATACTTCCTTCCACTTCTGACATTTTGTTGCTTAATTGGACTTTTCTGAGCAGGCTGGCTTTGAACACTGCTCTTCACATCTCAGCCTCCTTAGTAGCTAGGATTAGAGAGAGGTATGAGCCATTGGCACCTGGCTCCCACACCTCATTTACTATCCCTTAGGTTGTCTACATCCCCTGCTCCTCTCCCTGAGGGAGAGGGCCCAGAAGCTTCTACATCTCACAGCGTGCTTGTGAGTTTCCTTTTCTTCCTTCTGCTGCTTTGTGCACATGATGAACATGGATGGATGTCTTTTTGTCTTTTGTCTGCTGGTTCCACTGCCTTGGTGGACTGATCCTCAGAACAGAGGGAAAAATCTCCCCCTCCCTAATAAATGTGATTGCAAAAACAGCACACACATCGAACATGTTAACAAATGAGCTGAAGTGCATTTACCCTCCACCTTCCCTCATTCTGACGCAACAGGCTGTGCATTAAAGTTGTCTGTGTCACCTCCCTCGCTTTGCCCTGCTTGCGGCACTGGGTGACCATGCCTCTCTTCCAAGCAGGACACTAAAACTCCAGGTCATGGCCTTTTGTTTCCTGGGATTCACAATATAGAAAGGAACCCAAAATTGCATTCCAGGGCTGTTTCATGTCAAACTTCAATCCTGTAAACTCTCAAAGGCCATAAAAAAAAAATACATCCTAACAAAGATTACATCCAATAAGAGAGCCTAGCCAGCGAGGGTTTAAATGTCTTGGTTTATCAAATAAACAGTTTGTTATCATCTGATTTCACTTGTGACATTTACTAGCGAAATTGTACATCCCAAGTATATTGTTAGCAGTGGAGAAGGATGGAATGATTGGGAAAGACCCGAGGGTGGAAAACATTAACCAGAGATTAAGAAAAAAATGTACAAAGGAAATGAGAAAAGGATAGACAAACAGGGGAATTTAGTGGAGCAAAGCTCTCTGCTGAGCCTGACATCCTTCTTCTCCCAGTGACTTTCTTTACGGAAGCTTTGGCAGGGTGGCCTGAAATCATTGAAGAGGGAGGCAGGCCCGTCAGGGCGTATTTGAGGACTTCCCCTGTCTGCAGTTATTCTTGAGTTCTAAAGAACTTGAAGGCTGGGTGTGGTAAGGCAGTGAGGAGGATTTTGGTCTGAGGCTGACTGGGCAAACAAACAAACAAACAAACAAACAAAACAACCCTTGAAGTTGGGTTCCCTTTTTCTACTTAGGCTGTCTTTGAACCTTAGACCTCCAGATCTGAGTCTCTTGAGTAGCTACAAGTACAGACATAAGATTACTAGCATATTGTGTGTGTGTGTGTGTGTGTTTTTATGTATTGAAGTTTGAACTCAGAGCTTTATGCCTGCCAGACAGGCACACTCTGACCCTTTTCACTCTGGTTATTTCGGAGATAGGGTCTCACTTTTTCCCCAGGCTGCTCTGGACCATAATCGTCCTATTTACATTTCTTGCTATATAGTAGTTGGGATGGCAGGCAAACACCTTTGTGCCCAGACTTTTCTGTTGAGATGGAATTTTAAGAGTTGTTTTTAAACCTTAATTGGCCTAGAGCCTTGATCCTCTCAAACTCAGCCTTCTGAGTAACTAGGGCCTCCCCCCTTTTTTTTTTTGGTTGAGATAAGGTCTCATGAACATTTTGCCCACCTTGGCTTTCATTTAATATATGTAAATCTATAAATGCAACATAACACATTAATGGAGCCAAAGACAAGAACCACATGATCACCACAATAGATGCAGAGAAATCCTTCCACAAAAATCTAACATCGTTTATGTTAAGAGCTCTGGTATAGAAGGAACATGACTCAACTTAATAAAGATTATACATGACAGACCAACAGCTGACATCATACTAAATGATGAAAAACTAAAACTATTTCCTCTAAAATCAGGAAGAAAGCAAGGAAGTCCACTCTTTCCACTCCTAGGCAGAGCAACAAGGCAAGAAAATGACATAAAAGGATTCACATAGGGAAAGAAGTCAAGCTATCTCTACTTGTAGATGATACCTCCAAGCTCCTAGAGCTAATCAGTAACTTTGGTAAAGTAGCAGGATACAAAATCAACCCACAAACATCAGTAGCTTTTCTAAATATCAACAATGTACAATCAGAGAGAAATCAGAAAAACAATTCCATTTACAGTAGCCTAAAAATAAAATAAAATATTTACAAATAAACCTAGCCAAGGAAGCAAAAGACCTCTCTAGTGAAAACTATAAAAAAATTGAAGAAAGACGACATCAGGAAATAGACCTCCCACGTTATGGTAGCACACTGTGAAAATGGCCACACTGCCAAAGGAGATCTACAAATTCAGTGCAATTCCCATCAAATTCCCAATGACATTCTTCACTGAGATAGAGAAAACAATCCAAAAATTCATATGGAACAAATAAAGGCCTCCAGTAGCTAAAGTAATTTTAGGGGGGAAAATCAATGCTGGTGATATCACAATCCCCAAACCTCAAACTCTACAACAGAGCTATAACAAAAGCAACTTGGTCCTTGGAAAAAAACAGGCCTGAAAATTAATAGAACAGACTAGAAGACCTAGAAGTAAAGCCATATTCTTACAGTTATCTGATATTTAACAAGGGAGCCAAAAATATGTGATGGGGAAAATGATAGTTTCTTCAAGACGTAGTAGTGGGAAAACTGAACATCCATATGTAAACTAACATTGGATCTCTGTTTGTCATCATGCACCAATATCAACTCAAAGTGGATCAAAGACCTTCGAACTTTTAAACTACTGTGAGATGGAGCAGGAGAAACATTTAACTTACAGGCATAGGCATAACTTTTTGAAAACAGTCCCAGGGGCGTAGCAAATAGGAGAAAGGCCTGACAAAGTGGTATTCCATCAAAATAAAAAGGTTCTGCACAGCAAAGAACATAGCTACTAAACTAGAATGACAGTCAATGACTGTGAGAAGATCTTTACCAGCTATACATATGACAAAGACCTAATATCCAAAATATACAAGGAGCTCAAGAAATTACTACCTGCCACCTCCCAAAAACCCTAAGAACCAATAAATAGGCAAAGGAGCTTAAGAGAGACTTCTCAGAAAAGAAGTAAGTACAGTAAATAAACACATGAGGAAATGCAGATCAAAACAACATTGAAATTCCCTGTCATCCCAGTTAGATTGGCCAACATTGAGAATTCCAGCAACAAATGTTGTCAGGGATGTGGGAAAAAAAGGAACTCTATTGCACTGTTGGTGGGAATGTAAACTAGTGCAACCACTCTGAATGGAGTGGAGGTTCTTCACAAAACTAAACATAGAACTTCAGGATGACACAACCATACCACTCCTGAGCATCATCCCAGAACATTACCGGTAAAGACACTTACACATCCATGTTCACTGCTGCACTATTCACAATAACCAAGTTACAGAAACAGCCCAGATGCCACACAATAGATGAGGGGATCCAAAAAAATATGGAACTTACACAAAATGGAATTTTATGCAGCTATGAGAAGGAATAATATTACATCATTTGCAGGGAAATGGATGGATCTAGAACAAATCATGTTAAGTGAGGTAAGCCAAGCTCAAAGAGACAAATGGTACATGTTTTCTCTCATATATGGAAGCTAGTTCTAAAATACAACCGGACATGATAACTTATACAGAACTCTAGCATTCACACAATCAGGCAAAAGGAGGATACTCATAGGGGAGGAATCCAAAGGCACAATTCCTCTGAACATTTAAAGCACTCTTTATCCAAATGAATTCCAGGAAATGGAAGCATTTTGTTGTTGTTGTTGTTACTATTGGTGTTTTTTTTCTTTTTAGGAGGGCAACAAGGGGCACAGAAATGGTGAATAAATGCAGTCATTGTATTCAATATATACCACATAAAAATGAACTATGTAATTTTTAAGTAGGAATGGGACGAGGAAACTGGGGGAAAGCAAACAAGGGGTGATATTGTCCAAGAAGAATTATACTCATCACCTGACTTATGAGATTGTAAATCCTCTGTATACCCCTTAATAATATTATATATATATTTTAAAAGCTTTCCTTCGCCCTCCTGTTTCTACACCCTTCTTCCCCCTCTCCCTTTCTCTCTGTGTTAGGCACTAAATCTCTCCCATCTCCTAAACCATCCATACATGGTTAACATGGTAATCTTGACCTCCTCTGGCCTGGGCCAGCCAGGCTGGCGGGTTCCCTGCTCTTAGGGATGTGAGGTCAGCCTGACTAACCAAGGAACTTCTCTAAAGGTCCCCAGGGCCCTAACAGTCACAGAGACAGGAACAGAGTGGCATGTGAAGTTGCTTCACAGAGCTGCAGGCTCTGTTCTAGAGATTTGGGCTTGAAAACCTGGGGCTTGGTGAGGGGGTAGGGGAGTCTTTGGTGATGAGAACCTTTGTCCTGTCACCTGATGTCAGGAGATGATTGAGTGCCTGCTGCCCTGCAGCAACAGGAGAATGTGGACTGTCCCCTCAATCCACCCTGCTGGAGCCCCCCTCCCCAAAGCCCCTTGCAGCCCATCTCCTGTCATTCATTGCCTCTTCTGTCTCAAGCTCTCCCTTTGACACAGTTGACTTGGGTAAAACACAATCTCTGCTCTTGTTTTCAAGACCCCTCCAAGTCCTGGTGTCTCTTGATCCACTAGTGTTTGGATTTTCTTTGCTGGCCCATTCCTTCTCAGAGGTTAGACGCTGGGGCATCCTAGGGCTCTGGCTTGGCCTTCTTTGTTCTGCATTCTTTCCTGTAGCGTTTACATCCAAGCCAACACAATGATTCCTAGATCTGTCTCTCTCTGTGGGGGGTGTGTGTGTGTGTGTGTGTGTGTGTGTGTGTGTGTGTGTGTGTGTGTGTGTGTGTGTGTGTGTGTGTGTGTGTGTGTGTGTGTGTGTGTGTGTGTGTGTGTGTGTGTGTGTGTGTGTGTGTGTGTGTGTGTGCTGGAGCTTGAACTTGGGGTCTTAAGCTATCCCTTGGCTTTTTTGCTCAAGGCTACTACTTCAGTCACCATTCTACGTCTGGTTTTTTTTGATGGTTAATTGGAGATAAGAGTCTCAGATTTGTTTGCTTGGGCCGGCTTCTGACCATAGCCCTCAGATCTCAGCCTCCTGAGCAGCTAAGATTATAGGCATGAGCTACTAGTATCTGGCTCTTATCTGCTTTTTCTACCTACTAAATTCCAAAATGTGCTTCTTCTGACTCCCTGATCCATCCAACTGTGGGAAAGACTCTGTTAGCCCACCGAGAGTAGAGTTATTCATCTGAAACTGATTAGTGTTTTTCTGTAACACTCATGATTATTCGATTCTCAATAGTCAAGAATCTTGGGGCAGTCCAATCTAATCACACAATGTTTTGGCTATTTGTACTGACTATTAAAGCTGCCTCATTTTTAAAGTTCCATTTTAAAAGTTCAATGCTGTTTATATTTAAATATTATCTCAGCGGCTTATTCTCTGGGACAGGAAATGGGTAAAATAGGCCCAAAACATCTTGGAATACCAGAGAACAAGGAATCTATCAAAGAATCCTCAGACAAGGCCAAAAGAATTCAGGAGCCAACTTGAAGAGCCTCCCTCAGACTAAAGATGGAAACACTTGAACAACAATAAAAAAAACCCTACAGTTGATTAAAAATACCAAAATTATTAAAACAGTAAGTCCATAATGATATTTATAAAATCTCATAACTTGTTTGTTAAGATCTTTTGAGTTTTGTATAGAACCAACACATTATTTTGACAACTTGTAAATAAAATGAAAAAAATAAATGTTTCTAGTATAAAATGGACTCATGGGTAGCCATGTAGTTGATGAGGGAAATTTCTCTCACAGATAGATTGTATTCCAGCTCATAAATGCAAGATTGTATTAGAATATCACATACTGTAGAACTTCCAATGAAATAATTGTTCTTGGCAATGATCACCAATTATGGCTACAAAGAGAAAGAAATTGTACTTTATGACATTCAATTTGGGATATTTCTTGGCATGAGACCAAAAGAACAGGTAACAAAAGTAAAAATTGACAAATAGAACTGTATGTAAATTGAAAACTTTTGTGCATCAAAGGACATAATCAAAAGAACGAAAGCATCAATACAATGGAAGAATCCATTTGCAACTTATTTATGTGAGAGGCTGAGGATTAGTATCTATCATATGCAAAGAATTCCTACAAATCAACAGTAACAGAAAGCAAGCAATCCAATAGAAGAGCAAAGGATTTAAAAAATCACTTCTTTTTTCATCATTCATATTTATTCATTGTCACATAGGTTCAAATAATTTCCAACAGCACATATAACAATTGCATTTGAAAATTAACATCCAAATCACATAGCCTGATACTTTCCCTCAATTGCATATTTCTGAGGCAGAAAAATAAGGAAGTTTGGTTGAAAAATGTCACTTTAAAAGAAATTTCTGAAGATTTATTATATTCAGAGTGTTCAGCAAAGAGTCCTGGCCTGATAAAGCATTCTCAGTGTGTTGTAATTCTCCATGATCGTTTCATTTTCCAAAAATTGACCTGAGTTTCTATCCTGTGTGAACTTGATAGTATGAAAGGACAGAGAGCTCATGTAATTATAACCCCTCTGTATGGTATTTTCACACAAAAAAGAAAAAGACAGAGAGTGCACATGCTGGGCACTTCATCAGTAAAGCCACACCCATATTCTTTCCATAAATGGAAATGTCTTTAAAGATAATATACCAATGGCTAATGAGCATATGAAGAGATGCTCAATGTAAATAACAGGAAAATGGAAATTAAAAACTACAGTGAGATATAAATCCATTAAAGCCAACTACTAGTGATACATATATGCCATCCTAGCTACTTGGAAGGCTGAGATCAGAAGGATTATAGTTCCAGGCCAGCCCAGGTAGGAAGAGTCCACAAGTCTCCATCTCAATGACAGAAGCTTTGGTGAGGTGTTACGTTTTTCATTCCAGCTACAACTGGAAACATAAAATAGGCAGACTGCGGTCCCTCCCTGGGCAGGAAGTGAGATTCCATCTCAAAACAACCAGTCCATAAAGGGTTGGAGGCATGGCTTGGTGGTAGAGTGCCAACCTAGCAAACAGAAGGCCTAGAGTTCAAACCCTAGGACCACCAAAAAGAAGTGTTTAAAATTTGTTAGGATGGTTTCTATTAAAAACAATAAATAAGAAGTATTGGTGAGGGTATAGAGAAATTGGAAGCCTGTTGGTGGGATGTAAAATGGTGCAGCCACTGTGGAAGACAGTGGGAATATCAATACCAAATTTCAAACTCTAAAGCCATAGTAATCAAACAGCTTGGTACTGGCACAAGAAGAGACCTCAGGACCAATGGAATAGAATTGAAAACCTAGAAATGAACCCACAGATCTATAACCACCTAATCTTCGATAAGGGAGCTAAAAAAATAGAATGGAAGAAAGACAGCTTCTTCAGTAAATGGTGCTGGCAAAATTGGTTAATCACTTGTAGAAAACTAAAGCTAGATCCTTATATATCACCCTGCACCAGAATCAACTTCAAATGGATCAAAGACCTTGGTGTCAAAGCAGACATCCTGAAAACATTACAGGAAGGAATAGGAGAAACCCTAGGTCTCCTTGGCACAGGCAGAAATTTTCTTAATTGAGACCCAGGAACACAATAAATCAAAGAAAGATTGGACAAATGGGATTGCATGAAGCTGCAGAGCTTCTGCATGGCAAAGGACATAGCTAGCAAGATCAATAGAAAGCCCACGGATTGGGAGAAGATCTTCACTAGCCATATAATGGACAAGGGTCTCATATCTAAAATATACTTGGAACTCAAAAAATTAAATCACCCCCCCAAAAATTAAATCCCCCAACAACAAATCCTCAAAGAAACAATTGCCCAATAAATAAGTGGGCTAAAGACTTAAAGAGAAACTTCTCTGAAGAGGAAAGAAGAATGGCCAATAGACACATGAAGAAATGCTCAACCTCTCTAGCCATAAAAGAAACAGATCAAAACAACATTGAGATTCCACCTCACCCCAGTTAGAATGGCTACAATCAAGAACTCTAATAACAACAGATGCTGGAGGGGATGTGGCCAGAAGGAAACCCTACTGCATTGTTGGTGGGAGTGTAAACTTGTTCAACCACTTTGGAAAGCAGTATGGAGGTTCCTCAAAAGACTCCACATAGAGCTCCCCTATGACCCAGAAATCCTACTTTTGGGCATTTACCCAAATGTTCACAAACAAGACCATACTAAAGCTGCCAGCACAACTGTTTATCACAGCATTATTTACCATAGCTAAAATATGGAACCAACCCAGATGCCCCTCAGTAGATGAATGGATCAAGAAAATGTGGTATATATACACAATGGAATTCTATGCCTCCATCAGAAAGAATGACATTACCTCATTTGTTAGGAAATGGAAAGACTTAGAAAAATTATATTAAGTGAAGTAAGCCAGGCCCAAAGAAGCAAAGGTCCCATGGTTTCCCTTATTTGCAATAACTAGTATATGTCTGGAACAAGCAGAAAAGGTCAGATAAGATGATGTTAGGTGAAATGAACCCCAAGATAGGGACACAAGTGGTTTTTTTTCTTTCTATTATTTCTAGCATATTTATAAGGTATCACATGATTTTTTTGTTGTTGTTGCTTTGTATGTCCCTCCTCCATGGTATAACCCCTGTTTTCACTGTATTTGATGTTGGTATAATTTACGGAGGGGAAGGGAAAAAACAAATTGTTCAAATAGGGATACAGGTGGACCCATTGCAACAATGAAAGGTACAAGATGCTATGTCGAAAAATGAACTTTACGGGGCGGGGGGTGATATGGGGATGGTAGGGCAGGGATGGTATGGGGAAACAAAGGAGGAGGCAACAATGCTTGATAAGAAATGTACTCATTACCTTGCTTATGTAACTGTAACCCCTCTGTACCTTATTTTCACAATAAAAAAAACTTATTTAAAAAAACAGAAAAAAATTACCAGTGACTCAGTAATTAACTTTCTGGGTATAGCCTCCAAAGGATTAAAGAAAGACAGTGAAGAGATATTTGGATGCTCATTTCACAGCAGCGTTATTCATAGTAGGCAAAAGGTAGAAACAGTTCAAATGTCCACTGGTAGGTGAAAGGTAGCCAAAATGTGGTCCACGTTGACAATGGAATATTATTCAGCCTTAAAAAGTAAAGAAATTCTGAGCTAGGTGCTGATGGCTCACACCTATAATCCTAGCTAGATCTAAGGATTTAAATTCAAAGCCAGCTCAGACAGATGAATATGAGACGCTCTAGTCTTGAATGAGCAGGTAAAAAGCTAGAAGTGGAGGTGTGGCTCGGGTGGTAGAGCTCTAACCATGAGGGAAAAAAAGCTGAGTGAGACTAACAGACTCTGAGTTCAAGCCTCAGTTTCTCCCCCAGCCCCACCACATACACACAAAAGGAAGTTCTAACACACGCTACAGCATCAGTGGACTTTGAGGACAATGCTAGGTTAAATAAGCCAGCCACAAAAACACAGATGTACCATTCCTCTCATACAAGACACCTGGAGCAGTCCATTCGCAGTGATCAGTAGAGAATGATGTTTTTCAGGAAGGAGGTGGGGGAAAGGAGGTGGGGGTGTTTAACATGTACAGAGTTCTAGTCGGGAAGATGAAGAAATTCTGGAGATTGTGGTGACTACCATGTATATCACCATGAGCATATCTCATGCCACAACTGCACCCCAAATGTGATTAAGATGGGAAACTTAATGCCTGTGGTTTTATTTTTCACCACAATAAGAAAAACGCTAAATGAAGAAGAAAGAATGAAAGATGAAGGAAAAGAATGGAGACAATTACACACCATATTTCTCCCAAGGAAGAACGTATCATCACCTATGAAATAGTCCTGCCAAAACATCAAACTGACTTCAGTCTGTTCAAGCCTCTGAATCTAAAAACCAATTTCCAAAAACATGGCTCAGAGGAGCATGTTAAACAAGGTCAGATGGAAACAATCAGCAAAATTCAGACTGTGGGAAACTACAGGAAAACAATGGAGTTTCTTCAGTAAATAAATTACAGGGAGTTGGGGGGGGGGTGCGGGGAGGAAAAGCAGGAGGAAATCATAATGAAGAGTTGTAAAAGACCTAAAATCGAATTACAATGTATGGAGCTCATTTGGATCATAATTTAAAATAACAAAAACTTTAAAAGTTGGGTAGCTGGTGACTGATTCCTATAATCCTAGCTACTCAGAAGGCTGAGATCTGAGGATCACTGTTGGAAGCCAGCTTGGGCAGATGAGCCAGTGAGTGAGAGGCTCTAATTCAAACCCAGTAATGACACACACACACAAAAATTTTAAAAAATCATGATACAATTAGGCAATATCTGCTAATACTCAGGAATGAAACAGCTGTTTGTAAGTTCTTATTTTCTATAGCTATATAGTAAAAAAAAAGTTTATGAATGAAATAGTATATAATCTAAGACATGATTCAAAATAGCTTGGGGATGGAGGGTATAGATAATACAGGTTCTCTTTTCTTTACTTTTTTTTTTTTTCCTTTTTCTTTCTTTCTTTTTCTTTTACTTTTTTTTTTTTTTTGTCGGTTGTGGGGTTTGAACTCTAGGCCTGGGCGCTGTCCTTCAGCTCTTCAGTTCAAGGTTAGTGCTCTACCACTTGAGCCACAGGCCACTTCTGGTTTTCTGCTGGTTTATTGGAGATAAGAGTTTCACAGATTTTCCTGCCTGGGCTAGCTTTGAACCGTGATCCTCAGATCTCAGCCTCCTGAGTAGCTAGGATTACAAGCGTGAGCCACCAGTGCACGGCTTTCTTTACCTTTCTTTTCTTTCTTTCGTTCTCTTCTTTTCTTTCTTTCTTTTTTGAGATGGTATCCTAGGCTAGTCTGAACTGGTGACTCTTTTGCTTGAGGGATTCTAGGCATGAACATTCCAATCTGGTCTCATTGGTCTTAGAGCTTTCTTTAAAATTTTTAAAATTCAGTTCTTGAATTAAAAAAAAAATTGAATCCAATTTTTAAGAATTCAATTTCCTACTGATTTTATTTCTTTTCTGCTTAAAGTTTTTCTCCTCTGCCCACAGAAGCTCAGCCTAGGGGAGGGGACACAACCTACAAACTCACCCACCTCCCTACCCACCCACAGTCCTAGCAGGTTGAGACAGTGGATGGCACAGAGCAGGGAGTGATCAGCCTTCTTTCGCTCTTCACTGTTAAGAGACAGCCAGCCTTCGGGCCCCATCCCTGCAGCCTCTTCACACAGTCTGGCTGTTTGCCTGGCAGAGACTCGTGCCAGGGTGCATCTCTCCTGGGGCCCATCTGTGGGTTTTCTAGATGACCTTGCCTACTGTGGAGCTCCCTGGCAAGAAGGCCTGGCACTGGCCCAGGCGGAGCTTTTCTGTCCCACCCACACCCTCCCTACCCCCTGCCCCAGCACAAGTCCTAGGGCTGCTGGGGCCTGCAGGACAGTGACCTTGGGTGGAGTACCTGAGGATAGCTGAAGTCCAGCCACCTTCTGAGCTGTCCCCAAGCCCCACAGGAAAGCTCATGTGTCATTTCTGTGTCAAACAGAGGAAATGCAGGCTGCCCAAGGGACACACCCTCTCTTGGCTGTCTCTCCTGCCTCTTTCTCCACATCCGGTGGCTTCAGACAATATCCGGTCAACCTTGAGACAGAACACAGTCAGCACTGGAAAAGACAAGGGGGCTGGGGTCAGGCCGAGTACATCCACTCTTTCCAATTGATTATCTTAGGTCTCTATTACTTACTGAACAAATGAATGACTTAAAAAAAATTGCTGTATTAAGTACAGTCAGACTGAGCTAGGATTAAGTTCTACAAGCCCAACTATTCCAGGTAGGGACCACCTGAATTTCATGTATTCTGTAGAATTATCAACTAGAATAAAATTGTTTTTCATTTTGTATTTAAAAACAAAATTTGAGGTGGGTGTCGGTGGCTCACATCTGTAATCCTAGCTACTCAGGAGGCTGAGATCCGAGGATTGTGTTTGGAAGCCAGCCTGGGCAGGAAAGTCTGTGAGACTCTTATCTCCAATTAATTCCAGAAAAAGCTGTAAGTGGCACTAGGGCTCAACTGGTAGAGTGCTAGCCTTGAGCAAAAGGAGCTCAGGGATAGCACCTAGGACCAGAAAAAAAAATTTTAGTGGCAGAAAGGGACAGAGGAAGGGTGAACAAATGCAATTATGGTATTCAGTATATACTAGATGTAAAACGAACTGTGCAACTTGTGGGCAGGCATGGAAGGGAAAACCAAGCCAGCCCTGGCAGGAAAGTCTACAAGACTCTTATTTCCAGTTAACCAGCAAGAAACTAGAAGTAGAGTTGTAGCTCTAGCATTGAGTAAAAAAGCTAAGGGACAGTGCTCAAATGCTGAGTTCAAGCCCCAGTACCAGTACATGTGCATGTGCATGCATACACACACACACACACACACACACATACCAGTGTTTAATGAAAGAATCTCTAATAATCAATGTTTCCAATTCTTGGGAGTTTATTTTATGTATAGGAAGAGTATTATAGTGCTCGGGAACAGAAAGTTAATAGGAGTTTTTTTCATTATAAAAGTGAGCTTTCAAGCTACCCAGGAGGCTGACATCTGGAGCTTGTGATTCACAGCCAGTCTTGGCAGGGAAGTCCATGAAACTCTTACCTCCAATGAACCCAAAAGGTGGGAAGTAGAGCTGTGGCTTAAGTGGTAGAGCACCAGCTCTGAGTTCAAGCCCCCAGACTGGCACAAAAAATAAAAAAGAAAATGGCAAGGTTTCAGGCACTGGAAAGTGTACATTATAATATATAATCATATTTTGTAACTCTGAATACTGTATACAACTGGCTATATATTTTCTAACATGGTTAAAGGTAGGAATGGAGGAGGCAGGAAAAGCAATGGAACACTATTGCCCAAATCTGCAGTGACTCATGACATGCAACAGAACCTGTCATGTGCCACAAGCAGAAGAGGACTTAGGGTAATTCCCCAGGGAATCTCCATAAGCCATTTTTATGCCTTGAATTTGTTTAAAGACAAATTGGAAGTCTCCATAGACATGCTATTAATCCCTTACCTCCCTACATCTTCAAATGCATAAAAATGCACCTCTCTTGCAGAACAAACCAAAGCTTGCTATTTTGTTTGCTCGAGAGCAAGATGGATTTCATAATGCTGGATATGTTTGGCATATATGTAAAATGTTGCTACTTGAGCCAGGCACTATAGCTCACACCTGTAATCTTACTTAGGAGGGTGAGATCTGAGGACAGAGGTTCAAAGCCAGCCTGGGCAGTAAAGACTATGAGATTATTCTCTCCAATTAACTACCAAAAATCTAGAAGTGGAGCTATGACAAATGATAGAGCATTAGCTTTGAACAAAAAAGCTCAGGGATGGCACCCAACCCCTTAGTCTAGGTCCTGAAGAATCCAAGACTCAGTACTGCCAAAAAAAAAAAAAAGCGGCTATTCATTTATTTTTATTTTAAATAGTATTTACATAAAAGGTAAACTAGGTCTCTTTCAGAGAAAAAAATAGACTTGGTAACTAAAAGACAGAAACAGAAACCAAGCATTGGAGGCTCACACCTTAAGTCCTAGCTACTCAGGAGGCTGAGATCTGAGGATCACGATTTAAAGTCAGCTCCAGCAGGAAAGTCAGTGAGATTCTTATCTCCAATAAACCACTAGAAAACTGGAAGTGGTGCTGTGGCTCAAGTGGTAGAGTGCTTGCCTTGAGCAGAAGAGCTCAAGGACAGCGCCCAAGCCCAGAGTTCAAGCTCCATGACCAACAAAATAAGGATATAGTATGAGCCATTGTAACAACGAGATGTACAAGACACTATGTTGAAAACAAACTTTACAAATTTGGTGGGGGGAGGTGGTGGGGAGATGGGGAGGAAAGGGATGGTAGAGGAAAAACAAAGGAGGAGATAACAATGTTCAAGAAGAAGTGGACTCATTACCTTGCTCATATAACTGTACAGAATCTTTACAATAAAAATATATATAAAAGAATTTAATTTTCTTTGTAATCAAAATATGCTACATTAATTAGTACTATCTCTTTAGTTAAGAGGCAATTGTTATGTCTCTAAAATAAGTAGGTAATTGTGTTAGTTACCTCCTGCTTCATAACAAATTATCCTAGAACAATAATCAACATATATTCTCTTTACTTGCTGAGGGTCAGGAATGTAGGGGTGGGTTAGCTGGTGTCAGGCTCAGGGTCACTGGAAGGCTGATGAATGGGGGATCTGCTCCTCACGTGCCCTGCAGTTCCTCATAACATGGCCTTCCTACTCACCCATTGTCCTGGACATAGCGTGTACTGTGTTCTCATGGCAGGCACAGCTGAAGTTGCAATGGCTTCCATGCCGGACACTGTTTTCTCTTGAAACAGATAGCTGAGACCAGGTTATTTATTCAACATAAGCCATCTCTTTGGTTCACGATTCTGGATATTGGTCAAGTCTCCAACCTGCTGGGTTTCTGGTGAGGGTGTCTTGGGCAGGGTTTAGTGGGAGAGTGCAAACTCAAGTCTCACTGACAAAGCCACTAATTCCATCCCAGTGGGCCCCCACCCTCTTGCCTTCTTCTAACTCCCCAGAGACTTCATCAACATATGAATATGGGGATGAAATTTCTTTTTTCAGTTGGGGTTGGTCGGTAGGTCACGGGCCTGAACTCTGGGCCTGGGCACTGTATCCTTAGCTCTTCAGCTCAAGGCTGGTGCTCTACCACTTGAGCCACAGAGCCACTTCTGACTTTTTCTGCTTATGTGGTACTTAAGGAATCAAACCCAGGGCCTCATGTATGCAAGGCAAGCACTCTACCACTGAGCCACCTTCCCAGCCCCAGGGATGAAGTTTCTGACATTTGAACTTTTGGAGGACACAGTCGAACCATAGCTTGGAGTTATGGAAGAAACTGCTATTGCACAGGCCAGTATGACAGCCACTGGCTACATGTGGCTATTGAGCACGTGGCTACTAGTCAGCCCACAGCTACTACTCCAAATTGAGATGGGTTTGGGGTATAGCTCAAGTGGAAAAGCACTTTCCTAGCAAGCACTAAGTCCTTATTTATAAATTAATAAATACTTTTTAAAAAGATGCACTATGAGCGAAAAACACATACAAGCTTTTTGAGGACTTGTATGGAAAAAAAAATGGAGGTTAATATCCTATTCTTTAAAAATGGGCTATGTGTTGAAATAATATTTTGGATATATTGTTTATTGGGCAAATAAAACATTATTTAAGCTAGTTTTGTATGTCTTTTTTTTTTTTTTTTTTTTTTTTTTTGGGTCTGGTTGTGGGGCATGAACTCTGGGCTTGGGCGCTGTCCCTCAGCTCTTCAGCTCAAGACTAGCACTCTACCACTTGAGCCACAGCGCTACTTCCGGCTTTTTGTTTTCTTTTTGCTTATGTGGTGCTGAGGAATTGAACCCAAGGCCTCAGGCATGCAAGGCAAGCATTCTACCACTGAGCCACCTTCCCAGACCCTGTATGTGTCTTTTTGATTTCTTCCAACATAGCTCCTAGAAAACTTAAAAATACATATGCTGGCAGCTTCTAGTTACTAGGAGAGCTGTGAACTACTGCCAAAATTCTGTGCACAGTCAGGATACATAAATGGAGTACAGATGACTTGCAGTTGGACCCAGTGGGTCTTCTTCTGTCATCTGTCCAGTCTTCTTCCAAACCTTCCTATATTTCAGCCACAGTGGGAGGATGGATGTTGGTGAGTCAAAGAGAAGCAATCACAAGAATGCTTTTACCTACATCCTCTTTTCTAAAAGTTATGTTTTAATAAAGCAAAACATATATATAAAACTAGTTTAAATAATGCCCCCAATAAGCAGGAGAAGCTGAAGCACCAGATCTCAAAGCTACTTCGTGAGTTCCCCCTACCACCTCTTCTCTGTGGCCTACAGGCTCATATCCCACTATCCAACCCTGGCCAGCATCTGCCCGTCCTCTTAAAACATGTCACCAAGATACAGCCCAAATTCATTCCTACGGTGTGTAAAATACAAAGATTAAATGTTAAATGTTTTAGGTCATTTTCATTTTGAAACCCAAGGTAGACTTTTAAACACTGAAAGCTCAAAGGTGAGAAATAATCGGAGGTAGGCAAAAGCATTCTTGTGATTGCTTTCTCTGCGATTCATCAACATTGCTCCAGTGTGGCTGGGTGGGATGGGAGTCTAGATGAAGACTCGAAGGATGGTAGAAGTGGACCCATGGAGTCTAGCTGCAGTCATCTGAACTATGCATTTGGTGACCAATAATCAGGAAACCCATAGCCTTTCCTTATGGCCTTAATGGATTTTTTTTCCCTAAAGATCTTTCTATACACACATGTACATTATTACCTGGGCCACTGCTGTAGACTACAAAATAATATTACAAGCCAGCCAGCTACAGAGAAAGAGACCATCTGAAGGGTTTTCTTACACACACGTACACACAGTATGTGTGTGTATGTGTTTTCTTGCTCTATTACTTTTCTTCATAGCAATCTCAATCTTACCATCCTATAGGAAATAACCAAATCCCATATTTGTTCTTATGGTCCATGTGACATCTCTTTATGAAAATATTATTCATTCCACCATGGGGAAAAAGAAGTCTATGCACATTTCACTGCACTTGCTATCACTCTCATACCTAAATGAAACTATTCTACTAACAATAGCGTGTAGAACCTAGGTTTCAAGCTAATTGTCTAGTATAAGAGATAGATTTATTTTTCATATATTTTTTATTGTTTTTAAGTAGTTGTATAAAGGGGTTTCAATTCAACAATGCATCTTGATCAATGTCACCTCTCCATTTTCTCCCATAAGAGACAGGTTTGCCACTTTCCTTTTTTAAAAAATCAGCATTTACATTTAGAGAATAAGGTCTGGGCTGGCTGCCAGCAGCTCGTAGCTATAATCCTACCTATTCAGAAGACTGAGATCTAAGGATCATGGTGCAAAACTAACCCACTCAGGAAAGTCTGTGAGACTCCTATTTCCAGTTAACCAGCCCAAATCCAGAAGAGTGGCAGAGTGACAGCTTGAAGGAGTAATGCCCAAGACCTGAGTTCAAGCTCCAGCAACAGAAAAAAGAAAAAGAAAAAAAAAAGAAAACTCTGAGATGTCTGCCATTCATACCAGGAAGGCCAAAAGAAACAGAAAAGGTCAGTCAGACAGATGTGGAATCATGTTGGCTCCAGAATTTCCAGATTGATTTTGATGGGGCTACTTAGCTTGTCTGAGTTTTATCTAGAAAATAAAGACAATAATGCAGGCATCAGTATACTCCAATGGGAAGACCAAAGATGCTATTAGAACAGAGTGTGACTAGGATCATTATGAAGGTTGGTCTCACTCTGCTTCCCTTCCCCTTCTTCTCATTGTCATATGCATTGTGGGAGTTAAAGGCATTGCTTCAGTCCTGTGGGTGCATGTGACCACAGGCTAGAACCCAAGTGAACACAGACAGTATTATGAGTGGCTAAATGGGAGATAAAAGGATCTCTTCTTAAAGTTTGCCATGTGAGAAGATGGAATTCACTGATTCAGACGCACAGCTGAGACTGGGCAAACCAGCCAGAGACAACTAACAAATGTGTCAACTAGTGAAATGGAATGAATCAAGCAATGGTGCAAGAGCCTTTGGTGTGGCAGTCTGGCAAATGACCTGTGCTCAGCAGGTCCTGACAAGATGGGGTTTGGGGGTGGGGTAGGGGTGAGGGGAACCACTATCCTGGTCTGGTCTGTTGGGAAAAGTTCTATAACAAAAAAATATGATTGTAGAATCTGTGAATATCTTTGGTTGAAGGGGGTGGAGAATAGAAGCAGAGGGTGTTATGAAGACAAGGTGGGCCTGAGAAAGAGGGATCAAGGAAGAGACAGTCTCATGGGTTATACAACATGATTCTAAATCTGTAGTGAAAACAATCGTTAGAAACAACAGCAAGAAAAAAACTACTTGTGTCCCTATCTTGGGGTTCATTTCGCTTAACATCATCTTATCTGGTCATATGTACATTGTTTTTTACCTTTTCTGCTTGTCCCAGACATACACTAGTTATTGCAAATAAGGGAAATCATTGGACCTATGTTTCTTTGGGCCTGGCTTACTTCACTTAATATAATTTTTTTCTAAGTCTTTCCATTTCCTAACAAATGGGGCAATGCCATTCTTTCTAATGGAGGCATAGAATTCCATTGTATATATACACCACATTTTCTTGATCCATTCATCGACTGACGGGCATCTGGGTTGGTTCCATATCTTAGCTATAGTAAATAATGCTGTGATAAACAGTTGTGCTGGCAGCTTTAGTATGATCTTGTTTGTGATCATTTGGGTAAATGCCCAAAAGTGGGATTGCCGTGTCAGAGGGGAGCTCTATGTGGAGTCTTTGAGGAACCTCAATACTACTTTCCAAAGTGGTTGAACAAGTTTACACTCCCACCAACAATGCAGTAGGGTTTCCTTCTGGCCACATCCCCTCCAGCATCTGTTGTTATTAGAGTTCTTGGTTATAGCCATTCTAACTGGGAATCTCAGTGTTGCTTTGATTTGCATTTCTTTTATGGCTAGAGAGGTTGAGCATTTCTTCATGTATCTATTGGCCATTCTTTTTTCCTCTTCAGAGAAATTTCTCTTTAAATCTTTAGCCCACTTATAGTCCTTGTTTTCACTGTTTTTGATGTCAGTCTAATTTGGGGAAGGGAAGGGAAAAAAACAAAATGTTTAAATAGGGATACAGGTTGATCCATTGTAACAATGAGATGTACAAGACACCATATTGAAAAACAAACTTTAAATTTGGGTGGGGGAGGTAGTTGTGGAGGTGGGAAGGAAGGGATGGTAAGGGAAAAACAAAGGAGGAGGCAACAATGCTTGAAATGTACTCATTACCTTGCTCATGTAACTGTAACCCCTCTGTACAGTATTTTTACAATAAAAAAACATTAAAAAATAAAATAAATGTGTAGTGAAAGAGCAAGGAAGGGATAGGAACAGAGGGGAAATTTCTGGAAAGATTAGCCCAATGTAGGGCCCAGTGTTAGAGTGAGGTGTAGAGGGCTTGAAGCTTTTCCAAGGGGATTCGCTATTAAGCCCCTACAAAGAAAAGCTAAAGGCATTGGGTAGTGGACAGCAAATGGCTTCAAAGAGACCAGCTCCTTCAGCAATATGACCTTACTCCCCATAATGGCACAGAAGAAAGTATTTCTGTTTCCATAGAAAAATAGGGACAGGAATGTCAAACTATGAGACACAAGAACAGCTCCTGCAGAGGGCTATGAAATTTAATTCCTTGGTGTTCTTTCTATAGAGGAAAACCCTCACCCTACTGCCCTGTCTTCCTGCTATATTTGTTTATGATCTCTCAGTTTATGACATTTGGTAAATGAACATTTGTGAGGTCCAAATTTGTAATGCAGACTATGGCCTGAACAAACTCAGGACCGAACATTTTGCTGTTATAAAGCTTCCAGGCCCTAAGGAGCTTAAGTTTCAGGAAACCAGTTTCCTCCCTCTGGAATTTTATATTCTACTACATTTCCCATCCACTTGGTGGAACTTCAGCTTTCCCTTCCATTCAGACAGAACTTTGTTTTTCTTCAGACCAGGACTTTCTCCTTCAAGGTCTCACCAGTGAGTAAAAGCAGTTAGGGTGGAGGGTGTCCTAGGCAAAGATCTGGGAGCCACAATTCTCCAACTGGTAACCAGTTCTCAGACGGAAGGCTAGACTATATGGGAGTCAGGGGTAGCGGTTCACATTTTTAAATTAGTTTTCAAAAACTGATACATAGGCGTGGTACTGGGGCTCATGGCTGTAACCCTAGCTACTCAGGAGGCTGAGATCTGAGGATCGTGGTTCAAAGTCAGCCCAAAGGCAGGAAAGTCTATGAGTCTCTTATATCCAATTAAGTACAGAAAACCAGAAGTGGCGCTGTGGCTCAAAGTAGTAGAGTGCTGGCCTTGAGCAAAAAGAGCTCAGGGGTGGTGCCTACTCCTGGAGTTCAAGCTCCATAACCACCACAACCACCACCACCACCACCAACAACAACAACAAAATCATAAAACATAAAACTCAAAAATTCTACACATTTCTATGTATGGGGTGTTAGGATGTGTGTTCTGTTTAAATCGGAGTAAACATATCTAGCTCCTTAAATATTGATAATTTCTTTTTATTTGTGTGCTGGTACTAGGACTTGAACTCAGGACCTTGATGCTGTCCCTGAGCTTCTTCATTCAAGGTTGATGCTTTACCACTTAAGCCAAAGCTCCACATCTGGAGTTAAATGAATATAAGAGTTTTATAGCCTTTCCTTCAGATCCTCAGATCTCAGCTTCCTAAGTTGCTAAGATTATAGGCATGAGCCACCAGCACCTAACTTGTTTCTTTACAGTGAAAATAAAATTATTTCTTGTAGATATTTGAAATTTATAATATATGATCATTCGCCATAGTCAGTCTCCTGATATAAAAGCATACCAGACAGAGCTCCTTATTCCTCCCTTAACAAGCACTTAACAAACACTGACCATTTTTCTCCATTCCGTCCCCTATTCTCCTACCCTCCAGTAGCCACTGTTCTCCTCTCTACTTCTATGAGATCAAGGTTTTGTTTTCATTCCCCAGACACATGAGATCATGTTGTACTCATCTTTCAGTGCCTGGCTTATTTCACTTAACATAATGATCTCCAGTCCGAACCATGCTGTGGCTAAGAACAGGATTTCCTTCTTTGTTGCCAATGAATAGTATACATACCATATATATATATATATATATATATATATATATATATATATATTTATATTTATATTTATATTCCGCTTAATGGAATATAATACACATTCCACTGGGAATATGTATATTTCCTTTATCCATTCATCCACAGATGGACACATATTATTATTTCTAGGTCTTGGTTATTGTGCATAGTTCTGTAAAACCTTTACCTCCCAGAAACAGTGAATTTCTCTTCCTGGCACTGACTTCGGGACAGATTGTTGGGAAGGTAGGGTGTGTGTTGTTTCCAGGCTAGACTTGATTTTTTTTGTTAATTGTGGACCTTGAACACAGGGTCTGGGCACTGTCTTTGAGTTTTTTGTTTAAGACTCAAAGCTCTACTACTTTGAATCACAACAATACTTACTTCCAGTGTTCAGGTGGTTAACTGGAAATAAGAATCTCACAGACTTGGGGCTGGGAAGGTGGCTCAGTGGTGGAGTGCTTGCCTTGCATGCATGAGGCCCTGGGTTCGATTCCTCAGCACCACATAAGCAAAAAGAAAAAAGCCGGAAGTGGCGCTGTGGCTCAAGTGGTAGAGTGCTAGCCTTGAGCTGCAGAGCTGAGGGACAGCGCCCAGGCCCAGAGTTCAGGCCCCACGACTGGACCCTGCCCCCCCCCAAAAAAAAAGAATCTCACAGACTTTCCTGCCCAGGCTGGCTTTGAACCACAATCCTCAGCTCTCAGCCTCCTGAGTAGCTAGGATTATAGGCATGAGTCACCAGCTCCCAGCTCCAGACTGAACTCTTAAAAACAACTCTCATCATATCCTCTGGGTTTCCTTCTTCTTTCTTCTAGTCACTGCTGGCCAGATTCAGGAAATTCAGTGAAGCCCTAGAGGACAGCAGAGGGATAGCTGGAAGGAGCTGGTATGGAAACCTCTCCTCCCAACTCATTCTAATCATTGCTGAGAGTCAAATAAACCTTTATTGTGTTGGGCCAAGGTGAGGTGGCAATTCTTATCTATGTGACTGTATATGTGATTAGAGCGTGACTTCTGTCTGAGTTATGGTTGTGACAGTATGCACATCTAGGTGTTAAAACTGGACCCTGATGAAAGTGAACTACAAAACACGTGAGTAGAAGCAGGAGGGAGAGACTGGAGAGACTGAGGGAACGGAAGATGCTGTACGAAGGGAAATAACTCATTACCTGACTCATGTAATTGTAATCCCTCTGTACAGCACCTCTATAATAATAATAAATTCATATTTTTAAAGATAGGAGCCCTATGAAAAGGCCCAATCACACATCATCCTGAGCTATGAAGCCAGAAGTACTAAAACAAAATAAACTTAAGTTTAAAGAAATTGTGAGTAAACATCTGATGAGAATGTAAGGTAACATTTAAAAAACCAATTCCATGTGAAGACATTTCAATATTCTTTCAACAAACGCTTTTGGACCACTAAACAAACACATGCAAAAGAATGAAGCTGGGTTTCTTCTGTACACTACACATACAGATTAACTCCAAATATACCACAGACCTAAATTCAAGGGCTAAAATATACAACTCTTAGAAGAATACGTGAAAATTAGCCTTTGTGGGGGCTGAGAAGGTGGCTCAGAGGTAGAGTTCTTGCCTTGCATGCATGAGGCCCTGGGTTCAATTCCTCAGCATCACATAAGCAGGAAAAGCCAGAAGTGGCGCTGTGGCTCAAGTGGTAGAGCGCTAGCCTTGAGTTGAAGAGCTGAGGGACAACCCCCAGGCCCAGAGTTCAGGCCCCATGACCAACAAAAAAAAAAGAAAGAAAGAAAGAAAAAAAGAATTAGCCTTTGTGGGCTTGGATTAATCAGAGCCTTGTCATATTATCAGAAGCACAAAAATAGGTAAATTGGACTTCATGAAAATTGAAAATGTTTGTGATTCATAGGTTATCATCAAGAAAATGAAGACAATTCCAGCTTGGTTACTCATACTTGCAATCTTAGCTAATTGAGGTTGTAGTTAGGATTCTCATACTTTGAGGTCAGTCCTGGCAGAAAAGTTTATAAGATCCCTTCTTAACCAATAATTAGACACAGTACCTGTCATCCTAGCCATGGGAGACTGAGATTGGAAGATGGCTGTTCTAGGCCAGTTGAGATAGAAATGTTCATAAGATGTTTTTTTTAACCAATGGCTGGGTGAAATAGTAGGTGCCTGCCATCCCAGCTAACCAGAAGGCCTAGAATAGAAGGACTGCTTTTCCAGACCAGACAGAGAAAAAGAAAGGACCACAAGAGTCCATCTGAACGGGGCATAGTGGTACATGCCTGTCATTCCAGCTAAGAAAGAAGTCATAAAACAGAGAGCTACAGTCCAAGCTTGAACCACCATGGAAAATTTGACGTCCAATCTCAAAGTACTGAGTTCAAATGAAGTCTAGAGGCATGGCTCAGAGGCAGAGAACTTCCTTGCCTAGCAAGCATGAAGTCCCGAGTTCAAACTCCGGTTACCACCAAACAAGAAGAACAACAAAAATAACCAAACATACACAAAGAAGTGGAGACAAGGCAAATAGTTAGAGAAAACAATTGGAAATCATATATTTCAGAGGGGACTTGTGTCCAGAACTATTATACCTCAATAGTAAAAAGAGAGAAAAATAATTAAAAGATAGTCACATAATCTGAATAGGTATTTCTCTAAGGAAGATATACAGATGGCCAATAAACACACAAAAATCATTTCAACATCATTAGTCACTAGGTGAGTAAAACTCAAAATCATAAGGAGGGCTGGGTACTAATGGTTCACACTTGTAATCTTAGCTCTTCAGGAGGCTAAGATCTGAGGATCACGGTTTGAAACCAGCCCAGGAAGAAAAGTCTGTGGGACTCCAATCTCTAATTAATCACCAAAAGGGCAGAAGTGGAGCTGTGGCTCAAGTGGTAGAGCACTAGCCTTGAGGTGAAATAGAAAGGCTAAGGGATAGCATGCAGGCTCTGAATTCAAGCCCCAGTACCAGCATTAATTACCTAATTAATTAATAATTGATTGTAGTGTGGCTATATAACTCAATATCCTAAAAAAAAATCAATGAGCTATATACTTTGAAGGAAACATTATATTTTAATTATATTCAGTAAAGACATAAAAAACTTATGAATTGTTTTCTTTTTTTATTGTGAAAATACCCTATAGAGGGATTACAATTACATGGGCAAGATTTATGAATTGTTTTCTAGCTGACTAATGACATACTTATACTAGAATGTGAGTATACAATAAGTTTAGGTTATCAACAAGGGGCCTAATAGTTTGGTACAACAACAGCGCCCAAGAAACCTGTCCTCAGAGCTCAGCTAGCTGCCCACAGCACCACCAGACCTATGGAGACAAGTAAGTCTACTCCTAAATACCTTCACTTTTATCACATGTGATAAAAGTTAATAACTGATATGCTAGTGTATAGTAAAGGAGACCTGGGGTGTAGCATTTGCTGATTACTCTGGCCAATTTCAAGCTGCCAATATGAGGCCACTAAGCAAAGCTGGGAGAAGAGACATGCAGCAGATGATATCATCTACAGTGTTTGTTTTTTTTTTCAAAACAAACAGTACCTTAAAGATACAGCATAGAAGGTGAGCTGCTCATGGGTCTCCAAGCAAAGCCATGTACCTTTCTTCCTTTCTCCTTGTGGGCTAGAATACATCCAGGACCCCAAGATGGGATGATGTAGCCCCTCCAGGCTTCCGTAGGTCTTTATCTTTAGTACTGCACTCAGCGAATATTTATTGGAATTAGCATGAAATGACCAAGCCAGTCTCTGTCCCCAGGGACCTAAGGAATCCATTAGGAGAACCCATCACCTGGCATTCTGGCTTCTTGTGTGCAGTCTCTGTCGCTGCCCAAGGGGCCCCTGCCATACACCAAGGATCCCAGAAAGCTGTAAGTTCTCAAGAAAATTTGTTGAATGAATGAAACAACCTTAGAGGTGTGCTGTTTTACAAAAGCTAGCAATGAGTTGTTTACCCTAGAAGCACTTGAAACTGTGTGTGTGTGTGTGTTGTGTGTGTATGTGTGTGCTTGTGTGTGTGTGTGTTGTGTGTGTGTGTGTGCTTGTGTGTGTGTGTGTGTGTGTGTGTGTGTGAGTAGTGGGTCTTGAACTCAGGGCCTTGTGCTGCTCTAGATGAGCTTTTTGGTTCAAGGCTGAGCTGTACCATTTGAGCCACACCTCTACTTGTGATAGTTAATTGGAGGTAAGTGTCTCATGTATTTTTCTATCAGGAGCTGGCTTCAAGCAGTGATCCTCAGATCTTAGCCTCCTGAGTAGCTAGAATTCACAGATGAGAGCCACAAGCACCCAGCGGTACCTGAAACTCTACCTCTCAGAACTGGGACACAAATATACCAACTGCTGCCCACTCCATGGTGAGCTGATTCCTCTGTAAGTGATGGATTGACCTCACCAATCAGTGAGTAGATACACAAATCAGTAATTAAATTCATCAGTAATTAATCAATCAGTAATAAACCAGTAAATGCCTAGGTCAATGATATCCTGAAGAGAAAGTCAGAATAGTTGTGGAATAGATGTTTTAATTAAGACCCCTGGAAGTCATAGTTTACAAGTGCTGGTCTATTTTCTACCAACCACAGCACAAGAATTTAAGAAATGTTTTCCTAAAAACTGAGTGGAGCTGGGCACTGATGGTTCATGTCAATAATCCTAGTTACACAGGAGACTGAGACTTGAGAATCACAGTTTGAAGCCAGCCTGATCTGAAAAGTCTGTGAAACTCTTATCTTCAATTAACCACCAAAGCCAGAAGTGGTAGTAGCATAACTCAAGTGGTAGAGAGCTGGCCTTGAACAAAAGAAGCCAAGTGAGAGCATAAGGCCCTGAGTTCAAGCCTCCAACTGGCAGAAAGAAAGAAAGAAAGAAAGAAAGAAAGAAAGAAAGAAAGAAAGAAAGAAAGAAAGAAAGAAAGAAAGAAAGAAAGAAAGAAAGAAAGAAAGAAAGAAAGAGAAAGAAAGAAAGAAAGAAATTGAATGGACTGAATGGAGACAAACAGGAGGCAAGGAGCAGATGTGAATTTTCCAGACCTTCTCAGATGTGCCCTTAATAGTCATTTGTATCACTATAAATACATGGAGCAAAAAATAAACACCATGAGGAAATGCATAAACATTTGCGTAAACACACACCCATGACCTGGAAGGCCACTAGAGTCCTTTGGGTTTTTTTTTTTCTTGTCTTAAATGAGCCCTTGAAAAATTACTATATCAGTTTCAGTGAGGAGCAATTTCACTGAGTTTTCAGTTGGGTGCACTCTCATCATCTTGGAAGTGCTTGCTTGTACATCTGAGTTTATACAAATGCCCTGGGTGCTTCTTGATCTGGGAATACAGTTTATCTGATGTAGCAGCTGCCTCCATTTGTCTATACAGAAACTTTCTGCAAAAGTCAAATGTTTAACTCCAACAGGAAAAATAGCGAGGAAACGTAAAACTCCATCTACTTCGTGTACCTCATGGTGCACAAATCATACACTGGCTACAGAACTCTCATAGCTTCCCTGACTGATGCAAGTACTACTCCATGCTCATTTGAAGGACAATGCTCTCGCCAGCCTCTGGTAGCTCACCCCTGTAATCCTAGCTAATCAGGAGGCTGAGATATTGGAATCACAATTTGTTTTGTTCTTTTTTTTTTTTTTTAGCATGGATTTGTGGTACAACAGGGGTTCTTTGTGACATTTCCACACACATGTGAGAAGTACTCTGAGATTTGTGCTACATAAGGATAGAAGAAATTCACCTGGGATATACTAGAACTTCGAAACACACCATGATAAGTTCCTCAAAGAAGTGTTGATCTAAATTTTGCCTTTTTTTTGCCAGTCCTGGGGCTAGGCACTGCCCCTGATCTTCTTCCAGCTTTTTCTGAGTAGTTTTTTGGAGATAAAAGTCTTGTGGACGTTCTTGCCTGGGCTGGCTTCGAACTATGATCCTCAGATCTCAGCCTCATGCCTAGGCTTGAGCCATCAGCACCTGGCTTAAATTTTGTTAACTCTTGACTTAAAAATTTCTAGGAATTTATCTCAAGAAACCAAAGAAGGAATTCATAGACATAGGTTCAAGTATAAATTTACATTAATGTTTATATTATCCCAGTTGGTTAGCTGACTACGGTAGTAGGGGAATTTCTGGATTACCCCAAATTTGATTCTTTCATGGTCTATCCGATATAGACCATTTCCTAACAGAGTTCAACATACACACAGCTTCTCAAATTACTACTTCCAAGATTTAATCCTAATTCCGAACCAAGTTTTTGTTGTTTTTGTCAGTCATGGAGCTTGAACTCTAGGCCTGGGTGCTGTCCCTGAGCTCTTCAGCTCAAGGCTAGCACACTACCACTTGAACCACAGCACTACTTTGGTTTTCCAAGTGATTTACTGGAGATAAGAGTCTCAGGGCTTTTCCTGCCTGGGCTGGCTTTGAACCATGATCCTTAGATCTCAGCCTCTTGAGTAGCTAGGAGGGGTGAGCCACCGGCGTCAGGCTCAAAACCAAGTTTTAATTGCCCTTCATGATATTCTCTCATTTACAACCTACCCTTAGCATGATTTTATTTAGTTTGCATTTGCTAATCTATGTACTTTTACTGTGTGTGTGTGTGTGTGTGTGTGTGTGTGTGTGTGTGTGTGTATTTGTATGCTGGTCCTAGAGCTTGAACTCAGGCATGAGCTTTCACCCTTAGCTATTATGCTCAAGGATAGTGCTTTGCACTGGAGCTACAGTTCCATTTCTGGCTTTTTGAAGGATAGCAATTTGAATCCAATTCGGCAGGAAAATCTGTGAAACATGTATTCTAATTAGCCACTGAAAAAGAAAAAACAAAGGCAGAAGTGGAGCTGTGGCTCAAGTGGTAGAGTGCTAATTTTTAACAAAAAAATCTCAGGTACAGCACCCAAGCCCTAAGTTCAAGCCCCGGGACTGAAACACGCACATGTATACACATACATGCACACATACACACATACAAAAGGGTGAGGAGGGGCTGGGAAGGTGGCTCAGTGGTAGAGCGCTTGCCTTGCATGCATGAGGCCCTGGGTTCAATTCCTCAGCACCACATAAGCAAAAAAAAAAAAAGAAAAGAAAAAAGCTGGAAGTGCCACTGTGGCTCAAGTAGTAGAGCGCTAGCATTGAGCTGCAGAGCTGAGGGACAGTGCCCAGGCCCAGAGTTCAGGACCCACGACCGGACCCAAAAGGGTGAGGATCTTCATCTCTGGGTCCATGGAATCACAGACTAATAGAAAGATGTCTTACAGATGGTCATCAGTGTGTGTGTGTGTGTGTGTGTGTGTGTGTGTGTGTGCGCGCGCACACGCGCATATATGTATGTGTGTGTGTGTGCACGCATGTTCTAGCACTGGGACTTAAACTCAGGAGCTGTGTGCTATCCCTTAGCATTTTTTTTGTCAGAGATGGTACTCTACCATGTGAGCCACAGCTCCACTTCTAGATTTTGGGCATCTAATTGGAGAGAAGAGTCTCACAGACTTTCCTGCTTGGTCTGGCTTCAAACCCTCCCAAACCAAGATTCATTGTCTCATTTTCACTCATGTACAAGAAGTATTTTGACTGTATTCACCCTCCCTTCCTCCAAGTACACACATCCACACATCCCAATATTCATGTTTGTTCAAGTGCATTTAAAGTCCAAAAGGGTAGCACCATGGAATCTCACACACACACACACACACACACACACACACACACACACACACACACACACACACACACACACACATATACCTGATCATGTATGGTTTTTTTTTGGGGGGGGGGTCCAGTCGTGGGGCCTGAACTCTGGGCCGGGGCGCTGTCCCTCAGCTCTTCAGCTCAAGGTTAGCGCTCTACCACTTGAGCCACAGCGCCACTTCTGGCTTTTTTCTTATGTGGTGCCGAGGAATCGAACCCAGGGCCTCAGGTATGCAAGGCAAGCGCTCTACCACTGAGCCACCTTCCCAGCCCCTGATCATGTATGTTTTATATATACACATATATATACACATATGATTCTATATATAGTTATGTATAGATTTAAATTTTAAGTCTAACATCCTTTGTCCTTTTGTGCCTGGCTTACTTTTCTTAACATGAAAAACTCCAGGTCCATCCATTTCCCTGCGAATAAGATAATTTCATCCTTTTTATGGCTGACTAGTACTCCATTGTATACCTATACTACATTTTCTTGATCCATTTATCAGTTATATGGCATCTAGGCTGTTTTCAATGTAGCTATTGTGAATAGTTCTGCCATGAACATGGATGGCACCTTTATTGTATCCTGACTTACATTCATGGGATAAATGCCAAGAGTGAGATACAATGTATTTACAACATGAAATTTACTGACATCCAACATGACCATGATGTTATTATGCAATATTCAAGACAAAAAGGAGGCCACAGATGCCCTATCTGGATTTTCTTCTCCTCTTGTCCCTTCTCACTGGCAGAGACTGCTTTAGTAAAAGAGTTGAGTTGGCTCAGCTTTAGACCATCAATGGTGCTGAACTGTCATTAATTCCTAAACCTTTGCTTCACCTCTCTTCTTTTCTCTACATTGTGTCTTTTATTATTATTATTATTATTGTTATTATTATTATTATTGCAAGAAGATACAGTTTCAAATTTACCATCTCACTTTGTGTGTGTGTGTGTGTGTGTGTGTGTGTGTGTGTGTGTGTGTGTGTGTGTGTGTGTGTATGGTGCCTGTAGTGGAACCTCAGGTCTGCCTTGCACTCTATTTGCACTGAGCCACCCCTCCCCCAGCCATATGAACTATTTCCATGTGTACAGACCAATAGCATGAGCGTATTCACAGTGCTCCAGGACAGCACCCAGGCCCTGAGTTCAAGCTCCAGGAATGGTGTGCATGCATGTGTGCACATGTGCGCATGTGTATGTGCACATACACAGGAAGAAATTTTACATACACACAGTTTCACACATACATGACCTGTGTGTACATTATGCTGTGACTCATGCCACCTCCTGCTTTAACTGTCCTGCCTTTAGAACAGACAGAGGCCACGTAGTTACAGTTTTCCTTGTCCTGGTGGGTGTTGTTTCACTCCTGATGTGTTTTAACAGCATCCCTGTCCTCTGAGAGTTTGATGCTCATGCATCCTGTTCTGATAAAGGTATCAGCGGTCTCACAGAAAGTCCAGAAGATTCACAAAGGGACCGGAAGGACAGCTGGTCTGGTGTTAAAGTCTTATGTGATGTTGTAAGGGATAGATCCAAGTACCAAGCACCTTAACAGTCATCCACCCTTTTCCTCCCATCTGGGCAGTGGGTTCATTCATAGTTTTGACTTCATACCGACTCTTCACAGTCCCGGCCACAGGAATCTTCTAGAGATTAAGATTCAGGCCGTGACTAAGCAGCCAACTTCCTGCTGTCAGGAATGCCAGAAGCTCAAGGCCCACTCAGATCTTCAAGAAAAATCTTATCACTTCGTGGAAGTGGCCTCTCTTTGGGGACCAAAGTCCCAAGTGAGATCACAGGATAAAGGCCACTTCCTGTCTCCAGTTGCTTTGATTTCTTCTTTAGAGAATCTCCAGCGGGAAGTAGATAGAAATGGAAAACACCCTTGTTGTTTCTTCTGAAGGAATTCTCAGGGAAGTCTCAACACTTCTCAAGGTTTGACTTAGTCACTTTCCCAAATACCAACTACCCCTCCCCCCATTCCCCCCCTTTTTTTTGGTGCTAGTACTAGGGCTTGAATTCAGGGCTTGGGCATTATCCCTTAGCTTTTCTGCTCAAATCTGGCACTCTACCTCTTGAACCATAGTTCTACTTGTGGCTTTTTGTCATTGATGTTATTGTTAATTGGAGCTAAGAGTCTCATGGACTTTCCTACCCCGGCTGGCTTCAAACCAAGATCCTCAGATCTCAGGCTCCTGAGTAGCTAGAATTACAGGTGCCTACCTCCATTTCTTCTTTGAGGAGAGTTTTGATCCTCTTAGTTACGTGGGTCCTCTTAGCAATGGAACACACTTATTCTACAGTCACCTTCTGAATTAAATCAAGTTGAGGGACTTGGGTCTAAGTCCATGTTGTCCACAGGCAAAGCACCGCCATTGTGTCCTTGCATTCCTCACTGGTGAGGCATGCCTTTTGAAGCTTATCTTGATCCCTTAGGTGGGTGCTGCTGGCCTCCCTGTGACCCCAAACTCCTGCCAGTGCTTGTCCCAGTGGGAGCACCAAGTATTTGGTCTCATCTACATTTTAGAGAAATAGAGCATGATAGGGTTTTTCCAGAAGTGTGTTGCCATTTTCCATGAAAAGTTCTGGGTGTTCCCTTGTTGGGCACAACTGCCCTTTGTCACTAGTTTTCCTCCTACAGAGGTACTTTCCTGTCAGTACGAAAGCCTCACAAGTTAGGTTTTGTTTATGTAGACTTGACCCCAATCCAAGAGATAAACATGGGGTAGTTGCTGTTATTTGTTTTGAAAAATACACTGAATTGGGATCAACACAAGACTTCTGTCTAATTTCTGTGCCGTGATTTACCTGCATTCCTACACCCCAATAACATCCTGCTGCCATGGGACAAGATGGGGAGAAAACAGCAAAAGAGTCAGGTTAAGACCAGATTAAGAATATAGGAGAATTAGCTATCCCTGATGGCTTATACCTGTAATCATACCTACTTAGGAGGTTGAAATCTGAGGGTCACCACTCAAAGCCAGTCCAGGCAGGAAAATTTGGGAGATTCTTATCTCCAATTAAACCACCAAGAAGCTGGAAGTGGATCTGTGGCTCAAGTGGTACAGCATCAGACCTGAGGGAAAAAGCCAAGGAATGGTGCCTAGGTCCTGAGTTCAAACCCCAGTACTGGCACAACACAGACAAACACAAGAGTAGGAAGATTCAGAATCATCTACTTGGGCACATTTCTTGTCTCTGCAATTGTGCAATCTTGGAGAAGCTCACCTCTCCAGATGTCTGGCTGGCTTGTTCAGCTGTGAAATAGATATACCAATCTCTTAATCTCCATAACAATCATGCAGCTGGGCATCGTAGCTCAAGTCTGCCTACTTGGGAAAGGCAGAGATATGGATATCACAATTCCAGGCCAGCCCAGGAGTAAGTTTGTGAGACTCCATCTCAACCAATGTCTGGGTACAGTGGCACATACCTGTCATCTTCGGTAACATGGGGAAGCAGAAGTAGAAGGATCACCTCCCAGGCCTTCCCAGGCATAAAGAGAAACCTTACCTTGAAAATAACGCAAAAAGTGACTGGAGTGGTAACTCAAGTAGTAGAATGCCTGCCTATCAAGCTCGAGGCCCTGCATTCAATCTCCAGTATGTCTAAAGGGGAAAATCATGCAGATCATGGAAATCTGACCCACATAAAACATTTAGTGAAGTATCACACACAGCTTCTGATATCATGGAATTTACAAGTTCGATTCGAGAGTATATGGTTTCTCTGCTCTAGTCACATGAGATTCCTCAGTGTCTCCTGAACAAATCAAGCACATTTCTGCCCCAGAGCCTTTGCACTGGTTGTTTTCATCACTTGAAACTTGAACTCTCAGATGGCTTGTGCATGGCTTACTGTCTTGATTTCTTCATCTTTTACTAGGGTGCCTTTCCAGGCCACTTTAATCTAAGAGCTTTCCCACTTCTATTCCTCTTTATATGTCCTTCCCATTTCATTTTCTTTATAGCTCTATATGTGCCTGTGTATATGTGTGTGCCTCTGTGTGTGTGTGTGTGTGTGTGTGTGTGTGTGTGTGTGTGTGCCTGTTACTGAGGCTTGAACTCAGGGCTTGCACACTGTCCCTGAGCTTTTTTTATCCAAGGCTAACACTCTACCACTTAAGCCACAGCTCCACTTCTAACATTTTGGTGGCTAACTGGAGATAAGAGTCTCACAAATGTTCCTGACTAGGCTGACTTCAAACTGTGATCTTCAGATCTCAGCTTCCCAAGGAGCTAGGATTATAGATGTGAGCCTCCAAGTCCGAGCGATAGCTCTTCTCAGTGCTGAACGCTGTATAGAGCTGAGTCTGTTAATTGCTTGTGTCTATTCACTAAAGTGCAAGCCCCACAGGCAGAGATTGCCTTTATTTTTTTCCCAGCTGTATCTTTAGCACCTAGAACTGAGTTAAGACATTATGGTTGCTTAATAAATATTTTGTTGGATGAATGAATAATAAAAAAATGCTGTGAAAATCCAATGAGCTAAATCTGGAAATTAGAGATACAAGATGTTCTGGGGCATGTGAAGGTCCTCCATGCAGACAGACCATGAGGGTTTAAGGCACACTCACAGATATGGGAAGCCTGGCGCACTTGGATCTGAAAGGCTTCTGCTCAGTTGGAAGCTGTCAAAGAGGGATGGAGAGGAGGCTGGAGGGCTAGAGAGGTTGACTTTCTCCTCCTAGTGTCCTCCCTGCTGGCTCACACTGTTTTGGTCACTAATTGACAATCAGGTAGTAAGCCTAGGTGCTGGGGTGAAAGAGGAGTCACAGGGAAAGCCTAGGAATAGAGTAGTACAGGAGACCGGCTCGTGCAGGCTTGGTAGTCCTAGTCTGAGAATCCAGATCCAGAATGCTGCAACATAATGCCAAAAGTCATATAGTTCAAGGTACACAAACTTTCATGCATAAAATTAACAAAATAACCCAACACACACACACACACACATATATGTGTGTATGTATGTGTGTATATAGACAGGTACAGAGACAGAGAGATAGAGAGATGATATCTAGGCTCAGAATCTCAAGGACTTTTCTGCCTGGACTGGTTTCAAACCTTGATCTTCTGGGTGTAAGCCTCCTGAGTAGCTATGATTACAAATGTGAGGCTCTGGTATGGTTTCATTTACTTTTTACTTTAACAAACAGGCTAAAGTGGATTCACAGGAGTGATTAGCCAATGTGGATGATATTCCACAGAGATCACCAATGGGGCAGAGAAAAACAAGAAAAATAAACAAAAATGTAACATATCTGTCAGTTGTAATAGGTGTGAAGGAATGAAACAAGAGGTAGGATGGAAGGGAGCTGTAGCAAGTCAGACTGAATCCTAGGAAAAGCAGATTTCAGTAAGATGAGCTGGGTATGGGTGAATCCTACCTGTAATCCTAGCTACTCAGGAGGCTGAAATCTGAGGATCATGGGTCAAAGCGAGCCAAGGCAAAAACTTCTGTGAGACTCTTACCTCCATTAAATTTCCAAAAAAAGCTGGAAGTGGAGCTGTGGCTCAAATGGTAGAGCATTAGCTTTGAGCAAAAAACCCTCAGGGATAGCACCTAGATGTTGAGTTCAAGCCCCAGACCTGCACAAAAAAAAAACCCCAAAAAACAAAACAACAACATAATGAGGTGTGTCATGGGAGATGCTCTATGTACCAGGAAAATGGCTAAGGACAGGCTGCCTGCCTCATTCTCTGAGCTCATAAGTATTAATTATTCTTTGCAGGTTATTTGGGAGACTTTCATTTTATTATAAAACTCCCTTCCATCTAACAACTAACCATTTCTCCCTGTGTATCATGCCCTTCAAATTATCTCTGGGCTGCTGAAAGGTCCCAACCTATTTTTCAAGTAGGTATCTTTTTTTTGCTTTTTACTTACTACGTGTGTGTGTGTGTGTGTGTGTGTGTGTGTGTGTGTGTGTGTGTGTGTGTGTGTGTGTGTGTGTGTGTGTGTGTGTGTGTGTACTAAGGCTTGAACTCAGGGCCTCGCTTGGGTTCCCCTTGCCACTCCCTCTCCCCACAAGGCTGGTACTCTACCACTAAAGCCACAGTTCCACTTCCAGCTTTTTGCTAGTTAATGAGAGACAAGAGTCTCATGGACTTTCCTGACCTGGCTTTGAACCATGATCCTCAGATTTCAGCCTCCTGAGTAGCTAGGATTATGGGTGTGAGCCATCAGTACCTTCCACTGCCCTTTAAACTCAGGACCATAGGCCTACATGGACCACCTTCTCAGGGTGTGCAGTATAGGTAAGGGTCTGCCTTGAGGTAATAGCTGGAGGCAATTAGCTAGCACCTGGTGGAAGCCCTATCAGCATGATGCTCTGCATCTTCCTATTCCCACAGGCCTTATTCTTCCATGAAGGCAGGCCCTGGGGATCTTGTCTGAGGCTGTCAGTTGTGAGACCCATATGTACATGCTCTAGTCATCGGTGGCATTGCTCTTGCTGCCTGGCTCTTGGGATTTAGGTGGACTGCCCCACCTCGCCCACACCGATGCACCAATAACACACGCTTCCTTTCTTCCTGCAGCCCCCAGGAAAGAAGGCTGATCTCGCTTTTCACAACACACCCCCTCAAATACACCTGCCTGTGGCTGGCTTCAAGTATAACATCTGTGGTTTGTCCTTGATGCCCTGCATACCTGTAGAATGATTCAGTCAGCATCCAGAGGCCAAGAATCAGCTATATATTTGCACAATTATTATAAGCTATATGTGTAAGGCAAATAAGAAAACTTAAACACAGTGCCTATTCTAGAAATGTATCAATGTGGGATTTTGATGGTGCTAAAGAATAGATTATTTTATTTATTTGTTTATTTATTTATTTTTGTCAGTTGCTGGGCCTGGGTACTGTCCCTTAGTTCTTCAGCTCAAGGCTAGTGCACTACCACTTGAGCCATAGCACCACGTCCAGCTTTTCCTGCTTATGTGGTGCTGAGGAATTGAACCCAGGGCCTCATGCATGCAAGGCAAGCACTCTACCACTGAGTCACCTGCCCAGCCCTGAACAGATTATTTTAAACTATGATTGTGTGTGTGTGTGTGTGTGTGTGTGTGTGTGTGTGTGTGTGTGTACTGGGGCTTGATATCAGAGCCTCATGCTCTTTTGCTTGACATTTTTGTTCAAGGCTGGCACTCTAATACTTGAACCATAGCTCTACTTCTGGTTTTGGGTAGTAAATTGGAGATAAGATAATTTATAGACTTTCCTAATATGGGCTGGCTTCAAATTAGAATCCTCAGGTTTCAGCCTCCTGAGTAGCTAGGATTACAGGTGTGAGCTAGAAGTGTCTGTTTTTGAGAAGTAGCATATGCTCATAGTATAGAAGGGAATGGGAGAATTGTCAATTGTCTTCCTCACCTCTCATATCTGCTCTGGAAGTCACCATTGTGGGTTGGTGCATAAACATTTCCTCAGAGGTTTGATAAAGAGGATCTTGAAAGGTGTGGTTTTAACTATGGAGGACAAATCACTATCACCAGCTTTACAAGTACATATGGTTCTCTTCCCATCCCAGCCAATCCTTACTCAAGGAGTTATAAAATCTGAATGACAGAGCAAATCAAAGTAAGAAGAATGGTGTAAAGGAATGCAGATTGTCGTTGTTGGATGCCTTAGAAGGAATTAAACTGTATTTGCCCAAGAAGCAATGGGGGCTTATGGCTGCTGAGATATGAGCCTGAAGTCCATTTTTCTGCAATGCAATTTAGTCACTAAGAAGAAAGGGAACAGAATACTTACAGAATAAAAGAAACTCACCAATGCTAGGAAACCAGCAAATGTTCAGAAACATAACTATGTTTGTAATGAAATACACTTGTGTAATGAAAAGTATAGAATTTATATATACTGTTTATAAAAATATAGAATAAAACCACTTAGCATATAATGGAAATATAAAATTTTAACACTATATTTTTATATCTTTGGCTTGCATTCTGAATGTGCACTTAAATATTAATTATACTACATTGTGAAGAAGCAGATAATGAACTTTTTGGTTGATTCAAATGTATCCAGCAAGTGAAAGCTATTGAATTTTTTTTCAGTCTAGAGATTGAACTCAAGGCTTAAATCAAGTGCTCAATAACTTGGGCCACACCATTCCTCATTGAATTCTGGTTTACAAGTTCATTTCCTGAAGCATAGAGAGTGTCATATACAGAAGTGATTCTCTAGCTTGAATATTGGGATCAATTACTTGGGGAGTTTAATTAAGAACCGGTATTCTTTTAAAGCTGGGTGGGTGCTAGTGGCTCATGCTTGTAATCTTAGCTACTTAGGAGGCTGAGATCTGAGGATCTTTGTTAAAAGCCAGGTAGAAGAGTCTGTGAAATGTGTCCAATTAATCAGCAAAAAGCCAGAAGTGGAGGTGTGGCTCAAGTAGTAGAGTGCTAACCTTGAGCAAAAGAGCTAAAAGACAGCACCTGAGCCCAGAGTACTAACATACACATACACACACACAAACACACACACACTCACACACACAAAATTAATGCATAAGGACTGATCAAAAATATAAAAATAATAAAAATCAAAACAAAATGTATAGCTGTAACCAATAAACTGTACCCAATAAACATGCACCCAATAAATTATACCCAATAAATATGTATAATTGTTATGTATCCATTAAAAATAGAGCAGAAATTTCAATGTGGTTTGGTTTTTATAAGATTGCCAAGTAATTCTAATGTGAGTCCAAGATTTAAAGCTTCTTATTTAATCATGAAAATAGGAATGAAGTCTATTGAGAATTCATCAGAATAAAGCATCTGAATAACGTTATCAACTACAATCTGTCCTACTCAGGTGAAAAAGGTAAATTTTGTAGTTCTGTAGTTCAAGATTGAAAATTAGACTAGAATTTAAATCTTATTAGAAATTAATAATGAAATCTACTACTTAGCATATGGGTGGCATGTTACATGTATGGCTTCTAATCTTTGATTACAAGGTAAGAAAAATAGCACAAAATCCACTTTAAAAATTAGGCTAAAACAAGTTCTATAATTTGCCTAGAGATACATAGACAGCCATAGGAGGGACTGGGGCCCCAACACAGCTCTGATATTTGGTGAAGCTGCACATAGACCACCATCCCTTCCTGCTAAAGATGTAACTGTCATAAATAACAAGGCACAAAGCACCATTTAATTTTTGTTTAATTAAACAGTCCTAGTGTGCATGCAAGGTTTTAAAAAAGCCTAAATAGATGCCCACCAACCACCAGGGCCTTTTGGAGGGGGTGAACTTTTTAAAAATTATTATTAATTAATTTGTTTGTTTTTGTGCTGTTCCTAAGACTTGAACTCAGGGCCTTGAGCTCTCATGTGGCTTTTTTTTTTTTTTTTGTCGGTCATGGGGCTTGAACTCTGGGCTTGGACGCAGTCCCTCAGCTCTTCAGCTCAAGGCAAGCACTCTACTACTTGAGCTACAGCAGTTTTCTGGTGGTTTATTGGAGATAAGAGTTTCACAGACTTTTCTGCCTGGGCTGGCTTTGTACCGTGATCCTCAGATCTCAGCCTCCTGAGTAGCTAGGATTACAGGCGTGAGCCACCGGTGTCCTCCTTCACTTGGCTTTTTTGGTCAAGACTGGAACTTCATCACTTGTGCTTCAACTCTACTTCTGGGCTTTTACTGGTTGATTTATGAAAGGAATGTCATGGACTTTCCTGCCCTAGCTGGCTTTGAACTGAGTTCTCAGGTCTCAGCCTCCTGAGTAGCTACAATTACAGGTATAAACCTCCAGCACCCAACTTGTCTTTTTACTTTAAATACTTGGAATATTTCTGTTGTGTGGATTTGTTTTACACCAAACGATCACGAATTACATTTGTAATTTATAATGTCTCAAAGCCAATATAGAGTTTGCTTAAGAAGCAGCACTTTCCCACTTTCCCTGGACTTCAATTTTCTAACCCCTCCTCTAGCAACAAGAGATAATAATAATACCTGCTGGAGGAGGTTTTGTGAGGATTAGATTTCTCCATAAGAAGAATATTACCTCTAGTGATCACAGACCATCAGTATAAAAAATAATCTACATATTTCTTTGCCCTGAATTATCTTTAAATTTCTTCCCTATTTAAACTTGGCATCCAGCCAGACCATGGTAATTCCAGTTCTTGTGGATGGAGAACCAAAGAGAAACTCCCACAATCCTCCAGTGGCTACTAAACATGGGGGTGGGGAGGTTCTAATCCCAAGCCCCCTTTTTATCAGAGCAGCACCAATCCAGCTCACAGGAGGTTCATAATTTCCCATGAAGTAACATTAGAAAACATGAGATCATTTTAGAGCTGTTTTTCCTTCCCACCATGAGGGCATTAAAAAAAAAAATTAAAATGTGTCCAAACAAGAACAGCAGTCAACACACAAGGGGAGCTTATCTTGCAGAGAAGGCGGAGCTCCCATAGGTGTCCTGCAGACAAGGCAACCGCTCCCTTCCTCCCTCCCTCCCTCCCTCCTTCTGTCCCTCTGTCCCTCCCTTCTTCCCTTCCTTTCCTTCCTTCCCTTCCTCCTTTCTGTCTGTACTGAGACTTGAACTCAGGGCCAGGTACTCTCCCTTAGCTTTTCCACTGAAGGCTGGGGTGCTCCCATTTGAACCACAGCTTCACTTTGGGCTTTTTGATGGTTAATTGGAGATAAGAATCTCACAAGCTGACTTTGAACCTCAAATCTTAGTCTCTCGAGTAGTTAAGATTACAGGCATGAGCCACCAATGCCTGGCTTAATTTGTTTTTGCAGTACTAAGGATAATCCCTAGTACCTTGTGCATGCCAGGCAAGTGCCCTGCCACTTGAGCCATTCCCCTCTTTTCCCCAGAACTGGCAACAGGGAACCAATAATCACACTTGTGATTTGAAGTGCTCATAAGAGAAACATGCTTTGGCTATTTGCCAGCGAAAGAGCATAGGAGATATGCAGCCTGCCTTGGCCTCAGCCCACTGATGAAGGCCAGCCTCCCTGCAAACCACAGCAACACTTTTTTTTTTTTGAGATATCAAGAGCCTACGTGAGTCAGGCATAATTACCTGGGCAAGACCCAAGGAAAAGGGCCTACTTGTCAACACTTCTTAAAACCCTCCAACTTAAAAAAAAAAAAAAATCACCCAGTATTAACTGTGACTTCTGATATGTTCTAAGAAGGAACGCCCGCGCTTCCGGGGGAAGCAGATTGCAAGTTAAGGTAGGGGAATGAGAGATTGATCTTCCCTCTGCAGGAAGCCGGGAGACCCTTGCTGTCCCTTCGCTTGGACACGTAGCTGTGGAAACCAGGGTTCAGGTCGAGTTAATTAGCAGTGGCTACGAGGGAGAAAGTTCCCCAGCAGGATGAGCAGGATGCCGGGGTGGAAAGGGCAGCTGGCCAGAGCGCACGTAGGGGCTGGACACTCCTGCTGGGCCGGCGACGACAAATGGCACTCTGGCTCTGAATTAAAAAGGGGTCCTGGCGCTAAAGAGAGCAAAGCAGACACGTTCCAGAAAACACACGTGCCTTTCCCCTCACACACAGGGGATGGGAACACCACGCAAATGAGCTAGTGGCTCCTATCCACCAGGTAGGTCAGCCAAGTGATGCAGGGGAGATCCACACCGTGAGAAGAGCTAGGTTAGAAAAGACTAGTTTTAGTAATTGATCCCTTCCCTTCCCTTCCCTTCTTCCCTTTTCCCTTTTCCTTCCCTCCTCTCCCCTCCCCAGCCCTCCCCTCCCCTCCCCTCCTTTTCCTTCTTCCTTCTTTCCTTTCTTTCTCCTTCCTTCTTTCCTTCCCACACTCCCTCCTTCCCTCCCTCCCTTCCTTCCTTCCTTCCTCCTTTCTTTCTTCTGTCTTTCTTTCTGAGATAAGGTCTTACTGTATCACTAAGTAGCCCAGGGTGGCTTCAAACTTCCAATTCTCTGTCCTCAGTCTCCCCAGCGCTATCATTTGCACATTCTAGAGCCAGTTGGGGACAAGCATGAAATGAAGGGAACTGGTATTTCCTTTTAAAAGGGAGAGGGGAACAGTCAAAGAGAGGAGCTTTGGGGGAGCAGGCAGGGTGCTTATCAGAGAATCTGTCAACCTGTGTGAGAGAATGGGAGTGCCGGTGAAGGAGAGTGTTCATCAGTAAAGAGATCAAGGCCTAAGAGCCGGTTCTGGGGATTAGAAAGAATGAAGCAAGACTTTGAATTAGGGGAAATGAGGGGGTGCCACCAGGAATGGGTTAGAAGGAGCAGCCTGCATTTAGGGATCAGTCATGTGGACCAGCAGCCTGGTTCCTTCATCTAATTGTCTCTTCTCGCCTCTAACTGGAGGTGGCTTCTTGGATCTTCTCTCTAGATGCAGAGTTTGGAGTTTCAGAAAGACTGAGTAATATGATCAGCTTGAACAGCCAAAGCTCCTCACTCTATCCCCATTGCCATGTGGCTACCAAGACCAGGAAGGACCACAGGGTACAATAAGAAAACAGCTCAACAGCTAGGCACTGGTGGCTCATGCCTGTAATCTTAGCTACTCAGGAGACTGAGAACTGAAGATCATGGTTCAAAGCCAACCTGAGCGGGAAAGAACCACTAGAAAAGAAAAACCAGAAGTGAAGCTGTGGTCAAGTGGTAGAGTGCCAGCCTTGCCTGAAAAAGCTAAGAGATAGTGCCAAAGCCTGAGCTCAAGCCCTACTACTACTACTACTACACATACACACACACACTCACACACACAACCACCACCACCACAACAAAACAACCCAAGAAAGTTGCAAGCAGCATGTAAGTATCAAGTCAGACTGTGGCTGACCCTGCAAAGGTCCTGCTGGCATCTGAAGAGGGACTGGCGTATGTTGGGCTACGTGTGCTGTACGTGACACCATGTATGAGTAGGATATTTTCGTATTTTGGCATGTTGTTTTTCTGGGTGTGGTACACTATTGTTACCCATGCTGCACACCCAAACAACATTGTATGAGGGTTGCTGCTTACCTGGAAACGCTGGGCACCCAGATTTGAACTGCACTTGTCACAGGGGTCCACCCTGTGCAGGTATCTGTCTATAATAACTGGAGGCTGTTCTTCACCCAAGATTTTCTGAAGATAACAAAAGGAAGAATGATGAGCGTTTGAATACTCACAATGAAATAAAACCAATCCAGTTACCTCTAGTTAACTGTGGCTTTATGCAATAAGTCGAACATGATATAGAAAGGCATTTTGGCATAAACCCCAAAATTCTTCTCATGAAAGAGTAAGGGAAACTCTTATCCAAGGAGGTGGTTGAGAATATGTTCTTGGTTCAGTCTGGTCTGAATTTCTTTATGTCTTGAGTCTCCAAGTTCTGATGCTTCACTAAGCACACTCCATGTTGATTTCATCATATATTTATAGTAGGTCCTCTATTTCTACAGCAGGAACTATTACCACTTGTGTGTGTGTGTGTGAGTACTAGCACTTAAACTCAGGACCTAGGTACCATCCCTTAGCTTTTCTGCTCAAGGCTGGTTTTCTACCAATTGAGCCACTCTTCCACTCCTGGCTTTTGCTGGATAATTGGAGGTAAGCATCTCTCAGATTTGTCTGCTGGGGGCTGGCTTCATACCACAATCCTCATCTTAGCCTCCTGAGTAGCTAGGATTACAGGTGTGAGGCACCCAACACCCGGCCAAGCTTTTTTTCACAAGAAGAGTGAACTTTGAATTTGAGACTCTTCTCAAATCAAAAGCAGGAATTCTAAGCCGGGAGCCAGTGGCTCATACCTGTGAACCCAGCTACTCAGGAGGCTAAGATCTGAGAATCATGGTTCAAAGCCAACCTGGGCAGAAAAGTCTGTGAGACTCTTATCTCCAGTTAATCACCAGAAAAGCTGGAAGTGGAACTCAAGTGGTAGAGTGCTAGCCTCGAGCAAAAATGCTCAGTGACAGCACTTAGGCCCTAAATTCAAGCCCAAGGCCCACTTATTCTCCTCCCCCACAAAAAAAGCAGGAATGCTGAGGGACAATACTTTATTTATTGATTGGTTGAGACAGGGTTTCCCTGTATTGGCCAGGCTGGACTTGAAGTCATGATGAAATCCAGACCGTTCTAGAAATATCCGTCCTCCTCAGCCTCCAGGATTATAAGTGTATACTATCACACTCAGCTTGGAGGTATTTCTTGTGTAGATCTATTACAAACCCTTTAGGTTTAGCAGCTTGGAGGAGTTAGTGAGCTACCCCATCCTCAGTATTGTGTGAGTTACAATGAGATCCACTTCGAAAGGTCCAGATCTAGGCCCTTAAGAGAAAAATCACTGAAGTTTTGATATAGGTAGTATATTTAGTGCATTTGATTTAACTAAAATGGGAAAACTTAACTGAATGTGTTAGACAGGATATTAAATGTATTCACATATATTTAATCGTCAGAATATCTCTATGAGCAAGATGTTATGGGCTTAGTTGACAGATGGAGAAACTAAGACTCTAAAAAAGTGTTGAAATGAGGGGGAGGGGTGCTGTCCATCATCCTAACTACTCAGAAAGCTAAGCTCTGAACACCCTGGTTCAAAGCAAGCCTAAGTATATAAATCTGAGAGAGTCCTATCTTCAGTTAACCAGCAAAAAGCTGAAAGCAGAAATATAGCCCAAGTGGGTAGAACACTAAGCAAGAGCTCAAGGCCCTGAGTTCAAGTCCTAGTATTGGCACATGCAAATACACGTGCCACACACACACAGAGGTTGACTTGTACAAGGTCTTTACCATATAGTCACTAAGAACAAATCTGGGTACTTTTTTTTAATATCCAGAAGATAACATAAAATTTACTATCCTAACCATTTAAGTGTATAATACAATAGTGTTAACTAGGTACTCATTTTGTGTAATAATCCTTAGAATTTTTTAGTCCTTCCAAATTGAAACCTGTCTCCATTACACCGTAACTATTCATTTCCCCTCTCCTATCTCCTGCAAACACATTTTATTCTCCCTTCAATAAAGGGAGAATCACACAGTATTTGTCCTTCTGTGGTGATTTTTATCATCTGCATAATGTCTTCAAGTTTCCTCCTTATAGTATCATTTATCTAACTTTCCTTCCTTTTCATGGCTGAATAACATTCCCATTGTATGAACAAGCCACATTTTCTTTAGTAATCTAGGATCTGAATCTAAGTTTGTGAGTCTCCAAATTCCAAGCTCTTTCAAGTGAGTAAACAATTCTATTTAAATATAAGATACACATAAGATTCAGATTATAGGAAGTAAAATGAGTTAGTGAGGTTGCACTCAAGCTCAGATTTGGAGAGTCAAATAGCTTGACAAGGTCCTGTACTGACTTACACATTTCTACATGGAGCACTTTTTTGTGTGTGTGCCATTCCTGGGCCTTGAACTTAGGACCTGAATGCTGTCCCTGTGCTTTTTTGCTCAAGTGCTCAATCACTTGAGCCACAATTTTACTTCTGGCTTTTTGGTGGTTAATTGGAGGTAAGAGTCTCATGGGCTTTTTCTTCCCTGGGCTGGCTTTAAACCATGATCCTCAGATCTCAGCCTCCTGAGTAGTGAGGATTAAAGTTGTGAGCCACCAATGCTTGGATGGAGAACTGTTCCTCATTGCTCCAGAAGCAGCAGCCCATGACTGTCTCCCACCATCCACCTTCTCCAAGCACACCCTGGCCTTTCCTCTTCCATAAATTATGTCTGAGTGGACATTACCCACTGAGTTCGAGTAGCCTTGAGACCTCACACTCTCTGCCCTTCTTCCCTTGTCTGCCTTCTCTGTGGCACAACTTCCTCATTCTTCTGCGCTGAGCTTACCAGGGTCCTGTCACTTCCACAAGTCTGAGGTCTGGGTAATCTGTGCCGCCTCTCTAGTTTTCATCATTCCCTCTGGCTGCCAAGGACAGCAGTTGCCTTCTCCATGGTCCTCACCTTTGTCCAGGCTATCGCTTTCCTCAGATTCCCTCGAAGATCTTGTAACCAGGCCCTGGCAGCTTTGCAATAGCAATATCTAGCCCCTTCCAGCTCCTCTTAAGGAATGAATGGTCTTGAGCTTTCTGTAGCCATTTCTCCTGCATGGCTATGTTGTTCTACTACAGTGGGTAACTCCCTAATCGAAATCAACACTGAGCAGCTCTGGGATTTTATTTATTTATTGCAGCTGATTATCCACAGCCTCCATCTTCGCCTACACCCTCCTTGGAGAGCTTAGTTCTAAGCAACAGTATTTTCTGTTTCCCACCCACCCACCCTGAAACCCTCAGCATACTGCTCTTCATTTTTACCTTTCAACAACCTTTGGACATTCATCAGAGCCACCTGCCTCCTCCACTGTGAATCTGTACTCTTGTCTCCCTCTTGGCTGCCTTCAGGATCACAACCAAGATTCATTCCTTGTTTTCCTGTTATCTTCAGGCTTGCAGATTTCAATATAATTATCCCATTTCTTTATATTATTATATACTACCTATTAAGATTAACTTTCCTTTCAGAGATAATGATATGCTAATTGTCCTGACTTGACCACTGCCACTTGTATATATGTGTCAAAACAATCACACCATGAGTCATGAATAATTGTATGAATCATGTGTCAACTTTGTAAGTCCCTTTGAGGATGATCTAAACCTGTTCTTCATAGTCCCCAGCAGCTCCTTTGCCCACTTGGCTAACATTAGGTGATAAATAAACTGTACCATGAAAAAAAGGAAGGGGACTCACGCTAACATAAGAGATGTTTTCTGTCCTTTCCGAGTTTTATGAGGATGGGGCCAGGGATGGGGGGGAGGAGGACTGGAGGGAGTGGGACTGAGCTCCAGACACTGAGGATAAAGGATGAGATTCTGGACTCCAGCAGCATGTCCTAGTTCATTAGAGAACAATGACAACCATGGAACAGACTTACCTCCTCTTGTCCCCAAAACCTGCCACAGAAGCAGAAAAACAATAAACAGGTCTCCCTCCACCCAGGAAAATGGGAGAAGGGAAAATGCTGAGGGATTTCCCTAAAGTAAAAATCAAAGCTGCAGGGTACTGGTGCCTCATGCCCGTAATTGTACTACTCAGGAGGCTGAGATCTGAGTATCATGCTTTGAAGCCAGTCTGGGAAGGAAAGTCCATGAGATTCTTATCTTCAATTAACTGAGAAAAAAACTGAAGTGGAGGTGTGGCTCAAGAGGTAGAGCACCAGACTTGATTGAAAAAGCTGAGAGACAACAGTGCCCAGGCCATGGATTTGAGCCTCAGAATGGCCACACACACACACACACACACACACACACACACACACACACACACACAGAGTCACATCTAGGAGTGTCACATCTGAATTGTATTGATAGGACTCCCATTGCCATTCCAGAGAGGAAGCTCTGAGTAGAGTGGTCTCAGTACTATGTCATGAAATCTCTCCCCTGTATAAGTTGTGCACCCGGCCCACAGCCCACATGGATGAGCTGGACTCTGGGCTCTTTGCAGGGGCTGGGAGGTGACCTAGACAGAGCCAGGCTCAGCTGCTGTGAGAGAGAAGCACAGCACCAAAGCCCTCTCCTGTTTTCCCCATCAATGTCCAGCATACTACACCACCTGCTCAGCTTCATGCTCTTCCAGAAACAGACATGACACTGAGAGCAATGAAAGAAGACTGGAACACACATGACTGCACAGCACAGGTGTCTAATACTGGGCTCAGTACATCCAGACAGCATAATGCTAGTGTGTTTGGAGTAGGAGAGTGATCGTGAGAATGTGGAAAGCAGAACAAATAAAATATCCCCTGGTCCTCTCTTTCTGCCCTCACCCCTAGCATCAAAACCAAGCTGAGTGCCTGGCAGGTGGTTCACACCTATAATCCTTGCTACTCAGCAGGCTGAGATCTGAGGATCACAATTTGAACTAACCTTGGCAAGAAAGTTCGTGAGATGCTTATCTCTGATAAAGATATCTCAGAAAAGGTGGAAGTGGTGGTAGAGCTCTAGCCTTCAGCAAAAGAAGCTCAGGGACAGAGCCCAGACCCAGAGTTCAAGCCCCAGGACTGGAAAAAAATCAAGCTGGGGCAGAGTAGGACTGGTGGCAAAGGCAGCTCCCTGGCCTCTGGGGCCTGGGTAACCTGGAGGTGGATACCTGGGTCTGCTACCATGACAGTCATGAAGTTTCAAGGTACTTGCTGAGGACTTATGAAGCTAGAGAATGAAACTTCAATCATTCCTCACTCACAAGAAACATTTGTTTGGTGTGCAGGTGTGTGTGTGTGTGTGTGTGTGTGTGTGTGTGTGAGAGAGAGAGAGAGAGAGAGAGAGAGAGAGAGAGAGAGAGAGAGAGAGAGAGAGAGAGAGAGAGAGAGAGAGAGAGAGAGAGAGAGAAAGAGAGAGAGAGAGAGAGAGAGAGAGAGAAGAGAGAGAGAGAGAGAAGAGAGAGAGAGAGTACTGGGGCTAGAGCCCAATTCAGCTGCACCTCTACTTCTGCTATTTGCTAGTTAATTGTAGATAAGAGTCTTTCAGATTTATCTGCCCAGGCTGGCTTTAAACTGTGATCCTCAGATTTCAGCCTTTGGAGTAGCTAGAACACCTGGGAGAGAGACATTGACACCTAGGTTTGCTTGATTTTTTTTATACAAGGGAGGGGAGAGTGTTGCAAGAAAAGATCTGATGCTTTAATTGTTATGTAACACTTTTACAACAATATAGGAGATGCAAACCTAAATGTTCTGCACTTATTTAAGGTTCAGTCCCAGGCAAACTGCATCTCAGTTTCTGAGCCAAGAATATATGCTTTCTTCTTCCCTCCCTCCTCTCCCCTCCCTCCCTCCCTCTCCCCCTCCCTCCCTTCCTCCCTCCCTCCCTCTTTCTTCCTTCCTTCCTTCCTTCCTTCCTTCTTCTTCTTCTTTCTTTCTTTCTTCTTTCTTCTTTCTTTCTTTCTTTCTTTCTTCTTTCTTTCTTTCTTTCTTTCTTTCTCTCTCTCTCTCTCTCTCTCTCTCTCTCTCTCTCTCTCTCTCTCTCTCTCTTTCTTTCTTTCTTTCTTTCTTTCTTTCTTCTTTTGTCAGTTGTGGGGCTTGAACTCTGGGCTGGGCACTATCCTTGCGCCCTTCAGCTCAAGGCGAGCGCTCTACTGTTTGAGCCACAGCACCACTTCCAGTTTTTTAGTGGCTTATTGGAGATAAGAGTCTCACGGGGCTGGGAAGGTGGCTTAGTGGTAGAGAGAGCGCTTGCCTTGCATGCTCGAGGCCCTGGGTTAGATTCCTCAGTACCACATAAGCAAAAAGAAAAAAGCCGCCCAGAGTTCAGGCCCCATGACTGGACACCCCCCGCCCAAGAAAAAAAAGAGTCTCAAGGACTTTTCTGCCTGGGCTGGCTTTGAACCGTGATCCTCAGATCTCAGCCTTCTGAGTAGCTAGGATTACAGGTGTGAGCCACTGGCACCTGGCTTTTTCTTTCTTTTCTCTTTATGGCTTTCTTTCTATCTTCTTTCCCTCCTTCTTTCATTGTTTGCCAGTACTGGGGCTTGAGCTAAGGTCCTGAACATTGTCCCTTAGTTTTAATTTTCTTACCGAAGGCTTGAGTGAAAACAAAACTTCCACTTGAGCCACATCTCCACTTGAGTTTTGCTCTCAGTTAATTGGAGATAAGAGTCTCATGAACTTTCCTGTCCAGGCTGTCTTCAAACCACCATCCTCAGATCTCAGCCTCCTAAGTAGCTATTATTACAGGCCTGGACCACTGGCACCCGGGTAGATGCCATTCTTCCATTGAATCAAGAAGTCTCAGATCATCACTTTCCATATGCTAATCTTCATTCCCCATAGAGCCTACCTCTCACAACTACATGTGGGAATATATTTTAAAGCTTTTTATGATACTCTAGTCATCTTAGTATGAGACAATTATTCCACGTGATAAGTGAAAGCAAGCACTTCTTTATATGAGGTCCAGGTAAGCACTCATGATATTTAAGGAGCATTTCTTGAATAACTTATTAATTATAGCCAAACACCTCTAACAATTTCATTGGATGGAATAATTGGCTGTTTTATATTAATCATATTTGTCATTTGTATCTAACATTTCGCTGTTCTTATATCAAAGTGACAACATTTGCCTACTAACACGTCTTTCATAATGCATCCTGATATTAAGCCATGTGAGTTGGTCCTCTTCCTTGCTATTTTGTGGACTCCATAATGGTGAAGACTAGATCTGCTACACTCAGCACTGTCTCAGGAACTCAACACAGCACCTGATACACCATTAGTTCTCAAAAAAAAAAAATGATTGGACTCAAAGATAAATTCTACTTATCAACTGAGCTGACCATACAAACTATCTTATAATCAATGTTATTTGTTGAGGCATATCAAAAGTCAGAACTACTCAGAAAATAGTAGTTTTTCAAAACAGCTGTGGAGATTATTTCTATTACATTGAGAGCAATTAAGATCACATGTATTGAACATTCACTATGTTGGCTAGGCATGGGTAGCTCACACCTGTAATCCTCACTATTCAGGAGGCTGAGATCTGATGATCAGCTCAAGGAGACAAATTGTGAGACTCTTATTTCCAATTAACCAGCAAAAAGCCAGAGTGGAAGTGTGGGGCAAGAGTTAAGAGTGCCAACCATGAGTAAAAAAGCTGTGAGGTCCTGAGTTCAAGCTCCCATACCAGCACTAAAATGTTTTTATTTAAACTGTATCATTTTTAAACACTTAACATGCATTTCTCATTTAATACTTGTATCAGCTCCATGTGGTGAGTCCTATATTGCTGACTTCATTTTTTTCCTTCCAACCTCAGATTCACCAGCAATGGGTTATTCAGGTCATTGTTAAATATGGTCCTCTTTTATTTATATATCCATATTTCTAATGCTAAAGTAGCCTGACCATCAAAAGGCCGAGAACTAAGCCAGGCACCAGTGGTTTACACCTGTAATCCTAGCTACTCAAGAGACGAGATCAGAGGATCGCAGATTAAACTAGATTAGGCAGGAAAGTTTGTAAGACTCATCTCCAAATAACCAGCAAAAAGGCAGAAATGGATATATGGCTCAAGTGGTAGAGAGCTAGCCTTGTGTGAAAAAGCTAAGGGACAGCACTCAGATCCTGTGCTCAAGCCTTAGTACCACCCCAAAATAAACAAATATGACAAAATAACATAAATGTCCAAGAACTAGAACATGAGAAGTGAGTTTGCACCCACATAACATCCCCTATCCTGTTTTCTTGTTCTACACACATGCAACCACTCTCAGAACTTTGTATTTCTGGGTTTCTATATTGATTTCTAAACTATTGTTTATTTTTCTCAGCTTGAAGTTTTTTTAAATAATTTTTATTGTGATTAAATGATTACATAAATTTCACAAATTTCACAGTATTGTGAGATAGTGATATTTAGTTAAAGTCACAAACACATTCTAACCTTCATGAGGCAAATTGTCATAATCGTGGTCTATAAGGTTTGTGAATTCTATGAGCTTTGACAATACAGTTATTTCTTCCACATCGGGTGATATGTACATTGCTTTCCTTTTGCTTAGTGTCAGCTGTTTGCTCTATCCCTCTCATTCCCTCCCTCCCATCACAACCCTTGAGTTGCTTAGTTTGTTTTCATCAATGTCCAGTGCAGTTGATGGGTCCTGCTGTTGTATGTTTTCCCATGTTTCCCTCTGATTCTGTGTGCTCCTCCTCGTTTCCCTCAGATGTATGCATATATATACATATATATACCATATATGTGCATACCTATTATTTAGAACTTTATTTAGAATTACTCAGCATTATATTCCTTAGAGTGATTCACTCTGATTCAGGCAGCCACAGTTCATTTACTTTCTCTGCTGCATCATTTTCCCACACAGTCTATTAATGGACAGTTTGGCTGCTCTTCATTTTTTTTGATATTAGGAAAGGCTGTTCTTCTTGTTCCATTTTACAGAGGAGAAAAGTGAGGCACTCATCCAAGATCTCCCAGCCTGGCAGTGGCTGCAACAGGATTTGAATTTATATCTCACCACTATATAACATAGCCTCTGCCAATTTTTCTTATGAGGAAAAGATGGTGGATGGCAAGGAATAATTCTGCCCCCCAGTTTTACTAGTAGAACAACCATCAATTCTTTTGTCTACTAGAGAGGAAAAACTTGTTGGCTGAGTTCATTAGCCATTGAAATAAAATCATGTATCTTCTTGGATACAGTAATTATATATTTGGATCTCAAAAGGTAACACCATGTACAAAATACTTTATCTCAGTCTATATGTTCAAATAGTTTGGTTTTACACCTATAATACTTAGCTCTTGTTTAAAGTTGTTCATGCAATTGGATTAACTATGTGTTTATGTATTTTTTTTCTTTTTAGCCAAGAGTTATAAGGAAAAACTTAAGGCAACAATAAAATGATAGTTACCTTCTACCACCTGATGTAATGTTCCTAGAAACAAGGTAACTAAATGTGCCTCTTCAGGTTAAAAATTGGTTTTATAATGACAATATATCAGCAAAACAAAAGACTCTCTGCTCATCTAAAGTATAATTCACAATTTTTAAACTGAAATTATTTTACCTAGGAATTTTCCAAAGAAAATGCTTAAGTATTTGGAATTTTGAAAAAAAATGGGAATGAAGGCACTGTAAGTTTGCATTTACCCACTTTGTGCTGTTAAAGAATAGACATTTTCCCCATCTGTAATCCTAGCTACTCAGGAGGCTGAGATGTGAGAATTGAGGTTTGAAACCAGCCCAGGCAGACAAATTAACCAGCCAAAAGCTGAAGCAAAGCTGTGGCTAAAGTGATTGAATGCTAGCTTGAATGAAAAGGCCAACTAAGAGCTTGAGCATCTCAGTTCAAGCCCCAATGCTAGCACAAAAAAGAAAAAGAAAATTGACATTTTGTACTTTAGGGTACTAAAGACAAAGTGAACTTTGAATGTGTGTGGATTTTACATATGGACTAGATGTGGACTTTCTCTGTAAGGTTATATCTGCCATCCCTGCTGCCTGTCTAGGAATTCACTGGTCTCTTGCTACTTATTCCTCTCTTCTTTGTCACATCCCATTCTGGGGGCTTCTGTACATGTGGATTTGAGTGCACAGAAACTTTTCTACTGTTTAAAAAAAACATGGAAATTCAAGTGAGGGTGTCAGGCCCTAAATTCAAGCCCCAGTATCAGCAAAAAAAAAAAAAATGCTGGTGTGGTGGTGGCTCACATCTGTAATTCTAGCTACTCAAAAGGCTCAGATCTGAAGATCAATGTTCAAAGCCAGTCTAAGCAGAAGAATCCATGAGACTCATTTATCCATTTAACCAGCAAAAGTCAGAAGGGAAGAGATTGCTCAAGTGATAGAGTGTCAGCCTTAAAAGCAAAGACAAAAACAAAGAAAACAAGAAAGAGCACAAGATCTAGAGTTCAAGCCCCAGTACCAGCACACACACAAAAGAAAATTAAATCATATAAGGACTTTACAGAAAATTTTTAAGGAACAGAATGGAAAAATAATACACACTCTCAGGACCTCATTCAACTTCCACAAGTTGAATTACTTTTCATCTTAGCCTATGTACACACAGCCTCTTGGTGGTGGCAAACTGACATGTATCTGCAGTCCCTGTTCAGCATGTCTTAGCTTGGACCCTAGAAAAAGATTCATGACAAAGTAGTTTATTAGAAAAGAACAAATAACACTATGAGAGTTCTGAGGAAAGCAATACAGGAAGGGAGGAATTTCCAGTTTCTCAAGGAAATTGGAGGAGATGGTGCAAAACTCATATCTTAAAGTCATCCTACTCTAGGGGTCATGACATTGAGATATTTACATATCAGCTCCTCACAATTGTTACTTGAGGGAAGCTGGGGGCATGGAAAGGGGGGGAATTCCTCAGCTGTGTAGGTGTCCCACACCAGGGTGGTTAGTTAGAACTTGTCTGGAACACAACAAGGGCCCTAAGTGACATGGGCGGGCCCAGAGTGTCTGCTACCCTGTTTTGTTCACTTAATTCTAATTACAACACAAATACTTCCTGGTTGCCACACAGTCTTTATACTTAGGAGATTAATTTCTGCATAATATTTCACAATGGAATCATAATTTACCTAACCCTTTAATATTGGATGTTTGGGTTGCTTCAAGTGGAATGAATGCTTTGCCAACCAAGAGCTAACCTCTTTCCATTCAGATTCCAAAGCAGGAGCCGTATTCTAGGGAATGGGAATAGTACACATTGTTAAAGATTTTGGAAGTTCTGTTTTCAAATGAGCCAAGCAGAAACTATAGGTGAGTGAGAATGATGAAGACTGAGAATTATTGACAAGGAGCCTGTGCAACACTCAGTTATTTAGGGCAACGCTTTAATTACTAGTATGTGATCATGCAATAGTTGTAGTTCATTCTTCAGAATTGATAAGGTCTATAAATCTTGTATATCCATCAGAACCAAGATAGTTAAGAAGCATCTAGTCAGATGCATTAGCTTGATCAGTCTCAACCCTCCATGATTCATGCTGAGATTTAATTTCCATAGCGGTAGTGTGGGAGGTGTTTAGGTCATGGGGGCAGAGCTTTAATGAATATGTTAATGACTTTCTCATGGGAATGGGTTAACTATTATGCAGCCCCCTTCTCTCTCTTCTATAGATAACAATCACCTTTCTACTTTCCACAAGGAAAGTCCAGAAAGTAGCACATGGCCTTTACCAGATGGGAATGCCCCATTTTTGGATTTCCTAACCTTTAAACTGTGAAGCAAATAACCTCTCCTTTATCAATTACCCAATCTCAGAGATACAGTTATAGAAACACAAAGCAGACTAAGAAAAGAATAACTATCAAATCATTTCATACAGAAAAGTAATACTGAAAAGAGAAGCCTAATTTAGCTATGGTTAGCCCATCAAGCATCTGTGTTTGCTTGGGGAAGTACCTGTATTTCTCTACTGCTCCTGTAAACCAAGGTGTATGACAGACAGGCTTCTTTCTCTTACATCCATGTTTTTAAAAAAAGTAAAAATCCTTATGTCCATGTGTTCCTTTAAACATAACTCATTTAATCCCCACAGCTACTCGGTGAAGTAAGAGCACAATTTTGTTTTTGTTTTGTTTTGTTTTGCTTGAGACAAGTTTTTCTATGAAGCCCAAGCTGGTATTAAACTTACAATACTGCCTCAGCCTCAGGAGGGTTGAGATTGCAGGTATCTGCCGACATGCTCAGCCTAAGTGTACCATTAGCATCCTATTTTACCAAGGAAGAAACTGGAAAAGAGAAGGTGAACAACTTTTTAAAGGTCATATTGGAGAAAAAGACAATTTTTTTTGTCATTATTGGAGTTTGAGTTCAGGACATTGTGCTTGCTAGACAGGTACTCTACTACTTGAGTCATTCTTCCAGATTGCTTTGTTTTCATTTTTTTTCAGTTTTGCTTACGTCCCTAAGCCAACCTGGACATCAATCCTTGTATTGATGCTTCCCTCACCACTGAGGTGACAAATGACCACTTTGTCTAGCTTGTTTTTTATTGAGATAGGGTCTGCCAAAGTTTTTCTTTGGGATAACTTCCAACATTATCCTCCCAATTTCCACCTCCCAAGTAGGTAGACTAATAGGTATGAGACACTGTATCCAGTCTGGACCAAGGACTCTCATCCAGGCTTACTGGCTCCAAAAATCCATATTCTTTGTCATTTATGGAATATTCAGGCTGGTACTCATATGACCAGGAACACATCATATAATATCCCTGAATTAGCAGACTGCTTCAGAGACATAAGTTTTCCCACATAGCATACTCATCTCCAATGGCTGCATAGAAGTTACCCACTGGCTTTGAGTGAACGAATTATGTATTTTCCTTTTAGAGCCCCATCACTGATTATAAACAGTAGTCAAAGTCATGCTATTGAAAAAGTAGCAGTAAGAATGTTTTATTCCTTTTTTAAAAAACTCTTTTAAGGTTAGATTGGGTAACCAGCTTGTATTCAAAATGGTGTTGCATTCTGTCACACATGAGAATATGTACAAGCTCATGCCTATACCAGGAATTAAACCTAAATAGTGTCCTATGACACACTCATTCCTTAACTTATTTAAAGTAACTTTTCCTCGAACCTCATCCCAGCCCTGCTCTCCGTTCTTTAAGTCACTGACATATTTCTTCTTTCATCTTTGACTTTTACTTTTTTCCCTAAGACATGCTATCATCTTTCAGGTTAGAAATACCAGTTTTTTTGACACAGAGTCCTTATTATCTTAGCAACCAGCTAACACCTCTCTGAATTCCATGGGGTCATTGGGTCCCTTCTACCTTGACCCTGACTTTCAGAGTTACACTCTTAACAGAAGCATCATTGGTCTAGGCAATAATTCTTTTTAAAAAATTTTTTCTCTTTGTTCTGGTCTATTTAAGTCTTGATTGATTCAGTGAATGGCTTTTTGTAATTACCATGGCCACTATACACAGAGAGACAGAGAGAGGGAGCTTTTTCTTTTTTAATTTCCTGGCCTCTTCCTCCTGTTCAGACAGTCCTGATGACCTTTGCCTTCCTGGCCTGGAGACCACATTCTTCTTGAGTCTTACGCGTATGACCTCTGCCTGTTCAGAATACTTTCTGTGGGCCTCCTCTGCCTTCAGCTTGTAGATGTGTTCCATAAGAATCTACTTGCTTTCCCTTCAGGCTGAAATACACCAAGCAGCTGGTCTTCTTACATTTGGAGTATCTACTACAGTTCTTGTGGTATCTTTAGCCACCTGTATCCTCCTCACCCAGCTTCCCTTCTCCAGCACTGAGATCTCTGGAGCCTTTTACTTACTTGTGTCCTTATGCCTGCCCTCGTGGCAGGCCCAGGTGTTTTCCTTCACGGAGCTAGGGATGGACAATGAGGGGCTTGGGGAAGACTAGCCTATCTTCAATCAGTTTCTGGAGTTCCTGAAGAAAGTTGGCACCAGCAACTACTCTGGTTTTGTTAGGATTCAGATCTTCAGGCTATAGCAGAACACTGTGGTTCAATCTCTTCTGAAGCCCAAGGATGCCCATGGGTTTTGCCTGGTATCAGGGAAGTACAGCCTAAACCTCAGCTCTCTGAGTCACCTGCAGTCATTCTTCAGACACACTGCCCAGCCTTTGTTTGAGGTCTACGTGGCTAGTAGTAGTATTAGAACAAATCATTTAGGGTCTTGCTAGAAGGATCACTATCAGTTTCCATAGAGAAATCATACAGAGTGTGTTCCCAGAATACTTCTTACAGGATATCAGTTTTCAGACAAAGAGATTCCATTCTAGACAAGCATAAGAGTTGCTGGGCATTCACTCAGGGCAAATCATGGCAGGAATAAGCAGTAAGAGAGCCTTGTTTGCCACATGGGAAGCAAGAGAGAAAGAAAGAGGGCTGGTTCTCAATATTCCCATCAAAGGTACCCCCCTCATAGCAATTGAACTTCCTCCCTGGAGGCCCTACTTCCCAACAGTATCCCAGACTGAAGACCAAGCCTTTAACCCATGTGACTTTGGAGGACATCTGAGATAAACCATATCAGCTGCTAAATCATAGAGGCAAATCTTAACCTCAGCCTTCAATACCCTATTGTGTGCTAATTAGCAAAAAGAGACAGAGCTATAACTAACCCTCTTAGAATTATATATATATATATAATTTATATATATATATATTTATATTAAATATACATAAAATATAGAATTAAATATAAATTTAATTCTGAGAGGCCCAATCTGTTATGTGTGTGTGTATTCTAGTATAACCTGTTATATATAAATATAAATTGTATAGAAGACAGATGAGATTTCAGAAGAAAGAGCCAGGATAAATAGGGATACAGGTGGACCCATTGCAACAATGAGATGTACAAGTCATTATGTCGAAAACGAACTTTACAACTTTGGTGTGGGGGGGAGGGGGAGGGAGAATGGGGAGGAATGGGAAGGGGAAACAAAGAGGACACAACAATGCTTGATAAGAAATGTACTCATTATCTTGCCCATGTAATTGTAACCCCTCTGTACAGTATTTTCACAATTAAAAAAAAAAGAGCCAGGATAAGTATGTGCAATTTACAAAGAAGCAAGTTCATGCTTCAAATAGGGAAAGTCTACAAAACATAAGAGAGTTTCTTAAACCTGTCACATACAGATGCCCTGACAAAGGAAAATACTTCTTGCTGAGTATAATGGGTCATGTCTATAATTCTAGCTACTTGGGATGCAGAGCTAGGACAACTGTGGTTGAAGGGCAGCCCAAGGGGGAAAAGTGTTTGGAAAATCCCATCTCAAAGAATAAACTAGAGCTGAGCATTGGTGGCTCATGTCTATAATCCTAGCTACTCAGGAGGCTGAGATCTAAGAAAATTTGAAGGATAGAAATGTCATGAGACTCTTATCTCCAATGAATCATCAAAAAGCCAGAAATGGAAACATAGCTCAAGTGACAAAGTACATAGCCTCTAATTGAAAAAGCTCAGGGGCAGCACCTAGGCCTTGAGTTCAAGCCCCCAGTACCAGTACACACACTCATAAGCTGAATGTGGTGGTGCACACCTCTTGGTCCCAGTCATGTGGAGGCAGTAGGAAGATGGCCACCCAAGGCCAGTCTAGGCAAAAGCATGAGACCCTGTCTGAAAAACAAAGTAAAAGCAACAAGATTGGGATGTGGCTCAAGTGGTAGAGTACCTGCCTGGTAAGATTGGGGTTCTGAATTCAAATGGTAGTGGGGCTGGGAAGGTGGTTCAGCGGTAGAGTGCTTGCCTTGCATGCATGAGACCCTGGGTTCGATTCCTCAGCACCACATAAGCAAAAAGAAAAAAGCAGGAAGTGTCACTGTGGCTCAAGTGGTAGACCGCTAGCCTTGAGCTGAAGAGCTGAGGGACAGTGCCCAGGCCCAGAGTTCAGGCCCCACAACTGGACCCCCCACCAAAAAAAATGGTAGTACTAGAAAAGGAACAGAGAGAGAGAGTCGGGGAGGGGCGATTTCCAAGGTTTAGAAATTATTTTTTCCATTTCTTTCTTTTTCTTCTTCTTCTAATTCTTCTTCTTCTTCTTTTTTTTGTTGGGTAGTGGGGCCTGAACTCTGGGCCTGGGTGCTGTCCCTCAGCTCTTCAGCTCAAGGCTAGCGCTCTACCATTTGAGCCACAGTGACACTTCCGGCTTTTTCTGCTTATGTGGTGTTGAGGAATTGAACCCAGGGCCTCATGCATGCAAGGCAAGCACTCCACCACTGAGCTACCCCCTCCATTTCATAATTATGGACTACATGAGGGTGAATATAATCGAAGTATATTCTATAAACTCTATTATTTTGTAGAATTTATATACACTAATAGAAGTTATGGACATGCAACTAGATATAGAGTTCTTATGCCTACAATTACAAAATTTTGCAAACTAAATTTATCAACTACATTTACAAATGTATAAATTAATGACAAGCAGTTTTGATGGCAACTATATTTAAGTAAACAACTTTAAGGTTTGTCCAAAGAAAATCATCATTGGGAACATGAATAGCTTATAATGTCTCTGTCTTGGGCAGCCATGGATGGCTGAATGAAATCCGATAACCAAAACCAAACATCTCTCTTCCTGCATACCACAGAAACCTTCATTTAGAAGACCTGCTTCATGTAATTTCCTTCACTTTGTAACAATTGACATCATTCATTACCTCTGTTCTTCACATTAATAAAACTAGAACTATGTTCATAACACACAACACAGTAGTAAGCACGAAATACACAATACAAAGAGCAACTCTTCATGAAAAATATAGACTTCAATTAATAATAATGCATCAATAGTGGTTCATCAATTGAAAATAAAAGATACCATTTTGTTTTTTTAAAAAAAAGGGGGGGGAATGGGGTCCTGAGTGTGGTGGTGTACAATTGGGAAGCTGACGTAACTGGGTTGCAAGTTCAAGGCTAGCCTGAGCTACAAGGTGAGATTCTATCCTATCTCAAAGCGATAACAACAAAAGAAGGAAATTGGGGATATGGGGCACAAGGATCTATGGGAACGCACTATACTTTTTATTTAATTTTTCTGTAAACCTGTACTTCTCAAAGAAAAAAATTCTTCTCATTAAAAAAACAAGTGGGGGCTGGGAAGGTAGCTCAGTGGTGGAGTACTTGCCTTACATGCATGAGGCCCTGGGTTCGGTTCCTCAGCACCACATAAGTAGAAAAACGCTGGAAGAGGAGCTATGGCTCAAGTGGTAGAGCGCTAGCCTTGAGCTGAAGAGCTCAGGGACAGCGCCCAGGCCCGATAACCGATATAAACAAACAAACAAACAAAAACAACAAGTGGTCATTATAACATGCTTACATATTCATTTTTATTAGAAACTGTACAAATGAACAAAAACAATTTATGGCTATCTTGGGTGGAATTCTTAGACCTCCAAGAGCAAGTGTGTTGATACCCAGGGTCTCCCCCAGATTCAGAAACCCTGAAATGGTTGGGGGAGGGGTATCAAGAATAGAATGAGTTATGAAAGTTGTTTGAGCCCCTTTGGTTGAAAGTGTTCTAGAAAATGCCTGGAAGGTCATCCTTCAGAGATATTCTTTGGAGGAGTTTTGCTTTTGGAGAGAGGTCAGACACTTGATCTTTAATTTTAAGATTATATAACTCTAGTTTTATGAAGATTTAGCCCTGACTTAATTTGCTTTCAGCTTTGCTTTTCACAGACTGTACAGTGGCCCAAAGCCAGAACAATAATGTGCTCAAACTTGTAGCTTTCTAAGTCTTTTTTTAAAAAAAAGCTTATTCCCATAACCCTGTCCAAATGGCAACAATTTCATTTAGTCAACCAATTGTCAATTTTTGGTCCTGGGAAAGAATATACCCTACTTCATTCCAGCATACCCATGTGGCATTCTTTTCTGAAGGCCTATCACATTGCACCCTGAACTAAGTTCCAAAGCCTCAAATCCAGCTTTGCAACTCCATCCTCTAACTCTTCTCTCAGAGAAAAACCTAGAAAACTTTTCTTCCCCACCCTTACCCCTTTTCCTGTTTTTCTGTGCCAGTACCGGGGCTTGAGCTCTGGGTTTTGGTGCTGTCCCTAAACTTTTCACTCAAGGCAGACACTCTACAACCTGTGGCACATCTCTAGTTTGGGCTTTTGTAAATTAGACATAAGAATCTCAGGGACCTTTCTGCCTGGCTTTGAACCGTGATCCTCAGATCTCAGCCTTCTAGTAGTTAGAATTATAGCTATGAGTCACTGGTGCCTGGCTAGAAAACATTTGTTTCATTATTCCCTTCAGAAAATGTGTCCTTCCAGGGATCTGACACTAGGAATGAATCTGTAAAAGGATTCTCATAATCTCAAATTTCTTTCTCTTTTTCTTGCAGTACTGGGACTTGAACTTCAGAGCTTTGTACTTGTCAGGCAGTCACTCTGCTACTTGATTCACATCTCCAATTTCCTAAAATCACTTTTTATACTTTATTATAGAGTTCATATGTTTACATCTTTGTTTAGTTTTAGCAGACAATACTGACATATTAATGTAGCCTCATTGGCACTGAGTACATAAAAATCTTTGGCAAAGTTTCCATTGTGTCTTAAACATTGAATTTCTTTCATTGCAGTAGAATTCCTGATCTCCATTTGAAAGTAGGAAGCAAGGTTCTAGTCACATACCTGGCTATCTAAGAGGAGACAAACCCATAGGTTTGGGTTTCCAGGCTGACTCACGACCCATTATTCTAGACATGCAGCTAACTCAGAGGCATGGCTTTTTCTCACCACCTATTGTCTTCTCTGAGAACTGCAGGAGTATTTGAGACATTCCAATCCTAAACCAACCAGGGGAGGTTTTGAAAGAGGAAATATATGAGAATACCAAGAAAGAATAAAATGAAAGATCAAACAAACATCCTAAGATTCTGGAGAATAAGTAAAGATACTTGTAAAATGGAGAAACCTAGGAATAGGAGAACCTAGGGTTTCTACCTCTATGTCTAAAAGGGCAGCCTTATTAGGAAAATGTCACAACCAAAGTCCAATAGTTTGAAATGAGATGGTGTTTTCAATGTGATAATATCAAGGTCTACAAAATTACTCTCCAGCAGAATGAAAAGCATCGTTTGCTAGCATGTCCATGGAGAGCGGCCAATGTCGTTGTTGTTCTAATAGTTATCCCAGCATGCTCTCTGCTCAAGTGCCATTACAATGTTAGCATCAATGTCCTTTTGCAAACCCTGGCAGTCAGCTGAAAAACAGACCAGACATGCCTCCTCCATGTGCTAAGATTCTTCTACTTTTTCGCTTTTGTGCTAATTATTATTATTTCTTCTTTTTTTCATATTTTCACCAGTTTCAAGAAAAGGTGGGTTGGAGTAGGGGCTGATACTTTTCACAACAAGAATTCTAATGAAGCAGTGTGTTCTTAGGCCCCTGAGAATTGTGTTTGGGAACATACCGACCCCATGTGGTATTATCTTTGCCACATTTTGCAGTTTTGTGTGAGACTTATTTTTAATCTTTAACAAAGCCTGCCTGTGTTTATCTTAAATGCTGAAAAAGGTTAATGGTTTAGAACAAAACTTTTGAAAATAATTAAATATACAATGAATGTTGAAACATAAAAGTCAGACAGAATGTTACCTTAACAAGAAAGGGCTTCCTAAAGATCAAACGATGGTTGTTTGTTTTATTTGCTGGAGACAAACAACAAGTACTTTCACTTTAAGGGATTCAGATGGCTATTGAAGGAGATCAGACTAGTTTTTACTGCCCCACCCCCAGCAAGACAAAGGCTTCCTACATCTCAAATTCGTAGAGCTGGGAAATACACTACACTACCTGTTGGGGGGGTGGGGAGAAGGATGCTTGAGATGTGACTGAAGATAGCATATGATCAAGCCAGGGGCTTTTTGTGTGTGCTGTTCCTGGGTCTTGAACTTAAGGCCTGGGAGCTGTGTCTGAGTTATTTTGTGCAAGGCTGGTGCTTTACCACTTGAGCCAGAGCTCCACATCTAGTTTTGGGTGGTTAACTGACTTTAATTGAGTCCCACAGACTTTCTTGCCTGGGTTGGCTTTGAACCACAATCCTTAGATCCCAACTTCCTGAGTAGATGGGATTATAGGCATGAGCCAGTAGCACCTAGAACCAGTGGCTTTCTTGAGCACACTTTTTAGTCTTATTTACAATGTGAGGAAAAAGGTTTATGTTTTGCTTTAGTTGGTTCGCAGCTAGTGCCTAAACTATGCAGTACGTGATAGTAACTAATTATGTGTATTCATCACTGACTGCAAATGTTTCCCATTTCCCCCAACTCATGATGAGGAGGTTTGAAAGCTACCTTTGATAAAGAAGGGAGGAACCGGATTCTTATGACTCAGCTGTACGTCAGTAGCTCATGCCTGTAATCCTAGATACTCAAGAGGCTGAGAAGTCAGGCATTGGTGGCTCATACCTGTAGTCCTAGCCACTCAGGAGGCTGAGATCTGAGGATTGTGGTTCAAAGCCAGCCCGGGTAGGAAAGTCCATGAGACTCTTATCTCCAACAAACCAATAGAAAACCGGAAGTGGCACTGTGGGCTTAAGAGGCAGAATGCTTGCCTTGAGCTGAAGAGCACAGGGACAGCACCCAGGCCCAGAGTTTAACCCCCACAACCGACAAAAAAAAAAAAAAAAAGGCTGAGACCTGAGACCCATCAAAGCAAAGAAACAAAAGCCTGTCTTCAATAAAAAGCAAAATGCTAGACTGAAAGGATGGTTCAAGTGGTAGAGTTCCAGCTGTGAGTAAGAAAGCCAAGTGCATGAGACCATGAGTTTAAGCCCTAGTATTGAGGAAACAAAAGAATCTTCTTTTCCCCTAAAATATCTATACATTTGGGTTTTCTCTAAGTCACTAATATTAGTTAAGTCAGGTAAGGACAGATATGTCAGAACAGGAGGAAAATACTGTTTGTAGTAGTCTATAACAGATGGGTTTGTATAATGGTGGTCCCTAATTTTATTACTATTAAATAGTATTATATTAATATTTGTCAGCACTGAGGCTTGAACTCAGGGGCTGGTCCCTGTCCTTAACTTTTTGCTTAAGGATGGTGTTTGAGCCACAGCTCCACTTCTGGCATTTTGGTGGGTAATTGGATATGAGTCTCTAGGACTTTTCTGCCTAGGCTGGCTTCCAATTGGGATCCTCAGATCTCAGCCTCCTTAGTAGCTAGTATAACAGGTATAAGCCACCAGGGCCAGTTTGAAAAGATGACTTTTAGAAGCACTTCATTTCCTCTAAATTACTTAGACCAAGGCTATGACAAAAAATTTTTTTCAAATATTGATTTCACAGTGCCTTCTCAGTTCTGGGTGTAAAAGAGTGAGTCTGGCCTGAGGTGTGGCTGATTATGCATAGGGTGGCCTGAACTAGGAGATGGTCACTTGGTGTCTCTGATGGATGGTTCTTCAGTCACATCCTGATCTGCCAAACTGTTGGTGAGTAAACCGTTGTAGCACCAATCCCACAACTCTACCACAAAAATAGAATTCCAGGTTCTTTTAATATACATGTTATCTAGATCAAACTATATCTAGGTCTTCCCTGACAAGTTATATGATTCATTGCTTTGTTTCTATGAACTAAAGATAGAGACTTGGAGTGACTCACTTTTTTGTGTGTGCATCTAAGTATACAAGGAAATCAAACTACTTCTGGTGCTGCTTTCTTTAAAAGAAAAACAAAACTGACAGGCTCCTTTTTTGAGCATCCTTTTGAGGTCAGTAATTCTAAAGTGCAGGACTTATTGGTATCCGAGCGGAAAGGGCTGATACTCAGATTTATCACCACTCCCCGGGAGCCGAGTTCTTCTGTGACTGGAGAAAGGAAAACACTCGTTGTACTAATACTGAATGTGCTTCCTGTGTAAAATAACCTTTACCTCCGCGGAGATCCCCCATTTTAATGACCAGGGACACTGGGGAAGTAGAAGGAAATCCAGATAGCCATCCTCCAGGGGACAAGCTGTAACCTTCATCATGAAAAAAGGGACTGCTGGTGGGGCACGGGGTTGGGGGAGATATTCTGGTTGGGGCTCTGTTTTGCCTGTTTTTTTTTTAAAGTATTTTTATTGTTATTATAAAGGTGCTGTACAGAGAGGTTACAGTCACGGTAGTCAGGTAATTAGTACATTAGTACATTTCTTTTTGGACAATGTCCTCCCTTCTCCTTCTCTCTCCCAGTTTTCCCCTCCTGTCCCTACCCACAAGTTGTCCAGTTCATTATGTTTTGCCTGTTTTAACTATTTGAAATGCATTTGACATTGACCTACTCACATGGGTGGGATACAGCAGCCAAGTGTGGGGACATGGGAGGACCACTAGGTCAGTTGTGGGCACTATGGAAAATCTAGTCAACTATGAAGCCTGCTCTCAAACTCCAAGCTGAAGTGCAGGCTTCTAAATCACCACCTCCTCATTAAAGACCATGGTTGAGCCGACAGTGACAACACCAGCTATAGACTTTCTTTCTTTGTCCTTCTTTTTGTCTCCCTACCTCCCTCTTTCCTTCCTTCCTTCCTTCGTTCCTTCGTTCCTTCGTTCCTTCCTTCCTTCCTCTGTGCCAATCCTGAAACTTGAACTGGGGCACTGACCCTTACCACCTGGACCACAGCTCCACTTCTAGTTTTTTGCTGTTTAACTGAAGATAAGAGTCTCTCTTCCTAGGTGTTTGAGATGTCATTTTCTTTCTTTCTTTTCTCTCTTTCTCTTTTTTCTTTCTTCCTTCCTTCCTCTCTCTTTCTTTCCCTCCCTCCCTTCCTCCCTCCCTCCCTCCCTCCCTCCCTCCCTCCTTTCCTTCCTTCCTTCCTTCCTTCTGTGCCAATCCTGAAACTTGAACTGGGGCACTGTCCTTTACCACCTGGACCACAGCTTGACTTTTAGTTTTTTGCTGTTTAACTGGAGATAAGAGTCTCATGAACTTTCCTGCCTGGACAGATCTCAATCTCCTGAAGAATAAAGGTATGAGACACTAGTAGCTGATTAGAAATTTCTCTTTCTATGCAAAAGCTTGAAGAGGGATTCCCTACACTAAACAAGGGGGAAACCCAATCATAATTAATGGGGTTATACATACACACAATTCTATTTGTGTGTATATGTGTATACATGTGTGTACACATATGCAAACTGAGGGTCAAACCCAGAGTGCACATTACCATTGAGCTACACCCTGGCCATTGTTTGGGCTCTTGAAAGTAATTGCTAAGTGTATCCATGAGATGTCAAAAGGCGGGTGAGCGCAAACTATCAGAGCCTCCCTGGTAACCTGACGGTATCCTAGTGTGGGATGCAATGATGGTGTCTCAGCAACCTTAATAATGAGTCTATGCTCCCGCCTGCAGTTAGCAGTGGGTGAGAAAGCTTTCTCTAGTTCACTAATGGTACCTCTGTCTCCAAGTGCACTTGCAGGGAGCTCCTTTTCAAGACACACGTATTTTTTTAGACAGGTGAGTTGGCAGGGAGATAGGAGGGGAGCAAATGGGACAGTGGTGTTCATTTCTTTTCCATTCTGTATTGTGCTTCCTTTTCTTTCCATTTCCTTTTTCTCTCTCCAACACCTGCAGATCTTTGGAGCCAGAGCTCTCAATTCATCTTGATTTTTATGTTTTGCCTCCCTCTCCCCTAAGAGTGAATGTTGTGTCTTACAGACTAAACCTCTTAACCATACAAGTCTTGTATTTCCCATTCCTCTAAACTGTATGAATGGGTCATAAAACTCCAGCAAAATCTGACATGGCCATAAAAGGAACACTATCTGGTGACTTGCTAGTTACTTGATAAACGCTTTTTTTTTTTTTTTTTTTAAATCAACTTGTGTTTGACATTTGATGTCTGTTGATGGATTGAATGCTGCCAGGTAAACATGAGAACTGGGTCTGCCAGCACACTATTTCTAATTTGATAGGCAATCTGAAGCACTCTGTTTTTGTGGGCTTACAGTTTCTGGGCTTTCTAAAATAGGATTGTAATCTCCTAACTCTTAAAGTGGCATACTCATACCCCTAGATCAAAGGTTCAGGACTCTATTAAAGGAAGGGTGTTCATAGCTAAAAGACAACTGTCTTCTTAAGAGTATCCATTTCACGGGGCTGGGAAGGTGGCTCAGTGGTAGAGCGCTTGCCTTGCATGCATGAGGCCCTGGGTTCAATTCCTCAGCACCACATAAGCAAAATGAAAAAAGCCAGAAGAGGCACTGTGGCTCAAGTGCTAGCCTTGAGCTGAAGAGCTGAGGGACAGTGCCCAGACCCAGAGTTCAGGCCCCACGACTGGACCCCCCCCCCCAAAAAAAAGAGTATCCATTTCATTTCAGGGTAAATAATCTTCAAGGGTGTTTGTGTGTGCTGGTACTTAAGCTTGAACTCAGGGCCTAGGCACATTTTTCACCCAAGACTGGCACTTTACCACTGGAGACACAGCTCCACTTTAGGCCTTTTGGTGGTTAACTGAAGATGAGTCTCACATGCTTTTACTATTTGGGTTGGCTTTGAGCTTCAATACTCAGATCTCAGCTCTTGAGTAGCTAGGCTTACAGGTATGACCCACTGGCACCCAGTTAAGTTTTGTTTTGTGTCGCATTACTGTGTTGCAGAACTTAGACACTCCGGAATTAAAAGTGCACATGAATTTTAGGTTTGTAGCCAACAGTTCGGTATTAGGCCCACATACGGTTCTGCCACCCTTATTCTGTCTCCTATTCTCTTTTTGCTGTTTTTAGGGCTTTTTTCCCCAGTGGAAACCTTGAGAAGTACTATTAAGTGGTACTACTGTTAGCTTCTGTTTCTTTCTCATTTTAATGGTTATCCTGTCTTTGGGAATCTTCCTGTGCCCAAAGCTCTGATCAGCACTCCTGGGCAGATGCCTCATGTATTCTTTCTATGGGTGCCAAACTTGTATATCCATACTTACTTGGGATTTATTTCTGGTTATGTGCAAGGTGTAAAGAAAAAGCCGAGTTCATGATGGTTCTCCTGAGGCTTGGTACCTTTCTTGTGCTCTGAGTCTGAGAAATTCCATTGCATCCATTAAGTGGCACAAATTAGAAACTAAGATCCTTGACATCTTCCTCTTAGTGTCCATGGTAGGTTCATCCTGAAACCTTGTTTGAAAAGCTCCCTAATCTATCCTCAAGCTGCTCCTACTAACTGTTTCAGCCTCGGCAAGGCTCTATGACACATCCTGCTAGGTATTCTGGTCCTATACCAACATCCTGGTCTTTCTGCTCCAAACACCAGCCTTGTTCCAGTCCCTCAGAGTCACATATTACATTATATTCTTTGTCTCTGCCTTCTTCACTCATCCCATTTCAATTTATCAGACCAGAGGGGTTGTTTCTGGCTTCACTAACCACTATGCACAGCATGTACTTCTCTGCTGTGCCCTGGCTGGAGCTGCAGTTTTATTTTTATTTACTTGATTATTTGGTTCAAATTCCATGAGGACAATAATCATATCTGGTGAGCACTGAGCCCCTTGAAGCTAACAGAGAAGACCCTTTCATCAGTAAATATTTTGTAAAGCTGATTAGTATTATTCACTAGCAAATGAATGAGGGCTATTAAATGCCATTGAAATGACAAGTTAGTACATGTGAATCTAAACTGGTGGTAAATTGTTAATCTCTGTTTGGAATGACCAATTGGGATGTTATTTTTCAAATGTCAGGAGCAAATCACTCAAGTACAATGGGCAGATTATTGAGACAAAATATAAGGTACTCTGGACTTTTTAAAAGAACTGACTTTTAATGGCTGCTTTATCAAACCAGACTGTTAACTACTAGAATTATTTTCCTGCACCTGCATTGCTCTGTCCTAAGTAGTAAGTAAACATGTTTTCAGAGTTTCTACTTAAAGCCAATCTTCTGGAGAGTTCATGGCACAGCATAAGAGTGCCAGCACTCTTCTATTTTATAGAAGAAACTTAAATTTATATGAAAGAACAAAGTGCCAAAGGACAAGGTAATATAAAATTTGCACAGGGATAGGGAAACTAAAGAGAATCAGGAACCAATAGTTGGGAAGAACAAAAGTAATTCAGTTGTGTGCTGTAATCCTAGCTACTTGCAAGGCTAAGGCCTGAAGATTACAGTTTGAAACTAGTCTGAGCAGACAAATCTGAGAGAGTTCTCTCTCCAACCAACAAAAAGCTGGAACCGAAATCATGGCTCAAATGGTAGAGGGCCAACCATGAATGAAAAAGCTAAGTGAGAGTAAAAGGTCCTGAGTTCAAGCCCTGAAGCCAGAAAAATAAATAAATAAATAAATAAATGAATAAAGAAGAAAAAAAGAAACAAATTAAGTCCCTACTTTATCCAGTGTGAGTATGTAATGTATATTCTACCACTTATGGTCATATAGAGACACACATACAAAATGGAAACCTTTGATTAATACATTTGATTACATCTTATTTTGAAATGTGTGTGTGCACACGTGCACACATGCAAGTGGTATTAAGAGTGGAACTCAGGACCTTACATATGCTAACCAAGTGCTTTACCAGTCCTGAAATAGTTCTTTACCAAAAACCTATCATTGAGGGGCTGGAGATTTAGCTCGACAGTGCAATTCATACTAAATATTCATGAGACCCTGGGTTCAATCTCCAGCACCAAATTAGAAAGCAAACAAGGGCTGGGAAGATGGCTCAGTGGTAGAGCGCTTGCCTTGCATGCATGAGGCCCTGAGTTCAATTCCTCAGTACCACATAAGTAGAAAAAACCAGGAGTGGCGCTGTGGCTCAAGTGGTAGAATACTAGCCTTTAGCTGAAGAGCTGAGGGATAGTGTCCAGGCCCAGAGTTCAGGCCCCATGACCAACAAAAATAAATAAATAAATAAATAAATAGCAATGACCTACAGATATAAAAAAAGATCGATCAATAGGCAAATGTGCAGAGGAGATGAGTAGATATTTAATAGGAAAGATAACATACTGTTAATAATGTAAAAATATACTCCATTGTAATAGTAATCATAAAAACTAAAAATGAAACAAATATAATTTTATATTTGACAGATCAACTAAAATGTAAAAGTTGAATAAAAACAAGTCTTGGCAGGAATGTGGAGAAACAGAAACTAATGGTTAAAGTATAAATTGTTTCAATCAGTCTGGTTATCATTTTATATTATCTAGTAGCTATGTGTATTCTCAATAATGCAGACATCCCCTTCTTAGTAGAGAAACTACAGCTCCAACAGACATGCACAAAATTATTTGTTTTACCACTATTTACTTTACAAAAAACAGGAATTAAAATGTAAAGGATGATGTTGTCATACAATAGAATATTATATAACAGTAAAAATAAATCAACTGCATGGATGTATTGTAAAAATAGTTAAGAGCTAATTCACCAACAAATATACCTTATGATTTTGATTCTAGAAAGGTTAAAATGGGAAAAATTAAATAAAATGCATCTAAGTTACCAATGAAATGATAAAGAATAAATTAAGGAGCAGGAGAGTAGGAATGGAGTCAGGCAGGCTAACTGGAGGTCCAACAAAATGTTAATCAAAGATGAGAGCATCAAAAAGATGGAGAACAGGGCTGAGATCTAACAAGGAGATGCACATTTTGAAAACAAGAAGTACAACAATGGGTTTTAGCTGTTGTAGTGTAATTATTCATGCAGAGACTATTCCTCTCAGAAGATGGGAAAACAAGGAGGTAGCAAAAATCAGAGAAGATTTCACAAAGGAAGAGGTACTGGCCTGGGAGGGGCCAATAGAACATTACAGGAAAAAACAAAAACAAAACAGAGAGAACATGAATACAAGTCCAGGAGCATGATGCCAATGGCATTCACAGAAAGTCTAGAACTTGAAAGGCAGGTTCTAAAAGAGGAAACCCAGGGCAGGCAACAAGATACTATGGACAGGCACAGAGGAAACACAGTAACAGATCTGGCTCTCAGGATATAATAACTGTTGGCCACATGAAGGAAGATGTTTGGAACAAGACAAAAGCTCTATTGCAGCTCGGGCATCATCAATTCTGTTAACCATTCTGTTAACCTATTCTCAGTGAAGTGAGTTCACAGAGGTAATTTAGAAATAATACCTCTCTTTCTCACTGATGTAAAGCAGTCAACCTAGCATATAAGATTTTTGTATTCTCAACCCAATTTTAAATCAGTTGTATTCTCACATTCAGTAAATGAGATGTGGTTGATAGCCTTTGACCTCAGTGAATAAATGACAAATACAGAATATGGCATCTCTCAGTAAATCTAACTGTATGGTTAGAGTTATGGAGAACTTCTTAAGAGTTATGATGTCCTTGGAAAAGTATTTTTAAAAATTTCAAAATTATTCAAAACAGCCATTTGGCATCCAATCACGCTGACAGAATGACAAATGTTGAATAATAGGTTTTATGTAACTTCCCACTAAAGAAGAAAGAAAGTGTGTTTTCTAAGACTGTAGTAGCCAAGGGAAAACTTACCCATTCACTAACTCTACTGTTATATAGAAGAATGTTTCTTTGGCTGATAAAGCACTTTTGCTGCTGTCTAATTTTCTATTATTAGTGGGCATTGTTTTTAAAAGGTGGAACAAAGCAGTAAAATAGAATGCTATTATGTTATCTTTTTCAAGATTTCTTTTTTCTGTGTGCCAATATTGGGACTTGAACTCAGGGCCTGAGCACTGTTCCTGAGCTTCTTTTTGCTCAAGGTTAGCACTCTACCACTTGAGCCTCAGCATCACTTCTGTTTATGTGGTACTGAGTAATAGAACCCAGAGCTTGATGCATGCTAGGCAAGCACTCTACCACTAAGCCACATTCCCAGCCTAGGCTTTCTGATTCAGAGGAACATTACCATAAACTTACTTCCAATGTGCTTTGGATATAGGTAATGTTTCTTTCCTCCAGTCTTTGATTCTCTTCAGGAGCTAACTTTTTGAATTTTCAAAACAATACAAACTTGTACCCTTTATGCCAGTGAAGGGGAGCCATGACCCTTCTTTCTGCAAGCACAAGAGAAATGAACACAATATGAACACACATACATGACACTGGGCTCTGCAGGTTATTGAACATTATGGTTTGGGAAGATACGTCATCTGAAATAAATTTTTCTTTGGGTTATATTAAAATAGTTCTACAGTCTTACATATGTGTTGGAAGATAAAGGGGAAAAGACTATGGTAAAGGAACATAGGTCAAAGCCAGATGTGGTGGTGTCTTCTTGTAGTCCCAGCTGCTCAGGAGCCCACAGTGATGATCATGAGGTCACAAGTTTGATTCCAGCATGGGCAACTCAGTAAGACTTTGTCTCAAAAACAAAACAAAACCAAAAAAAAAAATACATGATCTGGAGAGTAGCTTAGTGGTATCACACTTGAAAAGCAGGGTTTGATCCCAAACACCCTGAAAAAAAGAGGGGGGAGAGAAAGAAGGACAAAGGAAGAGAAGACTTGTATTTGATAACCAACACCATGAAAAAAAGAATAAGAGAATGAAGGAAAGAAGAAAGGGAAGGGACAACAGGAATTTAGAATTTAAACATTAATTGAAAATAGTCTGTGAGCAGTATGTTCTACTGAATAAATGAATAAAAATAAATGAATAAAACCTCTCTAAGAAGAAAATGTAAACCATTCTTTAGGCCCAGGCTTAACACAGAAGTACACATAAGTATGGAAAACAGAGTGCTAACCTTGGCTGTGTCTGAGGCAAAGCAGATGTCAAATAATAAAATAGAACACCTGGAAACAAAACAGCCTACTCTGGCTCTTCATCTCACCATTCAGCTTTTCAAAATCAAAGGACACTCTTTTAAAAGCAGCTCTATCTAAAAGCCATAGTCAGCAAAATATTTCAGAAGAAACATGAAATAGTCATCTCTTAGGTTAAAGAAATGTTAAATAAACCTGATGTAAAATATTTCTCCATTTCTTCACACATAGGAAGTGACTTTTAAGGAAAGATGAGCAATGTGATTGATTTTAAATCACATTGAACCTTCCTCAGTACTACAAAACTTTAGATTGTTTAAAGAAGATTTGGGTGCATTATTTGTAACAGATTCTTTTTAAGACCTCAAAACATAGACCTACCTTATTGGCTAAGAAGAGTATAACCTTACTCACATAATCTCCCTATTCCCTCCCTTTCTCAGCATTGCAGGGGAGCACAATTCTGAAAATTAACTTTACCCCATAATCTTCTCTGTTCTCCCCAAAGTTCCTTGCAAAGTTTTACAAACTGTTTACACTAATTAATTTTACCTCCTATCTTTCTCTAACAGTGGTTCTCATCCGTCTCCTATCCTAAACTCTGAAGAAATACCATCAATATGAGACTCTACCAATCCCTCCTCAAATTCCCATTCTGCTTTCAAAGCTCAGAAGAATCCACTTCACTAAGCATAACTGTCTAGAAGCTGAGAGATCCCAAAGGCTTATTGAGAACTGGCAGCCAACAAGAAAAGGCAAAGTTGAGCACATTCATGCAGTAGGACTTTTCATCCCATCACCCATGCTTCTGTGGTTCTTGAGGATAGTGGATGTTAGAATTGTAGACTTGTTGGGTGACAGTCTATCAAACCTGTCAACCTGGCTACCCAGGAGGCTGAAATCTGAGGATCATGGTTCGAGGTCTATATAGACAAACTGGAGAGATTCTAATCTCCAATCAACCAGCAAAGAGCCAGACAGAAGTAGAGGTATAGCTCAAGTGGTTTAACACCAATCTTGAGCAAAAAAAGCTACAGGGTGGCGTTGAGTGTAAGCCCCAGTACTGACTAGCAGCATGCACACTCACACTCACACATGCACATAAAATACCCCCCCCACACACACATTCAAAATGTAGACTTGGTAGTAGGATGCTGCTTTTTGTTGTCAAGATTTACAAAGAAAGCAGAAAAATTTGATCCCAGGCAGGAGGTAAAGGCCAACAGTTGCAAGCTTAGTGTTGGCCTCCAGATCAAAGATCTACTTCAGGAAAAAAATTATCATTCATTATCTTGGATCACCAAATGCCAGTTAAGCACAATTATTCATTCATCCTTTCATTCCCACACTCAATAAATGTATGCTGTGAGCGCTCTCCACTGTTTGTACACAGTAATGTTAAGGCATCATCCCTGACTTTGAGAGCTTATAGGAGTGCGGAGATAAGCCTGGAAATAAGATCAATGCCCGCCAGAGTTATGGTAAAGTATATGTAGGGTTCATCAGGAACACAAGGAACCTTGACTTCTCTGTCTCACAAATTTCCTTACTGTTAGCTCCCAGCTGCTGAAACTACTATAAACTTTTCATCTTTTTATTTTTCTTGGCAGTACTGGGTTTGAACACTTTCACATGTGCTAAGTATGTGCTCTACCAATTGTTCCCAGATCTTTTTGCTTTAGCTTGCTTTTAGATAGGGTCTCACACTTTTGCTCGCTCTGGTCTTAGACCACAATCCTATCTCTGCTTGCTGAGTAGCTGGGATTATAGGCATGAGATACCATGCCAGGCCTCCTTACTGTCATCTTTAACTCCTTCCATTTTGCTCCTTTCGATTCTTTTTGTTTGCTTTTCTTGTTGTTTAACAGGGCCACATATTCTTTTTCCATCTCTTGGTCCTCACAAAAACATGGCCTTCTCATAAATGATGTCACTTATCCCAAAGGTTTATTCAGTGATGTCCGTTTATCCTTCCACTTTCCCTAACTCACAGGGTAAGAATATAGCCTCCTTCCTCAATATCACTGGATAAACACCACTTGTCCACATCTTCAGTGTATATGCCACTGGCTTTACCTCACTCTTTCTCAACTTTTGGAAAGATGAGGATCCCACACAAACCATGGGGATTTTCCAGCCCCGCCTGCTCTTACATCTCTTTATAATTGTCTTTAGCTCTTACGGGGCTATATGTGCTCACCTGCTCCTCACTGTGCTTCACTACCAGCTTTTGTTATGAAAGTGTTCAACAATATGTCTTCAAGAATTGTGCCAATCAGAATATCTAAAGTTAGATACAAGCCTGGGACTGGTGGTTCACACCTGTTAGCAGAGCTACTCAGGAGGCTGAGAACTGATAACCGTGGTTCAAAACTAGTCTGGGCAGATTAGTCCTTTTAACCAGAAAGAAAAAAAAAAAAAAGCTGGACTCAATTGGTAGAATCATGATCAGAAAAAGTTAAGTTCAAGCCTGGCAAAAAGAAAAGTTAGATACATTATAGTCCCCACTCTCAGAGAGCCTGCAGTCCAGAGAAATGGGCAAGTCCAAGTACTTTCAATATAAAGGATATCAAAACTAACAACAGGAAGCAGTTGTGGTGGGAGGGGTGTCATTGTACACACTCTTCTAATCACTTCCCTTGCCCCTTGTTCCACATGGTCATCTAGAATCCTACTGCTTATTCTGCCTGATGTCCATTTGTGATTCTTTATCCTTGTGCTGCTAATTGTTACATACAACAGTGGCCCATCACTAATGGATGTCACTAACCCTCATGTCTTCATGGTTCTGAATAGTTCTTTTAATTAGCTTACTGATCCACTAGTATATCCTACATGATAGTTTGCAACTTTTCTTGTAAAGCCACCACCATTCCTACTTTTTTCTTCTTCAGTAAAAGAGTTTGAACTCAGGGCCCTACACTTGCTAGGTTGATTAGATAGATGATCAACTTCTTGAGCCACACTCCTTGCTCTTTTGCTTAATTTTTTCAGATAGGGTTTCATGTTTTTTTGTTTGTTTTGGGCCAGGGCCAGTCTGGATTGTGATCTTCCTACTTTATGCTTCCTAAGTCATTAGGATGACAGGTGCATACCAACACACCCAACTTTTCTTGTTGAGATGGAATCTTTGCGAACTTTTTTTGTCAGGGCTAGCCTCTAAGGTGATTCTTCCATTTTCTACCTCTTTTAGTAGCTAAGTTTACCCACCTGAGCCACCCTAACATTTGCTCCGACATCCAAATCATCATTTTAATCATTCCTTCTGGCTACTTTCTTGCTGTTTGTCACTGACTCTTTCTAATGGCTAATAAACTTTGGTGTCTCCCACCATGTGGAAAGAGGAAAAAAAAATCTTTGTTTCAAACCCAAATCTTGTTTCTTTTGGAAACTGACAACTTCCCGAGAATCAGCTAAAATTTTTCACTGCCTCCATGTTCTTATTTCTAAAATAGCACAGCAATCCTCCTTTATCCAGTTTTGTTTCCCATGGTTTCAATTACCCTCATTCGACCATGGTCCAAATATATTCAATGAGAAAAAACCTTCTAGAAATACACACTTCATGTGTTTTAAATAAGTAGTTGTCATTCTGAATAGTATGATAAAATCTCAGGCCTTTCCTTTCCATCCCACCGAGGTCATGAACCATCCCTTTGTCCAGCATTCTAGTTACCCACCCACTGGTCATGTCGCAGCCACCTCACTTAGTGGATCTCTACTCTTGGTGCTGTGTTCACATAACCCATGTGTTATTTAATAGTGGCCTAAGACACAAGAAGAATAATGATGGCAACTTGAATATGCCAAGAAGCAGCTTAAAGTGTTTCAACTGAAAAGCTGAAAGTTCTCAACTTAATGAGGAAAGGAAAACAAAACAAACATAGGCTGAAGTTGAGAGAGCTACAGTGCAGTATTTTCAGAGACCACATTCATGCAACTTTTATTAATGTATATTGTTACAGTTGCTCATTTTATGACAGTAATTTCTTACTTATAAGATCTAATTTACAAATTAAACTTTATTAGAGGTATTTCAGAATGCAAACAATATAGCACACATAGGATTTGGTACTGTGGTTTCAGGCATCCACCAGGGATCTTGGATAGCATCCCCAAGTAGGGGAGCTCCTGTAATTCTTTACCACTAGCTGTCGGTTTTGCTTCCATCATTTTATTTAGACCATTCAAATGACACCCTATTTGCCAAACTCCATTGATTTCCCACAATCATGATAATTTGGCATCATTGGTCATTTCTTTATCTTGATTTTATATCCTCCTTGGCTCCAAAGAGATATTCCCTGACAATCAGATTTTAAAGCATTTCTGAGTGCCTGCCAAAAGTAAACGCCGTGTTATAGGAAAGGCCTGACCTAGCAGACTATGGTAGTGAGGTTGCCCAACTCTGAGCTCATACAAGGAACAAAAAAGAGCAAAGGGTAAATGCAATCCAGATCTTCAGAGAAGACTGAATTTTAAGCCAAAAGAACCAAATCAGCTGACAAGATGAATGATAGGAATATAACTCAAATAGGAAACAGCCAAAGGTAACAAATGAGGAAAGGGCTAGAACTAAGGGAATTTAGAGGGGGGAGGCCATTCTTGCCATATGCTATGATCAAAGCTAAACTTATCCTCAGATGGCCTAAACAGGTTATCAGAATGGCTTCACAGTAAAGTCAAGGAAGGCAAAAGTAAAACAGAATAAGACTTCTCCTTCACTGAACAAGTCTGTTTCTTCAGTGAAGTATAGCAATAGTACCTATCTCAGAAGGTACTTAAAGATTGAAACAAAGTATGTGAAGAACTAAACACAGGGCCTGATATGTAGCAGGTGGTAGAATATTACCAATACTATCTTCTCCATGTTATACTATACAACATGTGGCTTAGGCAAACATATCAAGTCATCCTAGTTTCTAATTTAATTTTGAGCTTCTTAGTGTACAAAAAAGGCAGTGGATTAAAGTAACAAATCATTTTAAAATAGGATAAAAATGTGGATGTGTGCTCACAATAATGTGGCTTTTCTCTTTGCTGCACTAAGACAACTACCTTCACCTAGTCAACAAAGGTCTATTTTCCAGGACTTCATTATCCTTTTAGTTAGTTTGAATCTATTTTCTATCCTTTTTGAGCTACATCCAGTCTTTCAATACTTTCTTGCCCTACAGCAGAATCCCCTATCACTGGCTTTTTCTTTTTTGTGTGTGCCAGTCCTGGGGCTTCAACTCAGGGCCTAGGCACTGTCCCTGAAGGCTTAGCACTCTACTACTTGAGCCACAGATACACTTTGGGCTTTTCTACTGGTTAGCTGAAGATAATTTCACACTTTCTTGTTTGGACTGACTTTGAACTGTGATCCTCAGATTCCAGCCTCCTGAGTAGCTGGGATTACAGGAATGAGCCACTGACTCTTTTGAGTGGCTGTCATCTGAATTCTAGTATTTCTTAGGTAAATTCTCTTTTTTTTTTTTTTTTTTTTTTGCTTCTGGAGCTTTTCTATACAACTTTAATCTCTATCTTTATCATCTATGGCTTGCAGTATTACAGTAGTGTAAATGGCATCTTAGTTCCTACATTCTCTCTATGAAGGCTATCCTTCATGTTAGCACTAGAATAAGTGTTTTTAGGTAAAATATTGGTCCATTGCAAGTAAGGAAAAAGTGCTTCGACACACCATATAGGGTCATTCACATTCCTTTCCTTTTAATAAATTCCGGAATTTATTAAAAGGAAAGGAATGTGAATGACACACTCAGCTCTAATCTTAAGGTAAACATGGATATACTGAAAGACCAGACACATTAAGGACAGCAGAGCAGAATACTTATAGCATGTGGATTACCTCTGAATTTCAGAAACTGTATGACCATAACAGGCCCAGTAACATATGACCTTATCATCTCCTTCCTAAAATCCTTCAATGCCGCGCGCGCGCGCGCGTGTGTGTGTGTGTGTTTGCGTGTGTCAGAGCTGGGGCTTAGAACTGGGGATTTCAAACTCCTGCTCTTGACTGGTGCTCTACATCTTCAGCTCCCCTCCAGTTCTGATTTTTTGCAGGAGTGTCACAAACCTCCCTGTCTGGGCTTACTTCAAACTTCCGGCCCTCCAGATCTCAGCTACCAGAGGAGCTAGGATTACAGGCCTGAGCCACCAATGGCATTTAAAAGACAAAACAACAAAAACCCTTAACCTTCCTTAATCCTTAACCTGGCCTACAAAGGTCTGCATAAAAAACTTGATCCTCCATCTACCCTGTCTCATATTATTTTTTTTAATCTTACTTTCTCAACCTTAGCCACATACACCCTTCTCAGCTGATTTTTACAGGCCATATACCCTACTACAAAACTAGTCAGCTCTTATCTTTTGAATATCAGCCTGATCATTTATAAGCCATCTTCATCATATGGCAGTAGAGCATAAGGCTATTTTTAATCCCATTCTATAGGGGAAACGATTCAGTGAAGAATTATAACCACGTGGGGTTTACGGACTCAAACCAGGTGACTGGGCAGGCTAAGTTACCATTACTGTCTGGTAGTGCCTGTAAACCATTTAGAAGTGTGTCTATAATATATGTCTATAATATATGTGTCTATAATATACGTCAGTCACTGCTCACGTTGAGCTGTCAGTCCTCATCCTGCCATCGCTTTCGTCCCCAACTCCTTCTCTAGCACAGAGACTGAGCCAACCTGGACTTCTTCTTCGCCTTGGCACGGGTTTCTGAACAAGCCTTGGACACGTGGTTTTAAAAGATACAAATAAACGACCCCAAGTCTTGTGTTGTAGTGCAGCCTGGCTAGCTGAACACTGACCGGCTGAAAAGGCAGCGTCTACTTGGGAGAGCCGTGGGGTTCGGGCGGTCTCCATACGAACAGGACGGGGCAAGCCCTGAGCACAGTGCAGACAGTAGTTGTTTATGGCAATCCTGGAGCCCGCGTCTTCCGTCCGGTCCGGTCCGGTCCGGCCTCGAGCCCGCCCCGCTCGGCTCACACCCTCCCGGCATCCTCGGTCCTCGGTCTCTCGGGGTTACCTCAGGCGTGGGAGCCCCGGCCCCGCAAGGATCCCTCACGGAGACCCGCGCCCTCCTTCCTTCCTCGCCCGGACGGACGCACTTCCGGCGGATGTGGCGGGGTGGGGGGGTGGAACGGCCCCCGGAAACGGAAGTGAGCGGCGGTCCGGCTGACGGTAACCTGCTGGGGATCTAGTTCCCAGAGCGAGGCGAAGATGGTGAGTGAGCGTCGGGGCTCGGTCGGGCCCGACCCCGGGGCCCAGCAGGCGCACGCTGCCGCCTCCCAGCCCGACTCCGGCTGGCGTCCGTGGCGGGGATGAGGCCGTCCCAGCACGCCGTGAAGTGCCGCGTCACGGGGTCGGGGCGGCCCGTGGGCCTGGGCCGTTCCGCCCTCCTCCCCGCGGCCGGCGTGTGAGCCTGTGTGCCCAGTCGGTCGGTGTCCCCACGGCCCCCGGCGGGTCCGGGCCCCCGGGCCCTCCCTTCCCTTGTGGCTGGCGCGGAGCTGGGCACGGGAACGACTGGTGGGGTGGCGGCCACCTTGGTTTGAAAGGCCGCGTCGCCCACCCTCGGCCGAAGTCACGTTCCTGTAATTCGGCCTTGTTTCCGTAGGATGCCCCGCGTCGTCGTCCTGGCGTCGCCTCTCCCCTCCCCTTACCTCTCCCGTCCTCTCCCCTTACCTCCCCTCTCCCCTCCCCTTACCTCCCCGTCCTCTCCCCTTAACTCCCCTCTCCCCTCCCCTTACCTCCCCGTCCTCTCCCCTTATCCTCTCCCCTTATCCTCTCCCCTTACCTCCCCTGTCCCCTCCCCTTACCTCCCCTGTCCCCTCCCCTTACCTCCCCTCTCCCCTCTCCTTACCTCCCCTGTCCCCTCCCCTTACCTCCTCTCTCCCCTCCCCTTACCTCCCCGTCCTCTCCCCTTACCTCCCCTCTCCCCTCCCCTTACCTCCCCTCTCCCCTACCTCCCCTGTCCCTTCCCCTTATCCTCTCCCCTTACCTCCCCTGTGCCCTCCCCTTAACTCCCCTGTCCCCTCCCCCTACCTCCCCTCTCCCCTCCCCTTACCTCCCCTGTCCTCTCCCCTTATCCTCTCCCCTTACCTCCCCTGTCCCCTCCCCTGTCGGCTTCCTCCAGCACCTCCCCCCGCCCCTTTAACACTTTGAACTTTAGATATTTGTAAAGATCCCCGGATCCCCATCAGCACCGACTCTTGATACTAATACTGGTGATAGGCCGTCCGTCCAAATCTAGGAGACTCCACTCGGGTACATAACGGCCGATCGTTGTAAACAACGCTGAAAAACACTCTCAAATGTGGACTGGCTGTTTAGTTTTCGCAGACTCGGTTCTCTGCTGCTGTATGGAAAAGCCTAAGGGCTAATCCTGCCATTCGAGAAGCTAGTGGTTAAACAGGACTCAGAGATGAGAATCCCTCCATTCTTGGTGCATGGAGGAAACTTTCGTTTTCCTGTAAGGCCGTCGGGTAGGAGGAGAATGTTCGTGGAGGTTCCCGGTGTAGGGTGACATTTGGAAAGCTGCAGCTTCAGTCCTGGAAGGAGTTCAGCTCTCTGGTGCAAATAAGGAAAGAACTGCCCTGGAGATGTATGAGTTTCTCGGATAGTTTCTTTTTGAATAGGGTTACATTGAATTCCAAACTGGCTTGTTTTGCATTTTTCTGCTCAGTTATGGTGACTTTTTAACAACTTAAAATAGTGTCTTTACTTTCCTGTTGTAATTCTTGTGGGGTTTGCTTGCTTGCTAATAATATATCTTCATTAGATGAAGCCCCAGAGGTAGGCATGTATTTTTAGCAGTGTACCGGACACAAAATAGGTACCTAGTAGGGGCTGGGAATGTGGCTTATTGGTAGAGTGCTTGCCTAACATGCATGAAGCCCTAGGTTTGATTCCTCAGTACCACATAAACAGAAAAAGCTGGAAGCAGTGCTTGGCTCAAGTGGTAGAGTGCTAGCCTTCACCACAAGAAGCTCAGGGACAGTGCCTAGGCCCTCCGTCCAAGCCCCAGGACTAGCCAAAAAAAAAAAAAAAAAGGTACGTAAAAAAAGATAGGTATGTAATAAGTACTGAGTAATTGAAAATTTTCATGGTATAAATATGGGTAGCAGTTCCAAATATAGTCTCTTCAATTTTCTTTTTGTTTTACCCTATACTGATACATATTTTTAATAGGTAATGCCCACCTCTTTTATTTATTTATTTATTTGATCGTGGGGCTTGAACTTAAGGCCTGAGCACTGTCCCTGAGCTCTTTTTTGGCTCAAGGCTAGCGCTCCACCACTTTGAGACACAGCACCACTTAAAACAGTTTTCTGGTGATTAATTGGAGATAAGAGTCTCTCAGGGATTTTTCAGCCCGGGCTGGCTTTGAACCATAGTGCTCAGATCTCAGCTTCCTCAGTAGTTATGATTACAGGCATGAGCCACCTGCCCCCAGCTATGCCTACCTCTTATAGAAACCACACTTTTTGAAATTACCATTTACTGTTGTTTTCTCTTGTTGATCTGCCTTTTCTAGCTATCCTGTCCTTAATTCCAAGTTTTAGTTCTTCCTCCATGTTCTTAAGGATGGATATGGGGATTCTATCCTCAGCTTTTTCAGTTCGTTAAACATTTCATATCTTTATCTGTAATTTCCTCTTTCATGGGATGCCTTTGCATTTGACAGAAGTCCTTCTAACCCAAATTTAGTATTATTTGTACCTTGTATGCCCTCTACAATAATACTTAAATTACTTAAGATTGTGAGATCTTTGAGGGTACAGTTGTTTTCTTTCGCCAGTGATTTTTTTATTTAGAAGTTCTCAGTATATCTGTGTTTAAATTCTTCTTTATTTAATGGTGTTTTTAATTTGTGTTGTAGAACTCCAGAGGACTTGGATCTCAGCTAAAGGACAGTATTCCAGTTACTGAACTTTCAGCAAGTGGGCCTTTTGAAAGTCATGATCTTCTTCGGAAAGGGTATGTGTGGAGGATGTGGCTTCACCTTCATTGATTTTTCACAATATTTGTTAAGTATCTTGAAAGGTTGTAAATGTAGGAGGTAGCAAGTAATACACCTGGACAGGGTGAGATAGGAAAGAAGCATCTTATTAGAGGAATAGATTCCCAGGATAAGACATCTTCCTAGTGAGTGGTACCTGGAAGCGTGATTTGGTAGAAGTTTTCATTTTCCTACTGAGAACTTTGGAGCACCATTTTCGTCCTTAGGCTTAATTAACTATTGGATTAACGTGCTTTTCTTTTAGAGACACTAGAACATAGCAGATAAGAAGACTCAGGCTGCTGGCTTTGGATCACAGCTGTATTTTCTGGATTGTATGCCTTTGGGCAAGTAAAATAGCTGAGTCCAGTGTTCTTAGCAATGAATTAGGGTTAATACAGAGTTTATCTTATTTTTAGGAATAAATGAGTTTAAAATTTGAAAATAACCTAAAATAGTAAAACAGTACCTGGCATCAGTAACCACTCAGAGAGTGTTTACTGTGTCTGTTTCTTCCCCCCTTTCCCCTACACTGCCCTAGGTTTAACTCACAATGTTTAACTTTTTTCTTTTGATACATATTTATGTGAATTTTAACACATATATTATTTCCTGTAATTACCACTACAGTCAAGATACAGAACAGTTTTATCACCATCACCTTCAAGCCCCTTCATGCCATATATTATGATAAAGGGTTTTTTTTTTTTGGTGGTAGTTTGGAGGGGGCAGGGGTTGGAGGGATTGAACCCTAGGCTTTATGCATACCAATTACAGGTCCTGCCACTAAGCAGCTTGTTCAATCCCAATCCCTGTGTTGTTGTTGTCACACATTTGACAGATGGGATTTTTTATATATAATCTCCTTTTTAAATGATTTTCTTCTCTAGTTTTTCTTGTGTGAAAAATGAACTTTTACCAAGTCATCCTCTTGAATTGTCAGAAAAAAATGTAAGTATGTTACATTTTTATCCTCTAGTAGAGAAATACTTTCAATAATACTTTTTTGGTTTATTTTATTAAAATAATGTGGTGCTGAGCATTTTACCATGAGTCCTCATTTCCATTCACCTTTTAGGATTGGCTTCTTTATGTTTATACCATTTCACTAAAGTTCCCTTTCCATGTATTCTTTTCTGCTTTTTAACAGATATCACTGAAGGTTGTGCATCTCTTTGTTCCTTTCATAATAATTTTCTCATTCACTAAACTTCCCTTTGCCATTTTTGCTGTTGACATCAAAGTCCCTCTATCCAGCTTTGACTATTTTCAAGTTATTCAGATACATAGCCACCAGGCATAGTAAGTGCACAAGTAGATAGGACATAATGCTCATTTTAAGATAAAAAGTTGAACTTTAAATTAAAACTAAAGTTTAATTTTTTTTTGCCAGTTGTGGGGCCTGAACTCTGGGCCTAGGCACTGTCCCTCAGCTCTTCAGCTCAAGTCTAGTGCTCTACCACTTGAGCCACAGTGCCACTTCTGGCTTTTTCTGCTTATGTGGTGCTGAGGAATCGAACCCAGGGCCTCATGCATGCAAGGCAAGCACTCTACCACTGAGCCACCTTCCCAGTGTCTTGTCCTTTAAAGTCTAAGTTTTAATTAAAGCTAAACTTGAATTAAAACTTAGACTTTAAGGGACAAGACAAGCAGTGGAAAGAAAGCTTCATAAAAGTGCTTCATAGGCCCAATAATGCAGCAAACACTATTCAGAAGGCTTTATAGAACAGTGTTATTTGAACAGTTTTAGGTTAACAGATGTTGAAATTGGCCGGTAACAGGAAACTCTTCTGTTCTTACTTGCCTCCTTTCTTGGCTCAAGGGGAAAGACCTTGTTACAAGAAAGAATAGAGCAGATAATATAATTATGAATTTGAGTTTCAAATGAGATGAGGAGAGGGCTCCTGGTGCATTAAATGTGTTTAGGTTTAAGGCTTAGTAGTTGACAGCCAGAATAGACAAGAGTATACATGATAATTATGAAACCAACATCTTTGAGAAATATGGGAAGGAATGAAAGTTGCTTATATATTGGAAGATACATAATTATTCTCCTACCGGCTCTCCCCCCCCTTTTTTTTTGTTAATTTGATTTTACACAGGGCTTTATACTTGTTAGGCATGTCTTCTACTACTGAGCCATGCCTCTAGCAGTACTCTACTTTTTGAAAATGAATCTAATCAAAAAGTCATTTTTTGGTAAAATTAATTCCTGGCACTGATGGATTTTTTTGTTTTTGTTTTGCTGGTCCTTGGACATGAACTCTGGGCCTAGCTATTGTCCCTGAGCTCCTTTTTGCTCAAGGCTAGCACTCTACTACTTAAGCCATAGTGCCACTTCTGGGTTTTTCTGTGATCAATTGAAGAGTCTCATGGACTTTCCTTCCCTGGCCTCAGCCTCCTGAGTAGCTAGTAGCTGATTTTTAATTGAACTGTTAAACAGATGGCTGTACACATTGAGTACAGTAAGCAGTGATCACTAGCAATGGAATGAGCTCATAAAACCCCTTAGTTCACTCTTTTAAATTACCAAGTGAGTCAGTCAATAGATAACAGTTTTCTGATAAAGGATAAGTTCCAGAATAAGATGGTAGATTCTGGACTAAGCAAGAATATTTTAGGGTAAATTATTTGTGGTATCTGCCCAGACAGGAATTACCACTTTAGAGAGAATATTTTGATAGGCATCTTGATCTCTACTTGCATCTTAGGTAAGCAAGCACTTAGGAAAACTGCCTGTTTTATTAAGATTTGGGATTACCCATAAAATTATAAATTTGATCTTTGGAAGAAAAACTGATAAGAATAGCTTATTTTGATAATAGCTAAAAATGAATATTATGGAGGGAAACCAAAGAATAGGCCAAAACTTTTGAGAAAAGTATTTATTGATATAAGTATGAAATTCAGCATTTAAAGACTGAATTACACATATTTAGGTACAGTAAACCTGACTTAGTACTTAAGACTTGACAATTTCAATTGACAATGTGGCCCAGTGTATATAAGTTAACTGTTAAAATGGACAGCTAATACTTCTTGGCCTTCATTGGAAATGAGATTATATATTCATTTTTGTTGTATTAGCCATTAGATCTGGAATATTGGTTCTGTTCTGAGTAGTACATGTTAAGATAAACTGACAAATCTCAGTCAGACTAGTCAGAATGGTGGAGTCTAGAAATTTCTTAGATTTTTTTTTTTTTTTTTTGTTTTTGTTTTTGTTTTTTGGTCCGGTCGTGGGGCCTGAACTCTGGGCCTGGGCGCTGTCCCTCAGCTCTTCAGCTCAAGGCTAGCGCTCTACCACTTGAGCCACAGCGCCACTTCCGGCTTTTTTCTTTTTGCTTATGTGGTGCTGAGGAATCGAACCCAGGGCCTTGAGCATGCAAGGCAAGCGCTCTACCGCTGAGCCACCTTCCCAGCCCCTTAGATTTTTTTTTTTATATATTTTTTTAAATTTAATTTTATTTTATTTGTGAACATACTGTACAGAGGAGTTACAATTACATGGGCAGGATAATGCGTATATTTCTTACCAAGCATTGCAGCCTCCTCCTTTGTTTACCCTTCCATCCCTTCCCAGCCTCCCCCCTCCCCCACCAATCCCAATCCTTCTCCTTCCCCCCCTTCCCCCCCCCCCCCCCCCCGCACCGACGTTGTAAAGCTCGTTTTGGACATGACAACTTGTACTTCTCATTGTTGCAACAGGTCCACCTGTATCCTTAAACAACTGGTTTTTCCCGTCTCCTCCACAAGTTATACTGACATCAAATATAGTGAAAGCAGGGATTATACTGTGGGGGAGGGACATACAAAGCAACAAAGAGATAATCTTATAAATGCGTTAGAAACACATGCATGAAAGAAAAAAACATTAAAATACAGAAATTTCTTAGATTTTTAGAGATTCTAGGCCTGTTGTCTTATTTCTTCCTTAATCTCTTAACTAGCTAATTAATTTCAGGCTCTGTTGAAATTCTGGGTCACTTAGTATCAAAATCTTTTAATATGGATTGTATAGTCCAATTAGATGGGCCCATGCTCATTAACTAAACTTTTAGTCTCCTTGTCTGTCAAATGGAATTAGTAGTAGCCTATCCATTGTATATTGCTTTTCTGTTGCTATCCATAGTTGTGATCTGCAGTGGTAACACTGTTGGAAGGTGGACAGCTGCATCAACTAGAAGTGGGGGTATACTTCATTGTTCAAACAGACTTATTTTGGTCCTTATGAGGGGCATGGCTGGATGCAGGGGGAAGTGGTTAATGTTGGCATCTATTGGTGGGAATCCAGGGATTCTACTAAACATAGTTTGGTACGCAGGAGCCCCACAACAGATGCTGATAGTTCCAGCAGTTGAGAAACCTTGATCTATTTCTAATATCTTCCCAACTAGGTTCTGATCCCTGATGGAGTAGGTTGTTTCTTCTGTTTTATTATATGTTATGTATCATTGCTAATTACAAGTTGGATATATTGTTGAGGTTTATATAAATTGAATTTTCCTATATAAAATATTTATGAGGATAATTATTAAAAGAAACTTTTCACATAAAGTAAAATATACAGATTTTCCTCAAGGATCATTTGTGAAAAATTTTCAGTAGACACAGTAATGTCAGACATCTTACTGCCAAATTACATATATGTTGTCTCTAGTCATGTCCCAAATGTGCACTATTCCCTTAATAGGTTTTGTTTGAAAATGATTTTTTTATGACAAAAACAAATCTTGTCAAGAGTCTGGTATAATAGTTTAAAAAATAAAAAATAGTCATGAGAACTCGCTTGTGATTACTTTATTGCAATTTTATCTTGGCTCAAACAGATTTTTTTGTAGCCATTTGCTTACCATATTCATTATCCTTGAGAACCTTTTTTGGAAAATGCATAATTCAGATTGAATCAAACATTCGTTTTGCCTCAGGTACATTAAATTAGGATCCAAATTTTGTAATAGTAGTATCAGAGCTTGGCAAAGAGTATGATTCCAGAAAAGAATGTGCTGATTATACATTTAATGCAAATTCAATAGACTTTTTTGAGCTTTTTCCCTTTGAATCAGTTACCCAAAAACATGAAGATTAAATATTGCAATTCAGTTAGCAATAGTTGATTTTTAGTAATGGTTGATTATCTCTTTTATGAAATCCTTTGAAATACATATTATATTTTAGAAAACTTAATTTTTGTCAGTGTCTGAAATGTTTATTGGATCTGCGATGACCAACAATGTGTCTTATCAATTTTATAGTACTTGTATTCAGAAGCATTGAAATATCTTTATGCCTTACAAGAAGACATTGTACTATGAAAAAACATTCCTTGATTTAGTAGTTTTGTTAATTCAAAATTTATATAACAGTTTTATACTCGTTAAATATTTACACCTGTAAACTGGATAAGAGAGAAACTTAAATGTTCTGAAACTTATCAGAAGGGATTATTAAATACAGTTGCTTTTATTTCAGTTGTCCGTGTTAAAATTCTTTATCTAAGTATTGTGTTCTATATATAATTTTGGAAGAGGAATAGTGAGTGTAATATTAAGAATTACATTTTGCAGTTCCAGCTCAACCAAGATAAAATGAACTTTGCCACACTGAGGAATATCCAGGGTCTATATGCTCCACTGAAATTACAAATGGAATTCAAAGCAGTGCAGCAGGTGAGTCAGTTATAAGGACTTCTCTTTCTATAACAGCTGTTCAAACTTTCTTCCTCTGCCCTTGTAACTTATTCTATACTTCCCCTTTATACTATATGACTTCAATTCCTATATCATAGAGGAAAAAAAAGTCCTTAAATAGAAAATTTCCTTGTCTGAAAACTCACCTGTGTCCACTTTCATGTTTTCCTGCTTTTTGAGAATTACATTGAGTTTGAATTGAGTTTGAGGTACCTCTAGGAGATCCCAAGTGGTAGTATTGAGTACATGATATATACATATAAACACACACACACACACACACACACACACACACACACACACACACACACACACACACACACACACACACACACACACACACACACACACACACACACACACACACACACACACACACACACACAGCTGGGAATACCTGTTGCTAAGGAGTAAATACTTAGAAGATGTCCTTCCAGTGTGATTTGTTACATCCAGTGTGTGTCCTTCCAGTGATGTGTTACATCACACTATGTTAGGAAGTAACCCTGTGTTAGTGATCCTGTCTGGCACTAACTCCTTTAACTTTTCTTTCTCCTTGTTCTGCCTAATAACTAGCAGCATTTATATATTTGTATAACTTCAGATCTCTGTCTCTTAACATAAAACAAAACTTTTAAAATGTTTATTTATTTATAAAACAAAACTTTGTATCATTCCTGAATGTCTTTATAGGTACGTCTCTTACATTAACTATGCTTTTGTCAGTTGAGCTTCTTAAGGTGTTTATGTTTTGTGTGTGTGTGTGTGTGTGTGTGTGTGTGTGTGTGTGTACTTCTTTTTTCCCTTTATCTCCTGATCATTTGCATTATGTGTACTGGCTCCCATCACACCAGTACATCTGTTCTTGAATAATGCAGACTTTTTTTTTAACCCTCATTTTACTTGAACCCTAGTATTTAGTACCCATGGCTCTTTTTTCCTTTGGCTCTTAGAATACACTTTCTTGATGTTCTCTACCCTTGTCTGAAACTTACTGTCAATTTCTATAGGTTGCTTTTTCCCCCCCTCTGTTTCCGGCAGTACTAGTTTTGTTAGTCTTTGGTTGTCTCTTCACCCTATTTCCTACCTATTCCTCTTTCTTCTGTTACAGCTGTTTATTTAAATGCTTCATTTATATGTTGTTGACTAAGATGTCAGTTCTCATGGGCTGTAAAGCTGAGCTATTGCATTTGTAAGTTCCCCGGGCATTACAGACTTTCACATGTATGAATATAGAATAACTCACTTCTCACATATTCCTATGACTAGGTTTTTGCTTAAAGCAGACATTGGAGCCTTAGCTTTGGTTATCATTCAGCACCTAACTTCTTCCCTTCCTCTCTATATCCCACACCGTTACTTGATCTCACCATTTCTGCTTCATTGGTTCTACTCCTGCTATATTTGATCTAACTTGTAGTGCTTATCCCTGCTATGCCCCTCCAGTTCATTGTCTGTACCATAGCCAGCATTAATAGCCATGAGCCATAGATTCAGTTTGTTATTCCTCTCACTTAAAAGAAAGTAAATTCCAGTAGCTTAGTTTGGCTGCGTTCAAGAATTGACTTCTTAACCATAACACCTTGCTACCATAATACTTTAATACCATAGTCCACATACTCCTGGACTCCCTGAGCTTCCTGGTTATATTCTTTTCACCTTTTGGCTCTTGTACAGATTCCTCCCATCTAGCTGAAACTGTATTTTTCAATCATTTCTTTTAATGTCATCATTTGTATCAATTAAGTCATTCTGGAAGCTATTTTGAGTATTCTAAGAATTATCTTAAAATAAAAGTAGGGTTTAAAATGAGAATAACTTTGGACTGAATCTTGGTTCTCCTAGCTAGTCTTAAAAACTTAAGTTAGAAACCATTTTGAAATTCAGATATTTTTGTTTTTATTTTGAAATGGATGTCCAATAATAATAGCAGAGGGTTATTCTGAAGATTAACTGATAATTGCAGGTTATCAATGTGATTATTTTAAAAATCCCGGTATCATTTAGTCACTGACCATCTTCTCGTTTGGTAGTTTCAGCATTATCTGCACTGAGTTCAGTTATAACTGCTGGACAATTAACAGTGAGCAGAATTGCTGAAATCTTTAAAGCAGGTTGTGTGTCAGTCACTATATTATTTACATGCCTTTACATCATACCAGGCTACTGGTAGACTAATGGTCTCACCGAGTTGGAATTTTCTCAGAATTTCATTGCTCTGAGTATATCTGAAGCTATGCTCTGATGTTAGTCTCTAGGGTTTTGTGGTTTATCAAGTGGTATATATTACAGTATTCCTAGACAGAATAAAGCCTGAGACCATGTACAAATCTGATGGGATAATTAAGTGCTGATAAAAGCTACAATTTCGGGGCTGGGAAGGTGGCTCAGTGGTAGAGTGCTTGCCTTGCATGCATGAGGCCCTAGGTTCTATTCCTTAGCACCACATAAGCAAAAAGAAAAAAACTGGAAGTGGCTCTGTGGCTCAAGTGGTAGAGTACTAGCCTTGAGCTGAAGAGCTGAGGGACAGCACCCAGGCCCAGAGTTCAGGCCCCACGACCGGATCCAAAAAAAAAGAAAGCTACAATGTCATGGTCAACTATTTTGAACAAAATTTTGAGGAATTTTTTAAAACTTACTCTGTACTTAAAATGTGAATCATTCCTTTCCACTGGTTAAATTTATCTAGCTTTTTTGTATTTTCTAAGTAAGAGTACAGAACATAAAATTATATTCTTTTTTTCTCTTGCCCCTTTCATACCTTTCCCAAAGGTTCAGCGTCTTCCATTTCTTCAAAGTTCCAACCTTTCACTGGATATTTTGAAGGGTAATGATGAGACTATTGGATTTGAAGATATTCTTAATGGTAAGTGTCTTGGCACTTTTTATGGCGTTCTGTTATATAAAATGTTAGCAGCAAAACGGGACAGAATCTATCTCTCCATCACTCATAGCAGTGGGATTCACTTTATAGCAGTGAGGTATAAAATTGAGTGGTCACAGCTGTTCTTTCAATGTTTTTCAGAGTGAAGGTAACTTGATAAGTTCTGAGGTTCTAGTCATTTCAGTCAACACTAGTTGTGATTTTATATTCTCAGCATTGTCTAATGTATTGGTCTACTAAATTGGTCACTATTTCTAAGGTGATTTAAGTAATGATTGTTTTAGTATTCACCATGTTTGTACTAATTTTCAGAATGACTTGAATAAGATAGAAAATACCTTAAAAAAAAAAAACACCCATCCCCATTTGTGTGTGTGTGTGTGTGTGTGTGTGTGTGTGTGTTTCTGGAATAGGTGGTAAATAGAAAAGAAAAGTCTGCCATTCTTAACAGAATTCCCTGAATAATTGTAGTACGTATCAGATAAATGACTTTTAAGGAAGAACAATGTGTGCAGTATCCTCTATTTCTTGTTCTGAGAAAGATAAACAAATAAAACTGTGCCCAGCATTGCCTTGCTCATTAGGAGAAACAGAGAAGCCCAAACTAAGTTTTATTAGTTTTGTTTGGCTGCTGATATCCGGTGAGGAAATGCTGTGGACATAACACAAGTCTCGTGAGCCTCCTCTTTGAGAGCTTTTTTTTTTTTTTGTCGGTCATGGGGCCTGAACTCTGGGCCTGGGTGCTGTCCCTCAGCCCTTCAACTCAAGGCTAGTGCTCTACCACTTGAGTCATAGCACCACTTCTGGCTTTTTCTGCTTACGTGGTGGTGAGGAATCGAACCCAGGGCCTCATGCATGCAAGGCAAGCACTCTACTACTGAGCCACCTTTAAGAGCCCCTTTAAGAGCTTTTTGAATGAAGGAAAACTTGGGATTCCTAAATGCATATAAAGCTAGTACAGTGTATATATATCCTTAATTTATTTATTTACAAATCTCATTTATAAAAAAACTCATTAAAATCTAATAATTCTATATAAAGAAAGGAAAACAGACCTTAAGTATTTATTCAGTTCAATGTTTATTACATGTCAAGCACTGGCTAGGCTCTGAATATAGAAATATGGACAAAATATCTGCTTTCTAATGGAGGAGACAAACAAAAAATATAAATTGTAATAAATTTGGGAAACAATTTGAGTTTGGAAAGATGGTTGTCTGGGAATAGACATATAAGTTGATTCCTGTAAGCTGTGAATTAGTGGAGCTAAACGTAGGGAGAAAGCTATTTCAGAAGAAACAATATGTCCAGGGTCTGTCTCTAATCTAACAGCTAAAGAACTGTGAAGGATTTGAGATCTCACACTACTTACAAGCTAATCAGTTGGCCTGCTATGGTTTTATGAATGGTGGCAGAACATGTAAGATTCTAGGAGACAAAGGATGGTTTATTCCTCAGAGCAGTATGCCCCAGTTATGAGCATTCTGTTGGGCCCCTAAGCTCTACTTCCCAAGACAGCACAAAAAGAGAGTCAAGTGGTGCTCCATATTTGGTACCTTTTTTTTTTAGGAGGGAACTATATTCTCACTGCAGGCATTGGACTTGGCTGTCCTGGTGGCCTCTTGTTTAGAAAACACTCATGGAAAGGTAGTTCAGAACCATGGCTGTCAAGCATTTCTGTTCCCAGGAGTTGTTAGGCATACATAATAGCGCTTTAAGGAAATCCTTATGACTAGGATATTCTGAGCAAGTTGGACAGTAGAATGTAGTGGGGTCAAGCAAACCAACAGAGAACTTATAAAAACTGGGGCCTACAGACTAAAAACAAGACTGTAGTTAATTAAGGATGCGACTCAAGAGGCAGGGAATGACTTTAAGCAGAAGTGTGATGCGATACGATATCATTTGATGTTTAAGCTGTGATCATATCTTTAATTTATTAATTGCCTCTGTCTGAGAGTTCCAGGCTGAAAAGATTTCATTTAGTAGATCATTTTATTGTGGTTTTACTGCTGCAGTGAGCTTTGGGTGGTTTCCCCTGGGAGTGCTGCCATGGTAATGTAAATGGTTATCCATTTTTATAAACCAGTTTTACAGATTGGTTCATTAGGTTTTACTATTTCTACATCAGTGTTGAGATGGAGAGGTCAAAGCCTTTGTCTTTAGGAAGCTTTCTGTTAATTTAACAAACTTCAGTTATACTTACTACACAAAGGTAAGTCTTGTAAGGGTTTTCTTGCTTCACAATTCTGACATATGTTCATTCATATGCACAGGCAGGAAAATGGTACAGATAAGAATTTTTTGCAGATTTGATTATGAGATGATTCTCACCATCATCTGAGAAGCACTGGAAAAATTAAGAATCTTGAAAATCTATTTTTTTTTCTTAGCTCAGCTACATTGGGGGTTTCATTTACATACTACATATGCATCCATTTTAGGTGTACAGTTCTGGCTTTTAACAAATGTATAGCTGTTTCTCCTCAGTCAAGATAAAAGATTTATTTATCATCCTGAGCAATCATTGAATTTATCTCTCTTTTGAGACTTAAAGTGTTTTTGTTTCTTTTCAGATCCATCACAAAGTGAGCTAATGGGTGAGCCCCACTTGATGGTGGAATATAAACTCGGTTTACTGTAATGCACTGTGCTGTTCACAGCTGAGGGGCTATGTTTTGTTAGAGTTGTCTATTGTAATTTGATGTATACAACATTAAAAGTACTCATACATGAGATTCTGTATCTGTGATCATTTCAAACTGTTAGAGTCTGGTTGATGGTGACATGTTGTCATGAAACAGTTGGAAGCCTGCATGGAGATAGTTTTAAAGCTCTTCATTTACAGCAAAACAGTAGCTTTATCGTTTTTCAGTGCCTCACCCTGCCTCCCTTTCTTTTTGGTGACAAGGTCTAGCCTGGAACTCACTATATTCCAGTCTCTTCCTCCTAAGTGCAAGATTACAGACAAGTGCCACCACTTTAATCTGGTTTTTCTTTATTATAAAGTGTTGTTTAATGTAGCCAGCATATAAGACGATAAAGATTTTTTAGAATATTAGTGAATGGGTCACATTGCTAATTCTGACATGCATCCTGATAATTATTTAGGATTATATTAGCTCCATTTTTAAAAATATATTTTTAAAAAATTAAGTAGTTGTACAAAGGAGTTGCCATGTTTATGAATACAGTGCATCTTTATCAGTGTTACCCCTTTCAGCATTCTAACCAACCCCCCTTCCCACCACTCCTTCCTTTAAACATTTTTTTGTAGTATATACATCTAATTCTTCACTGCTTTCTTCATTCCTTTACTCCTCTCCCCTTGGCTTCAGTTACTCTTCATCCCCACCTCTCTCAAGTACCCATTTCCTGATGTTTATTTTGTTGGGCTTTGACTTTGCCTTTCTAAGGAATTATACTATTTGAGTTTTCCCTTGAATTCATTTATAATCACATGCATATCACCTGATGTGTTCACTTAAAGTTTATAGGCTGAATCTAGCTACCTCATATAAGGGAAACCCACACAACCTTTGTCACTCTGGGCCTGACTTAGTTCACCTAATATAAGTTTTTCCAGATCTTTCCATTTTTTAACAAATGGCACAATATCATTCTTTTTAATGGATGAGTAAAATTCCATTGTGTATATGTATCACATTTTTCGTTGGAAACAGTTGTCAGAGCATTTGGGTGTCATAGCTTTAAGGGTAACCGCTACTGGCACCTAGTGGCTAGAAAGCAGGAATACAGCTAAGCTGCTTACAGAGAACAAGAAAGTTGATGTCATTGACAACTGGAAGACACTAAAGGGAAATGATTCTAATATTCATAAACAATAGCCTTCTATTTGTCTTCATCTATTATTTTCTCCTTCCAACCCAAACTTAACCTTGCTTAGAATGTCAGCACCAAGACTGGTAAATGACAAGCTTTGAGATAAATGACAAGCTTTTTTTTTTTTAATTTAAATTTTTATTTTTTGTGAACATACTGTACAAAGGGGTTACAATTACATGGGCAAGATAATGAGTACATTTCTTATCAAGCATTGCAGCCTCCTCCTTTGTTTACCCTTCACATCCCTTCCCAGCCTCCCCCCGCCCCCCCCCCAATCCCGCCCCGCCCCCCTCCCCCCCCCCCCCCCCCCCCCCCCCCCCCCCGCACCAAAGTTGTAAAGTTCGTTTTTGACATGACGACTTCTACTTCTCATAGTTGCATTGGGTCCACCTGTATCCTTAAACGACTTGTTTTTCCCCATCTCCTCCACAAATTATACCTACATCAAATATAGTGAAAGCAGGGGTTGTACTGTGGGGGAGGGACATACAAAGCTACAAAGAAATAATCTTATAAACAAATGCATGAAAGAAAAAAACATTTAAATACTTATCTTAGGGTTCATTTTCCTAACATCACATTATCTGATCTTTCCTTCTTGACTCATACATATACTAGATATTGCAAATAAGGGAAACCATGGGACCTTTGTTTCTTTGGGTTTGGCTTACTTCACTTAATATAATTTTTTCTAAGCCTTTCCATTTCGTAACAAATGGGGAAATGTCATTCTTTCTGATGGAAGCATAGAATTCCATTGTGTATATATACCACATTTTCTTGATCCATTCATCTACTGAAGGGCATCTGGGTTGGTTCCATATCTTCGCTATGGTAAATAATGCTGCAATAAACATAGTTGTGCTAGTAGCTTTAGTGTGGTCTTGTTTGTAAACATTTGGGTAAATGCCCAAAAGTGGGATTGCTGGGTCATAGGGGAGCTCTATGTGAAGTCTTTTCAGGAACCTCCATGCTGCTTTCCAAAGTGGTTGAACAAGTTTACACTCCCACCAACAATGAAGTAAGGTTCCCTTCTGTCCACATCCTTTTTAAAGAGTCTCTTGCTCTACTGAGAATGGTCTTTGCCAAAATAATTGCCAACCCATTCCATACAGAGAAGACATAAAAATCACAAGGTTCACTAAGTGTAAGTATATTCTCTTCCAGCTAAAGGATATTTTGTCTATACATTGGTACTAGTAATGACAGCTTAAAAAATAATCATAGTTTAAATAGAAAATTGATAATTTATGTTTTAATTGGCAAATACTAGTTATATGGAGGGGGGAGGATTTCATTGACATTTTAAATTTAGAAACATCATCTTAAATAGTGCTTACTTTCTGATGGGCCTTTGCTCCTTTCTTTTCTTCTCCGTATTAGGGGTTGAATTCAAGGCCTCAAAATTGTTAGGGAGGCACACTATTGTTTAAGCCACAACACACCTCTAGCTCTTTTTTTAAAAAAATTGAAACGATCTGTCTATGAAACGCAAACTGCCCTAAAACTATCATTTTTCTCTTTTACCTTCCTCCTGTTTATGTCATTGGTCATCCCTGGACATATATAAGAATCATGTGGAAATTGTTGGACGCAGTTTCCCTTTCAGGGTCTGAAATTCCAATAGGACTAGTCTGGAGTTGATCATAGGACTCATTTTCAAAAAACTCTAGGGTTGAGGCCCTCCAGAGGTGGATTTATATACTTTGTTTCCTTGCTTTGCCTTTGCTTTTATTAGCAACATTAGTTAGCAATGGTCATTCTGCTCAAGGCCTCTCAGTGCCTGAAGGTTTACTTGTGGCCTTTAATCTGCAGTCTAGTGCTTGTTTGGAGGTGGGAAATTATTCCAGTTTCTTCATATGTCAGTTGCAGCTCTCTCTGAGTTACCTCCAAGCTCTTCAGATGTTTCTAGATGGAGAATTAGTTTATTATTTTCCTTGCCACTGTTTTGAAATAGCAGACTTGAGTCTTTCATAGATTGGGATCTGATCTAATGGAAAAGTTTTTTTCTCCAGCAGAATATTAATTTTTCACACTAAGAACTTCCACTTTAATACAAGGGTAGAAGCAGTCCTCTGGCAGGTACTGACAGGAGTCCTATACTTCCATCCTATTCTACCTTTGTCTCTGGAGTTGACATCAGATGCCACAGGTTAACAGACTCTGTCCCACAAAGTGGCTCCACGTTAGGCATCATTTAAAAGTTGCAAGTTGTAAATGCTAGTGATACACCTACAGAATGTTGAAAGATCTTTGGTTTTCCTCCCTCATATAGCATACTCAACGTTTGCCAAGCTGAAGTTGGCAAACTTGGGTCACATTCCCACTTCTGGCTTACTGGCAAGTCACGCCTCCACTTCTGCAGTTTTGCTAAGCTGCACCTCCACTTCTACCATTTATTTATTTATTTATTTATTTATTTATTTATTTTTGGTCGTGGGGCTTGAACTCTGGGCCTGGGCACTGTCCCTCAGCAATTCAGCCCAAGGCAAGTGCTCTACCACTTGAGTCACAGCTCCACTTCCAGTTTTCTGGTGGTTTATTGGAGATAAGTTATCTCAGGGACTTAACTGCCTGGGCTTTGAATCTCGATCCTCAGATCTCAGCCTCCTGAGTAGCTAGGATTACAGGCGTGAGCCACTGGCGGGCGCCCAGCTCACTTCTTTTTGTGGGGTTAATTGGAGATAAGAGTTCCTAGGATTTGTCTGCTTAGGCTGTTTTTCAAACTGGGATCCTCAGGGCTCAGTCTCCTGAGTAACTAGGATTACAGGCATGAGCCACCAGCTCCAAAACGAAATTTTGGAGTCCATCTTTCAGAGATTTTTTTATATAGAGGTTTCATCACACAGTGACATAATTAACTCAGTTTCCAACCTATTCTGAGGTGGGGGGAGATGAAAATTTCAAGACAATATCAGTGCTTGATTCAAATTTTCTAACACTGAACTAAAAGATAAAGTCATGTGTAATATGGATATAACCTAATTGGAACAAAAGAACCAGTGTTTTAGCAAGTGGAAGTGTTGAAGGGTTGGTACACATGAAATGCTCACCAAATCTCTCACCTTTACTCTTTGCATCTAAAGAGTACAGCTAATAGGCATATTACTGTTCATTGTTACACTGGGTTATAGGTGTTACCCTCTGCAGGAGGAGAGGCAATCTGTATAGTTCAGTACTCTTCATCTTTTGTTATTTTTAATGCAAATGCTTAAGAATGCAGGTGATCTGAACAAGCAGAGAACTAATAGAAATTGGATTATGTGGTATATAATATTTCATTAAAATGTACATTGGCTAAATATATAAAAACTGGCTGTGTGTGTGTGTGCGAATGTGTGCGCGTGCATGCACAAACACGCTGATACTGGGGCTTGAACTGAAGGCCTGGGTGCTGCCTCTGAGCTTTTGTGCTCAAAGCTAGTGCTCTATCCCTTGACACAGCGCGCTGTGTGTGTGTGTGTGTGTGTGTGTGTGTGTGTGTGTGTGTGTGTGTGTGTGTGTGTGTGTGTGTGTGTGTGTGTGTGTGTGTGTGTGTGTGTGTGTGTGTGTGTGTGTAAGCTAGGATTACAGTTGTGAGCTACCAGTACCCAGTCTGGCTAGCTTTTTTTTTTTTTTTTGCCAGTACTGTGGCTTGAATTCAGGGCCTGGGCACTGAGCTTCTTTTGCTGAAGGCTGGCTTTTTTTTTTTTTTTTTTTTTTTTTCTGTTTATGTGGTACTGAGGAATCAAACCCAGGACTTCATGCATGCCAGGCAAACACTCTACCACTAAGCCACATTCCCAGCCCTCTGGCTAGTTTTAGTAAGACAAAATCTCCCAAAATACTTCACTGGAGTTATTTGGTTCATGATTGCCAAACTTTAAATTCAAGGCCTTTGATAGGGATACAATAAATAGTTAAGTATCTATACTTTAATTTGCTTTATTATAGGTTCCTAAATATTAAAGAATGAGAATAGACTATTCAAATAGCCTTTCCATAGATTCCTTTTGTCTTTCAGTCCAAATATATATATATTGAGAGAGAGAGAGAGAGAGAGAGAGAGAGAGAGAGAGAGGACTTTAAAATCAAAGTTTGAAAGTTTAGAGTGTGCTTCCAGATCTTGGATTTATTTCTGGAGCCAGTAAATGTGCTTTGTCAGCTGTACTTTGTCTTTGGGCTTCTCTGGGTCATGACCTGCTGGAGACAGGAAAACAACTACATTGTTCATTGCTGTGACAAAATACAGGTCACGTAGAGGATATAGCTTTAGGTCAGGACAGGATTAAGTAGGATTCTGCTTTAATGTTGCCTATCCTTTTCACAGAGAGGAACTGATTTTAACCTAACATCTCACTTTATTTTTGTTTTCTGTAATATGTAGAAATCTTACAAAACCCAACACAGGGTTTCCACCAACTTTTTAATGTAAATGATAGCAATCAGAAAGAGGCACCCCCATCACCTTCCTGCAGACTCACCGATGGTTAACATTCTCTTATTTCCTCAGGAGAAGATTCAGCATCAGCACTTTTGACAGGAAGTCCACAAAGGTCCCCATGTACCCCTTTCCCAACAGAGTCACAGGTTATCCACCTTCAGTGGTGCTTGTGGTCCCTTGTTAATAGGCCATGGCCAAAGGACCTCTCCATTGTAAAAGTAATTTTCCTTCTGTAATTAGTAAGTGATCTGTACAGTAATAAATAGGGACTTTCTGTATTTCTGTTCCCCAAGAACTTTTTTTTTTTCCTGAATCCTTATGATAATGGAGACGAAGACAGGGTTACTTCTACTTTTTGGTTTTTTCTTGTGCCCATCCTGGGGCTTGAACTCAAGGCCTGGGCACTATCCCTGAGCTCTTTTTTCTCAAGGCTAGCCCTCTACCATTTGAACAACAGCTTCACTTCTGAATTTTTGTGTGTGTATGATTAATTAGAGACAGGCCTCATGGATGGCTCTGAACCACGAACCTCAGATCTCAACATCCTGAGTAGCTAGGATTATAGGCATGAGCCGCCAGTGTCCAGCTATTTCTACTTTTATTGGTTGACGAATATTTTGGTAAAGTCAAGTTGCTCATATTTCTCCTATCCTTTTGGATTCATGGATACTTGCTTTTTATTCTGTTTCTATTAGTGTTCTTTTGATGCTCTAAATGCAATATTTCTTTATTTTATTTTTGTGATACGGAGGTTTGAATTTAGGGCCACATACTAGGCAGATGCTCTACCACTTGAGCGAGATGTTCAGCCCTTTCTGCTCTGATTATTTTTAGGATGCAGTTTTGCTTTTTTGTCTGACCACAATCCTCCAATTTATTGCTTACTGCCATAGCAGGAATAGCAGCTACATGCCCCAATATTCAGCTTTTTTCTGTTGAGATAAGGTCTTATAAATTGTTTTTGCCAGACAGGCCTGGAATTGTGCTCTTCTTCCTGATCTCAGTCTCCCATGTAGCTGGGATGACAGACATATACTACTTCACCCAATTAATACTAAGATGAGGGTCTTGCAACCCTTTTCCTTGGGCTGACCTCTAACCATGATCCTCTAATCTCTCTTCTTGAAACAACTCTAGGGCTTAGCTTTGGGAGGAAATGAGGCAAGGTGAGCCACCTGATTCCATTCCCCTCTATTTTCACTTTCCACTTTGTAGAACTCACCTATCTTCTTGGCTATCTTCCTAGCAGAAATTCTAGCCTCCTGGATGCTAATGGAAAATAGCTGAAACTCCATTGTTTATGGTCTTGGGGAGAGTGTTTGCCCCCATCTCCAAGTATTGAAAGAGGACACATTGGTTTCACTGCTCCTAGCCAAAGCAAAGGGCAGGGCTGTTACCTAGGTTAGTCAGACCTCTCTCCTGGGATTAGGATTCCTGAGCAAGGACAAGAGGAGGCCAGTGAGCTGCCTCACCAGTGGCACATACAAGAGTGCTCTCCTGCTACACCATCACTGTCTTGTCTCCTGTTGCTCTATCTGTGGATCTGTTAGTTTCTGACTGCTTCCTTCGTCTATTGCCAGGCATAAGCCTCTAGTATCATTTCAGTTTTATGCTTGAAATATACATTTTGTGTCTTGCACTCTGGATCTCTGGATGAATAATTGCCATCAGGAAGTTGATGTTATAGATACAAATTCCCCAAGATACTGGTAGATTTGCTACAAGACTGAGCTGGGCCTGGGTCAGGCAGTGGCTCTAGGTAAGCAATCTGGCTGCTCTGCTCTGCAGTTATAAAAGAGCTATCCTGTCCAGTCACATGAAACCACAGGACCATTTTAGAGCAAGGTTCTGGGCACCCAGACTAAGAAAGTCAGGAAGAGATGTTTCCAACAGCATTGGGGGGATTTAAAGCAAGCGTATAACAAGTCCAAATTCCCAAAGCAAGCTACGGCAGTGAAAGGTTCTCAACAAAAACCTCCATCTGAGCTCCAGTCAACACAGGTGTTGCTACAGTACAGGTCTACTGTATGAAAATTGGAGCACTGATTATATCAGTAGGAATCTGGTTAAGCTGTGGAAACTGGCTGAGAAGGTCATTTCTGCACTTACAGGGGACTTTTCTTTCACCATTATGACAATCATACTTAAAAGGGATGATTTTACCAGAGGGATCCAGTTCCTTTCTTGCCACAGCCCTCTTTGTTTCACTCCCCATAGGAGCTCAACATTCTCCTGGAAGCCAACTCCTAAGAAACCTAACATGTAGGAAGATTTTGGGGAACGTTGCCAATTTCTAGCTACAACAAAGTCAGGAGCACACATAGGGCTATTGTAAACGTGCTTTTAAAATATCAATGTACTGTCTTACATTAGATAACTCTAAACTCAAATAACTCGATAAGACTGGCATGGTTTTAATAGTATACAAGACTGAATTTAACATAGCTGCATGCTTTGAAGTTGAGATGCCAGAGGTAGCCAGTGGTTTGTAAACTTTCATGTGTACCACAATGACATGAAGTCTTTTTCAAACTATAGATGGCTTACAGCCTTACCCTTAGACTTTGTGATTTGAGTTGGTGCCTGGAAATTTGCATTTTTTGTAAGTTCTTAGGCAATGGTGATACTACTAACCCAGAGACCACATTTTGAGAACCACTGGTATGGAAAGATGAAATCTTTGTGACTTATTCATTCCTATATCTCCTTGGTTGCATTTATCATCCTCTTCTGTATGGAAGACATGTTTTCTTCAGTGCTGGTTTAATGGTCACTAATTCTTTTATGTTTTGTTTATGGCAAAAAAGTTTTTTTTAACAAAATTTCTCCTTCAGTTATGAAGGATACCTTTGCTGGGTACATTTTTCTAGATTGACAGTTTCTTTCAGGGCTTGGAATATCATCCTATGCTTTCCTTTTTGAGAATTTTTTTATTCTGATGGGTTGCCTTAATATAGAACTTCTTGCTTCTCTCTCAACTTTCATGTTCTTTCTTTCTTCTGTATATTTAATGTCTTCTATAATATGTCTTAGGGAGGTTCTTTGATCTTACCTGTTTGAGTCCAGAAAGTCTCCGGACTCAAGATCAGGTACATCCTCAGCTCTTATTTACTTGGGCATGTTACCCATGCCTTTAGCTTGACTCTCTTCTTTGATGCCTGATTCATAGGTTGGTCTTCTGTGCACAAGAGGTTTTACATGTTCCATTTGTACTTAGTATTTTCCTCCGTAGCAGTGTCTTAGTTCCTCAACTTCGTCTTCAAGCCTTTGTATCTGTTTTTTTACCTTGTTCTACTCTGTTAGGCTTTTAACTCCCCCCCCCCCCCGAGTTATTGAGCTTTTTATTTCCAGGATTTCAAATTGGTTTTCTTCGAGTTCTCCATCTTTATTGAATTCCTCTTTCAAGTCCTGTGTTGTTTGCCCTTATATTTTTTGTATTCTTTTTCATTTCACTTAACTGTTCATTTGTGTTTTTTGGTTTTTGTTTTGTTTTGTTTTTGCTAGTCCTGGAGCTTAAACTCAGGGCCTGGATGCTGCCCTTGAACTTTTTCCTTCAAGGCCAGCAGTCTACTACTTGAGCCATAGATTCACTTCTGGCTTTTTTTGGTGCTTAACTGGAGAGTCTTCTAGACTTTCCTTTCCAGTTTGGCTTTGAACAATCCTCAGATCTCAGCCTCCTGAGTAGCTAGGGTCACAGATGTGAGCCACTGGTGCCCAGCTTATTTATACTTTCTTTTTTTGGGGGGGGGGTTCTGGTTGTGGGGCCTGAACTCTGGGCCTGGGCACTGTCCCTCAGCTCTTCAGCTCAAGGCTAGCGTTCTACCACTTGAGCCACAGCGCCACTTCCAGCTTTTTTCTTTTTGCTTATGTGGTGCTGAGGAACCGAACCCAGGGCCTCATGCATGCAAGGCAAGCACTCTACCACTGAGCCACCTTCCTAGCCCCTGTACTTTCTTTGAATTACGTTTCTTCACTGATCATTCTTTTAAGTTCCCATTTTGAGATTTCATGCAACTTTGCTATCATTCAAGTTCTTTATTGTGAAATTAATTGACTTTTAGAGGCAACATATTACTTATTTTCTCATTTATTTATATTTTGTCTCTAAATTGAGATTTATGCCTCTAAGATCAAGTTTTTGTTGAAGGTTTTAATCTCCTGTGCCTTTTCAGTTGCAGTATTCACAATCAGGCATGACTGAGTGATAGCCAGGTGCTGGTGACATTTCTTGCCACTGAAGTGGGGATATAGTACAGAAGTCAAACATTTATCCACCATGATCCAGACATTGGATGTGGCCCCCCCATTTCATTCAGAGAGTAGATTAGAGGCTGTTCTTCCCTAAACTGGTATGAGTCCCAAGTCAGAGTCTAGTGCTGGATTCTGGGTTTGCTGATTCTACAATCGCACCAATTAGGCCCAGGATACAACTGTGGTGAGTACTAGAGCTGTGTAAGTGGTCAGGACTCTGTTTAGACTCAGGGCTTTTAAGCTCTTCCTTGACCCTCTCCGGACTCTTCACCTGTCAGCATGTTGGTGGTATGCTTGTATAATCAAGTCTACTGTGCCACAGTCCTGACTTTGCACTTCTAAAGAATGGTTGCTCATTTCGGTGTGCTAATAGGAAGGGAATGCCATGGGAAATAACAACTTGCAACTCACTCTGGACCCTGCCACTTTACGTAGAAGGTATTGAAGGACGTATAAAATAAATTAACTTAAAAATACATGGGATAACATAATTTTCAGTTTGTTTGCAGAGCTGGCTTAATGCATGATAGCAATGGTTACTTTTATAAGGCATTAAATGTATTCCTTTAAAGGGTTTTTACAAATAGAGGTTTGTAGTCACTTAGTGTAGATCCATTTATTGAGCATACAATGAGTAATCGGAGATTGCCCTTGTCCAAAGGAAATAATTGTCAGGTAGGGGAAACAATTACAGGACAACTGAAAATACCAGGCCAGAGTACAGAACTGTGAAATCCCTGCACTGTTTGAGAGTTATTGACAAATGTCAAGGACTCTGGTGACACAGGCAAAAAACAATGCTTTAATTGTAAGGTGGGGTAAGGACAACTGAGAGTATATAAAAAAGATAATGGAGGTACAATACATCATGGTGTTTCCTGGGGCTAGGGTGAATCCCAGGGATGGAGATTGCCATAGCTTGATCATTGTCCTTTGGGTGACAGCTGCTGAATTTTTTTTGGCGGGGGGGGGGGAGTTGGTTCTGGGGTTTGAACTCTGGGCTTAGACACTGTCCCTAAGCTTCTTTTGCCACTTGAGCCCCAGCTCCACTTCCAGCTTTTTCTGAGTAGTTTATTGGACATAAGAGTCTCATGAACTTTTCTGCCCTGGCTAACTTTGAACTGTGATCCACAGATCTCAGCCTCCTGAATAGCTAGGATTACAGGCATGAACTACCAGCACCTGGCTACTGAAAATTCTTAGTTGTAGAGTACAAGACCTGTGTTTTAGAAATGTCCTTCCCCACACATGGGAAAAGTGCGGAAGGGGTAAAGAAATGTGAGTGGTTGAATTCTCATCCAGGGTTTATAGAATGTGGATATCCTTCTACAGAGGTAGAAAATAAATTCTGGCTCTATGATATTAGTTATATCTCACCATGATGAGCTGTTTGCTCAGTTTTAAAAATTTCTTTAGGACAATTTTTTTTATCATCTTAATTACCCATTGCCCTTTGTGTTACATATAAAAAATATGATCATACTTGCCACCTGAAAAATAGATATTCTTTAAAGTGCTTCTCTTGTAAGGATTTTGTATTCTTTCAATGTTTTAAACATCAACAGTGCCTTGATGAACTCTATAAAACAGACCATTACTCAAGTATGAGCAGAATTATAAATATCTGAAACGTATTCTGGATCAGTGACTTATTCACTGTAATTTTTCATTATGTCTTCTAAATCCCTGAGCGATGTCAGAAATCCATTTTGCAGATGTGAAACTGAGATAAAGACTTCTCCTTGGTTTCAGTGTGGGAGAAATATGTATGTCAGTGAAATTATTGCTTTTAACTTCACCACAGTTTCTTATTGGTTCCTTCTGCACTTCAGTTTCAGTTTCAGTTTCTTTGGAGTCCGGAAGTGTTGCAAATACATTGTACGAGGAGTACAAAGTGCTCGAAGTATATACTACCTGAAGGAGCCAAGTTGGGTGTTCTCTGCCAGTTCAGTTTATGAGAAAGGATATGTAATGCTGATAATTATTGAAGCATTGAATTTAAAGTTAGTTTACACTCTTCAGAGGTCATGATATGTGCAAAAATGTGTAGTCATCCATCTGATGTATGGCCACTGGGTTCTTCCTGTACAAGAAGTGTATAGCTTCCCTCCTCCCAGCCGAAGCACCTGATAACACTGTAAACAGATTGTAAAGCAGAGATTAAATCATCACTGTTCTCATGGTTACATGGCTCAATAATATATACAAATTATGCATGGTAGGCATCCTGGCATTTTGAAGCCAGCTGACTCACACATTCTGAAAAAAAAATATGTATATATATATATATATATATATTTGCCTCCTGAACTCCTAAGACATCCTGTTTATCACTCTGTCTACTTTGTGGCATCCTCACAAAACAGTTACAACTAAAGATACCACTGAGGCAAGGACATTTTGAAAAAATTAAAGCTGTAAGAATTTTGATTTTTTAAAATACTAAGAATATAGGGTTAAGAAACTCAAAAGTCCATCCACATCCACATTGCCTATTATTAACACCATGATGAGAAAAAAAACTACCTTTAATCTGGTTATACTGGAATATATAATATATAATGATACATGAAAGATAAAATTACCCACTATATGCATGCATTTTTTTTTTGCCAGTACTGAGGTTTGAACTCAGGGCCTCGTGTTTGCTTGGCTTGCTTGCTGGCTGGCACTCTACCACTTGAGCCAACATCCAGCCCTGCTTTTGCTAGTTATTTTGGAAATGGAGCTACTGGACTTTTCCACCTGGATAGCCTCTGCCATCCTCCTAAGATAGGTTTACAGGGATGCCTGAGCCACTGGGATTCAGCTAAGATAGTTTATTTTTGTGGTGGTTTGATTTTGTTTATACCAGGGTTTGAACTCAAGACCTTTAGCCATCACCCAGCTTGCTGGCTGGTGCTCTACCACTTGAGTCACACCTCCAGTCATACTTTGGGATTTTTAATTGGAACTAGAGTCTCAAAAGATGTTTCTGCCCAGGTTGGCTTCAAAGTATGATCCCCTAGACCTCAGCCAGTTGTGTACCTAAGATTACAGGCCTGAGCTACCAGCACCCAGCTAATACAGGGTTTTAGGAAAAATAATTGGATCAATCATGAATGTCGTTTAATGGGTGCGATTAGGAAATTGATTTAATCTAGCTTTGACAAAACGATTGGAAATAATTACATACCATAGACTGATGGCCGGAATGAGTAACAGACCAGCAGACAGCAGAAAAATGAAGCCCGGGAACCAAGCCACAGTGGCTGAATAAACACCATTGTAAGCAGAAACAGCAGCAACTCCACTAAGTGTTTCTAAGACAGCAATACAAGCAAACAGTGCACCTGTTTGAGGCAGAGGTGTGGAGAGAGAAAAAAGGATAATTGCAAAATAAGAGAAAACAGGTCAGACTTGAATGAAGGCTGTTTCCTCAAGATCCCCGAGAAGTCTGTCAGTAACCATCTGGCAGATGAAGAGATGAACACAGAGCTTGTCCTAGAAAAAGTCCCCAACAGTTTCTCTTCCACAGGCCAAGCTACACTTACTCCTATTGATGCCATTCCTGAAACCTTAGTGACATGCTATGTTGATAGGATAGCCTGCTAAAAGTCTTGGGTGTGTGTGTGTGTGTGTGTGTGTGTGTGTGTGTGTGTGTACACACGTGTGCACACGCACCAGTACTGAGGCTTAAACTCCCTTAGCTTTTTGGCTCAAAGCTGGTGCTCTACCGCTGGAGCCACAGCTCCACTTCTGGGTTTTTGAAGTTTAATCAGAGATAAGAGGCTTATTGACTTTCCTGGCTTTGGGCAGGAAAGTCTATCTTAAGATCCTCACACCTCAGCCTCCTGAGTAGCTAGGATTACTCAGGTTGTGAGCCACCAGTACCCAGACTGAGGACCTTTTGGAAGGTAAAGAAATCCTTTTCCCCTTCCTCTTAGCTGTGGCAGGAGTGCCCGCTGAGGTAAACAGGTGATTCATTATGCATTCCATATCCCTCCAGAATGACCTGAAAGTCCAGCCACCCTTGGTCTCCAGTGTGACTCATCCAGTTAAGTACAATGTGCTGTGCCTCGAGGTAGTGCTACCTCATTTGCCTGCTCACCCAGCCTCTGTCAAGGAGCACCTTACCAGTGGAGAAGATGGGGGGTTCTGGGGTCTCATACTGGCTTCTACACAGAACAAAAGGAGGCTGGTCATCATGGTCCAAGAAGCATGCAGTGATTGCACACACCAATCTCACACCAGAGAGAAATGGTTCTCGGTCAACCAGGTCTGAAATCCAAGACCTACCAAATACAGGCTGGCCATTCATTCATTCATTTTTGTGCCAGTACTGGGGCCCAAACTCAAGTGTTTGTGTTCTCACTTGGTTTTTTCACTCAAGGCTGGTGCTCTTCCACTTGAGCCACAGCTCAAGTCGCAGATCATCACTAGCTATAAAATTGTGTGATTATTTCTAGTTTGACTTCCTCAGCCTATGCTCCGATATGTTCTCTGCTTATAGCAGTTTCTCAAGCCCTCTTGCTCATCCCTTTCTTGTCTAAGTTTGTTTTTCCATAATAAACTGCAGTATGGTTTTTGGACAACATGATTCATGTAAATATTTGTGTTTTCTTGGACCAAAGAGGAACGAAGAAGTCTTTATAAACTAAAACAAAACTATACAAAAATAAGCTATCTATCTTGACAAGTTCATTTCAGCTCTCATAATCAAAGCAGGTAGAAGTCTGTTTCCTAATGGTTTTATTGAGATATAGTTCATATACTAAAAAATTCCTTTTGTTGTTGTTGTTGGTCATGGGTCTTCAACTCTGGGCCTAGGGGCTTGTCCCTCAGCTCTTCAGCTCAAGGCTAGCACTTTACCACTTGAGCCACAGCACCACTTCCAGTTATTAGGAGATAAGAGATAAAAGTTTCATGGACCTTCTTGTCCAGGCTGGCTTTGAACCTCTATCCTCAGATCTCAGCCTCCTGAGTAGCTAGGATTATAGGCGTGAGCCAGCTAAACTTCTTTGTTTTGAAGGAGGTCACCATAACCTGGAATTCATTATGTAGCCTCAAATTTGCAATCCTCCTGCCTCAGCCTCCAGAGTTTTGGGCTTGCAGGCATGTATCACACATTGATTGTACTTGGATCTGAGCTAACACATTCATTATATTCCTCAGATAAATTAAACTCACCTTGTTCAGTAGAACGAACCACTTTTGACAACATTGACCGCAGCACAGAGAGGGGCATAATAGTGAACAGGAACGGCACTCTGACTGTGAGGGAAATGACAGGATTAATAATCAAATCAGGGAGGATCAGATCATACAAGGACAGTGCATTTTCAAGGTAGGGTATATATTTTTTCAACCCAGCCAGGGCTGCAAAGGTCCTGCTTGTGGCCACCATGGCAGGCAACGCCACTACACCCAGAAACAAGTAAGATGGTGTTTTACAAATCTCTTTCTTGCTGAGGGTAGCCTTAAACTGCAGTCCTCCAATGCCTCCCCCCACACAGCTAGGATTACAGGCTCAACCACTCTACCCAGCTTGAGTTTTTCTTTTCACTCTTTTGGGTCTATTTTATATAATTGTCCTTAGGTGGTTTTAGAGAAAGAGATCTCGTGAACAGCAATTTAAGAACTGTTTGCTTTAGCAGAAGCAATATTGAGGAAGTGAATCAAGGAAGGAGTGTCCCTCAAAACAGATCTGGGCAAATATGCAAATTGGGAAGTTCTTGGTTATTCAGTATATTATACCCTCCCCATCCCCCTTCCCCCAGAGTAAAGGTGGCTTTCAGCTCATTGGTTTGTACAAACAAGCTTTCCATTCACCTTTCACTGAACAAGTATGGCTTAAATAGAGAGCTTTAGGTTACATTTTCTCTCTCCATACAATGAATTCATCTCATACCAACACAACTCTGAGGCTGTATTTATAACTCACCTAAAAACATGAGCAGCGTGGATCTGGCAAAGGCAGTCATGGCCATTCCTACCATGGTAGTAAGGATTCCAATGAAGGCCATGTGAATGTCTTCCATGCAATAAGAAAAGGTCCATATTCCTAAAAAACTACTCAAAAAAGAAACACTACCTAGAGCAGACCCATAGCCTATAAGAACTTCATCCCAGCAGAGTGGAGAAGCCAGTTCATAAAGCAAAAAAATCGGGGAGATGCCAATTATGACGAAAAAGTAAATGACTGTGATGAAGATTAACAAACAAAGCAAAGATCGTTGCTTACCAGGACGATTTTTAAAAAGTAGGTAAGTTCGGTAAAATAGGTCTTTAAGTCTTTCACTATAGGACATAGTAATGTTTGGAGATAAAGATTTTTGTATTGGATCACTGAGGAAAAATAAAATGTAGGTCAAGTTCACAGTAAGAACGATAGCAGAAATAAAAAATGACCACGTAAAACCTAATTCTCTAATAAAATAGCCTGACGCCAGTCCTGAAAGTCCAGAAACAACTCCAAGCAGAAAGTCAATGATAGCAATTCGGACTGTTTTTTGTTTGTGTTCTTTACACTGATCCACTATATAGGCAAAGCAAGCTCCCCAAAATGTGGTATAGTTGCCACAGAGAGCACCAATGAAGGAAGATGCAATCAGAAGCTGGTATGGGAAGGTGAAATGAGAAAGCAAACAGAGCCAAATGCTGGTGGCCAGGGCACCAATAGAAGATAAAACCATTGGCAGTTTTCTTCCGTGGCTGTCACTGCTCGACAAGAGCATGAATGTTGATACCAGACCAGGTATTAACCCACTTATGTCCATCTGCAGATTAAAGAGAGACATTTTTTTCTGAACTTCCTGCAAGATAGAAAAGAAGACAATGGTTTACAAAGAGTTATACAATGTGCATAAAAATACCACAGTCTTAGCTAGGCATTCATGGCTCACATCCGTGATTCTAGCTACAGAGAGGGGTAGAATTTGAGGATCACTATTCTAAGCCAACCCAGACAGGAAAGTTTGTGAGACTCTTATCTCCAATAAGCTACTAAATAAGCCAGAAGTGGAGCTGTGGCTCAAGTGGTAGAGTACTAAGTTTTGAGCACATGGTGTATACTTTGGTATTATCATCCATCATGGATGCAGAGTATGTGGTATAGGGGGCTTCTGATCCACCTTAAACTTCATACTGTCCACAAAGTGTGGTGACAAAATCATCCACAGTCAGCTAATACCTTGTACATTGTGGACTTGAATTCATATAAAGAAAAATGTTGGGCACCAGTGGCTCACACCTATAATTCTAACTACTCTGGAAGTTGAGATCTGCAGATTGAGGCTCTGGGACATCCCAGACAGGAAAGCCTATGAAACTGTTATCTCCAATTAGCCACTAAACAAAAAAAACAAAAACAAAAACAACAACAACAACAACAACAAAAGCAGTGCTCTAGTTCAAATGGTAGAATGCTAGCCTTGAGTGAAAAAGCTAAGTGACAGAGAGTGCCCAGGCCTTGATTTCAAGCCCTGGTACCAGCATATCAAAGGGACAGAGAGAGAGATAATTGCATTACTTTTTTTAGTATGGGGGATTAAACTTGGAGCTGTTGCTATGCAGTTGCTCTTGATCCACATTCACAATCCTTTTGCTTTTAATTTTTTGTTTTCCAGATAGGTCTCATGCTAACTTTTGCCCAGGCTTATCTTAGCTAGGATTACAGGTGTGAGCCACCATGCCCAGTCCAGAGTATATGCTATTTTCATAATGAGAGACACTAAGTTTATTTAAAAAACAAAATATATATTGATATACCATCTGACAAACAGCCTAAAAACTGATGTAACTACAAAAATAAATGCTGAGCTGGACTTCAGTGGGACACAGCTATAATCCTAGGTACTCAGGAGACTGAGATCTGAGAATATCAGTTTGAAGACAGCCTGGGTAGACAATTCTAATTCTCTCCAATGAGAGAACTTGAAAGTGGAGGCATGGCTTAAGTGGTAGAACACTATCTGTAAGCAATAAAGCCAAGAGAAGATTCAATGCCCCAAGTTCAAACCCTAGTACCAGCACCATAAACAAACAAAATGAAATGTTTTTCTTCTCCATTATAACCTACCCTTCATAGGGAAGGAAAGTTTTTTTGTCTTCACCTTGGTACATCAGGTCTGAGAACAGAGCTGGGCCCAGGATGGGCTCAGAAAAATAGCTAGGCCTCTGTCACTTGCTAGTTGTATAGGACCTCTCCAAATTATTGATCTTGATACCTTCTCCATTTGAAAATGGTGACAAGGCAGTCCCGCTTCACAGGCTGCTAGAAAGGTTAGATCTAAAGGAAATACACAGTGCCTGGCCCAAGGCCCTCATTCACAGTCAGCACTCAGTTTTACCTAATTCATTTTGACTAGAAGAGAGTTCCTGAGCACACCTTGTGTCTCCTGTCGAAATGTGTCAAGAACACATTGAACAAGTATGTATAACCTACTTCTCAGCCAGATGTTCCAATTCTTCTTCTTCCCATTTCTACTCAACTTGCATCTGGTCCTCCCTTTTCTGTTACTATCTAACCCCGTCTCATACACAGACTACAGCTTCATCTGGAATCTGTATTTTCAAGTACAGATGTGTGTGTGTGTGTGTGTGTGTGTGTGTGTGTGTGTGTGTGTGTGTGCCCATTTTCAAGTACAGATGTGTGTGTGTGTGTGTGTGTGTGTGTGTGTGTGTGTGGTGTGTGTGTGTATGCCCATGCATACCGGTAATGGGGCTTGAACTCAGAGCCTTGGTGCTATCTCTTAGCTTTTTCACTCAAGGTTGGAGCTCTATCACTTGAGTCATAACTCCTCTTCTGGCTTTTTGCTGGTTCATTGGAGATAAAGAGTGACAGACTTTCCTGCCCAAGTTGGATTCAAACCATTATCCTCAGACCTCAGCCTCCTGATTTTTACAAGGACAAATGCAAAAGTTCCATCATAAGTCACAATTGAGACACAAAAAACAAGTTGTATATGGTTTAAACTGGAGAATTAGTTACATGCTATATAACAATTTCAACTTTAAAGAAGCCACAGTTTTGTGATATGTATAAGTGAATTCCAATTTAGTAGGAAATATCCTATGCCATTTTCTTCTAAGGAAGAATTTGCTGAGTTGGGTGCCAGTGGCTCTGACCTGTAATCCTAGCTATTTAGAAGACTGAGACCTAAGGATTGCAGTTCAAGGCCAGCCCAGGTAGGAAAGTCCATAAGACTCTTATCTCCAATGAAGTAGCTAACGGCTGGAAATGAATATGTGGCTCAACTATAGAGCACTAGTCTTGAGTGGAAAAGGTAAGGGACAACACTTAGGCTCCAAATTCACACCACACACACATACACACACACACACACACACACACACACACACACACACACACACACACACACACACACTGTTAATAAGTTATTACAGAGTTTATAAATAAATTTCCAAGCAAGAACATCATGATCAGTTGAGTTGTCCCTAAGCCAAGAGTCCCCATCTTACAAGTTGTCTGAAAAGAACAGACTCTAAGCACCAATTCATTTCTTCAAAATGAATCATGTAAGGAGAGAAGTAAAGGGGCAGTGAGTTGTTTAAAGCAAGTCTGCCTAGAAATCCCGACTTCTTTGCTCCTTAGTCAAGAGTACTTTCACCATTGGCACATTCTTTGCCCAAGAGAATAATGGAGCTGCTCAGGGAACTTGGAGATTTGAAAAATCCTTTTACGTCAACATTAAGTTATTTATGAGTGTGTCTATATATTTAAATATGCATTAATGTAAAATGGGTTGAAAGGTGACCCTCAATAAAAAAAAAAAGTGGACTTTCAAAATGGCAACTATTAAGAAAGCTCAGTTCATCCTTCTGTGTAAACCAGGGTTCTGTGAACAGTCCACAAGCCCCTAAGGAGAGGAAGTGACCAAAATCCACCCAGCAGAGCTGGATATTTAGAGACAGAAACTCAGAAAACAGGAACCATTGGCTGTTGGGTTCAGAGGAGCCTGATCTCTCTGATGAGCAGAATGAGGACAGAAGGAAATAAAGCAGGTGATGGTGGTTCTTGTTCCTTTGTGGATGGCTCAAGTACCACTATTCCCTGCCCTGGCCCAGCCATGGGTTGAGGAGTAGTTCTAATTCTCTAGTTTGAGAGGCCTAAAGAGCAGCAGCTACAAGGGAAGAGATCAAGAATAAGTCTATTCTCCTCATTATTAATCTAATTAGAAACAATAAGAAAAAAATCAACTTGAGTTTCGCCAACATCTTTAAAATGAGATCTCTGCTCTGGGAAGTCAGGGGTTATCAGCAGCTTGGGTGTGGGGGAACTCGTCACGGGCACCCATTCCCTCAGTCCCATAGGTGCAGCAGCCACACACGTCCTTTCCTCCCAGGTCCCTAGCACTGAAACAAGGGGATGGTTCCTAGAGCTAGGTGAAAGGGGGCACAGAACCAAATAGAAGCTTCTCACTCCTGAGAGTGATGTCCAATGAACATCCCTGTCTCCACACCTTTGTGGGGTGCTAAGCATCAAAGGGCCTTGAACATGCTAGACAAATTGTATAACTGAGCCATACCCCCATACCTTATGAGACTCCTTTGAGTTGGTTTTTTGTTTTTCTTAAGATAGATAGCTTCTAGCCTCCAACTGTGTCCTGTACCCAGGCTGGCCTTCAACTCATCATCCTTACCAGTTCTGGGTTACAGACAAATAGAGTTTTGGGAGTTTTTTGGTTTTATTTTCAGTTGTGGGGCTTGAACTTAGGGCCTGGGCGCTGTCCCTGAGCTGCTGCTTCTTTTTTTTTTTTTATTCAGGGATAAAGCTCTCCTACTCTGAGCCACAGCACCACTTCTGGTTTTCCAGTAGTTAATTGGAAATAAAAGAACCACAGACTTTCCTGCTAGGGCTGGCCTCAAACCATGATCCTTAGGCAAGCACAGATATTTTTGAAGGGAGATAAATTGCTTGGTGAGGCTTTTAGCCTTTCTTTTGGCCCATACTCAAGGCCTGAACTTTGCTGTCTGCCTGGCTGCCCAAAATTAATCAGTTGCAAGAAATAATGATTTTCATAGAATAAGTAAGGCCAGGAGGAGGGGAGGAAGATGGGAAGGGATGGGAAGGGGAAACAAAGGAGGAGGCAATAATGCTTGATAAGAAATGTACTCATTACCTTGCCCATGTAATTGTAACCCCTCTGTATGGTATTTTCACAATAAAAAAAAAGAGTAAGTAAGGCCAGAGTCTCTCCCCAGCAAGCTTCTACCTGACACCTAGGAAGGTCTGGGTCTTTCGTCCAGGGCCCTCTGTTCTTTCTTCCTCTTAGACTCATCACCCTTCACAAAGCCTCTTCGAAGCAGAGGAGGTGACTCAATTCTCTTGAACTCCTCTCACTGTGACTAGGAAGGCAGTGTGCCACTCTCTGGCCATCACAAAGCAGCCCCAAGAAAAATAATTCCACAGTTTGTTTTTTGAAGGCTTGTAGGGGAAAGTGTTCTTAAATCTGGACGGTATTTTTGCATTCAATTAGGTGTAGAATGCAAAGATTGTTTCAACCACCAGAAGAATGGTGAGTGCCACCTGTCATAATAAATACAAAATTGGGGAGGGGCCTTGAGGGGCTCTTCATAATGAGCTAAACATGTTCTACTTCCTGAGGCAGAAAGTGAGCACTTCTCACTCCACCTATCCACACACAAAGCTCAACACGTGGGAGCTAAAACAGGTTTGATGTCACCACTAAATGAAGAATAACAAATGCTATCCCACTCCAGCCCACTGACAGACACTAGACACTGGCCCAGTGTTTGATGACAGGCCACTTTCTGGAGTTTCTGAAAATGGGGAAACATAGATGCCATAGAAGGATGGGAGAGAGGTAGATCTAATGTTTCCTCCAATGGGCCTACCACATAGATCATTCCAGAAAGACTTAGTCCAATATTCAAACATTTTTAAAATTTAGGACCAAGAAGAAAGACCACCATAGAGGAAATGAGTATGCTGAGAATTTCTTCTTCTTTCTACCAGGGGCTTGAACTCAGGGCCTCGTGCTCTCACTTGGTTTATCACTCAAGGCTGGCACTCTTACTACTTGAGCCATATTTCTGGCTTTCTGCTAGTTAATTGGAGATAATATGTTCACAGACTTTTCTGCCTGGGCTGGCTTAAAAATGAGATCCTCAGATCTAAGCCTCCTGAGTAGCTAAGTAAGATTACACTAGGTCTGGCTGTGCTGAGATTTTTCTAAGAAAAAGAATTAGTGACACACAGAAGGGGATTCTAGAAAGAAACAGAATAAAGGTACCAGGAAACTTCAAATGAGATGACAACACAGGCCACTTGATTTGGGAATCTGATGGTTATCCTTAAGAGGCCGATGTATGACAGGTACAGGGTCCAGTTACATTCTACAGATCCTATTCTACAGACTATATTTTAGGGATATTTTCTTACCTCCCGGAAGGCAAATATTGGGCTGCTTTTGTTTTTCTCACACTCAGAAATATTGTTATTGGATGTAAAGCTGTAGTTCCCAGTTTCTTCCCAGATTCTCCTGTACACATATTGTGACGTCAAGGGAAGGGTCAGCATCATAGAAAATGCATTCAGGAGAATGGCAGGTTCCACAAATGAGATCTTCATGTTGCTACAGTAGGTGGCTGAATTCTATCAGAGAGAGAGAAAGGAGAGGAAGAAGTAATCGCTTCATTCTTCTCCCAGAGCCTAGACTTTCAAAGATGCAGGAGTTAGGATAATTTTATGGCATCAACATGAAGCAAGCATTTGTAGAATAATTGCTTTCTCTGACTCCACACTCCAGGACTGTCACATTTGCTCTTTGGAAAACTAGGACCTTTTACGACTCACAGCCTGCCTTTAAAATGATTTTTAGCAATAATTTTTACTGAGTTCACAGGTTTAGTTGGCCTCAGTCTCATTGTACAACTGTGCTGAGAACAATGATATTAGATACTACCGTTTGTTTTCCATAAGGTAAACAATGTAGTTTCTTTGGAACGAGACAGATATAACTGTTGTCATGTTGCTGCGTGTTAAAGGACAGAGCAAGGGGCTGGGAATGTGGCTCGGAGGTACAGTGCTTGCCTAGCATGCATGTAGCCCTGGATTGGATTCCTCAGAACCACATACACAGAAAAAGCTGGAAGTGGCAGTGTGGGTCAAGTGGTAGAGTGCTAGCCTGGAGCAAAAGAGGCTCAGGGACAGTGCCCAGGCCCTGAGTTCAAGGCCCAGGACCGAAAAAAATTAAAAAAAAAAAAAAAAAAGTAAAGCAGCTCCCCAGTGGGAAGAAGATCACTGTTAGTTGAAAGAACTCACCCCTGGCTACGGTCTTCCTGCCAGGCGAAGCTGCAGGTCAGATCATTTTGGGGACCCTCTCGAGCGCGCGCGCGGCGCCCCGTGGGGTCGGGTGGGGATGGAAGGGCTCTCCGGACCCGGGCAGGGTATGCAGCAGCTGGCGCGCGGGTTGGGGTGTGGGCTGGGGGTGTGGGGTTGGGGTGCCGGCGTGGGGGGGTGGGGGTAGCTACGGGACGGGCGCGGGGGACCGGCGCGGATGACTGCGACCTGCCGGGATTTGGAACCAAACCAAGACCACCGCACTCCCTGCGTCCCGAGTGACACCTGCGACATTCACGACGCCGCCCTCGGCTCCTCCGCACCCTGGGAACTTGGTCTCGGCCCGCTCCGGAGGCCCCGGGGTCTCTTCTCGGCGCAGTCTGCCGGTGTTGTCAGCAGCCAGGCTGGGCTCCGCGGTGACTCAGCCGCCCGAGTCCCCAAAGCATCGCCACCCGCCCAGGAGGGGGGCGGGGCCTGCGCTGGCACAATACTACCGAGCTCTCTTCCGATTGGGCCGTGTGACGGAAGCTTCTGCACCGATTGGTCCACATCCATGTCACTCTCGTGCGCTTGCGCCGAGGGCGGGGTCTGTGTCTTCCACTCACCCCGCCGCGGTGGATGGAGCAGAGGAGCTGCGCGCCGTGTCCTTCATCAGTTCCACAGTTGCGAAGTTTGTGTCTATCGTGGCAGCCCAAACCTGCGTGGTGAGGCAGAAACACTGCGAGTTCTAGGCCAGCCTGAGCGACACAACGAGATTTTCTTGTCCCGCCCCTCTCCTCCCGCCCCTCCGCCCCCAACTGATTGCAGGACTAACAGCACTCAAGGGTCTTGGGGTTTGCAGTTGTCCCTAGCATCCCGCTGGGCCAAAAACCCAACAGACCGAGATAACAGTACTAGTGAAGGAGTGCTCATGGCCAATAGCTGACCCCAGATGGGATAAGGTCCCTGGTCTCCATTTCTCTGTCAGCTAGGGACAAGTCTTAACAGTGCTGTAATTAAATCCTCAACAAGGTGTCATAACGTGCTGAGTCCATATGCCTTTCAAGGCACACGGCGAAAGCACACCTGTACTGTACTCAGGGCCTAGATCTTCAGCTTTTTTTTTTTTTTTTTTTTTTTTTTTGCTCAAAACTAGCACTATACCACTCGAGCCCTCTTCCACTTCTGGCTTTTTTGCTGGTTAATTGGAATAAGAGCCTCACAGACTTTCCCACCTAGCCTGGCTTTGAACTGGGATCTTCAGATTTCAGCCTCCTGAGTGGCGAGTACTACAGCTGTGAGCCACCAGTGCCCAGCAGTTGAGGTTATTATTTGAAGAAAGACGGGAACTAAAACATTGTTGGATGAAGCAAGGCCTCACTTTAAACTGATTCTGCTCAGAAAGGGAGGGCAATTCTTATCATGGAGTCAAGTGCAGAAAGAAGCCACAAACATAGTTAATAAAAAAGTTCTACATTCTAGTTGGTCATTTTTGTGGACAGAATTTTGTGCACAATTTCAAGTCTTATCAGTGTTCAGACAAGATTAGGGAGTGGAAAAACCAAGGAAAGACCAGAAGTGGAGTGGTAAAGCTCCAGCCTTGAGCAAAAACTAAACAAATATGCCAGGCACCAGTGGCTCATGCCTGTAATCCTACCTACTCAGGAGGCTGAGATTTGAGGATGGTGGTTCAAAGCCAGCCAGGGCAGGAAAGTCAGTGAGACTCATATCCAATTAACCATCAGGAAATCAGAAGTTATGCTCTGAGTGATAGACTGCTAGCCTTGAGGGGAGGGAGGAGGTTAGGAGAGAGCTCAGAGACAGCAAAAACTATGCAAATGAACAAGGCCCTGAGTTCAAGCTCAGTACTGGCATTAAATACATACATACATACATACATCTATAAAAGAATTGATCTGGACAGAAGAGATGGAGATATGACTACCCTATATGAAAACAAGGGAGAATACAGATAGAACCTATGCCACAGTGTTTTTGACAATTGAAAAGCACTGGGTAACCGTAATTATTATTAATAACATCAATTTTTGTACTTGCTGAGTTCATTTTCAAAGTATTTGGGAGGACTTATTGACTCTTATTAACTGTTAACTCTCTAGAGTAAAATGATCACTTGGGAACTTGGCTCCTATAAAATGAAGAAGGTTAAAACCATGTTTGGGGCTGGGGTTATAGCTCAGTGATGGATTACTTTGCATGTGCAAGGTCCCCATTTCCAAATCTTATTATCTTGGAAGTTTATCTCTCCAGGTACATGCCCATCTTGGATCACTTGGAAGCTTCACTCTCTGTCATTTTCAGTCAGTCATAGACACACATCAATGAAACCAATGGCACAAGGGTAGGGAGATGGGAATATGATGAACAGAATGCCAGCTCTAAAAGTCCACTTCTTATATTCCATGGGCCAGACCAGGACACAGCACTATGGAAAAGTGTAATCCTAACAGATACTCAGAGGAACAAGGAAGTCATGAACAATAGCTCTAATGTCTTCCATGTTCCAAGAAACATTTTCTCATGGAAAGTCAATAGAAATGGCATGTAAAAGCTGTTCTTGCAGGCTTGTGGTAGCTCACACCTGTAATCCTAGCTACTCAGAAGGTTAAGATATGAAGATAAAAATTGGAAGCCAATCCCTAGCAGGAAAGTCTGTGAGACTCCTATTTCCAACTAATCACCCAAAAGCTGGAAGTGGAACTGTGGCTCAAGTGGTACAGCATGAGTCTTGAGCAAAAAAGCTGAGGCAGGGCGCAGGCCCTGATTTCAAGCTGCAGTACTGGGGCATATACACATACACAAAAGATGTGTTCTTTCTTACAAAGCAGAAATGATTAGGACTCAATATACTTCTACATTTCTATGTCCCTACTTTTTTCTATATGAAGAAGAAAGTCAGTCATTCTTAATACATTCTGTTGCTTTAATTGACTGTTAATAGCCTTAATGGACTATTTGGAATTTTTCACTGCCCTGGGCAATGTGGTGAAACAAATATCAATCATCAAAAAATGTTTCCTTTTATTTGGTAGGACAAAATAGAAATATATGAAGGGAACCAGGTGCTGTGGTTCACATCTATAATCCTAGCTACTCATTAGATGGAAATCAGAAGACTAAAGTTCACCCCAAGTGTTTTTTTTTCTTTCTTGCTATTGTTTTTAATGTATTTATAATGTACTATGTGTTTTTTTGTTTCTTTTGTATGTTCTTCCTCCACTGTATAACTCTTGTTTCTACTGTATTTGATGTCGGTGCCCTGCATCTTGTATATACATATTTCTAATTTGGGGAGGGGAAGGGAAATAACAAAATGCTGAAATAAGGATACAGGTTGACCCATTGTAACAATGAGATGTACAAGACACTATGTTGAAAACAAACTTTACAACTTGAGGTCGGGGAGGGAGGAGTTGGGGAGGTGGGAGTGAAGGGATGGTAGCGGAAAACAAAGGAGGAGGTAACAATGCTTGATAGGAAATGCACTTATTACCTTACTCCTGTAACTGTAACTGCTCTGTACAGTATTTTTACAATAAAAAACATATTTAAAAAAGACTAAAGTTCAAAGCCAGGAAGGGCACCAAAATTCTCAAGACTCCATCTCCAATAAATCAACAAAATGCCACATATGAATTTGTGTGGTTCCAGTGGTAGAGTATCAGCCATGAAGAAGAAAAACAATGAGGCCTTGAGTTCAAGTCCTGATACCGGCACAAATAATTAAGTTAATTAATAAAATAGGTTAATGAAATAAAATCTATAAAGAGAGTAGGAATGATTCTAAAACCAAGTATATGGAAACCATCAGACATTCCATTTACTCCATACTATTGTCATTCTTTACTGATTCATGCTCTCTTCTTTCCAAGACAGAAGAAATTGGAACTTAGGGCTAGGTGTGCAGGAAGCAATGTCATGACCCTGGCAGAAACATGAATCAGCAGGTGTGATCCTAGGGGCCTCTGGGAGGATTTTGAAATTCAATATTTTCAGTTCAACGACCTAGCAGTTTTAAGGTAAGCATATTATGAGTTGTAATCAAGAACTGATATTTGATTTCAGTGTCTGCATTTGTATTTCTGCTTTTTTTTGTCACATTGGGTCCAAACAGGAACCTTTTAACATGCTACACTAATAAGAAAAAAAAGTGGACTAAATATATAAATGGCTTGCTCATGCAGAGTGAAAACAGAATAGTCTTAAGTCATGTTGTTCATCAAAAGTTTTCATAGTATTCCAATAAAATGTAGAGGAGACACACAAAGAGACATTTTGTGTGTGTGTGTGTGTGTGTGTGTGTGTGTGTGTGTGTGTGTGTGTGTGTGTGTGTGTGTGTGTGTATTAGTACTGGAGCTTGAACTCAGAAATGAGGTACTATCTCTTAGCTTATCACTCAAGGCTGACCCTCTACCACTTCAGCCATATTTCCACTTCAGACCTGTTGGTGGTTAATTAGAGATGAGTCTTGACTTTACTTTTTGGTCTGGCTTTGAACTGGAATCCTCAGATCTCAGCTTCTTGAGTAACAAGGATTATAGGAGCTCCAGGCTCACAAATAGACATTCTAAGTTAAGAAAAACTCATGCTGGGCTAGAGAGTGTTTTTTGAAAGGAAAAATCCCCAAACTGATCACAGCAGCTACAAGATTATATTGGTTTCAAAGCAGCTGTGACTTTTTTTCATTTCTGATAAAAATCAACCAAAGAATGTGCTGAAAATCCTGTTATACCGGTTAAGGTCTGTGCTGGGAACAGTCTAGCGTGATTCAACTCCAAGCACAAATAGTTGAAAAGAACTAGAATCTGATCATATGACCTTGGTCAATAATTTGCCCAAAGAGAATCTGAGCAAATCTTATCTATTTGAGTAATTCATATTTGACTTCACTTCTTGTCTTTCTTAGATTTGGGAATATTTCTGGCATTCCTAATCCAAATATCCAAAATTTGAAATTCTTTATCTGAACCTTTTCTGTCATGTCAGTGTTCTAGGTGTTTTGAATTTTGGAGCATTTTAGATTTTCTGATAAAGAATGTTCAACCTGTATTTTTTTTCAAATAGCTATAGAAGAGCACTGGTGACTCATCCTATAATAGTTACTCGAGACCCTGAGATATGAAGATCATGGTTCAAAGCCAGCCCTTGTAGGAAAGTCTGTGAGATTCTTATCTCCAATAAATTACCACAAAAGCCAGAAGTAGAGTTGTGGACCAAGTGGTAGAGAGCTATCCATGTGTAAAAGAGGCTCAGGGCCAGTGCCAGGACTGGCACCAAAACAAAACAGAACAAGATAATGGCTATGTACTTTACATGTCCAAAATTGATACCAGCTTCCTCATTATACCTTCCTATAATCAGTGGCATTACTTTGTCTAGAGACTTGGGAGTCATTCCACTTTTGGTCACTGCATCCATAATGAATATTTTGGTTAATATGTGTAACTGGAATTGTCCATTCCTGTTTGCAGTGTGTGTTTGAAAGGCAGAGAAGGACTCCCAGTTTTGGAACATTTATGCTGACTAGGCTCTTCTTTGGCTTGGAGAATGTGGAGAACCCTGTCTTACTATTTGTTCACAATAAGTGGCAGTGGGAAGGTTTCTGGGGAGGAGTTTGGCATATAAAAGGGACAAGGACAACCCCTTTATAAATCATAAGTTCTGAGACGCTGGGCACCTGTGGCTCATGCCTAGAAACCTAGCTACTCAGGATTCTGAGATATGAGGATCTCAGGCTGGTTCAAAGCTAGCCTGGGCTGAAAAGTCTGTGAGACTCTTATCTCCAATTTCTGCCCAAAGGCAGTAAGTAAATGTTTGGCTCAAGTGGTAGAGTGCCAGTCTTGAGCAAAAGCTAAGGAATAATACCAGGTCTTGAGTCCAAACTGCAGAACCAACACAAAAAAGGAAGGAAGGAAGGAAGAAAAGAAGGAAGGGAGGAAGGACAGAAGGAAGAAAGGAAGGAAGGAGGAGAGAAGGAAGGAAAGGAGAAGGAAGGAAGGGAGAAAGAAGTTCTGTTTTCTTTAAGTCTGTGAATTATTACAACACTTCTAATGGGCTGAATGGGCTGATGGAAGTTCAGTTGTCAGAAATGCTTGATAAGGGTCCTGAAAAAGAAATCTACCATGATGGACAATGGTGATGGCAATTATGTTAGTGATCCTGGTGAAGGTGGTGTTACACATTCAGCCTTATCCTAGGGGAGAGTCACCTAGGACAGAGTGAGGAGGCTCCACATCCGGCACCTTGGGCTTGGGGCCCCCTTAAGAGAAATAGCTGCTTAACTGTCATGAAAACAATCACTATCCTTGTTACCTGGAACCCAGAATCACCTGGTGTAGAGTACCCCCTGCTATGATGTTTACACTTTTGGCATATACACTTTCTGTTTCCTACACCTTCTCCGAGGTAGAGCCATCTGGCTTCCCAGTTTCTTTCCTGTACCAAGCAGAAACAGCAGGACAAGTAGTACTAACTCATTTAGACTAAGTAAGCACCTGAAAGATCTTCTCAGGAACAGGAGAACTCAAGAGACTGGATGCTCACAGCCAAATTGAAGCACAGATGTAAATTTATTTGTGTAATAAGGTAAGCATGATTTTATTCCCTGTTACTACAGATGAAATAGGAAAAATAAGGAAGAATTACAGTAATGTTTGGATGTGAATTTCTTTTTCTTTTTTTTTTTTTTGCCAGTCGTGGGGCCTGAACTCTGGGCCTGGGCGCTGTCCCTCAGCTCTTCAGCTCAAGGCTAGCACTCTACCACTTGAGCTGCAGCACCACTTCTGGCTTTTTCTGCTTATGTGGTGCTGAGGAATCGAACCCAGGGCCTCATGCATGCAAGGCAAGCACTCTACCACTGAGCCACCTTCCCAGTCCTGGATGTGAATTTCATCTCCTTTGGTCACACACACCATACTACTCTCTGGTAACTTAGAGCAGACAATCTGGTCACAGGGTTTCCTGCTTAGAGGAATGAGTGCATTCTTTAATAAATTTGGGTATAGGAGAGAAGGGTTTAACACCAGCAGAATAATGGATGGTCTTAAGATTATGACTCCACAGCTATATGCAGATTTAGAGGATTAGCTCACCCCTTCGATTACTAGCTCCTTAACTAAACTCACCACTGTCTCTCACCCATATTCCTGTAGTTTCTTACCTGGTTATTCCACCTCCATCATCTAACCATTTTCTACACAGCAGCCAAACATTGTGTTTTTGAAATCTTTCATGGCTGCCCCATTGAATTCAGAATAAAATGTCCTATCCATCTGAATACACAGCCAGCAAAACTTACTCTTACATCACAAGATCACCACCCATTCCAATCTGTCTGAGACCTCTTGCTGTTGCTGTAACAAAATACTTGAGATTAGGTAGCTTATAAAGAAAAGAAATATATTTGACTCATGGTTCTGGAGGCTGGGAAGTCCAAGACCATGGTTACAACTGATGAGGCTCTTCTTGTTGCATGATTACATGGCCGACAGTATTACAAGGTAAGGGAATCAAGTATTTTATCCCTTGGGTCTATCCCAGGTTTCCCTCTTCTTATAAAGTTACTAGTACCATCATGTGGGCTTATTCTCATGACCTTATCCAACCTAATGAGTTTCCAAATCCTCCCTCCAAATTCCATTAGCATATCACTTTGGGATTAAATTTCCAGCTCAGTGGAACAATTACTTTTAGGGATTAGCTTAAAGGTTTCTTGGAGAAGGAGGGAAGAAAGTTAGTTCATTTTTTTTTTACTATTTTCTAGCTTAACAATTTCTTGTTCAACTTCTTATAATACTTCACATCGTATATTCTTTTGTTTATTAGTATCTTTAGGTCACCTCTACCTGCACTGAAATGTGTGCTCCACATACATGGGGCTATGACTAACTCACTCACGACAGCGTCCACATGTGGATGACCGGATGATATCTTCATCATGACTGTTGAACAGTTGCTATCAGAGGAAATCTTGGTCAAATGAATAAAATTAGGTGGGTTTTTTAATACTGTCAAGTCATACAATTGTAAATCGGCCTTCAGAAACCACAGAGGATAATCACTTAGTTTATGTGTTTTGTCAGTTGTGGGACTTGAACTCAGGGCCCAGGCTCTGTCCTTGAGCTTTTCTGCTCAAGATTAGTACTCTACCACTTTGAGCCACAGCTCTACTACTGGTTTTCTGGTGGTTAAATAGAGATAAAAGTCTCATGGACTTTCCTGCTGGGGCTGGCTTTGAACTGTGATCCCCAGATCTCAACCTCCTGAATAGCAAGGATTACAGGAATGAGCTGCCAGCACTCCACTACTGGATTTATTTTTCTAGGAGACTGTGTTTATGAAAATATCTGCTTTTTTGAATAATATAAACAAATATTAGCAACCCATGATTACAAACTATTCATATACTATGCAGTATGTAATATGTAATAATGACAGAAAGGGACACATCTTTATTCATAAAACCAGTTTAAATGTGAAATACCAAAGTGTAATTCTATCTGAAATTTTATTTTCCACTAAAAAGGAGGTAAAAAAAGTCATATTAGTAACCAAATAAACATATATTAGGAAAACAATTAAGATATTTTTACCTTCTACATGAGCAGTTTTTGTTTTAGATAAAATTCATTCAACTAGCCTAAAGTGAATAAACAAAATATCACACACTACTAGTAAAAAGTAATTTTATGAATTTTTTCAGCATAGTAACTTAAAAACATGTGCTAATATTATATATTCCCTAGCAAGTTTCTACAGTGGGATAATATAAATTTATAGATGAATTAATTTAATTGGATTTTTTTCAAAAGATATACTTTAAGATACCTAAATATTTACAAATTTAAAACTGTAAGTATATACATACATACATAAAACAGTAGTGGAATAATTTTTACATATAACTTTATGTTTAAAAGGCCATTATAATTTCATGAAATACTTATAAGGAAAAAATTCTTACTATAATATTAAGTGGTAAAAAGCATAAAAAGTACATAATACATCCTGCCTTTCTAAAATTAGCATGCATATTAATGTATAGAAAAAGCCCATAAAATTATATTATAATGATAATATATTACCTCTGAGAGGTATATATTATTATATATTACATGTATTACCTCTGAGAGATAAGATCACTAATTTTTATTGATACATTAAAAATATATAGCATAATTTCTGTATTCTCCATATTCTCAATAACATATATGCATTAATTTGTAGTCAGAAAAAGTTTAATTAATGGGAAATGATGGAGCTAATGAGGAAGAAAAACTGGTTTGCTGTTGATAGTAGAGCTTGAACTCACAACTGGTGCTCTACCACTTGAGCTACACTTCTATTTCTTGCTTTTTGCTGGTTAATTGGAGCTATGAGTCTCTTGGACTTCTATTCCCTGGGGCTGGTACTGAACCGTAATTCGCACATCTCAGCCTCCTGAATAGCTAAGCCAATCGGCATGAACTACTTGTACCCTTTAGCAGTACTGGGGTTTGAACTCAGGATCTTATATTTATTTACTAGGAAGGTGCAATACCATTTGGCTAAACTGTCAGCCCCATATTTTGCTCTGTGTGTGTGTGTGTGTGTGTGTGTGTGTGTGTGTGTGTGTGTGCGTGTGTGTGTGTGCACATGCATTAATGTTTTTATTTCCTGGTTATTTTGAAGTGAGGTCTTGCTTCCTGTCTAAGTGTGCACTTGGACCACGATCTGACCATTTCAAGCTTTCATTTGTAGATGGGATGATGAGACAGCCACATCTAGTATCCTTCCATTGAGTCAATGTTGTCTGGACTTTTCCACATAGGCTGGCCTGGAACTGCTACCCTTCATTCTCAGCTTTCCAGTTAGCTAGGATTATAGGCATCAAATTGTGAGTCTCCAAATTTTAAAGTTGAATGAACAACTCATGGAAGAAAGCCACTGTTAAACTGTCACAGATAATCCAAGATAAGTCAGATAATTACAGATAAGCAATTGTGAGTTCTTCATCTAAAAAAATAAATCTGCTAAGAAAAATAAGCATTGTATAAAATGAGGAACTGGGCTGAACTTTGGGGTTGCCTGGATTGATTTAAAACCAGACTCACAGATAGGAAAGCTCTAGACTGCAGAGGTCCTCTAGTCCCACCTTGGACTTTGGGCATAAGAACACTGACACCAATCGTGAAATGACTGTGTCACTCCAGAAGGACTCACCACTACCCTCTAGTGTGGATGGAAAGTACTAGAATGCATGCTTCACTGTTATCCATTGTCACTGTTATTTCCATTGTTTTCCTAATAGGAAGTGGAGTTTTTAGAAAGGATAAGAACAGGGGAGAAGCTCAAGATATTTTCACATAGGAGAAGCGCAGGTCCACGTATATGCCACAGGGAGGTAAAATAATCTCTTCTCTACACACACAGCTGCTTCTGTCATTACTCAAATTTTACTACTTTCATCCTCAAGGCTACCACCTTCCCTGGGGCTAGGAAACCAGGCAGTCATGCTACCCTGCCACCCTAGCTCACATGAGGGGAGCCCTACCCTTGGGTGTTTTCAAAGTAAGAGAGATAGAATTTATCTTGTCAGCATTAACACCCACTCTGACTCATGGGAGTTCTCTCTGCCTATCTCCTCACAATGTTAATAATCTTTAGGTAACAAGAAAAGGGCCAGAAAGTACAGTGGGTTTTTTTTGCTTCTGTGTGTTGTGCATGCCCAGTTTTTATCCCTCCACAGTGTGAGGAAAACCTGAGGGAACTAAAAATGGGTGATTTTCTCAGCCCATGTTCGAGACTATGGTCACAGGGCACATGCTCCTTTGCTATCAGGAGAGAAAGAGTACGGAGTCCAAACCCACTGGCCTTATCTAGAACAGCAGGCTGGTTAGAGGAGCCTCTGTTAGTACAGGCATACAAGGTCATTTTCATAAATTGCTGGGGGCAGTTTGGGGGTGTAGACTGACCTGAGAAGAAGAAATGGGAGAAGTCTTCATTGTAGGACACAACCCACACTTCTATGGTTTGCCTCCAGAAGTCCCCCAGGTTCTCAAGTGATCAGCAAATCCCTTGGGGCTTTTTTCAGGAGAGGGAATTATTTATCAGTTTAATATTCTCTTAATAAAGGCTCTCTTCTCAGGGTGAGATTTTACTGACTGGGGCCTTCTCCTCCTGGGGGAAGGACATTGTCCTGATTCCTGCCCCTCTCTAGCTTGCCTATCTCATCTAAGGCGGAAAAGGAAGCTAATAAGTCCTTAATGACAGTCTCAGCCCAAGGACAGAGGTCCACTGAAACAATATCAATGATCAGAATGCTTTGCCTTCCACATACCTAATCACCAGCAGCAAAGCTCTGCTGAAGTATAACAGATGGCAGGTGAAGTTAGAGCTATAAGGTGGGTGGCCTCTGTCACATCATGTGACACCCAAGATGGAAGACAGCTTAAAGTCTAACCAGGTCAATGTATAAGCTCAAATCAAAGCTTCTTTATTGCAATCCCTGGTTACCTGGTAGATGATTTACCTTTCAACAACAGCAACAAAAACAGCAAAAAAAGTAATCTAAAGGCAAACAAAAACATAACCCAAAGCATAGGAACTAGATTCTAGATGGCAAAGTTTTGAGAACTCTTGAACTAGTAATTTTTTTCCTGGAAACTCAGGGACAGGGAGATTCTTTCCCTTAACCTTTTTTTTCCTCCTCAAGGCTGGCATTCTGTCAGTTGAGGCACAGCTCCACTTCTGGCTTTTTGGTGGTTAATTGGATAAGAATACCATGGACTTTCATGTCCCAACTGGCTTCAAACTATGATCCTCAGAGTTCTGCCTCCTAAGCAGCTAGAATTACAAGCCATAACTTAAAATAGCCGTAATTCACACATTCAGGGTTCTATTGGGAACATGGAAACTCTAACAAAGAACCAGAGAAAATGATAGAGATCAAAGCCACTGTAACAGAAATGAAGAACCTGCCTTTACTAGGTGCCACAGCGGACTGGAAAGAATCAAGTGGGCTTGAAGACAAATCCTTTACTTGTGACTCACTATGATGAGCACTATAGGGTAGATATGAAGGTAGCCTATGTAAGACAACAGTTCTTAGAGCCAAGCAGAAGATTCAGCATAAATGTGCTCTAGGATGAATCTGCCCTCTCCACATTCAAGTGTTGGAAACTTAATCCCCATTTTCATATGTTAGCAGTATTTGGAGATGGGGCCTTTGGGAGGTGATTAGGGTTAGATTAGATCATGAGGATGGGGTCCGTGAGGGGATTAGTGTTTTTATCTCTTGATAAGAAGAGTTTGAATAGCCTGCTTGCTCAGTCTTATCAAGAGATGTCCTCTGACATGCTCTGATGTATCAAAAAGCCCTCACCAGATACTAGTATCCTGTTCCTGGAATGCCCAGCTACAAATCTGTAAACAAACCCCATTTTATCTTTATAAATTTCCCAGTCTCAGGAATTCAGTTATTGTACAAGAAGACAGACCATCCTTTTATCAAACTCGTCTGTCCCTGTTTACTCTCTACCACTATCCCAGTGTGGCCCTTGGATTGCTAGCTATTACATTTTCACAATATTCCTGCCCTTGGGTTTTGCCCCATCCCAATTAATTATGTGCTCTGATGCCAGGGGAAAACAATCTGGCTCAAATATTGTCTTTTATTTGTCATTTCTTCTTGTCTTTTCTTCCCTATTTAATATTTGGCTTGTCCCTTCAAGACACCGGTCAAGGGTCAATGACCACAGGAGCCTGATTGCCTTGTAGGATTTGGGTTTGTTTTCTCTGAAGATCAATAATTAAATAAAGGGCAAGAAAGTGTTTACAGCAGACAGAGCAGGTTTATTTGAAAGCTAAAGAAATAGTGAAAGAAGCAACAAAAGCAACTGTGAAAGACACAGGAAAACAGACTAGGTATGGGAAACCAAGAATAGCACACTGGGGGTGGGAGGGTGGGGGAGGGGGGAGGGGGGAGGGCAGAGCTTCTGTGTCTCCTCCCTCTTAGGGTATGTTTCTGGTTTGATTGGTCAGGGGTAGACATGAGCTGTGGGAAGTCTTGTGGCTGGTTCCCTCATTCTGTTTGTAATCCCCCACACACAAGTGTCTTGTGAGTCATTCCACCCATGTGTTTTGTTGTGTTATACCTCCTCCCCCTGTCATGTTGGATCTGGTCTTGGCCTCTATCTTCTACTTAGTTGAGGAGGCCTAACTTCCCCTCCACTTCTTGTTTTCCCTTCTCTCCCACCTTGTCAGCTAGGAACCTTCTCTACACTGATATCACACTCATCACACTCAGCAATGGGGTTCTTTAAGGGCAGGAGCTGTTTCTCTGTCCTCAAGAACAATGTATTCTATTTGCCCATTTCTCTGTCTGGCATAGAAAGTCAACCACTGCAAATCTGATGGATGAGTAAGTGAGTATCTCAGTGGAGACTGAAGGCATACAGGAGAAGAGAAAATAAGAAATGTTAACAAACTAAATCACCACAGGGATCTTTGTGCAAAACTCGTTTCCAAAATGTATTAAAGTTCTTGGAATTTTCTAGAAAATTAGTGTTAGTAGCTCATAGAATCAATAGGAAGGCTAGAGAGCCTGTGGCAAAAACTTGCCACAGGAATGGCTGTTCAGGAAGTGAGGCTGTCTTGGCACATTTGTCATAGTTCAGATGGGTGACTCAGTCACTCAAAACCAGGATCCTCAGCAATGGACTTTGATTTGCCTCATTTGTACTATGGTTGTGGAGGAAGGAAAATGGAAGTGCGAAGTGGGAGTAGCTGTCCTTTCTGGCTTCCCTATTAGAAGAGGGGTTTACATGCCAAGTACCCAAAATGAGAAGCTGCAACTGTGTACCGGTTACAGGAAGACTCCTGAGTCCCTTTCCTAGAGCTGCCATAACAGGAGTACCACAGAATGGGTTAGTTACACAGCATGAATGTATTCCCTCTCTGTTCTGGAAGTCAGAGGAGTTGGTATGGTGATTATTTCTGGAAGGTTCTAAGCAGAATCTATTCATGGCTTTCTCTGGTGGTCATGGTAATCCTTGGCAACCTCTGGCCCCTAGAGCTTCATTCTAGTCCCTGATTCCAGCTGTGAGACTCCTCTCCACCCCCCTATCCCCACATATTGAATTGGCCCACTGTGCTCTAGTTTGTCCCTTCTGAACTAATTGCATCAATAAGCAAATAAAGTCAGGATCTGAGGTACAAGGACTGACAAATTCAACATGATTCTTTTGGGGTACAGAATTCAAGTCTAACACATCTTCTACATCTGCTTTCTATTTTGCTGGTGGTTTGGCAAGCTGAGGGAAGTAAGAGCATTGGGCCTCAGGTAAAAGCCACACAGAGACCAGAAAAACGTAAGAATGACTCAAGGTGGCTTTCTTTTTATTATCAATGCAAGCCTCACAGTACTAATCAATATCAGTGAATAAAATACTTCCTTCTCTGCCAGGTGCTGGTGGTTCAAGCTGATAATACTAGCTATTCAGGAAGCTGAGATCTGAGGATCATGGTGTGAAGCCAGCTCAGTAGACAAATCTGACTCATCTCCCAATTTGCAAGCAAGATGGCAGAAGTGGAGCTGTGGCTCAAGTGGTAGAGCTCCAGCCTTGAGGAAAAAAGCCAAGCAAGAGCTCAGGACCCTGAATTCAAGCCCTAGTACCCATATCGACAAAAGACAAGAATGAATTTATATCCTTCTCTAAGCTGATGAAAAGTCCATCAGATAACCACGTTTTCTTGAGTTGGATACATCTGTGAATGGAACCAAGACCTACCTCAAGAGGACATGTTCTAGAAGAGGCAGACAAGCACAGGTGTCCAGTAGGTTAGAAGTAGAGAGGCTCAGGTCAGGAAAGATGAGCATGCTGGGGTGGGTAGAGTTGGCTGCCTTTAGGCTGCCCAGGACAAGCAGGAGAGGCTAGACTAAGATCTGCTAGAAGCAGGGGCTTGAGAAGAGCCCAGCCCTGTGGGTTGTGCACCCAGCATGGATAGGCCAGGAGACAGTGTGAGTAGGAGAGCGAGAGAGCTCCCCCTACCACCAGGTGGGAGGGTGCCCTAGGGGGTGGGAATTCCTGGTGGTCAATATTCCTAGTAGCTCTGGAAGGAGGCCTCAGCCCTGAAGAAGGTCTGGATGGGAGTTTCATTCCATCCTCTCACACAGCTGGCTTTTCAGGACATATCCTATTGGAAGGAAAAATTAAAAGAGAATTTTAGAAAGTTTGCATATGGGGGCCTATGTATGTACTTTCCCAAGGTAGTTAACAGCTAGAAAGTACCCAACCCTCCTACCCTCCACTCCAAACATACATAAGACAGTGTTTCAGAGCCAAGAGTAAGATATAAAAGTGAAGGCAACGTAAGAAAGAAACGACAAAACACCCTAACTGTGTGTGTGTGACATCCACAACTTGGTAGTCACTTAGAAGTGAGAAAGCAAATCTTACTTGGCTGTGTGTACTTGTTTGTTGGGGCTGCCTCAAAATGCCACAGATGGGGGCGAGGGCCTTAAACTACCTGCAGAAAGTCATCATTTCACAACCTTAAAACTCAAATGTCTAGATGTGAATGTCAGATCCCAATCTCTTGGCTGGCAGATGGCCCCTGGCACCCTGTCATTCTGCCCTCCTTTGCACTTTCTCCCGTGTCCTGTCCTCTGGGGACTCCCTTTCCTGTCCTATTGGGTTAGGGCCCATCCTAGTGACTTCCTTTTCACATATTTTCTACCTAGGAGGTCCTGCCTCTAAATTCCCCTGGGAATTTAGGGGTTCAACCAATAAATACTGGAACCATGAAATTCCAGTTGTACCTGCTTTTAGAAAATGAACATTTCCCCTCCAAGTCAGAATCTCTGATAAAATAGTGCTTATTTTCATTGTACAACTGGACTTTTTTTTTCAGTTGGTAAGCCAGGAGGAGAGGATTAATGATTTATAGCAGGGGGGTGAGAGAGTTGGGCAAGAATACCCAGTTCCAAAGCACAGCTGAGCACCAGTGATAAAATGAGGAAGTGATCATAATTGACGTAGAAGCATGTTAAGACAAGCTTGCGCATGTGCACGGGGCGTGGCTGTGTGTACAAGACAAAATGTAAGCAGTCCAGGGATACAGATGAAGAGGGTCACTCCCTTACATATCATTTATCTTTTATACTACTAACATGAAAGGCTGCTATTAATAATAAATTAATTATTAATATAATAATCACAGTCCATCTGTGATCCCAGCTATTCAAGGGGTGGAGATAGGAAGGATAGTGGTTTGAGATCAGCCTGGGGAAAAACAAAAAGGCAGTGAGACCCCCATCTCAAAACACAAGGCAGATCTGACTCGCCTGCAATCCTAGCAACTTAGGAGGCTGTGATCTGAGGATTGAGGTTCAAGGCCAACCTTAGCAGACAAATCCAAAATAACTTTAGCTCCTTTAACTACCAAAAAGCTGGAAGTAGAGTTGTGGCTCTAGTGGTAGAGCACCAGTCTTGGGCAGAAAAAAACAAAGGGACAATGCCAAGGCCCTGAGTTCAAACCCCAGTATGATCACAAAAACCCACCACTGCCAACACCCCACACTCACCCAAGCCAGGTGTGGTGGTCCACATCTGCAATCCCAGTTGCTTGGGAAGAAGAAGGAGGAGGGTCAAGGTCTGAAGCGAGCCTCAGTAAAAAGTGACACTCTATCTGAAAAAATAACTGAGAGCCAAAAAGGGCTGGAGTCATGATTCAAGTGGTAGAGCAAGCTGGAGACCTTGAGTTCAAACTTTAGTGCTCATCTTTCTAAAATAAGTATGCCAAGACCACAAATGCCTGAGGGGAGCCCAGGATGTAAGGTCACTACACTATTACACGTTATTGCTAGAGAGGACTTAGGGTACAGGCCAGGGGTACACCCCAGTATGACAGTCCCCGATTTCTGAGAAGTAGTGTTCTCCTGGGATGCCAGGGCAAGACAGACCTTTGAAATATCAGGTGCTACATGATTTTGGCCATGCCAGAACCCTCGCTGTCCTCCTTGTAACTTCCATCTGTTGATTCTCCTTTCCCCCAAGCTTTTATCTCCTTTTTTCAACAGTCAGAATTCAGTAGTTGACAATAGTCTTGTTGTCTGACTCAAATGGAACCAAAAGTTCTCACCAGATCCTCTGCCTTGGTGGTGGCTTGCATCAATGACATTTCCTTGAGGCTCATGGAGCCGCCCATTCTGTACCAGGATGTCAGAAGTCAGTTTATCTTATAGATGCTGAGGTCTCTATCTGGGTGAAGAAGAACAGAGAGTTACAACCATGCCAACCAACCAGACCTTTGGGTACAGTCACAAAAATCTTATCAGGAAACTGCACAGCTCAATACCCTAGCAGAGGAAGGTTACAGAAGAGGCCTCTCTCTCCCTAATTGTTCCTGCTACTCAACCCTTGCTTCAGCTTTGCCTTTAGAACTTGCGTTTTGTTGAAATATGCAAGTCCTTGACTTCAAGGCCCTACTTCCCCATCTCCAATCACAGAGGTTGGCTCGTTGTTAGTCTAATCTTTCCTTTCTTAACTTTTTTTTTTTTTTTTTTTGGTTATCCTGGCCTATGAAGTATCCAAATAAGTCTGCTGGGATGGGTTACAGTGATAGAAGCTTCATAGGATTATTGACCTTTGGAATTTGTATGATTGTGAAATCTGGAGTGGCTGCAATCATCTTTTCACCATGAGAAGATTTAGTAGAAAACAAACGAATGACTGAAGATGGAGTACCAAGTAGAAAGATGAGCTGAATTTAATTTCTGGAGCACATTGCTATATTGTTGAACTGTGCAACAAAGAGGGATACATAGCCTGGAAAATTAGTTTATAAATGGACTTAATCCTTTTTAAAAAGTTTATACAGATCTTTCTGCTGTTTGTTTCCACTGTCATGGAATCTTATTTCCTGGCTTGCTGTGTCTATTTGTACAAAGGCCAGTGGCATTGGGGAAAGTTGTCTGGGGATTCTGGGAGGCCTCCATGGAGGTGCTTGTTGTAGAAGATACACAGTTACCTCGGCTAGGTACTGGGGCTCTGCTGGCCAAGGACACCTTCAGTATTTCCATGAGCAGCCTTCTTTGAGGTCCTCTGGGCTCAAGGGAAGGGAGGGCTCTTGGGGGCTCACCTTTAGATAAGGAATTAGGCCTCAGGAGAGTCTCCGCAGACCCTTCACTAGAAACCGACTTCTCCCTCTCTTCGAAGACTTAATGGAAAAGCCCAAGCTCTTGTGTCTGCATTTTACTTCTGGTAAAATGGCTGGGAACCCTGTGGTAACCTTATCTCTCTAGGTAGAGGTTCTCTATGATTCTTCCCTGAGCATATGTTCCATATCAGTGGTTTGAGTTGTGTGTGTGTGTGTGTGTGTGTGAGAGAGAGAGAGAGAGAGAGAGAGAGAGAGAGAGAGAGAGAGAGAGAGAGAGAGAGAGAGAGAGAGAGAGAGAGGGAAAGGGAGAGGGAGAGAGAGAGAGAGAGAGAGAGAGAGAGAGGGTAGGGGGAGTCCAGTACTGTGGCCTCTCTCTTAGTCAGCTTGCTTGCTAACAGCAGGTTATCACTTGAACCACATCTCTTATATCCAATTAACCAGCAAAATGCCATAGTCTCATGAACTGCCTGGGCTGGCTTTGAATCATGACCCTTAGATCTCAGCCTCTTGAGTAGCTAGGATTACAGACTTGAGCAACTAGCACCAGGCTGCTAGTGCTTGTGTGTGTGTGTGTGTGTGTGTGTGTGTGTGTGTGTGTGTGTGTGTGTCTGTATGTGTGCCAGTTTGGGGGTTTGAATTTCAGTGTGTGATAGATGATAAAAACAAATGACATTTGAGCCAACAAGTGCCAGTGGCTCACCCCAGTAACCCTAGCTACTCAGGAAACTGAGATCTGAGAATCATGGTTCAAAACAAGCCTGGGGGGGGAAATCCATATCTCCAATAAACTACAAAAAGTCAGAAGTGGAGCTATGGCTCAAGTAGTAGAGCACCGGCATAGAGAAAACCAGCTAAGGGACAGAAGTTCTGGCCCTGAGTTCAAGCCCCAAGCCCCAGTACTGGCTCATGCATGCACGTGTGCGTGTGTGCGCATGCACACACACACACACACACACACACACACACACACAGAGCAGAATCTAAATTCCTATTTAGGGGAGGGTCACAATTCAGTCCATAATAGCTTGTAACAGCTCCAAACACCCTGCCTCAAGTCAGAATAACTGGAAGAGGTCTATGAACATAGTTCCAGGATTCTCCGAACATCTTGGCTGTTACTTCTGATCTCTTGGCTTCACTTTCCAGTGTCTTCCCTCATCCATAAATTCCTACATCCAGATCTGCAAATCAGATGCAGCTTCCTCGTAGCATACGCCAAATCAGGCCGGAAATCCACCCTCCTTACTTGCTCCTTACTTCTGTCCTATGGAAAAGCACCCACAAGGTAGCACCTCCAGAACAGCCATGCAGACCCCTTAAATTAATCAGCACCAGAGGTAATCCAGGAGGGCCAGCACTCTTTTAGAGCATTGGCCTATTCTAATTCATGACACCTGCCAGCTCTTCCTTATTTCAATAGGCTGAGGATAGTGTAAAACAGGCTCATAACCTGTAACTTCTGCTTTTGCTTTTCTTAGGCCAAATTTAGTTCCTTTCCTTCCCAAACTCCCAGTGCCCCACACAATTTTATTCATTTCCTGCTTGCCCTCCTCATGAAAACTAAGAACACTAAGCAAGACCTTGGGGGAATAGGGGTCAAACGCAGAAGTGGACATTACAATGGAGTAAATTCCACTCTACCTTCGCAGATCATTTTACTACAAAATACAAATGAGGTAAAAGAAACTCCCTTGTTCCATTACAAAGCAGATGAAGAGAGTGGCTTGTGCCTGTAGTCCCAGCCACTCAGGAGGTTGAGATCTGAGAATCATGGTTCAAAGCCAGCTCAGACAGAAAAGTCTGTGAGACTCTTAACTCCAATTTACCAGCTAAAAGCTGTAATGGAGCTGTGGCTCAAGCAGTAGAGTGATAGCCTTGAGAGAAAAAGATAAGGAACTGTACTCAGGCCATGAGTTCAAGCCCCAGTACTGGCACGTGTGTGTGTTTGTGTTTGTGTTTGTGTGTGTGTGTGTGTGTGTGTGTGTGTGTCTGTGTGTCTGTGTGTGCACGCATGCACACACACACACACACAGAGCAGTTGAAGAGAATTCTTTTTACACTGGTACTTGTTATTGTCATATAAAGACATGTCCAGAAGGGAGGCCATTGGGCATCCTAGAGAAGATCTGATGATGGTGGCTTTGCTTCTGGAAATCAAACAAAATCTAGGTCCTAGCTTAGTGCTTGTGGCTCATGCCTGTCATCCTAGCTACTCAGGAGGTTGAGATCTGAGGATCATGGTTCAAAGTCAGATGAGGTAGGAAAATCCCTGAGACTCTTATCTCCAATTAACCAGCAAAAATGCCAGAGGTGGAGATATGCCTCAAGTGATAGAAACCTAGTCTTGAGCAAAAAATCTCAGGGACAGCACCCAGGCTCTGAGTTCAATCCCTAGTACACCCCCTCCCCCCCAAATCAGGTCCTATGGCCAAGAGTAACCCCTGATAGATGACTCTCTTCATATCTCTTTATGTACTCCTGAGCCTTAGTTAAGGATCAGTGGTAATTTGTCTGGACTGTAGACAGAGCTATGGAGTCAGGAGGAGGAACAGGATCTACAGGTATCTTGGCCTGGTCCTCTTACCAGTCTTGGTGTGAGTGAGCCAAGAACCTATTAAAATTTTTCTACAAGCAGACTTTTGAGTTCTTTGGAAACAGATATGGAATAAACATGAAGTTTATAATAGTCATGCATAAAAAAGGAATAACCTTGGTCTCTGTTGTTCTGTCCCCAAAAGCAACTGCTATTGTTCCTAGAACCTATAGCCTCAACAAAGAGGGAGTATATTTATGTCTGTCCTGTTTCCTCTAGAAGGCCTATATATGGCCTTTAAAAAATGTTACATTGAGCCAAACACGTAACCAAGGTAATGAATACAGGAAGCTTTCAAAGATTTAGGAGGAAATCTCCTCAAAATTAGATAGAAAACAAGCATTGATTTAGCTAACTGGGTCATCTCCTGCCATCTGTTGGCTCCTACTGGAAGCAGAGCAGAGCAGGGTATATTTTGTTTCTTCTCTAAGAGTGTCTTTTACAGCAAAATGTCAAGGGAGAATTAAGTCAAGTGAAGAATGATAGGAAGCAAAGAAAGAAAGAAAAAGAAAGAAAGAGAAAGAGAGAAAGAAAGAGAGAGAGAAAGAAAGAAAAGAAAAGAAAAGAAAGAAAGAAAGAAAGAAAGAAAGAAAGAAAGAAAGAAAGAAAGAAAGAAAGAAAGAAGGAAGGAAAGAAGGAAGGAAAGAAGGAAGGAAGGAAGGAAGGAAGGAAAGAAGGAAGGAAAGAAGGAAGGAAGGAAGACAGACAAAGAGAAAGAAAGAAAAGAACTAAAGTAATCTAAGTATAAATTTGAAACAGTCCTAAAGCCAAAAGGTGAAGGCAACACCAGCTTGCATTGGTCCACCGCCACTTTTGGTGTTTATTCAGGCTTAAGACTATGGGGCATGGGAAGTTTCTAGAAGGTTCCCTTTGGGGGACAAGGGAAATTTAGACTCAGTAGGGCTATATACTCCAAAGTCAGCTTAGAACCGAAGGGACTCCACAGAGACTATAAATTGCACATGGTCTCTCTCTCTCTTTTTCTCTCTCTCATTAGAGTTCCCTAATGAAACTCACATTTTGGCTTGGGAAATTAGCAAATTCAGACTTGGTATTAGCAGGCTGAGAACTTTCTTTGGCTCACTGAATTGATTTAGATCCCTTCAATCTATTTGTGGACTTAGAACTCAACATGAGCATTCCCTAGAATATGCTAGGTATTACTTGGATCTTTGTTATAATGTACTCCACCCATTCAGACCTTCAACAATTTATTATTATTATTATTATTATTATTATGCAGAAGCTCTGTGTGTGTGTGTGTGTGTGTGTGTGTGTGTGTGTGTGTGTGTGTGTGTGTGTGTGTGTGTGTATGCGTGCTGTTCCTGGGGCTTTAACTCAGGCCTGGGCACTGTTTCATAACACTTTCCACTCAACACTGGTGCTCTATTACTCTGAGCCACGGCTCCAATTCTGGGTTTTTACTGATTAATTGGACATAAGAATCTCTTGGAGGGCTGGGAAGGTGGCTCCGTGGTAGAGCGCTTGCCTTGCATGCCTGAGGCCCTGGGTTCGATTCCTCAGCACCACATAAGCAAAATGAAAAAAGCCAGAAGTGGCGCTGTGGCTCAAAAGTGGTAGAGCACTAGCCTTGAGCTGAAGAGCTGAGGGACAGCACCCAGGCCCAGGGTTCAGGCCCCACAACTGGACCAAAAAAAAAAAAAAAAAAAAGAATCTCTTGGAAATGTCTGCTTTGAATAAAAATCCTCAGCTTTCAGCCTCTTAAATAGCTAGGTGGAAGGCCTAGGGAAAATGGATTCTTTCCACATTTTGGAGCAAGTTTTATGAGAAATAATTGGTACTTACTATTCACTTAATGTGTAAAGAAAACACATTATATTCATACATCAGAATTTTCTTCCAAAGAGCACTCCCAACTAGTATTTGATTTATACAGGCATACATATACAAGATTTATATGCACATATAAAGATAACAATTAGATATGTGTAAATATATGAAAGCTATAGGTTCAATACTATGTAGGTATATGGATAGATGATTATATAGGTGCTTAGCATGTAATTGTAAAGTTTAAAGCAAACCATAACATAGAGAGGTAAAGTCAACTACAATATAGAGACATTGATGCCTATTTTATCCAAGAAGATAAAGGTGTGTGTGACAAAATGCTAAAATCATTTATTGGTGAATTTGAAGTACAGTGTTAATCTCAAGCTATGATTGAAGACATGAACTGTTTGTGTGAGCTCCTGGGACAGGCAAACACTTCTTTGGGGTTCTCTTCCTGCTTTGGATTTAGCATCATTTGAAAACATCCCAGGATAAGAATCTCCAGTCTAATTTTTGTTCTTCATTCCAATGCTGTTGAAGGAAAAGGGAAGATATGCTAGAGAAAATCCTAGCATGCCTACAAGGGTTGTTGCTGAGAACCTCTGAAAATTGAGAAGGGAGTGAAGGGAGGGGTGGAGCCAGAGCAGGCTCTCCTTTCCTTGTGGCCAGGGCCTCAGTAGGTTAGGACAATGCTGCAAACTGTGGTGGTCTACCAAGAATAGAACTGTCTACACTCCAAAGGTTATTTTCACTATTGATCATATAACATCACCAATACTAATTGTCTTAATTTAAAAAAATTGTTTTATGGTGTTACTGAGGCTTGAACTCAGGACCTGAGATATGTTTCTTAGTGCTTTTCCCCCCCTCAGGAATAATGATCTACCACTTGAGCCATAGCACCTTAGGGTGGACAAAGAGTCTCTGCAGGTGGTAATGGCCACTGGAAGAGCCTGGTCACTAGGCCCAGTGTTGGGCTTCCATGGCACCCCTAAGCTCCTTATATCTTCTGGTTGCTATCTTCTACTGGTTGTCTGCTTTCTGGACACAGTCTGGGCATTTTCTTCAGGCCTGCCTTTGCTTCTTGGCCTCCCTGACTTCTGTTCTTCTTCCTCTGTCTCTTATAACTTGCTGCCTCCACTTTTAACCACGATCTAACACTTCCCACATCCCCCCCTGCGCTTCCCATCATCCTCTTGTCAGCTCTGATGATGAACCAGTTCCAAACAGGAATCACTTTCCTTTCTCCCCCTCCTCACAGTAATGGCCTCTCCTGAATTTTCCACATCTTTTAAGAACCCAAACATGAAATCTCAAAATACTCTCTTCTTTTTTCCCCCCTTCACATACAAACAGAAATGAGCCAGAGGGGCCAAAGGATGAGCACTGAAGGCCTTAGGATCAGCTTCCTGGATTCACATCAGGGGTGCTCTGTGTTCTAGCTTTCTGACCCTGACAAAGGTCATTTGACTTCTAAGAGTCCTGGATTCCTTAAGAACATTTTTGACTCATGGTGTTTCTATCTTGTGACTGAAAAACAGAATCTCAGAATGAATTATGTATTCTTTGTGCAACGTTCTTTTCCTGTAAGGGGTATTGGTGGCTTTTTTGTTTATTACTTAAAATATTGTGGTCAAATGACTATCATCGCCATTTTAAGTATGCAGTGGCATTAGCTATGTCTACATCAGTTTGGAATTATAATCAACTATCTATATCCAGAATGCTTTTCATCTTGGGAAATCCTCAGTAATTCTTATTCCTCTTAACCCTCCCTGGCATTTGAATAGTATGAATTTGACTAATATAGGTTCTGCTTATGAGTAGAGAATGATATAATGGTATTTTTTGTTCCTTTGTGACCGCTTTGCTTTTCTGTCTCTGTCTCTGTCGCTCTCTGTCTCTCTCTCAGCAGTATTGGGGCTTGAACTCAGGGCCCTGTACTTGCTAGGGAGGTACTCTTCCACTCAGGCTATACCTCCAGCACTCCTTTGAGACTTTTGTTTTACTTAGCATAAAGTTCTTTATAACTGGATGCCGGTGGCTCACACCTGTAATCCAAGCTACTCAGGAGGCTGAGATCTGAAGATCATGGTTCAAAGCCAGTCCCGGCAGGAAAGTTCATGAGACTCTTATCTCCAATTAACCACTAGAAAACCAGAAGTGGTGCTTGTGGTTCAAGTGGTAGAGTGCTAGTCTTGAGCTGAAGAAGTGAGGGATAGCACCTAGGCCCAGAGTTCATGGTCCATGACCAACAACAACAACAGAAGTTCTTTAAAAAAAATTTTTTTTTTGGGTCCGGTCGTGGGGCTTGAACTCTGGGCCTGGGCGCTGTCCCTCAGCTCTTCAGCTCAAGGCTAGCACTCTACCACTTGAGCCACAGCGCCACTTCTGGCTTTTTTCTTTTTGCTTATGTGGTGCTGAGGAATCGAACCCAGGGCCTCAGGCATGCAAGGCAAGCGCTCTACCACTGAGCCACCTTCCCAGCCCCAGAAGTTCTTATAGGTGATAGCAAGTGTAGGAATTTCCTTTCCTCTTATGACTGAGTGATATTCCATTGTAGTCTAGACTACATTTTATTTATGCACTCATCCATCAATAAGACTTGGGCTGGTTTTACCTGTTTGTGAATAATACCACTTTGATCACCAACATACAAATATCTCTTTGACCACCAGCATACAAATATTGCCATCAATCCTTTTGAGTTTATAGCTAGAGTGGAATTGCTGGTTTACACGGTGATTTTAGTTAATTTTGATGAACTGTCATACTGTTTTTCACAGGAGCTACATAATTTTATGTTCTCACCAGCAGCCCAAATTTCTGCATATCTCATCAATATTCTTATTTTTTGGATATGATTTGTGTATGTGTGTGTGTGCGCGCGCACACATGCGTGCAGATACTGGGGCTTGAACTCAGGAACTCAAGGCCTTGCATTCTCACTTGGCTTTTTCTGCTCAAGTTTGGCATTCTGTCCTTTGGGCTACACTTCAACTTTCTGACTCTTTGCTGGTTAATTAGAGATTAGAGTCTCACAGACTTTTTCTTCCCCAGATCCTCAGCCTCTCCAGTAGCAAGGCTTACAGGTGTGAGCCACTGATGCCCAGCGAGATCTTTTTTGTTTTTTGCTAGTCCACAGCACCACTTTCACCTTTTTCTGAGTAGTTTATAAGAAATAAGAGTCTTATGACTCTTATCTGCCCGACTGGCTTTGAACTGCCATCCTCAGATTTCAGCTTCCTAAATAGCTAGCATTACAGGCATAAGCCACCTGCACTTAGCAAGAAATTTATTTTTAATCAGTGTTTCTCTAAACTAGGTAGGAAGGTCCCTTCCAAAGCATCATCTGGAGTGCTAGTCAAGTGCAGACTCCTAACCCTCCTTCAGTCCAAGTGGACCCTCAGAGACAAGGGATTGTTGTACCCTGCAACAATCTCTAGGTAGGCCAGGGCTGCCGTAGTGTGAGGACCTTCCTTACCTTTTAAAAAACCACAGCAGTGGTGGGGGGAGCTGGAGGGGCTGAGACCACACCCCTGTGGATGACCTCATCCCGAGGACCCACAGGAGACTACATGATCAAAAGATTTCCCTCTTCTGAACCATCCTGTCAAGGGTTCAGTCTCTCCAATCACCATCTAGTAAAAATTCAAATCAAGGCCTGAGAATCTAACCTATTTAGCTAAGGAAACACTCTTGATCAAAACCGAGCTTCCCCCTCCCCCCATTAATGAAACACCCCATTATCAGCTTCCTACAGACCCGCTGGGAGCCAGACCCAGCTTTGGGGAGGGAAGTGTTCACAAGGGCCACTTCCCTGTCCCAGCGACGCCCGCTGCGCGGTGTGACTCACGCCTTTTGTCTGCTGCTGGAATTTGGGGATGTTTATGAAAGCTTGTTGTGCAGACGAGTCATAATTTCTCTCTTCGCAGATTTTTTTTTCTTTTTAAATTTCGGAAAAATGAGTATAGCATCACGTCCCCACGTCACATCGCTTCCGGCCCCATGGTGACCTAGGAACATTCTCTCTGCAGCCTCACCCGGGATTATTTAACGGCGGTGGAGAACCGTGGGTCACCGCCTCCCTCCGGGGACAGAACTCGTGGGGGGCCACACATAACTGCGACCCGAACCAGGGATGACATCGCTGATGCCAGAGATAAAGAGAAATCTCTCTCCTTCCCACCTTAGGTTCAAGGAGAGGCGCTATAACAACAGATGCTGTTTAAAAAGAAGAAAGCATAAGAATTATTTATAGTTTATATAGTAGGGGAGCGTTCAGAAAGAAATGAAGGCCAGAGGAGAAAAGCAGACTTGTATGTTTCTGTGCTAGTTTATATAAATATATAAAATTGTGTGTATGTATATATATCTGTCCATCATGGGGTTTGAACTCTGGGCCTGGGCGCTGCCCCTCACCTCTTCAGCTCATGGCTAACACTCTACCACTTGAGCCACAGCACCACTTCTGGGTGGTTTATTGGAGATAAGAGTCTCACAGACTTTCCTGCCCCAGTTGGCTTTGAACCAGGATCATCAAATCTCAGCCTCCTGAGTAGGATTACATGTGTGAGCCACTGGTGCCCGGCTATATTTATATATTATATGGTCTTATATAGAAGTATATTTATAGTATATATAGATAAAAATAGTATATATAAATATGTGTTATATAGTGTATAGAAAATAACATATATCATTGATATGCTATTATGCCATGTGCTATTTATTACATATGATATAATTTATATCATAAAATAGATACTGTTATATAATTTGATTCTATTATAATACATAGCATAATAGTTAATTATAATAATTATATATAGTACATATTTAATGTTATGTGTAAAAAAGAAGCATTATAAGATGGATTTTTTTAAACATGTACTTTTAGTTGGCTACAGAGGTGTATTAATATTGATTTCTCCTCAGAACATGCAGTTCTACGCATGCAAACATTTTAAGGCTGTGAAACATATGAATTATTCTTTGGATATTTGGAGCTAATTTGATTGTTCAACAAGAAGGAAAGTCTAAAGCAGGCTGCAGAAATTCTTGATTCTCCTCACTTCCACTTACTGAAAGAATGACTTCTTTCCTTGGCACTGCTAGTACTGCTGGTGGCAGGACCAGACTTTTTTGATGTGTGTGTGTGTGTGTGTGTGTGTGTGTGTGTGTGTGTGTGTGTGTGTGTGTGTGTGTATATGCTGGTGGTACTGGGACTTGGTCAAGGCCTGGGTGCTATCCCTTAGCTTTTGCACCTGAGCCACACCTCTACTTCTGGCCTTTTGTTGGTTAATTGAAGATAAGAATCTCACAGACCTTCCTGCTCAGGCTAGCTATGAATCTTAATCTTCAGATCTCAGACTCCTGAGTAGCTGATTATAGGTTTGGGACACTGGTGCCTGGTTGGGAAAGTTCTTAAACTGATGACTGAGCACTAATGTTTCTGTTGTCTTTGTCTCAGTCTTCACCGATGACCACCAGCTCCATCAGTCTCCTTCCTTAGGTACACGTAAACCAGCTGAGACATTATCATGTTTAAAGGTAAACTGAGGCACATTATATTATTTGAACAGACAGTGATGTGGCAGCTGCAGATTTCAGATAGTCTGGGGCTCTGACAAGGGGGTGGGAGTTTGAAGGAAGTTTTTTCCAATATCAAATCAGAAGCAAACAAGAAAAATCTTGGTCTCTGGGATCATTTCAATATAGTGCCTTCGTATAGGTGACTTGGTGGTTTCTGACTGGTTAAGTTGGGCTTTGGTTTGCTTACATATGAACAAAGGGCACTAGAGTCAAAGTACTATTTTTTTTAACACCATCATTCCTGAGACTCTTCTGTGAGGGGGGTCTTTAGTTTGAGAGCTACAGTTAAGGGGCCCCTCTTTGGGGATCATATGCTTCCACTATCCAATTTCCTTTCATTGATGGCATTTATGGTTATTCTAATTATTAGTGTTGTACCTACGTGAAGACTCTATTTCTCTTCCTTTCTGGGTGCATAGTAAGTTCTCTTTTTATTGGATACATCCTGTGACTTGCTTTGGTGCATAAAGTGGCCCATTGTCACGTCTGGGAAGCAACATCACCATTTTGTGTGTAGTTCTGTTCCCGGATCCCCAAATTACGGAAGCACTGACCCATAGGGACCCTCCATCTGCTCCTCAACTTCATTTTTTTAATGGAACAATGAGAAGAACAACTCATCACTACTCCTCCCCCACCCCCTCACTGCACATGTATTATGAGCTGTGAATAAGCCTGTAATAAGCCAAGGATATGAATGTGTGTGTGTGTGTGTGTGTGTGTGTGTGTGTGTGTGTGTGTATGCATACCTATTCTATCCCAATGAACTCACTGCCTTTCAGCTAAACACAACCAGCAAACTTCCTTTGAGTCTGTATCTCATTTTCTACTGTGGAATAGGAGAGGGAATAGAAGGGAGAGAGATTTTGCAAATGGAAGGCAATAGTTATATCCAACATGATGGTTTAGTTTTTCATCTTCTCAAAGAGCTAGTTGGTCAGTGTGGAGCTGAAATAATTATAAGTATTTTTAGTATGTGTGTGTGTGTGTGTGTGTGTGTGAGAGAGAGAGAGAGAGAGAGAGAGAGAGAGAGAGAGAGAGAGAGAGAGAGAGAGAGAGAGAGAGAGAGAGAGAGAGAGAGAAGACGGGATTTACACTCAAGGCCTGGGTGTTGTATTTTAGCATTTTCACTTGAAACTAGTACTCTACCACTTGAGCCACATCTCCACTTCTAGCTTTTTGATAGTTAATTGGAAGAGTTTCACAGACTTTTCTTACTGGGCTAGTCTTCAGATTTTAGCTTAATTTTGTTCTTTCTTTTGTTGGTATGTGGACTTGAACTCAGAACCTCAAAAATTCACTAGAGCTCTACCATTCTTCTACCAAACTAACTTTGTATTCTTTTTTTTTCTGGTCTTGAGACTTGAACTCAGGGCCTAGGCACTATCCCTGGGCTTCTCTGTACTCAAGGCTAGCACTCTACCATTTGAGCCACAGCACCACTTCCATTTTTTTTTTTTTTGAGTAGTTTATTGGAGATAAGAGTCTCACAGGGACTTTTCTGCCCAGGCTGACTTTGTACTGTCATCCTCAGAGCTCAGTCCAGGATTTTTTCTGATTAATTGATAATGAAATCTCACAGACTTTTTTGCCCAAATCAACTTCAGAAATCCTCCTAATCTCAGCCTCTTGAGGTATAGTGTTATCAGAATGAGCCTCCAGCATCTGTCTGAAAGATGGCTTTTAAGAGGCCACCTGAATGAACACAACAGGTGTGGTGGTGCATGTTTATAATCCCAGCTACACCAGAGGCTTTGATAAGAAGGATTGAGGTCTGAAGCTGGGCTCTGGGCAAAAAGCATAATTCCTTATTTGAAAAATAAGTTCTTGGGTCTTGGCTTAAATAATAGTCTGCTTTGCTTAGCACATATGAATCCCTGAGTTCAAACCCCAGTACTGCAAAAGGAAGACAAAAATTTGACTTCTTAGCTCCCGTTTCCTGTCTAAATCCTGTTCTAGCACTGCTTCGTTGGATGGTCCTGGGCAGGTTACTTAGTCTCTCTGGAGGTTAGTTTCCTCTTCTGTAAAATAAGGGGCTAATAACGAATATCATTGCCTACTTTTGTGAGCAGTGAGTTAATACCTGAAAAGTTCTTTGCAAAGAGTTGGGGTGCCCAGTGCTGGTAGCCCACACCTGTAATGCTAGTTATTCAGGAGGCTGAGCTCTGAGGATCAAGGTTCCAGGCCAGCTTGAGAAAAGTCTATGAGATTCTTAGCTCCAATTAGCCACCAAAAATAAAAAAGCCAGATCAAGTGGTAGAGTGACAGACCTGAGTGCAAAAAAGAAACTGAGAACAAGAGTTCAAGCCCTAGTACCAGCACAAAAGAGGAAGAAGGAGGAGGGGGAGGAGAAGGAGGAGGATTGAGGCAACTGTAAGTGCCCGAGAATATTGCATCCTAGGTAGGTAGGTGTGGGAAGCCCAGTTGAGAGGTGGAACTATTGCATCCCATGGCCTCTGTGGGCCTCAGGCCACAATCATAGTACAATGGCAGCATAGAAATCTGTGCAGCTAAAACAAAATAGCATATACAATGCCTTCAGCAAATTGTGCTCACTCATACAAAATGCTGAATACACTTAGCCGCTGCTGCTTCTTTTTTTCTTCCTTATTGATATTGTTCTTTCTTGCTTTTCTTTGTTGTTGTTGGTCATGGGGCACTGTCCCTGAGCTTTTCTGCTCAAGGTCAGTGCTCTACCATGTTGAGCCATAGCTCCATGTCTAGTTTCTGGTGGCTAGTTAGAGATGAGAGTCTCACGGCCTTTCCTGCGTGGGTTGGCTTCGAACTTTGATCCTCAGATCTTGGCCTCCTGAGTAGCTAGGATTACAGGCGTGAGCCATGGCGCCCATCTGGGGGCATTTCTTTAATAAGTTTGAATGATGTAATTCCTGATGTTGTGTAGTTTTCTTTGATCCGGGAATGCAGTGTTTACACTGGCTGTCAAGGGTGACACCCAGCTGTTATTCTCTCTTCCATGACCTAATGTGGCTTCCAGAAACTCTGCAAAATACAAACATCTTTCAGGACAAAAAGCATGTGAGACTTCCATGGGTTCTTGCAAACATCTTACACTCGATCTTCCAGGTGCTGCCATTTCCCTCCAGTGTCCGGAGCCTGTGCCAGGAGCAGCATGGGTCTGACATGGAAAATGAGGATAGTCTAGGCTAATTCTGCTCTTTCTATGGGTCTGAGGTCGACTTCATAGTGATCAGATCTACAGGAATCACTTTATATTTTATAGTTAGACTACAGCGACTTGTTTTTTTTTTTTAAAGAATGGTTCTTTATTACAGCAACATATAAAACAAAAGATAACTTTCTAAACATTTATAAGCACCCTGTACATTAGTATTTATGCTGTTATTAACTTTAGAAAAATAGCTTGTGCAGTTAGTGAATGTCACCAGCCTTCATGAGCATCTAGGATGGAAACACTCCTGCATGTCTGTACTTGACTCATCTCCTCATTTCATGCAACCCAGTGAACTCATCCAACGCAACCATGCCTCCTTCCATTACTAAAAGAAACAGCAACATCCTTCAACACTGATGGCTAGTAACTGATGTCATGCACAGATTTTGACCTACTGTAGTTGTTTATTCCTTTAGAACAGAATGAACTTTCACCTGGGTTGCTAAAGTCTGGCAACATCCTGGCAATAGCTCCTTTGAAATAGCTCAAAACAGCCATTTCCATTTTAATAGTGGATGAGGCTTGTACCCTTCAACATCTGAACATCTTCCACTTTGAAGTCATCCATTGTCTCAACTTCCCGAAGGATTCTGAGCTTTGGGGAAAGTATTTCAGTTGAATTTTAGGTGGCTCAATGTGATTCAGGTAAGTATGTGCAACTCCCGAAGTGTGTACAAAGTCCCCTGGCTGCAAGCCCAGGATGTGTGCAATCATGTAGGTGACCAGGGCATCACTGGCAGTGTTGAAGGACCAGGCCCAGGCCCGTGCCTCCCACCCAATCTTCAATACAGTTGTCAGGACAGATCCCCTTCTACCACATGGAACTGGCAGAGGACATGGAAGGCAGCATCCTCAGAGGAAGATCTTTTGGTTTCCAGGTGCACATGATGTTATGTTGGTCATCAGGGTTGGTTTTGATGGGGTTTGATCACTTTTTGCAGCTGGTCTACTCCTTGACCCGTGTCATTAAATCCTATTTACAATTTATTTATTTATTTTGTCGGTCATGGGGCTTGAACTCTGGGCCTGGGCGCTGTCAGTGCTTCAGCTCAAGGCAAGTGGCTCTACCACTTGAGCCACAGCGCCACTTCCAGTTTTCTAGTGGTTTATTGGCAATAAGAGGCTCACGGACTTCCTTGCCCGGGCTGGCTTTGAACCGCAATCCTCAGATCTCAGCCTCCTGAGTAGCTAGGATTACAGGCATGAGCCGCCGCCGGTGCCCAGCTACTTGGTTTTGTTTTGGTTTTGGTATAGTTGATATGCAGAATGGTGACAGTCACATGAATCGGGTACAATCAATGACAATTCGTTTTGAACTGCGTCTCTCTCACAGTCTTTCCCTCCTGTCCCCACCTGCAAGATATCCAGTTCATTCAAGATATCCACAGAGGGTCTAGTATCACTTTTGCATTTGTTCACCCTTGTTCCACCTTTTCTATGCCCTCCTTTACCCTCCCCAATACAAACAAGACAAAGAGAACATTAAACACACCAACAATGGCTACTAAATAATGTCTCTTGTTTCCTTACCTTGGAGTTCATTTCATAGACTATTATATGATCATCTGTCCAGAACTACTTTTAAGGAGCAGGAAAGATTTGGAAAATTAAGGTGAAGTAAGCCATAGCCAAAGAAACACAGGGCTGTATGACTTCCCTAGTTTGTGGTAAGTAGAATGTACTTATGTATCTACAAGTAAACACACTGTATGACTAAAATAACACTGGACATGATAGATTATATAGGAACCTATTCATGAACATACAGAGGCCAAAGGAGGCTATGCATAGGAGTGGAGGACAAAGGCTCAATACCTGTGTAATCTGGATAAACCACTGCAACTCCTCCCAAATATCCTTCCAGAATACACGTTTGGTTGTAAGCACAGGAAATTCATCTCTCAAGTTGTAGAGTGCTCACATGCTGAACACGAACATGCACCGGGTGTCGGTGCCATGTGGTCATTCTTCCTGAAGCCTCTGCACAAGATACGCTCCACCTGCCCCAGATACTGCTGTGCTCTCCCATGCACCTGGGGCTTGGCGCCCTGCTTGGAGCTGGCAGCGGCCATCTTGTTTTCTTATTCTTTATTCAGGCTTGTTCCTTTAATTTTACAATTAACAACAAAAAAAAGGGGCTGGGTGCTGGTGGCTCACGCCTGTAATCCTAGCTACTCAGGAGACTGAGATCTGAGATCTCGGTTCAAAGCCAGCCCAGGCAAGAAAGTCCGTGAGACTCATCTCCAATTAACCACTGGAAAACCAGAAGTGGTGCTGTGGCTCAAGTGATAGAGTGCTAGCCTTGAGCTGAAGAGCTGATGAACAACGCTCAGGCCCAGAGTTCAAGACCCACAACTGACGACAAAAAAAAAAAAAAGGACACTTGCTTCAAGCATTTTTTTTTAAACTCAGGGCCTGGGCCATGTCACTGAGCATTTTGTGCTTAAGGCTAAGTGCTCTATCACATTGAGCCACAGCACCACTTCCAGTTTTCTTGTCATTAATTGGAGGTAAGAGTTTCATGGACTTTTTCCTTTGGGCTGGGTTTGAACCTCTATCCTCAGATCTCAGCTTCCTGAGTAGCTAGGGCTATAGCATGAGCCACCAGTGCCTGGCTGAATGATGGCATTGAGAAACATCTATTACAAATTTCTAATCAAAATTCTTGGTTTAAAGAAAATTCACTTATATTTCTCTCAAATACTGGCACTAAGTTGAGTGAAGAATAATGCTGAGTCTTAGCAATCTTCAGAAGCAAACATTCTTGCACTGGTAGCATATTCTATAGGGCTTTTGCACTTGAAGTGCCCTATTTTTTCTAGGTTGTACTTACTTGCTAGGTTATATAGCCAGTTGTGTGCTAGCAAAAGGTCAACAGGACCTTCTCTGCCTCCCACTAATCCTGCTTGGGACATGAGACCAAGTTCTTAACCAATACCAGCCATTACTATTTTGGTTAACGACAGCACTGCTTAAGCTTTTGACAAACACTAAAAGACCACTGAGAAAGATACATGGGTCCTGACAAAGATTTCTTTTTTTCTTGGCTGAATTTTAGTCAGTTTCCTGAGCCTGTAAGGAGTCTCAAGAACAAAATCTCTCTCTCTCTCTCTCTCTCTCTCTCTCTCTCTCTCTCTCTCTCTCTCTCTCTCTCTCTCTCTCTCTCTCTCTCTCTCTCACACACACACACACACACACACACACACACACAACTTATTTGAAAGGTTTGATCCATTCTTCTTCCCTCATTGAAGTTTAAGGACCAGATTGGTCACATGCTTTGTTTGGAATCCCAGGGAAATCCTGAATGAATTAACCCCTAACTTAATTTACTTCTAGCTTTTGCTTTGGCTCTTGAAGTTGCTTTGGTAAACAATGAAGTAACCTGGCTAGCCCCCTGCCGTGCTTCTGAGGTGCAGATGCTTTGGAAATGATTGCTTAGTTTGCTTAGAGATTTGGAGGTAGCCTTTTCTAGTTTAAACCTGTTGAAGTAACTTACTCTTTGAAGCTTGTACAAGTGAGTGAGCTATTGACATCATGCTAAGACACCCACAGATCATGCTAAGCCCACTGTTTTCTAAGCAGCATCTCAAGAAGGGCAATCAAATGTGTGCATGTGCAGATCACCAATCCTTACTTCTGTCTGCCTTAACTAACTTCCTACTTTCCTTCCCTTCCTCCTCTCTCCCTCCCTCTCCCTCCCTTCCTTCCTTCCTTCCTTCCTTCCTTCCTTCCTTCCTTCCTTCCTTCCTTCCTTCCTTCCTTCCTTCCTTCCTTCCTTCTCTTTTTTTGTGTGTCAGTATTGGGGCTTGAACACAGAGCCAGGGAGCTCTCCTTCTCCCTCAGCTTCTTGCTCAAACTTGTGTTTTACCACTTACGCCACCAGCTCCACTTCTCCACTTCTGGATTTTTGCTGGTTAATTGGAGATAAGAGTCACACGGACTGTCCTGCTCAGGCTGACTTTGAGCCTCAGACCTCAGTATCCAGCGATACTAGGAGTACAGGTGTGAACCACCAGGACCTGACTAATCTTATTTCTTTATATATATATCCTCAATTCCCTGATACTTCATGAATATAATTATCTTTTGCAAAACTCATTGCTTCAGTGATTGACATCTTGCTGGACAGACAAAAAAAGCCTTAGGTACAAAGTTACTCCTAAGTCTGCCTATGCACTTCCTTGTAAAATTACAACAGACTCCTACAAAGTGAGGGAGTTTAGCAAAACTCCCTCACATATATCTGATCACTTTTATGTCTTGTAACTTTTCCGATTTGTCACCATCTCCCTCCTATTGGGCGGGGTTAGCTACAGTTCCACTTCCCCATAATTCTTCCTCTTAGTAATTTTCCATCCATGAACCTTCCCCCAGGTTGCCCCCCCCCCACCCCCATGCAGTGACTATACTAGGATTGAACTCAGTCTCTGTCTCACATTGCAAAATTCCATTGGGTGATGGCCCTTATACTTATTTCAGTGATCTTAAATAAAGTCAGTCTTGTCCTGCTTTAACAAGTATATTGAATAATTTTTTTTTTCCTTTAGCACTTTTGCCTATGAGCAGTGTTTATCACACGGAGGCTCAAGAGAAACGTAGGAAGGAAGCTGGTTCAACCCACTTAGAAGAGAAGCAGCTTACTGGGAAGTGGAGGAGGAAATGAAGCAGAAGGCAGAGAGGTCTAAATAAGGAGTTTAGGATAAAATATGGAAAAAAAGCACATGATTTTCATCCAGGAGAAGGGGGAAGATAACTAAATGCCATGGAGAATTGAAAGTAACTTCAAAATAAGGTTGTAGGTAGCATATTTTGATGTCATCTGGTATTTGGGAAGATGGAGAGACTATAGGCATCAAAGAAGCAATACATTTTTGCAACCCCATTGGAAATAACCCTCTTTTGTCCTGTGGCCTTCATACTTCCACAGTGGGTTGCGCTTTGGGAAACTCTCCACTAGGGGGCACTGTCTTCCACAAAAACCCAACCTATTCTAGGTTCTTGGTGGGAACCCACGAACTAAAGGGAGTGATTTGAGAATACTTCAATTTCAGGTTCTCAGCCCAGTGGTGCTCTTCCTCTTAGATGCAGTTCCTTCCGGAGTCTGGTTCTTCTACAAGGCAAACGGAGCCCGGCCCTGCAAGCAAAGCTTAGGCTCTTATGTTTGGCCCTATTTTTATGCGTGTGCCTGTTTAAATCTACACACGACCAGCCTGCACACCAACTTCTTCTTCATGTCCCTTCTTCAAAGTCCTCATCTCCTTCCTGTGTTCTGATAGTGAGAGAGGCCCATGTTCCCTTTCTGCAGGTTCCCCCCCACCCCTTCTTCTGACTAACCGATCCCTTGCCACTATGCCAGGGAGAGGTTATTTATGTGTTTCTCAGGAAACTTCAACCTGTAGGTGGGAAAGGTCTGGTTTCCCGGAAGAGTGCTTCTAGAAAGACCAACTCCCCGCCCCCCACCCCAGCCACCTCCAAGAAACAAAACAAACGTTTTATCTAGGCACTTCCTGTTTCCTCCGTTTAAAGTACTCCTACCCTGTCTAGTCTTGAAAAAAGAAGTTCAAAGGCTTAGGCCAGCCTTTGGGCTCGTAGGCAGGTTTAACTCTTTATGGTTTCCTCTGGTTGGGCATTTGGTTGTCCTACTGAATGGCCTGGGGCTAGATAAACAGCATCATTAGGAAATCCTATTAACTAATTTGTGCTACAAGTTCTTGTGTGCATCTAAACTTAATCATTCCTGTGGTTTGAGGCTGGCAGATGTTACTGAGAGGTAAAATGCCCCCAGTGGGCACCACTGTCACTTGGAGATATGTTTATTGTAGTTTCACTGACCTAAAAATCCCTTATCAGATATGCTTCCTCTAAATAGGGCTTCTTGGCATACTAAGTCAGTCAGGCCTGCTGTCCTGATGCTTTGATCAGTGATGGACCCCATAAAGCTTGATGGCTCCCATAAGATTATACAGCCTGGCTATGTCATAGCCATATCCTGTGAATAGCCACTATGATGTTCACATGGTGACAACGCTGCCTAGCAACCTAGCTCTCAGACCATACCCCATTGTTAGGTAATATGTGACTATATTTGAGGCTGAAGGTGTTTGAGAAAGTTACAGCATAGGAAGATCACTCTCACCCTTGAGGAGAGAAGGGGACTTCTCTATTCAAGCAGACCATCTCATCTAAAAAGGACCTCTGGTAGCAGGTCAGAAGACACTCATGTGAAGGATACCCTCTTTGTGCCTAGAAGATGGTGGCATCATGGTCTCTGAAGATGATGGTTTCAGGGAAGAATCTGACAAACAGGCTTTGCTGAGTTCTCCTGGTTTATTAGCATTGGGTAATACTCTGTGTCCAATGGTATTCTCCCAAACTGTCCACTTTTCATCCCTGCTAGCATAAGATTGTCCAGGTTTAATCATCTATGTGTCTTTACTTCCCTATGAAGGTTTCTGTGCCATGGAAAACTCAGATCAAGTGATTTTTCATGCTTTTGTTGGTCTACCTGGGATTACAGGGCCCTCGGCCATGAACTCAGGATGCGTAGAAAGATTCTAGTATTCTTTTGCCATTTGTGTTTTGCCTGTTTACCTCTCCCTTTTCCCCACTCGCATATATCTTTTATCTTTTTCTTTTTTGCATTGTATCAAACCCCACAAATATGAAACTTACCATCTTACTATGTAATAGTAAACTAATATGTGATGTATGTGCACCCCTCACGCCTCGGACATCCAGAATATTTTCATCTGGCAACACCAAAACTCTTCACACTTGAATATCTCCTTACCCAGCCTTTGGTAACTACCATTTTACTTTCTGTTTCTAAGAGTTTGGATACTTCAGATAATGATTACAGGGGTGAACTACGTGTGCCTAGCTAGTTTTAATTTTTAAACAAACCTTAAAGTCAGGCCATGGAATGTCTTCTCAAAAACTTGTATGTTAAAGGCTTGGTCCCTAACTGGTGGCATTGTTGAGAGGCAGATGGATCATGAGGATGCTGACATCAGTGAATCAACCCATTGATGAGTTCATAGCTCAAGGGTAGAAGGTAGGACCTACGTGTAAAGTGGATTCCTGGGAACACACATACACTGGAGGTGTATTAGGTCCATCCTCTTTATTTCTACTTCATCACCGCATGAGCTAACATCTCTGTTTCACATGGCCACTCAACTGTGATGTTTTTCTGTTGTTCATGATGTTCTATCTTGCCACTGACGCACACTGATGGGGGCAAGTGATCACAGACCAAAACCTCTGAAACTGTGAGCAAAAATAAATCTTCCTCCCTTACGATGTTTTCCACATGTATTTTGTGACAGAGATGAAAGGCTTGGTTACAAACCCAACATCCATATGTTTTCAATAGCACATGCAATAACTTACATTCCCGACAGTAGTCCACAAAAGTTACAACTGTTCTGAATTTTTGCCAATGCCTGTTATTTGCTGTTGTGCGGACAGTGGCTATTCTAATGGATGTAAGGTAGTTATTGTGGTTTTGATTTGCATTTCTCTTAAATGAGTGTGACTGAGCATCTTCCTTCCTTCCTCCTTTAACTCAGGTCTGGGTACTGTTCCTGTACTCTCTTTGCTTAAGGCTAGTGCTCTACCACTTTGAGCCACAGTTCCACTCTTGCCTCCTGAGTAGCTAGGATTACAGGTATGAGTCACCAACACCTGGCTGCATCTTTCATATGCTTGTTAGCCATTGCATGTCTTCTTCAAGGAAATGTCCATTCAAATTCTTTCCCTATTTTTATTTACTTGTTGAGTTGTAAGAGTTCTTTACAAGGTGTAGCTATGAATCCTTTTCTCCCATCCCTTTGCTACGAAAATGGTTCTAAGTCTGGTGGAGGCCCATTTATGTTTTTGCTCTTGTTTCCTTTGATCTGGAGTGATAGCTGAGATCCTTGCCAAATCCAATCCGTAAAACTTAAATGTTTTCTTCTAAAGGTTGTTAGTTTTAAGTGTTATGCTTAACTCATTTTGAATTGTCTTATGTGTGTAAAGTAAGAGTTCATGTCTCTTCTTTTGCACAAGGGCATCCAATTTTCCCATTCCATTTGTCAAAAGACCTGATCTCCCTACTCTTTGAACTTGGCTTCCTTGACAGACATTTACAACCACAGAAGTGATAGTTTATTTCTGGGATCTCTATTCTTTTTGTTGGTCTATATTTCTGCCCGAATCATACTGTTGGGATTGCTGCAGCGCTGTAAACTATTTTTTGAATCAGGAAGTATGAAGCCTCTAGCTTTGTTCTTTTTCAAGATTGTTTCAGCTTTTCAGGAGTCCTTTCAGATTCCACATGAATTTTAGCAATTTCATTTTTCTGCAAAATATACCATCAGGATTTGGATAGTGATTTCATGAATCTGTGGGCAGTATGGATATTTTAGCAGTATTGACAGTATTTTTTCCTTTTATTTGTGTTTTAAAAAAAGTCATTTCAGTAATATGTCCATAATTAAGTGCACAAGTCATTTGTCTCATTGGGTAACTTTATTCCTATATATGTATGTATTTTGTTGCTATTGTAACTAGGATTCATATTTATCATGTGAATTATTGTTAGTATGTAGAAAATCAATTGATGTGTATTTTGGAACATTGCCAAATTTATTAGCTCTCTTGTCTCTCTGTCCTCTGTCTCTCTTTCCTCTGTCTGTCTGTCTATGATCTTCAGGGTTTTTTTTTTTTTTTTACATATAAGAGCATAATGAGCATATCACTTATAAAAAAGAAATAATTTACTTTCTCCTTTCTCATTTTGATGTTTTTTTAATTTATTTTCTTTTTTCTTTTTTTTAATTTAATTTTATTTTATTTGTTAACATACTGTACAGAGGGGTTACAATTACATGGGCAGGATAATGCGTACATTTCTTACCAAGCATTGCAGCCTCCTCCTTTGGTTTACCCTTCACATCCCTTCCCAGCCTCCCCCCTCCCCCCCAATCCCAATCCTTCTCCTTCCCCCCCCTCCTCTCATTTTGATGTTATTCCCACCATGAGCACATTATTTTGCTTTGGACAGGACTTCTTTAGCAGTACATTGAACAAACGTATGGGCTTAGGCATCCTGCCTTATTCATGATCTTGGAGGGAAACAGGTTTTTCACTAATGATATGATGTTAGCAGTAGAATTTTTTTATGGCAGATTTTCAGTTCTCTTCCATTCCTAATTTGTTGAATATGTTATCTGTGAGAGGGCATTGACTTTTGTCAATTTTTTAAAAACATAAGTTGCGATGATCATGTTGTGTTTGTCCTTCAACCTGTTAATGGAGTGTATCTCAGTAATTGTTTTTCATATATTGAGCCATCCTTGCATTCCAGGAATACATCCCACTTTGTCATGGTGTGTAATGTTCTTAACATGTTGCCAAATTTTGGCTGTAGTATTTTTTTTTTTTTATTCATGAGTGATGTTAGACCATAGTTTGTTTCCTTACAAATTTTTTGACTTTTTTTTATTAGAGTAAATTCTGGTTTCATGAAGAGTTCAGAAGTGTTTCTTCTTCTTCCTTAATTTAGTGGAAGAATGTGAGGACTGATGTTAATTCTTTTTGAAGTATTTTGTAGAATTATTCAGTGTAGCCATATACAACTAGGCCAGTGTGAGTTTTGATATTAGAAAATAAAATGTTTCAATATCTAGAAAATCTTCATATAGCACCAAAATTATATAATGAGGGATTGGAGGTGGCTCAGTGGTAGAAAAATAGCCTATCAAGTGCAAGGCTCTGAGTTCAAACTGTAGTACCACCCAAAACAAAAGTATTTCCAACATTATATTTAAAAGAACAGAACTCATATTTGCAAAAAAAACTTACAAAATAAAATTATGAATAGATAAAAGAACCAAAGTTCAAGACAGATCAATGAATTTATTTATTTTTTCTTCTTTTTTTTAGATCAATGAATTTAAATGTAACAATATGAATTTTTTTCAAATAGTTTCTATGTTGTTAATATCTATTGGTCATATTCTTACATGCCTGTAAGAAACCACATTTTTCCATATACAACAGTCAAAACAATGTCTTAACTGTGGCAATAAATTACAATTTTGAGAAGACATTATTTTCATTCTTTTTTTATAGACACATATGCAACTTTATTTCAAAAGTCATGTTAAGAAAGTATAATGCTATGTTACATTAATTAACAATTTTAAAATAAAGAGCTGGATTGTTATAAATTTGCTGTCCAAGAACCACTGGAGTTACAACAATAGATACATTATTTTTATTCTTTGGGAGATGGTCTAAATGTATTCTTACAATGTCTTTCATTCAAGGCTTCAACATTTTAAAACTCTTGCCTAAAAATGTTGCTACATAAAGCCTATTTTTCCTCTTATTTTTATAATGTCAAATGGCTGTGAGTGTGTGTGTGTGTGTGTGTGTGTGTGTGTGTGTGTGTGTGTGTGTGTGTGTGTGTGTATTCTTTACCTTGGTTACCTTATTTCTTGGAACAGCATAAGATCCTAAGGAATACTAAAAGACAATTTTCACAAATATATTTATCATAGCACAATTCATAGTTGAAAAGTTAGAAGAATCCAATAACTAATGAAGAGCAAATGTGACACTAACATCAGTATGTAGTTATTAACATGGTGAGTGTAGTTAGAGATAATACTCAATGAAAAGTAAAAACACATCATAATTTACTGCAACCATATTCTAACTCTAAAGAAATTCATGTTTAAATGTTGACCAACCTACCATCTGACTGGAATGAACCATTTTAATGTTGGTGGTCTTTGGGGACAGCTTCCTTGGAGTCCCATCTTCTCATAACTGTAGATGGCTACAAGAGAGAGGAGTGGGGAGAATGAAGATAGGACAGCTGTGGGAATTAGACAAGCAGAAAGAGGAGAAACAACACAAACTGGGATGCCAGCTGAGAGTGCATGGTGGTTCAGCTTTATCTCATACTCATCTGTTCTCCCTACTTATGCCTGGATAAGCAAGGCCTAGAGTATTGCAATCCAACTCAAATACATTTACACCTATTCATTGTGTGCCCATTCAGTGTCAGGTTCCTATGCTCAGCCTTAGAACCAAAGGTTGAATATAAGCCCTGTGTCCTGCCATTACATACCTCGCAATCTAGAAGAATATAACCAGGCAAATCCTCCACTAATATGAAATTCAAAAGACATTGATGATATCTTTTATATCCTTGAAAATATAATCTTCAGAAAATCCCCACTGATAAATAAGTTCCATGATTTTGGAGCAATTGTGGGCTAGATCTGCTCACAGATGGCCTGAAACCCCCGTTCTTATGATTCACCACATGCTAGAGCACCTTGGACTGAAGGCTGAGGCAGTTCCAAGGTAAATAGGAACAGGAAGGCAACATCTACAGGGCAACTTCATCACCAACTCATTGACATTTTAGGAGATGAATGGAACTAATTCTATTTCTGAAAGGAAGTGTGTAACTTTGTCTTCAAGTTATTTCTGTAATGACAATAAATAAGGTAAGGCCAAGTGAGATGATCTGAAATTCACGAAGAATAGATTAGCAATCAGAGAAGCTCAGGGAAAGGAGAGCGGCTCAGAGCAATGCTTTACTCACTAGCTGGGTGACCTGGGGAAGCAGCCTGCTCCACTACTTTTCATCAAATCTTCTCTTTCTTTGTGGCTATTGGGAGACTACGTAAAATGGTGTTGCAAAGTATAAAATAGCAAAGTTTAAGGTGGGCCTGGCTTTATCCTTGCACAGGATAGTCTATAGACCTGACCATTGCAGTAGAAGAGAATTGTAGGCATCATGTATAATTTGTGATTCTGTCTGTATAAAGATCAATTACCAAGGTTTAAGTTTGATTGTTTCTTAAATTATTGATAAGCACAATATTTTCCACATAATCTGAAAAGCCAATACTTCTTCCAAATAGGATTTTTCCCCCTACATTTCACTTTGACAAACTTCATCTTTTTACTTTGGAGTAAAAAAGGAAGTGATGATATAAGCTGCATCTTAATAGGAGAGAGAGCTACATAATTTTCAAAGGCAAACGTTTTCCTTTCTTCTAAGCACAAAGCCCATGATAATCTCTAGGTCAAGGAGAGGCGGGATTGCTTTCTCAGACATTGTTCCCAAATGCAGTCTTCCCTAAGACTTCTGAGTAATGTTACAATAGTTCAAGCCAAGACAAAACTTTCCTTAGGAATGTTGGACTCTACCCCAACTTCTGGGTAATCCTGCACTTGGAGAGAGCAGTTTCAATTATTCTGGGTGAAAATTTCATTAGCAAGCGTGGGACACCACCCTCATAGGATCTGAAACAATCCACCAGGGGGCAGTCACTCACCTCAGGGTAATTTTTCACCATCCACTACGGGGGCGCTCCAGAGAAGAGACTGACCCCAAGATCTCAGGCACTGTCGGAAAGGCAAAGGGCAGATTAAGGTGGCATTGGAGGAATCAATACTTCCATCCCCATCTGGATAGCCACCTGCGGTCTCCAAGCTGGGTGTGAACTTCCCCAGGCAGGTCTGGGGAAGAAAGGTGAAGAAGCCCAGCCAGGGTAGGGCAGAGCTGTCATAGACAGCTTTGGGCAATTTGCCAGATCATGATTGGTGTGTTTGAAAACAGGCAAGATCCTCTTCTGGGCGGTGGCTGCAGGATAGTGGGTTTACCTGAAACATTGTGACCTTCTCCCTTTAGGCAATGTGTGAGACTGTGGTTGACTTATCTAAAACAGGCAAGACCCTCCCCTGGGCATTCACTGCAGGATGGGGGACTGGCCTGGCAGGATGGTATCTCCAGTGTTGCTCTTTTGGCTTGAGATTACCTTTGCTCTTCAGGATCTTTGGTATTTCTATCCGCATTCCACAGGACCTTAGGATTGTTTTTCCTGTTTCTGCAAAGAATGCCATTGGAATTTTGATGGCCATTGCATGGAATCTTTAGGATCCTTTTAGTAGTAGAGCCATTTTCATGGTATTATTCAACTCATCAACATGGGAAATTTTTCCATTAGATTATCAGAATCATGTATCAGATCTTGGAGTTTTTTTTTCTTTTGGTAAAATTTTTAGTTTTTTTTTTCTTTTTGGTAGTAAAGGATCATATCTGTAAATAAATAGGGATAATTTGACCCCCATTTGAATCCCTCTTAGTTCTTTCTCTTGTCTTATTGCTCTGGCTAGGAATTCCAGCACAATGTTGAATAACATTGTGAGAGAGTGGATGCCTTTGTCTTATTCCTGACTGCAAGAACAAGATTTTAGTTTTCTCCTGAGTGAAAGTATGCTATCGGCTATTGGTTTATCATATATAGTCTTTATTATGCTAAGGTACAATTCTCTTATGCCTAGTTTCTTCAGAGCTTTTATCATTAAAGGATGTGAAAACATGCTTTTAAAGGCTTTTTCCTCATCAATTGCCATGATCATGTGAATTTTGTCACTGTTTCTATTTACATTTATTGATTTATGTTTGTTAAACTATCCTTGCATCCTACAATGAAACCAGTTTAGTTACTTAATGATCTTTTTAAATGTTTTTTTTTTATTGTAAAAATACTGTACAGAGGGGCTACAGTTACATGAGTAAGGTAATGAGTACATTTCCTATTGAGCATTCTTACCTCCTCCTTTTCCCCTACCATCCCTTCTCTCCCCATCTTCCCAACTCCTCCCCCACCCAAGTTGTAAAGTTCGTTTTCAACATAGTGTCTTGTACATTTCATTGTTACAATGGGTCAACCTGTATGCTTATTTCAACATTTTATTTTCCTTCCTCTCCCCAAATTAGAAAAATGTATATACAAGATGCAGGGCACTGACATCAACTATGTGATCTTTATAATGTGTTGTTGAATTCAATTTATAAGACTTTTATTGAGAATTTTTGCATCTATGGTTATTAAAGATATCAAGTTATATTCTCTTCCTTGTTCTTCTTGATGTTTTTGTGTCCTTGTCTGGTTTTAGGATGAGGTTTATATATTGGCTTCATGAAACCTACAATTCCTTCTCTATTTTATGAAAGAGTTGGAGATGAATTTTTTTTAGATCTATTAACTGCTTCAATCTCATTGCTTATTATATATCTGCTTAAGTCATTTATAGCCTCTTAGTCAATTTCAGTAGGTCAAATGCATCTAGAAATTAACCATTTCCTGTAGATTTTCCAATGTGAATATAGGTTTTCTAAGTATTCCTTTGTGAACCTTTCGACTCCACTAATACTATTGTGCACTCTTTTTCCCCATTTGCCTTTTTTAAAGAAAATTTTGTTCTAGTATTGAGACTTAAACTCAGGGCCTCAAGCTTTCATTCAGTTCTTTTGCTCATGGCTGGTGCTCTCTCTACCACTTAAGCTATATTTCCAGACCAACTTTTTTGTTGGTTAATTGGAAGTCTCAAAGACGTTGCTGCTCTGGCTGGCTTCAAACTTTGATTCTTAGATCTTAGCCTCTTGAGTGGCTAGGACTGCAGTCATGAGTCACTGGTGCCAGGGTTCTAACTTTGATTTTTTTTCTTCTCCTTTTTGTCTGATTGGGTAGCGTCTGTCTACCCTATTTATCTTTTAAGGAGCCCACTTTTTGTTTCATTGCTTATATTGTTTTTCAGTCTCCATTTAATTGATTTTTTTGTTCCACGAACTATTATTTCTTCTCATTTGCTAATTTGGGGTTTGCTTTGTTCTTGTTTCTCTAGGAGCATCATTAGGCTAAGTATTTGAGTTTTTTTAAAATGTAAGCACTAATAGGCACAAATCTTTCTCTTAACACTTCCTTTGCTGTGTCCTAAAGGTTCTGGTAGGTTGTGTTTTAATTTTGTTAGATTCTCAGAGGTGTTTGATCCTCCTCCATATTCAATAATATATTGTTCAGTCTCCATGACTTTCTTTTGCTGTTGAGTTTTAGTTTTATTCCAGTATGGTCTGATAGAACACAGGGAGTTATTTTATTTTTCTTATATTGGCTATGGCTTACTTTATGGGCTAAATTATGATTTATTTTGGAGAAATCTCCATAGGTTGATGAGAAGAACATGCATTGCAGAGCTGTTGGATAAAATACTCTGTAGATATGTTGTCTATTTGGTCTATTGTGTCATTTAGTTCTCTATGTCTCTCTGTTGAGTTTTTTTTTTTGGGGGGGAGGATCTGGATGACCTACCTATTGGTAAGAATGACAAGAAAATCAAAGAGGAATAAAAAGGAATAATTAGGGTAGGGTACCTGAAATGTTCTTTCTCCTCAATGTCTATATTGTTGTGGCCAGCAGGTGGCAGCATAGCAATAGGTTCCTATGGTCATAATGGTGGTTGCTACTTTCTCCAGCACAGGTGAGGAGGGTTGAGTTCAGTCTCCAGTGTGGGCTTCTGGATTCCGGGCCTTATCATCTATTCCCTGACTTGCTCACATTCTGCTTAACATGTGGCTTCCTTGCTTTCCTCCTCCCTCAAGCTCACAGTCTGTTTTGATCTGCACTGTGGGATTCCTTGGCTGGGCTACATTTCCTCCTCTCTCCCAGTCCTGATGCTGGAGCTCATCCCTTCCTGACACTTGTGCTGTTTTGGTCTGTCATACGTGCTACCAATCTTGCCACTTGCCCTCTTCTAGTCCTGCTGCAGAGTCCCCTGGTCCCCTGCTTTCACTTTCTTTTGAATAGAAGTCTTGCTTTTGCCCAGACCAACCTGGGTTTCCATCTTCTTATGCTTCCTGTGTCACCGGGATGATAGTTGCACACTATCATACCCAGCTTTCTATTGGTTGAGATGAGGTCTTGTGGAACGTTTTGTCTGGGTCACCCCTGAACTATTCAATCCTCCCAACTGTAGCTTCTGGAATAGCTCTGGAAGCCTGGGTAGACATGGCTTCTAGGTAGGCTCAGCTAGGCTATCCTGGAGAACTCTAAGTGGCCTCATCTTAGCCTAGCTTGGGCTCCTTAAGCTTGTGTGCTGGGTTTGGAAAGGAAGAGGAGGGAGTATATCAAGGGACTCAGGCCAAAGCTGCACGGATCCCTCTGCTCTAGCCTCTGAGTTCGCATAGTAGTAACTCAGATCAGTCCAGATCTGAGGAGAAGGGAATTAGTCTTAGCCTTTTGATGAAAGACAGGCAAGGTAGCATTGTAGAGAGCACATAGAACGGGAGATAATGCAGCAGCCATCTTTGGAAAACATGAACTCCATTAGAGGGTGACTAAAGTGTCTTAAGGAAGAGGAGTAACACCTTTAGATGTTAGTTTTCTTTTCTTTCTTTCTTTCTTCCTTCTCTTTCTTCCTTCCTCCCTCCTGTCATTCTTTCTTCCCTCCCTCCCTCCTTCCTTCCCTCCCTCCCTCTCTTTCTTTCTTTCTTTCTTTCTTTCTTTCTTTCTTTCTTTCTTTCTTTCTTTCTTTCTTTCTTTCTTTCTTTTTTTCTTTCTTTCTTCTTTCTTTCTTTCTTTTCTTCCTTCCTTCCTTCCTTCCTTTCTTGCTTTCTTTTTCTTTCTTCCTTTTGTATCCATCCTGAGGTTTGAACTCCCCTCTTAACTTTTTGCTGAAGACTGGCACTCTATCACTTTAGCTACAGCTCCATTTTCAGATTTTTGATGGTTACTTAGGTTGAGTTAGGCAGGGATTACAGGCATGAGCCACCAGTGCCCGATAGGGTTTCTTCTCTCTGATTTTCTTAAGTCTTTTTTGGGTCAAGAGTAACCTTAAGTCTCCAGGATTGGAAGGCTAGATTGCTTTCTCAAAGGTTAAACAACAACACTTTACTGGATGCTGGTGGCCCACACCTTTCATCCTAGTTACACAGGAGGCTTGAATCTGAGGATTGTTGTTTGAAGCCAGCCTAGGAAGGAAAGCCTGTGAGACTTTGATCTTCAACTAAGCACCAAAAAGCTGGAAGTGAAGCTATGGCTCAAGTGGTAGAGCACAGGTCTTGAACAGAAAAGCTCAGTAACAGAGACTCAGCGCTGAGTTCTTCAAGCCCCAGGATGAACATGAAAAAGGCTTCCCATTACTTTTTTGTGTTACACATGAGCAGAAATACCACTAGCCAATTCTCCTCTGGGATGGTGGGTAGGGTGGGTGGTGAGCATGGACAGGGAGAGGTTTGGAAGCCACAGAGTGAGGGACTGACTAGGGTTGGAAATGAGCAGAAGAGCTTCAGGATACAAAACAGGTGCTCACCGGAGGTAGGGCATTTGAATGCATAAGTACCACTCTGGTGTCCTCCCTGCCTGAACCGTTCCCAAATTTCTCCTGTCACTTTTGTGATGTGAATGACACATGGAACTCACTAGCCTCTCAGTTTCCCTGGCATTAGAACTTGTTTCTATTGAAGCAGAATAGACAAAGGGAAAATGAGGTCTGGTCAGCTTACAGGCGAATACAGGAAATATTCATTCATTGACTTCCCTTAATATTAAGGGACCAAAGTCATTTAGGGGAAAATGAGATAGGATAATTTGAGAAAAATGAGGCCTGGTGAAGGCAACTCAGAAATATGGTATTTAGAAACAGAGGAGTGCCATCTTTGCTTCAAAGAGAGACAACAGAATGCATTCCTTCCTGAGGGATGCATTTCTCACCCCCAAAATCAACGTTTGCATTACGGGATATATGCCCTCCTGAGAAAAATGCTTCCCCAAAACTTAAGCAACCTCCTACCCCAAATGTGGACAACAGGGTGTCTCCTCATCTCAAGGATAAGCATCTGGCAGGATGCATGCTCACCTGGAAGAAATGCCCCAAACATCCAGAGACTCAGAAAGTAACACCAGGAGTGATTAGAGCAAAGACGAAACACCTAGCTTTGCATAACGTTGAAGCCAGACCTCCCGCCTTTACCATACAAATACCCATAACAGTCAAGGGGCTGTGCTATCTCCCTGTGAGAGCAGTGTGGGTGCTGTTAAAGTGTGCCCCTGCCATCAGTCTGCTTTTGGTCTGCTTGCTTGCTTACTCAACAAAGCTCAGCCAAGCTTCCTTTCCTTTCCTTTCCTTTCCTTTCCTTTCCTTTCCTTTCCTTTCCTTTCCTTTCCTTTCCTTTCCTTTCCTTTCCTTTCCTTTCCTTTTCCTTTCCTTTCCTTTCCTTTCCTTTCCTTTCCTTTCCTTTCCTTTCCTTTCCTTTCCTTTCTTTTCCTTTCCTTTCCTTTCCTTTCCTTTCCTTTCCTTTCCTTTCCTTTCCTTTCCTTTCCTTTCCTTTCCTTTCCTTCCTTCTTTCCTTCCTTCTTTCTTTTTCTTTTCGTAGGTTGCGGGGCTTGAACTCTGGGCCTGGGCACCGTCCCTGGGCTCAAGGCTAGTACTTAACCACTTAAGCCACAGCACCGCTTCCAGTTTTCTGGTGGTTAATTGGAGATAAGAGTCTCACAGACTTTCTTGCTTCGGCTGGCTTTGAACCTCAATTCGCGGATCTCAGACTCCCGAGCCACCAGTGCCCAGCGTCCGCCAAGAATTTCCAGAAATTCTTATCCTGCAATCAAAGTCAAGGACCCTAAGTAAGGAGGCCCTGCTTTGAAAGGGAAACGTCACTAATCCTCACTGTTCCAGTGACACTAGGTAGTTGAAGTCTGTAGTCTTGGGATTACCAAGTAAGCAAAAGGTAAGTTCCTTACCTTTTATAAGCCTCCCTTTCCTAGCTTATGTAACAGGAGAGGATGGTGGGACCTTCCTCAAAGGACTGATACTCTACCAGAAGAAAAATGCCTGCCAGCGATTCAGCATCGCATTCTCAACAGATGTTCACAGCACACAGCCATCCTGAACACATCTGTCAAGACCTCTGTGATGTCACAGCCAACTGGCATGGATTTACTCAGTAGTGTCTTGATGGTTGTTTTTGCATCATTTTTAACCCATTAAAGTCTTATTTCATATCCAAGGTGAGGGGGGGATCTGTGACCATCTACCTATTTTCTTTTGTAGTATCAAGGCTTGAATTCAGGGCATCAGCTGGCTAGGCAATCATGAGTTACATGCCAAGCCCTTTTGGATTTTGTTATTTGAGTTGTCTTTATTTTTATGTTGCAGAGAAGGAGTAATGCTTTTGCCTGAGACTGACCAAAGACCATAATCCTCCCTCCACTTCCTGTGTATCTGTATAGCAAATTTGTGTACCACCACACCTGGATTTCTTTTGTGTGTGCAAGTACTGGCACTTGAATTCAGGGCTAGGAGCTGTCCCTGTGTCTTTTACTCAAGGCTAAGCACTACCCTCAAGTCACAGCTCCACTGGCAGCTTTCTGGTGGTTAATTGGACTTTTCCTGACCAAGCCAGCTTTAAACCACAACCCTCAGATTTCAGCCTCTTGAGTAGCTGAGATTACAGTAGTTAAGACTGGTGGTGCACTGTGGATGCTTGACCCAAGCATGTCCAACTTGTGCTAAAGACAGCTGCTGCTCAGCAAATCTCAAATGTTTACTTCATCACTTCAACCATCAGTGCCTGGCTTGGATTGTTTTGTTGAGGAAGGGTTTCACTAACCGTTTGCCTGAGTTAGCCTCTATGATCTTACCCATCCCTGCCTCTTGAGTAGTCAGAATGACAAATGTGTTACTATGTTCAGCCTTATGATCATGTTCTTATGTCTCCAATATTCAACCAATTATACTTATCTGTACCCAATGGCCAAATATTTCCTATCAGCATACCCTTCCCTTCCTTAGTGTTTTCCTTCATTTAAAAATTTTAATTGAGCTGTGTGCCGGTGGCTCATGCCTGTAATCCTAGTTACCCAGGAGATCTGAGAATCACAGTTCAAAGCCAGCCCGGGTAGGAAAGTCTGTGAGACTCTAATCTCCAATAAACCCCCAGAAAATGGGAAGTGGTGCTGTAGCTCAAAGTGGTAGAACATTAGCCTTGAGCAAAAAGCTCAGGGACAGTGCCCAGGCCCTGAGCTCAAGCCCCACAACCAAATTTTTTTAATAGTAACTATTATTGCTCACATATTTATGGGATAGAGATACCTTGATAGGTGAATATAATGAATCTTTATTCAGAGTAGAGTAGACCCTTGATGTCTGCAGGTCTAGAGTTCCCAGGAGAGTACTACTGAGGAGACACTGCATATGCTCAGGGTAGAGAGGTTGGTGCTGCACTATGGATGCTTGATCCAAGCATGTGCAACTTGTGCTAGAGACATGCCACTGTTCAACAAATCTCAAAATTTCCCTTTATCACTTCAACTAAATGCATTAATTTTTACCTCATTTCCTAGGGACTATGTGCATTAGCAGAAGCACAGAAATAGCAGCAGGTCACACAAGCATCTGCTGATCACAACTGACAATAAAGGTGGGACCGAATGAGAGCTTTTATTGAGAGAGCTGTGTAATGAATAATGAAGATTGGGTTTTATGTATTTGTTTTTAGTGCCTGTACTGGGGCACAGTCCCTGTTCTTTTCATTACTCAAGGCTGGCACTTTACCACCTGAGCCATACTTCCAGCATTTCAGTGGTTAGCTGAAGAGTCTCATGGATTTTCCTGGCCATGTTGGCTTCAAACCACAGTTCTCGGATCTCAGTCTCTTCTGGAGCTAGGATGATGGATGCGAGCCACCAATGTGACATAAACACTTTTTTTTTTAAAGGGGTGTGAATTTCATTTTCTTAAATTATGAGACTATGATTGCAACTTCATTTAGAGAGAAAAACAACAAAATATTAGACAACTTGAATTAGTAAATTAAGAATAATCAAAATGGCACATATTATCTTAGTTTCTGTTCCATCTTACCTAGCCCAGTGAAATAAAATTGCTTTTCTCACATTTATAAACAGATATACTCAAGATTTAGGTTGATTAGCCTAAAGCCTTGTCTTGGCTTAACCCCCTATTTTGCTTTTATCTCATTTGATTTATGTCACTGCTTTCATAGAGATAACTGCTTTCAAAGACTTTGGTGAGGACTAGAAGGTCTAAGAAGGATACCTCCCTTGAGTTTACATGACCATAGAGTTTACAAGTTACAATTCATGCTGAGAAGGTTGCTTGAAATTTCAGAAGAATCTTCCTAGAAGGTAATACATGGTTTTTTATTTTATTTTTCACGAATTACAAATGATATATTTGCAATGAAGTTTACAGTTAATGTCATGGGTGAGATAGCATTATGAATTTATCCCTTAAAGAGATAATACTAAATTGGCTAGTAAGTCATTTGTGAAAATTACTTTTATATACACAACACAAAATATTTCATAACCATATTTTTGCTTTTGAAATTTCAGTTTCTTTTTTGATGATGCTCAGTCAAAAACACATATAATAAATCCACCAATAAGGAGGGCTGACTGTCAGTTACACTTCCATCCCATCCCATCAAGCATTTCTTTGGGTTACAAACTTTCAAACTCCTGTTATTTCTTTATAAATATGTAATAAAGCACTGTAAATTATTGTATTGTAAAGTATCGTATTGTAAAGTATTGTAAATGCTCTGGAAAGAGCATTAGGACTTAGTCTTTTCCTCTAACTATCTTAGTACCCATTTTCCACCCTCCTTCTACCCTTCTTGACTTTTCTACCTTTGGGAACCACTATTCTATACCCTACTTCTTCCAGTACTGGGGCTTGAACTCAGGGCCTCTCACCCTTGTTAGATTTTCTTGCTCATAGTTGGCACTCTACCATTTGAGTCATGCCTCCAGCTCAGCTTTTTGTTGGTTAACTGGAGATGGAGCCTTGCAGACTTTTCTGCCTGGACTGGTTCAAACCTTTGATCTTCTAGGTCTCAGCCTCCTGAGCAGTTAAGACAACAGGTGTGAGCCACTGGCATTTGATTACTCTCTACCTCTATGAGATCAATATTGTATCTTCTGCATGTGAACAAACAAAAATGACCAATGTCCCCTGATTTTAAGCTAGAAGCCTAGAGGCTCTAGCATATGCAAATGTTACCCAAATGGCTGTGCTTTTGGTTTGCATTAGAGCCACTGAGATTTCAGGGAGATGATAACCCACCACTCCCTGTAGTAACAGAAAGAGGATTGAGGATTTAAGTTTTTCTCTGCCTGACTTATTTCACTTAACACAATGATCACCAGTTCCATCCATGTTGTGTCACAAATGACGGGATTTCCTTCTTTTCATTGTTGAATAATATTCCATTGTGTAAATAAACACAACTGTATTATGCATTCCTCTATCAGTGGACAATTAGGTTAATTCATTGACTTGGTTGTTGGGAATTGTGAGACAGCAAACAGGGGGTGCAGCTGTATTTTTGACACACTAATTTCAGTTTTACATTCTTGTTGGCCATTTCTATATTTCCTTTTGGAAAATGTCTACTGAGGTCTTTTGCCCATTTTAAAATCTATTTATTATGATTTTTGTCAAGCAACTCAATTCTTTTTTTACACTGACTAGTTTTAGGTCCACTTTAAATCTACCCAGTGGCTCATGCTTTAATCCTCGCTACTCAGGAGGTTGAGAACTGAGGATCAAGGTTTGAAGTCAGCCTAAGCAGGAAAGTTTATGAAATTCTCATTTCCAATTAATCACAGAAAAGAAAATAGAATGAAACAAAAATCACAATGGAAATGAAGCCATGGCTTTGAGTGAAAAAGCTAAGCAACAGTGCCCAGACCCTAAGTTCAAGTCCTATTACCGGTATCAACAAACAAATCTACCAAGGATTCTACAGCATGGTTGCAAAAATTATGAAGGCAGTTTTCAATGGATCATCTCCAGGAAGCTTTTTATTCACATTCTCCTGGCTTGCTGGACTTACAAGTGGAAGATGGTGGCTACAACCCTGGAACTGCAGCTTGGGGGGATTAGCCATGGAGGCAGAATGGGCAGAAAAGCCCATTCTGACACCAGGGCCTCCCCATTGCTTGCCCAGCTGCTCAATTTTAAGGCTAATTTGGCAGAAAAACAAGACTGTGCTTTAGTCAGTGAGACTCATATTTTTCCCTCCATTTCTTTTATTTCTTTTTAATTAATAATTTATTATTGTTGTTGTTGGTGGGGGGGGGGGTTGAACTCTGAGCCTGGATGCTGCCCTTCAGCTCTTCAGCTCAAGGTGAGCATTCTACCACTTGAGCCACAGCACCACTTCTGGTTTTTCTGGTGGTTATTGGAGAGGAGAGTCCCATGGACTTTCCTGCCCAGGCTGGCTTTAAACTGGGATCCTCCGATCTCAGCCTCCTGAGTAGGTGTGAGCCCTCGGCGCCTAGCTTTCTTTTAAAAGTTTACATTTTCAATGGAATAGACTAAAACATCTCATTTCCTCCATCTGTCATTCTGTCACGCCAGCCAGGAAGATCTCACAACAGAATCATTTAGGGATTGCACACCAGTCATTCATGTGACATATAGGTTGTCTTTTCCTCCCTTCCTCCCTCCCTCCCTCCCTACCTTCCTATCTTCCTGCCTTCTTGTGGTGCCAGATCTGGGGCTTGAACTCAGGACTTGGGTGTCCTCCCTTAGCTTTTTCACTCAAGGCAAGCGCTCTAACACTTCTGAGCCACAAATGCACTTCTGGATTTTAACTGGTTATTGGGAGATAAGAGTCTCTCAGATTTATCTGCTTGGACTGGCTTTGAACCTCAATCCTCAGATCTCAGCCTCCTAAGTGGTTAAGATTACAGGCATGAGCCACCAGTGCCTGACAATATGTAGTTTCTGGAAGCCTCACATGATGTAGACATAGCGCCTGGTTCTGGGGATTCCACCCATGCTGGATACAAGTCAGGTATGGTGAGGGCAGAAGGCAGCAGAAACACAAGGAAGTAATCCAGAATGGATCAGCCAAAACCCAGGAATGCCAGGTAAACAGTAACTGACTGACCTTTTTTTTTTTTTTTTTTTTTTTTAACAAAAAGCAAATGAAGGCTGTTCCTGGGAGAATAAAGACTTGTTCACAGAAATCAAAAGAAAAGCTGAAAACCCAAGAGCCACAAGCTCCAAAACCAGGGTAAGGAGACTCTCAGCAGGGTCAGGAACCGCAGGATGCTTCAGACCTCCCCTAGGGACCAGTAGCATCTTCTTCTGGGTGGTGAAGCTAGAGAGAATGTGGGAGGGGAGGAAAGGGAGAAGGGAGAAAGAGATATCAAAAGGGAAGAAAGGGAGATGAGCAAGGGGAAAAGAGGGAGGGAGAGGAGAGAGACACGGTGAAAGTGAGTGAGAGAGCCGTTGGCTGGTGTCATATTCAGAGCCCAGTTCAGAGCATCCACAGGAACAGTCTCTCCCCAACCCCCACCAAGATTTTCTCCACCAGTTTGGGCGGATGGCAACTTCCCAAAGCAAAACTGTGGTGCTCTTGCTGAAGTAGGAGAAATAGATTTGGGGGCTCAAGGCCCTGGATGTAGGCACTTTAACAGAAGAGGGATTTTAGCTCCTGTAAGTAGTTAAGAATGGATGTGATTTTGGTTTGCATCAGATTAGCTCTGAGACCTTTTTCAGTTTGCATAGTCTATGTGTTTCCACTTGCAATCTGTTAGCTACAGCTGTACTGTATAGAGTGGTGTTATTGACGTGATACTTCTGATTGCCAAAATCCGTAATTTTTTTTTGCCAAAATGGTTCAATTAATCATCATAGTTTCTTTTTAAGTATGTAAAAGTCAGATGGAAAAGTCTGGTGATCAGTGGCAGGGGGTACTGTTCTTGTACTTCTTGCAATATTTCTATCCCAGATGTCACTGGATAAACATATGATGATTATTGTCTGACAGGAAGTGTAATATCCACCTCAAAATTATGCCCAGGGTGCAGGCCACTAAGCTACTTAATTGTGTCAGGGTTTTGAAAATTAGTTCAGATATTACACGAATATAGGAACTTGATGATGAAATCTGAGATCTTCATTTTGAGAGGAAGAAGCAATTACGACTCACAATTTAATTAGGAAGACACAATTAAAGGAACACAGTGCCTATTCTCCTGCTGCATAGGAAAGAGGATCATGAAAAAAACTCCAAAACTTCATGTGAAATGTAGTTGTGGCTAATTAGCTACAGTCTGTGGTCTGGAACAAGTGTTTTGCTTAGGGTCAGACAATAAACTCCACAGGGGCCAGAGATCAACCATCATTTAGGAAGCCAGGGTGAAGAGTCACATGACTTCCAATATGCCTGTCTATTGTGGTGTGTCACAAAGCATTCTATTTTCTCTTCACATTCAATTTGCCACCATTGTGAAACATCTTATGCTCCTGGCTTATTAGTAAAGGATCATTAATATGTTGACCCTGAAATGGAACCAGGGCTAGCTCTGCAAACAAGCTGTCATTTCCCAAGGCACTGGGCACTAAGGAGAATCCTCAAGGCTGGAAGGTCACAGCTGCTGCCTGACCCCAAGGTAACAGCTTACACGCTTGGTCTAGAACAGTGCAGGCTCTGAAAGCAGCGGGGATAAAACTCACAAGCCTTGGGTTCTGCTCTTCTAATTCTGCTGTTACTAGCTGTGTGACTTTAAGAGTCTTTACTTCCCTGGCCTTGATTTATTTTACCTGAAAATATATGATCAAGTCATGCTTCAAAAGTGCTTAAAAGTCTTACAGATTAGGAGAGGGAAAAATTAAAAGACAGTAGGAAAGTTGGCATTGTTCTTCAAGCAAATGAACACACAAATAAAGAGCACTTTTTTCCCATCCAGGCCAATCTTCAAACCTACATGCTGCTGGGTGGTGGCCTGCTATGTTTGAACACAGTAGGAGCCTCTGGCCTCAGACTGAAGGGCTGTAAGACTGTGCCCACAATCTCGGAGCTGTTCCAGGTGGAGAACAACACACCTCCATACACAAAAACTGCTATCCACAATGGAGTATCATTCAGGTATAAAGAAGAACAAAATGGTGCCATTTGCAAGAAAGTGGATGGGACTGAAGATCCTCAGGTTGAACAACCTGATATTTGACTTTCTCCATCTACCAAATAAGCTAGATGGAGAAAGTCAAATATCATGTGTTTGCGCTCATATTTGCAATTATGTCCTTTAAAACGAATGTCCGGAGCTGAGCTCTGATGGCTCATGCCTGTAATCCTAGCTATCAGGAGGCTGAGATCTGAGGACCATGGTTTGAAGCTATCTTGGGAAGAAAAGTCTGTGAGACTCTTATCTCCAATTAGCCACCAAAAAAAAAAAAAAAAAAGAAGGAAAGAAAGAAGAAAGAAGGAAGAATGAAGGAAAGAAAGAAAAGAAGAAAGAAGAAGGAAAGAGAAAAGTAAAGAAAAAGCTGGAGCTGGGGTTGTAGTTCAAGTGGTCAAGCACCAGCCTTGAGTAGAAAGAGCTCAGGGGCAGCACTCAGGCCGTGAGTTCAAGCCCCAGCACCAACAAAAAGGAAAAAAGTGAATGGCAGGAAGGTATAACAAATTCTGTTTGGGGTTGTGTGACTGCAGAAGGGTGAAAGAGGTTATATGGTTGAAGTGGGAGGTGAATCGTGTCTAAGTACTCTATACAAATTCATAAAAATTCAATTTTCATTTATTCATTCATTCATTCAATCAATCATTAAACCGTTTTCTCTAGTTAGCTTTTGATATTCCTAATCTGGCAAAATTTTCTTCCCACTTTGTAGCAGAGCTTGTACCTAGACTAGCCAGCAGATTTGGGGGTGGGGTAGGAGTGATCTAGGGGTGGGGGGTTGAGGGGGAATATCGGCATGTAGAGAACATAATACCTTTGGATGATTAACACACTTCAGTAAAAATGGCACACAAATCCTGCTTCCATGGATATGATATTGAAAGTATTTTGGCCACCGGGAAATGTATGGGGCTCGGTGGTAAGTGCTAAGAGGACAATCAAAGGCATTTAGGGGTTGACTGCTGCTGTGTGAGTGGACAAGAGGGGAAGTCTGGGGTCTTCAAAGAGCAGCAATGAAGGGCCTCATGGGAGAGCAAGCTGGTGTTGGAGGAACATAGCAACTAGGAATATAGCTGGAGGTGGCGGGAGGGAATCTGGGATGGTGGTGCTGTATTCTGTGCCATGATAGTTAAGGACCACGAAAGGAACACCTCCCTCTCTGGAAGGACCTGGAGAGCACGTGGATGTGTGAATTGGGTGGAGGGCCCCCTCACCAGAGTGTGACAGGTGCACGCCCACAGGCCCCAGCTCCTGGTTCGGGTTCTGTAACCACATCTTGAACTCTTCCTAAGTGTGTCATTCCATCTATGTCCCCTGGGGGAGTCTGACTGGGGGCAGAGCCTGTGCAGAATGCTTGTGGCCTTGACTCTTGGAGCTTGGGTCTGGGATACCTGCCACTGCCCTGCCCCTCAGAACTGGGGTCAGGTGAGGCCAGGCACCCAATCACAGGTCAGGGCCCCTACAGGGTCTGCTCTGTACCCAGCCCCCCAGTACCCTCGTTCCTGAATATATGTGGTATTCACTAGCCAATAAAGCACCCCGGGATGGGGGAGAGACTGCAGAACAAAGATAGAAGAGAACTTTTAGAAGAGACCTTCCTTTTCATCTTTCAGGAATACTCTCTTCCCCCCACCAGGCCCCTTCCCCCCTCCCTCCACTGGTGACAGCTTTCTGCACCCCAACTGAGCATCCTTCTTTTAAAATACGAGCCTCACTCTAGCAATGTCCCGTGGTCCTGATGCCCTCTGCTGGCCAGACTAGGTATGAGCTTTACTGCAAACTCGAAATAAAGTTCTCCCCATCAGGATTTTCAAAAGCCAACTAGAGAGGATGATTTCATTATCGACTTTCTCCCTCTGAACTTCTGAAGGAGGCTGTAGACTTAAAGGACCAACTTCAAAGTGAATTGCCTTTGTAAAAAGGTGATTTTTGATTCTAAATAAGCAATTGCAAAACTTCAATCCAGATGTAAATACAGCAGCCACTAATACTTCCAACACTTCATGATTTTATTGTGCTGCCATGGAATTCTGTTTACTCAGCATTAAATATTCTTTATAGTATTCAAATACTATTGGAATAGGATTGTATATTAATGGCTGATGATCATATATATATATATATATATATATATATATATATATTTCTTTGTGTTGTTCCTAGTGCTTGAACTCAGGGCCTGGGTGCTATTCCTTAGATTTTTGTTCAAGGCTAGTTTTCTACCACTTGAGCCATACCTCTACTTCTGGCATTTTGTTGGTTAACTAAATATAAGAGTCTCACAGACTTTCCTGCCTAGGCTAGCTTCAAATCTCAGCTTCCTGAGTACTAAGATTGCAGGAATGAGCCACTGGCACCTGGCTTCTGCAGAATTTTGCAAAGAAGTACAGTTGTCAGGACTTAGCAGATTGTGTCACGTGATTATAGCACACACACTGAAATTGATGAATAGGAAATGGGTAGCTCAGAAGAAGGCTCTGCATGACCTGCCCTAAGCTGGGTGTTCCCCTAAGATATTGTATCACATTGCTAGGATAACTGAGCTTTAGATATTGCGGGCAAGCTTTTTGTTTTCCCTCTTTCCTGTTCTATGTGGTATTTGGGCTCTCTAGAAAGACTACCTCCAGGGAGAGGCATAGACAAAGACCATTTCAACAAATTCTGAAATCTATTTTTCTATTGGTCACCATCTAACTATTCTCGAAAGAGAATGAAGTTAAGAGAACAGTCCACTCACTTGAGCCCACTGTGCACTTCCAATTAGCTGGTCATCTGTCCAGTATTTACTGTTTATCTTTTATGTGGTGAGCTCCAGGATGGGTGCTAGACAACTAGAAATGAATCAGGTGTGAGCTTGGCCAAATGAGATGAACAAATATGTAAGCAAAGGTGCATTGAGATTGGGCATGGTGGCATACACCTGTAATCACAGGTACATAGACAGGAAGATTGATTGAGGTCTAGGCTAGCCCTTGGGAAGAAAATTATGAGACTCTATCTAGAAAACAAATAAAACAAAAGTGGTAGAGTTTCTGCCTAGCAAGGATGGGTCCTCTGTTCAGTAAAAAGAACACAAAAAGTACACTGTGATGCAAGCCATCTGCATACATTGCTGTGGTGTACACACACACACACACACACATTCCACCTGGGGGGCCAGGAAAGGCTCCACCTGTGTCTGATGTCCACTCACACATACTCACCTTTAGGGTAGAAATGCTATTCACATGTTTCCTACTCCTTTTAATAACAAAATGAAAGTGTACATCCTTCGATTCCAAGTTACACAGATGAAAGTCATGAGCTCATTTAGAAGCTTAATATTTATTAATTATTAATTAATTAATTTTTGTTTTGGTCCTGGGGCTTGATCTCAGGTCCTGGGCACTGTCCCTTAGATTTTTTTTTTCCTTAAGGCTGATGGGGCTCTCTACTTCCAGATTTTTGGTAGTTGATTGGAGATAAGATTCTCACGGACTCTCCTGCCCAGGATGGCTTTGAACCACAATTCTCAGATCTCAGCCTCCTAATTAGCTAGGTTATCAGTTTATTTTTAAAGCAACTACATTTTCAAATTATTTTTGGCTTATAAGGAAGAGAGATGTGGATGGCTAGGAGGTTCTGGTAAATTTAAATTCTCTAGATGAAGTGGGCAGCAAATGAAAGCTGAATTTCAGCTTGGTTAAGCACAGTGTAATTGAATTAGTTCAATTGGCATGCCAATTTAATTAAAAATTTAAAGTAAAAAACAAACATGTTAGCTAAAAGGGTACTTCCTTATACAAACTTAATGCACTTTCAACTTAAACATTTTTCCAACTGGAAAGAGGACTTATTTTAGGGCTCCCTTCTATGTAAAAGAAGAGATAGGAGTGGTTTGTATGTCTCTCTTGCTCCAGATAGGTTACAAAATTACTTATTTTAAAAGTTTTAGAAAAGCAGAGACTAGAATTGATTAGTTGCAAAAATCTCAGGAAAGGATTGTTTTGGTTCAAAAATAGAAAATCAACAAAGGAAAACAATGGACCAATTTAACTAAAAAATTCTCTTTTTTCAAACTTAAGAAACCCTGAAAATATGAGGCCAAGTGTAAGATGGGGGAAATATTTATAGCATTAAGATAATTATTAACAATCTTAGCAAGGCATTGGTGGCTCATGCCTCTAGTCCTAGCTACTTAGGAGGCTGAGAGCTAGAGGATCATAATTCTAAGCCAGTTCTGGCAGAAATGTCTATGAGTTTCCATCTCCAATTAAATAGAAAACAGAGCTGGAGGCATGTCTCAAATGATAGAAAACCAACCTAACATGTATCAGTATTGAAAAAATAAAAAAAATTGATGTTATTCTTTAGAGAAATTGATGTATCAATCAGCTCTTGCAAGAGCAACAGTAATTACACATAAAAAAAGTCTCCTTATACTCAGACCAATGACTAGAGCTGGTTCTCATTGTGATAGCAAAATATGAAAGACAATACCTGCTAATATTCTATTGTCCAAAGTAAGAAATATAGAGAAAATCAACATCATTGAAGGTAGAAAAAGCTATTTCACCCACAGTGAAGAGGAATTAATCCAAATGACCCCAATGAGGATAGGAAATAAAATGGTGATGCCATAAGACAGGCAGCCCAGTTAGGCACTGGTGGCTCACATCTATAATTCCCATCTACTTCGGTGGCTGAGATCTGAGGACTGAGGTTAAGAGTCAGTCCAGGCAGACTCTTATCCTCAGTTAACCAAAACTGGAGGCAAGGGTCAATAGATAAAGTGTCAAGAAAAAGAAAAAAGCCAAGTGAGAACAGGAGGTTCTGAGTTCGTCTCCAGTAGTAGCACATGTGTGCACTGCACAAGCCACGCATGTGCGCGCGCGCGCGCACACACACACACACACACAGAATAGTCCAGAAGCCTAAGGAAGATGGACTTTCTTAGCAAATATAAAAGCACTGTAAATTCATAGCTTTTAGGCACTGGGGTTGGTGCAAGTGTAGATAAGTTGGCCAGTAGAATAAAGTGATTTCTGAAGGAAGCCCACCTTTGCATAGAAGTGGCATTCCTGATAATTGGGATAAGAAGAACCACTTAACAAAGGATTCTGGAACATCTGAGTTTCCAAGTGGATAAAATTGAAGTTGGAGTCTCACCTCCCACAATGCACCAAACTCAGTTCCACTTGATTAAGTACTTTAACTGTGAAAAGTAGATATTTAATACTTTTGAGGGAAAATATCTTTTTAATCTTTAACATTCTTAAACAAACATGCATTCATTTATGAAAGAAGAGATTGACCCCTGAATGTTGACTTCTTAAAAAATACAGACTCATAGCTGGGTGCTGATGGTTCAGATCTGTAATCCTAGCTACTCAGGAGGCTGAGATCTGAGGATCGAAGTTCAAAGCCAGCCTGTGAGAAAAAGTCCATGATACTCATCCCCAAAAAACCACTCAGAAAAACCGGAAGTGGCACTGTAGCTGAAGTGGCAGAATGCTAGCCTTGAGCTGAAGAGCTGAGGGCTGGCACCTAGGCCCAGAGTTCAAGCCCCACAACTGACCAAAAAAAAAAACAAAAAACCAAAACCAAAACCAAAACAAAAAGACTCATTAAAGAAATAGCAGAAAGAAAAAATCAAATTATACTTGAGAGAGCACATTTTATTTTTTTATTTTTTTATTTTTGGTCCAGTCGTGGGGCCTGAACTCTGGGCCTGGGCGCTGTCCCTCAGCTCTTCAGCTCAAGGCTAGCGCTCTACCACTTGAGCCAGAGCGCCACTTCCGGCTTTTTTCTTTTTTTGCTTATGTGGTGCTGAGGAATCGAACCCAGGGCCTTGAGCATGCAAGGCAAGCGCTCTACCACTGAGCCACCTTCCCAGCCCAAGAGAGAGCACATTTTAATACACACAGGCGACTGTTGATTAGTTGATGGAATATGAAAATACCTCCTACAAATCTATAGCCTAAAGAAGCACACACAACCAAAACAAAGACAAAGAGGTAAGCTTGATTTTAGTAAGAGAAAAGGAATAATGGAGGACATCTAATCATAAGGTTAGAAGTTTAGATCTAATCTGGGAATCTAACCTAAAGGAAACATCATATAGGACCAGTGAGACATTTTATGCCCGCTAGATTAAGAAGTTGAACCATATCAAGCATGACAGAGAATGAGAATAAGCTACAGCCACATGGCAAAATGCTTGGCATTCTCTCAAATGTTTGTTGATATATAAAGTGGTTTTAGCAAACTGTTGATGATAGGTTCATTAAAAACAAAATAGCAAATATCCCAGCAGAACAACAAACTGTAATTCCACCCCACCCCCACCCCACCCTTTCACCTTTCCCTCATTTCACGCTGTTATGACTGTCTCTTACGTTTCATAGCCATCCTTTCCTGTCTTTCTTTTAAAATACTTTTATCAGGTGGTAAATATAATGAAATAGCATATTGACGATGTTTCTTCTTAGCTTTATAAAAATGGTCTGTACTACACGAGGGTCTTCGGCATACTCTTTTCACTCAATATACTGCTTCTAAGATTCATCTATTTGTGGAACATAATTAGAATCTGTTTATTTTTCAGGACTATGTAATATTTTATTATTTTTCCACTGGGTTGTTTTCTATTTTGTTTTTAATGAACCTATCAGTTCAAACCCCAGTACCAATTCTCTCTGTCTCTCTGTCTCTGTCTCTGTCTCTGTCTCTCTGTCTCTGTCTGTTTCTGTTTCTGTCTCTGTCTCTGTCTCTGTCCCTGTCTCTGTCTCTGTCTCTGTCTCTGTCTCTCTGTCTCTCTGTCTCTGTCTCTGTCTCTCTCTGTCTCTCTCTCTCTCTCTCTTTCTCTCTCTCTCATACACACACACACCCCATTGCTAAGATTCTCTTCTGTGTTAGACAAGATGGAGCAAAGGTGAAATTTTGTAGTAAGAATGGCACTTAATGCTTGGGCACAAAAATATACAGACTGTGGCTGTTTCCTAGGAGACTGATGGCACAGCATCAACCGGTCTCCAACATCTACTAGTGCTCTGGTGTGTGGCACAGGTAGGGTCCTGAGATCTTAGGTAGGGGTGTTTGAGCAAACAAGCACAAGTATGTTGAATGCCAGATTTCTTGAGCCATGTTGATGGAGAGAAGTGCCCCCCTCCTTCCTGCTATAGGAGAGAAAACTGCGTGCTTAACTTCCTGGAGAGAGCTCATCAAAGATGAGTGCCTCACAATGCAGCGCTGTGTTCCTCACGATCTACTCACACACCTGTCTCTCCACTGCTTTGGGGTTTGTCTGTCTGTCTGTCCATCTCTCACACACATTCCATATAAGCGGTGTTCTAATTCATGAATTCTACCAATGACAGACTGAAAATATTTGAAAAAAATTATGTCTGAACATATTCAAAGTCTTTTCTTGTCATTAGTCCCTTAAAAAAATACAGTGTAGGGGCTGGGAAGGTGGCTCAGTGGTAGAGCGCTTGCCTTGCATGCCTGAGGCCCTGGGTTCGATTCCTCAGCACCACATAAGCAAAAAGAAAAAAGCTGGAAGTGGTGCTGTGGCTCAAGTGGTAGAGCGCTAGCCTTGAGCTGAAGAGCTGAGGGACAGAGCCCAGGCCCAGAGTTCAGGCCCCACGACTGGACACCCCCCTCCTAAAAAATACAATGTAACATGTAGTCATGGAGCATTTGCAGTGTGTTGGGTATTGAAAGTCTTTGAGAGATGATTTACAGTATGTGGGTGAATGTGTTAGGCAATATGTAATACTATGCCAATTTATACAGTAATATTTTTAATTTTAAAAAAAGTATTGAAGGCTTCATTACTTTATTGCATGCTTTATATGGGAGCCTTGCACACCTCAGTATTACTGTAGGTTTGGTATTTGCCAAAATGACCATCACCACAATATTTTGTGCTGGTTCTGGGGTTTGAACTCAGGGCCTGGATGCTATCCCTGAGTAATTTTTTTCCCTTCTCAAGGCTAGAGTTCTACCACATGAACCACAGTTCTACTACTGGAAGTAGTTCCAGTTTTTCATTTTCATTTTTTATTTTATTGGAAATAAGAGTCCCATGGACTTTCCTGTCTGGGCTGGCTTCTAACTGCAATCCTGACATCAGCCTCCTGAGTAGCTAGGATTATAGGTATGACCTACCGGCTCCTGGGCACTGCAGTATTTTGTATATCCACATGCTTTTTGTGTCCCTGTAGGTCTTACAACCATTTCCCATGGACACAGAAAGATGACAGTGTTTCATGGCTGAGCCTACTATGTGGTCCACAGCTTTGACTCACAGCAGAGGCTGGGGTAGGTCATCCTATTCAGTATGGCCAGTGACCCATTCTTAGTTTCTACTCCTTCTAAAATCTTCTATTTTGCTAGATGTGATGCTCTGATTCATTGTTTTAAAGAATTCAAAGCTACTACACCACCATGAGCTCACTTTGAACTCCCCATATCATTAGATCAGAGGTAAAGAAAAATGAGGACTAGATACAGTGGCTCCTGCTTATAATCCCAGCTATAGCTACGTGGGAGACATAGTAGAAGGATTATAGTCTGATTATAGTCTGTTTGTGGCACAAGGAGACATAGTTGAAGTACATTTAATAAGATCCCAGCAAGATCAGGCCTAAGAAATGTGGAATACTAGCTAACTCTATAATGGCTTTTCTATCATTCTTTTATTTCTTTTTATAGGTCTCTGAGATCACTTCCCAAATAAAGTACCTGCAACACGTGACTTTTCCTCATGTTTTGCATTTAGGAGAACTCAGGCTATTTGTAATGCATTTTAATTCATAGCTAAGATCATTAGATCATAAGCTAGGCATATGAGAAAGAAAAAAAAAAACAAGACGTTAGGTCGAAAAACAAACTTTACAACTTTGGCCGGGGGTGGGGAGGAAAGGGTGGGGGGGAAGGGATGGGAAGGGGAAACAAAGGAGGAGGCAACAAGCTTGATAAGAAACGTTCTCATTACCTTGCCCATGTAATTGTGACCCCTCTGTACAGTATTTTCACAATAAAAGAAAAAGAAAAAAGAAGAAAGAAACACACACACACACACACACACACACACACACACACACACACACACACACACACATACAGTGAACACTCCAGAGTGCTAGCTGAAGCCAGAGTGGTAAGCAAGTACTAAGCTATTATCCTGCTTGTGAACTAGCATATTGTGTTGGGAGAAGACTGGGTAGCTGCTTTATACTTGGTTGAACTGAGACTTTTGCGCATAGCCACCATAAAAAAGTAGATAATAAAAAAAAGACATCCTTAGCTGGTCACTAGTGGCTCATACCTGTAATCCTAGCTACTAAGGAGACTGAGACCTGAGGATCACAGTTCAAAGCCAGCCTGGATATGAAAAGCTGTGAGATTCTTATCTCCAATTAACAGAAAACTGGAAGTGGATCTGTGGCTCAAGTGGTAGATTGTTCGCCTTGAGCTGAAGAGCTCAGGGATAGCACCCAAGTCCCAAGTTCAAGTCTCAGGACCAATAAGAGTGAAAAAAGACCTATCCTTTAGTAAAAGGAGTTTAGAGGGAAATAAATTATCTCGACACAAACAATCATCAAATACAGGAAGGGTGGGTTGACAGAGAATGAATAAAAATGTCTGAGATCAAATGTACTCCCCTAAAGTTCAAGCTAAAACCTATTTCCCAGTGTGATGGGGTTTGGAAATGGGGTCACCGGGAGATGGTTAGGTCAGAGGGTAGAAACACATGAGTAACATTAGTACCTTTATAAGAACTAGAGAACAGCCTTGCCCTTCTTTTACCAGGAGAAGATGTAAAAATACAGCCACTTGCCACCAAGAGGGCTCTCAGCAGATCCTGACCATGTAGTCACCTTTGTTTAGACCTAAAATCTCCAAACTATGAGATAGAATCAGATGTTGGGTTGGGAGGAGGTGGCTTACACCTATAATCCTAGCTCCTCAGGAGGCTGAGATCTGAGGATTAAGGTTCTAAACTAGATCAGGAAGACAAATCAGAGAGACCACAATCTCCAACTAAAAAGCCACAAGTGGAGATGTGGCTCAAGTGGTAGAGTGTTAGCTTTGAGCAGAAAGGCTAAGCAATAACTCAAGGCTGAGAATTCAAGTCCTAATACTGGCGCATGTGTGCGTGCACATGGGCACACACACACACACACACACACACACACACACACACACACACACACCAACATGCATTGTCTATAAGCTAAAAATTTAGGGTTTTTTGTTATAGCAGTCATTGCTGACTAAGAGAAAAAGCATATGATATTATTAAACAGTCAAGGACTTCAGGTGTTGGGCTAATCAAATATAAAAAGTTAAATGCGTTCCTAGCTGGGTACTGGTGGCTCATGCCTGTAATCCTACCTACTCAGGAAGCTGAGATCTGAGGACTGCGATTCAAGTCAGCTCAGGCAGGAAAGTCAGTAAGACTATTTTCTCCAATTAACCAAAAAAAAAAAAAAAAAAAAAAGCCAGGCGATGCAGCTGGGGCTCAAGTGGTAGTATTAGCTTTGGAGCAAAAAATCTCAGGGTCAGTGGCAAGGCCCTGAGTTCAAGCTCCAGGTATGTCACAAAAAAAATATTCCTAACAGGTTTACTAAAATTAAATAAAATTAAACAGAGAACACAAAATATGAGGAAAGAACAGAGAATAAAATGAACTAGCATATTTTAAAAAGAGCTGAATAGAATTTGAAGAAATAAAAATAAGAACTTTAAGAAGCAATCACTAAAGAGAATGTCAAGAAAAGCATAATAAATAGGATAGATTGATAAGTATACACCACTGATAAAAGGTTAATGAAATGAACTAGAGATGTGAAAAAAATGTGTGGAATGGAGGAGGAGGGAGAGAGAGAGAGAGATAAAGAGAGACTAAAGAAAAATTGACCAAGAAACCAAGAGTAGAGCTGGGTGCCGGTGGCTCACGCCTGTAATCCAACCTACACAGGAGGCTGAGATCTGAGGATCGAGGTTCAAAGCCAGCCCCGACAGTAAAGTCCGTGAAACTCTTATCTCTAATAAACTACCAGAAAACTGGAAGTAGCGCTGTGGCTCAAGTGGTAGAGCACTCGCCTTGAGCTGAAGAGCTGAAGGACAGCGCCCAGGCCCAGAATTCAAGCCCCACGAACAACAACAACAAAAAAGAAAAGAAAAGAAACCAAGACTAGGAAAAATAAAGGGGGTGGGGTAGCATGCAGTTAATTGAATTGCCGGAAGTTTTGAATGGAGACAATCAATCTTAGAGGATAATATTAGAGGATTTCTCCAAATTGTTAAAAAGCCAAGGACTCTTATTTGGAGAGATCACAAGCAAGAGGAAGAACAATAAATCCATAGCTTGACACAAAGAAGCAAATTGCCCCACAACAAAGACCACAGGAAGATCCCACAAGCAGACACAGAGAGGCTAGAACCCTCCCAGAGGAAAGTCAACCAGATGCCACTGTCTTCACAGCACCCATAGAAGCCTGGAGATGGTGGAAAGCTGTTTGCAAGGAGCTGAAAGAGAAGTCATTGTTAACCTCTAAATAAACACAGGGAAGGAAATAAGAACATCTTTAAGAAGACACCCTGAAGGGCAGTGGAGTGTGACTCGTGTGCCTGCCTGCCTGCCTTCCTACCAAGTGTGAGTCCCGAGTCCAAACTCCTACATGGTCAGGAAAAAAACAAGTAGGCCCTGCTGAACAGTGTTTACCAGCAATAAGATTGGTGAGGTTATTTTGTTGATATTGTCCATAAAGGAGGAAACTGGCCCAGAAGGAAGATGGAAGGAAATTCAATAAGGAATAGTGATTGAAGACTATAAAATCACAATAGGGTCTAGTTTGCAAGGTAATAGGACCCCAGTAAAAAAAAAAATGCAGACTGTCATGTGAGGTGGAGAGGCCGGTAGGGGCTGAAAAATCCTTTGTTTTGGGGGAAGCCAGCTATGCCAAATGAGAATTTCTAGGTGCCTTTCTATGCTTTAAGCTTAAAAGTAACTGCTGGAATTTGAAAATAAGGATGTGGGTGCACTCAGCTCAGTGGTACAGCACTTGCCTAGAATGCCCAAGGCCTTAGGTTCCTGTAACCTATCAGTAACACACACACACACACACACACACACACACACACACACACACACACACACACACACACACACACACACACAACACATTATGTAACTTTCAGAACAGGTAGCACAAAACTGTGGAGAATTTCCTTCCACCAATTTCAGGGAGGAAGAAAAGAGAAAGATACATTAAAAAGCACCAAATTATACAGCAGAAATAGATTCACTGATGTAAGTACTTGTGTATATTTAAAATGGGGGTAGATTCACAAATTAAAAGATGGATATTAGGGCTGGGAAGGTGGCTCAGTGGTAGAGCGCTTGCCTTGTATGCATGAGGCCCTGGGTTCGATTCCTCAGGACCACATAAGCAGAAAAAAAAACTGGAAGTGGTGCTGTGGCTCAAGTGGTAGGGTGCTAGACTTGAGCTGAAGAGCTGAGGGACAAAGCCCAGGCCCAGAGTTAAGCTCCCATGATGAAAAAACAAAAACAAACAAACAAACAAAAATGATGGATATTGCCATTGTTGATGGCACATGCCTGCAATCCTAGCTACTCAAGAGACTGAGATCTGAAAAGGGAGATTTGAAGCTATCAGGGGAGGAAAGCCTGTGAGACTCTTATCTTTAATTTACTAGCAAAAAGCTGGAAATGCAGGGTTAGAGGGTTAGGCTTGGATGAATAAGCTAAGGGATAGGGTCCAGTCCCTGAATTCAAGCCCCAGTACCGGCACACACACACACACACACACACACACACACACACACACACACACACACACACACACAATATTAACAACTTTAGTACCATCTTCTCCATAATCCACTGCTCAAGAGACAGAGTATTTAAAAGGATATAGAATATTTGGTCCAAAAATTCAAAAGCTGACCTAAAAAGCTAGAGTAACCTGCACTTACAATTAGAAGGTGCATATTCTTCTCAAGACCATGCAACATTTATGAATCAGCCAAAAGCAAGTCTGTATCTAATTCAAAGGATCTGTATAAAGCAGACCAGGGTTTCTGGCCACACTACAACTAAATTATAAATCAATAGCAAAAGGATCTCTTAAGAAAGGTCTCGTGCACTTAAAACTTTAAAAAACACATTTGTAAATGAATTCATGGGCCAAGAAGTAATTCTAATGCAAATTAAGAGCTTAAAATTTATTGATAGTAAAAGTACCACAGACAAAAACACACAGAAAATTTATATGAAATAAGATTGAAAATTAATCAGCTAAGTGTTCAACTTGAGAAGTTCCAGAAAAGAGAAAATATAGAGTAGAAATTAGTAAAATTGTAAGTAATATACAATAGAAGCAGGAAGGTTCAAAGGAAGGTTGTTGGGCTGGGTATATAGTTCAGTGGTACAGAGTATTTATCTATTGTGTGAGGTTTTGGGTTCATTTCCTAGCACTGAGAAAAGAAAAGATAGCTAGCTCTTAAGAGACAAAAGAAAAGAAAAGAAAAGAAAAGAAAAAAGAAACTCCAGGCATAATGATTGAGGCAGACATATCTAAATCATAAGAGACAAAGAAAACAAACCAGGCATAGTGAACTAAAAAAGTTTTCAAAGCACATCTAGCTGACACTGGTGGCTCACATCTATAATCCTAGCTACTCAGGAGCTAAGATCTGAGGATACTGATTCAAAGCCAGTGAGACTCTTGCCTCCAATAAAGTGCGCGCACCTACACACACACACACACACACACACACACACACACACACATCTAAACAATATTAGGAACAAAAATATAGCTACAGCTACAGAAGTAACAATTATTTCATCAATGAGAAAGTACTGTAATTAGAGGTTGGAAAGAGTGGCTAGAGAGGGATCAGGAAGGTTGGATAACGGGTACCAAAACAGCACCAGAATGGATCAGCCACAATGGGTGGCTATAGTACATAGTAACCTACTGTATATTTTATGATATGGAAGAGCACTGAAATCCTGCAAATACAAAGAGAAGACAAGGCAGGGAAATACTAGTTAATCAGTGCAAGATCTCTGCATGAGTTGCAGTATCACACTGCACCCCATTAATATGGCTGATTAGCACATGTTAATAGCAATATTAATTTTGTTTTATACTGCGGCTTGAACTCAAGGCCTGGGCACTGTCCCTGAGCTCTTTTGCTCAAGGTGAGCACTCAGCCACTTGAGCCACAGCTCCACTTCCACTTCCACTTTTTTTTTTTTATTAATTAGAAATAAGAGACTCATAGAGTCTTCTGCTCAGGCTGGCTTTGAACTTCAGTCCTCAGATCTCAGCCTCCTGAATAGCTAGGATTACAAGAGCTGCGATGGAAAAGTTAAATTTTAATAAAAGGAAATACTTGAAATGATGCCAGTTGTGGGGGCTATGGAGATGCATACTCAGACTCCCTTTCAATGACCCATTGGCCCTTGTGTTGGCAGAGCTGTGAACAGGTGGTCTTGATTGGTGGGCAACTTGAGCTCTTGCCTCACCTGCCTAGACTTTCTCCTCTCCTCCCCAGACCACACTCTCCCCACAGAAGCCCATCCAATGGCAGGTCCAGGAAAGACACAGAGAGTTGCTCATTCATCCTTGCCCAGGACAACTCTCATCATATAAATGTTCAACCCCAGCTTCTTTGAGAGAGAACTCCCTAATTGGTAGAGTCTGTGATTTTTGTTCTCTCCCTGTAGACACTTTCAGTCTACCAAAGTGGCATCACTGAGTTGCTGGTAATGAATGCAAAATAGCACAGCGTCATGTTTTTTTCTCCTCATAGCTGCATGCTAGTTTAAATAAACACAAAGGCTTTTTTTTATTTTACTTTTGCTGATATTAATTCAGTTTCACAAACTTTATCATATCACTATCTACATGGTGATTTTCCCCATCTTCTTTTTTTATTGTGAGAATACCTTACAGAGGGGTTACAATTACATGGGCAAGATAATGAGTACATTTCTTATCAAGCATTGTTGCCTCCTCTTTGTTACCCCTTCCCGTCCCTTCCCATACTCCACCTCCCCCCCACCCGATTCCCCCCCCCCACCAAAGTTGTAAAGTTCGTTTTTCAGCATAACAACTTGTACATCTCGTTGTTGCAGTGGGTCCACCTGTATCCCTAGTTAAACAATTTGTTTTTGCCCTTCCCCTCCACAAATTATACCAACATCAAATACAGTGAAAGCAGGGGTTATACCGTGGGGGAGGGACATACAAAGTAACATAGAAATCATCTTATAAATATGTGAAAACAATTGCATGAAAGAAAAAAAATTTAAATATTTATCTTGGGGTTCATTCCCCTAACATCAACTTATCTGACCTTTTCTGCTTGACTCAGACATATACTAGTTATTGCAAATAAGGGAAACCATGGGACCTATGTTTCTTTGGGCCTGGCTTACTTCACTTAATATAATTTTAATATTGCAACCTCATTCTTCAAGGAACTAGAAGAGGCAATCCAAAAATACATATGGAACAATAAAAGACCCAAAATAGCAAAAACGATCCTTAACAGAAAGAACAGTGCTGGAGGAATAGCAATACCAAATTTCAAACTCTACTACAAAGCCATAGTAATCAAAACAGCTTGGTACTGGCACAAGAACAGACCTCAGGACCAATGGAATAGAATTGAAAACCCAGAAATGAACCTAAAGACCTATAGCCATTTAATCTTTGATAAGGGAGCTAAAAAAATAGAATGGAAGAAAGACAGCCTCTCCAGTAAATGGTGCTGGTAAAATTGGTTAACTACTTGTAGAAAACTAAAGCTAGATCCTTATATATCACCCTGCACCAGAATCAACTCCAAATGGATCAAAGACCTCGGAGTCAAAGCAGACACTCTGAAAACATTACAGGATGGAATAGGAGAAACCCTAGGTCTCCTTGGTACAGGCCGAAATTTTCTTAATAGAGACCCAGAAACACAACAAATCAAAAAAAGGTTGGACAAATGGGATTGCATGAAATTGCAGAGCTTCTGTGTGGCAAAGGACATAGCTAGCAAGATCAATAGAAAGCCCATGGATTGGGAGAAGATCTTCACTAGCCATACAATGGACAAGGGTCTCATATTTAAAATATACCTGGAACTCAAAAAATTAAATCCCCCAACAACAAATCTTCAAAGAAACAACTGCCCAATAAATAAGTGGGCTAAAGACTTAAAGAGAAACTTCTCTGAAGAGGAAAGAAGCATGGCCAATAGACACATGAAGAAATGCTCAGCCTCCCTATCCATAAAAGAAATGCAAATCAAAACAACATTGAGATACCACCTCACTCCAGTTAGAATGGCAAAAATCAAGAACTCTAACAACAACAGATGCTGGAGGGGATGTGGACAGAAGGGAACCTTACTGAATTGTTGGTGGGAGTGTAAATTTGTTCAACCACTTTGGAAAGCAGTATGGAGGTTCCTCAAAAGACTCCACATAGAGCTCCCCTATGACCCAGAAATCCCACTTTTGGGCATTTACCCAAATGATCACAAACAAGACCATACTAAAGCTACCAGCACAACTATGTTTATTGCAGCACTATTTACTATAGCTAAGATATGGAACCAACCCAGATGCCCCTCAGTAGATGAATGGATCAAGAAAATGTGGTATATATACACAATGGAATTCTGTGCCTCTATCAGAAAGAATGGAAAGATTTGGAAAGGCTTTTGATACTAGTTGTATACTAATTGGAAAGTGATGAGTTTTGAGAATTTATTAACTTTATTTTCACTATAACTGATAATGGTAAGTTTATATAATCTATTTTGGTTTTTGTGCCAGTTCTGGGGTTTGAACTCAGGGCTGAGGCACTGTCCCTGAGCTGCTTCTGCTCAAGGCTAGTGCTCTACCACTTCAGCTACAGCTCCACTTTTTTTGGTAGTTTAATGAAGATAAGAATCTGCCAGACTTTTCTGCCTGGGCTGGATTTGAACCATAATCCTCAGACACAGAGTCTTTTTTTTTGGGGGGGGGGGGGGCCCGGTCGTGGGGCCTGAACTCTGGGCCTGGGCACTGTCCCTCAGCTCTTCAGCTCAAGGCTAGCACTCTACCACTTGAGCCACAGTGTTACTTCCGGCTTTTTTTCTTTTTGCTTATGTGGTGCTGAGGAATCGAACCCAGGGCCTCAGGCATGCAAGGCAAGCGCTCTACCACTGAGCCACCTTCCTAGCTGAACCATAATCCTCAGATGTCAGCCTCCTGAGTAGCTAGGATTACAGGTGTGAGCTTGGCTTATGTACTCTACTGTGTGTGTACGTGTGTGTGTGTGTGTGTGTGTGTGTGTGTGTGTGTGGTGTGGTGTGTGTGTGTGTGTGTGTGTATGTGTGTGTGTGTGTTCTGTGCCTGCCAGTATTGGGGCTTGAACTCAGATCTTCACTGTCCCTTAGCTTTTTCACTATGGCTGGTGCTCTACGAACACTTGAGCCACAGCTCTACTTCCAGCTTTTTTGGCTGGTTAATTGGTAATAAGTGTCTCATGAACTTTCCTGCTTGGACTGGCTCCTGGGGTCCTCCGATCTTAGCCTCACAGGCATGAGCCACTCATGACCTTTAATAATGACTACGTTTAACACCTAGCTCACCCAAGTCCTACAAGTTTACAGTTGATGCTTGTGGACTTGAGTGTATGAGCCCCAATACTGCCAGGCGCGCGCGCGCGCACACACACACACACACACACACACTTGAGCACATAAGCCAAGCTCACACCTGTCTTCTCCAGAGCCCCCTAGGGTTGGCTGAGCTTTTGATGGGCAAGGCTCATTGTCCAGTTTCTCCTTCTGTCTAGCTCTGGTGCCTGTCTCTTGGCAGAGGCACTGATCAGAATAACTTTCCTGTTGTTTCTCTGCTCAGGTGTCATTCATGACTTGCAACTCTATTCTTTCCTTCACATCTTTTCCCACTGTTGTTTCAGCAGTTTGGAATTTCCCATGATGCTCCAGGTCACTCTGTGTGCTCAGTCTGACAGATGTTGTGGAACTGCTCCCGGATACCTGATTTGGAATGTTTGCCCCTCTATCTGGGAAGGGAGGTGGGAGCCTGAACCTACTAAGCAAAGGCACTGCCCATCAGCTAGGTCTCAGCCCCCAGCACACACACCTCTATACTCTGTGCCACATCTTTTCTGCCACTCTGACAATTCTGGTGGATGTAACTTGTGACAGTGTCCTGCTTCAGGGATGGTGCCATAAGGCTACCAGTGATTGTGAAGCCCCAGAAGCCTTTGGGGCTTATATCCCCAAATATAACTCCAGTCAACGGAGAGTAGGAGCCACAGGGTAAGGGCTCAGCCTCACCACTTTGAAACAACAATTCGGAAATAACTGAGCTTGCTTTTGTAAGCTTCTTAGAGCTCCCAGTGGCATTGTGTGCCCATGATCCTCTTGCCTTCAGCTATGGCCTTGATAAAATACCTTTATATTACCTTTTCATGGTATCCAGTCTCAATGTCTCAATCCTTTAACTCCTTTTGGGGATCACCTTCCAAAATAAATTATCTGCATCTATGTTGTTCTATAAAGTTCTGCTTTGGGGAGCTGGGAGGACCTCTACTAAAATACCTGCTGATCCCAGTTTTTTTCCCCCTTCACAAAAGAACATTCTACGCCTCCTTCCACAGTTTCTAAATATAGTACAACTCAGTGTTAAAATGACACTTATGTGTAATAGTTGCTGGGTATGATAGGTGACTAGCAGTTTGAGATGTCTGGAAAACAGGTGAGGCCCCAGTGCCAGTGACGTACACCTGTAATCCTAGCTACTCAGGAGGCTGAGATCTACAGATCACACTTCAAAATCAGTCTGTCAGGAAAGTCCATGAGATTCTTCGCACCTATTAACCATCAAAAAGCAGGAAGTGGAGCTGTGGCTTATGTGATAGAGTATTGCTTAGTTGGCTCTTCAGGTCTGTGGATCCCAAGTGTAGAATAAAATTAAGCCTACCATAGTTATGTCTCTTCTGTACATGTACAGATTCTTTAGTATTATTCTCTAAACAAGCCTGGGGCTTGTGACTTGCAAAAAGGAGAGAGGATGGTGGGGGGAGGATGAAGGAGGAAAAAGCCTCTCAGCCCTGTGAGAACCCTGGTAGGGTGCAGGAGGCCCCAGTTGCAGGGGACCTGGACCAGGCAGAAGTGCTAGGGCTCCAGTGTTCCCAGTGAGCTCAATAGTGGGTTGGGAACAGCAGGGACTTGTGTGACCTTGGCATTCATACCATGGCGAATCCCAAGGTATGACAGCTAGAGAGTACCAGCTGGGCTCTGAGGTCCTGATGTCTTTCCTTCATGCTGCCCTACAGCACTGACATAGAGTTTAGAGTTTAGTTGAAGGACAGGGCAGAATAGTCCAGGAAGAAGGTGGGTAGTGAGATAGACAGGGTGGAGTCAAAGAAAGGAGGGAGAGTCTTTTTGCAAAAGAAGGTAGGACACATAGATAGCTATGTGTCTCCCGGAGTGCAGACATCAGGCACAGAGGGCTACCTGATTAGCCACAAAGTTGGAGGCTGATCATTGCTGCCGTGACCAGAGAATGGGGTCAGTAAGTGGCCCGTCTTGGATGGCCAACAAAACCATGTGCTGTCGAGGGCCAGAAGGACATGGTGGATGGTGGTAGGGTCTGGATGCGAGTTGGACCTGTGAGCAGGAGGGATAAGGGTTGGGGGGAGGGGAATCAGGACGTGCCCATCTCCCTCTTTGGAGATTGAGAGTTCACAAAGTTAGCCAGACAACTGAGATAAGGGAAGCTGAGGCCAGCAAATGGCATTTCTTTCTCCATGAGGACTTCTGGTTCCGGGCAGGCTGGAATCTGTTGAGTAGTGGGTGGAGGAGCTTAGGGAAGGCTTAAATAAATTGAGCTTCAACTTTTGATGTGGCTTCCACTGGACTTTGAAATACTACCAAATCGTTGTTTGGTAACAACCGATCATGCAGGAAAAGGTATAAAATCTGCCCGGGTTTCTTCCAGAGGAAGAGGGAGATCAGATAGGATAGAATATTTTTTTCAAAGACAGTAGTGTGCAATAGAACTGTTATTTGCCTTTCAGTATTACAGTTAGTTAAAGAAAAAAAGGAGGTATGAAATATTGCTGATTCCATTAGTCTGGAAAGAAAAAAGAAGAAAAACGAACCCCCGACCTGAATAGAGCAAAGACGTCCATCTTTGCCATGGAACTTTTATTCCACCGCCATCTGAACTAGAGGCTCAGAAGTGCTGGGAGTCGCTTGTCCTTCTCAAGCCTTCCAGGTGCAAGCGCACGTTCCCGTGGGGCTGAAAGGTCCCCTGCGCGGGTCACTCATTCATCTGTGTATTCTAAGTGGGGTCAACCCTTGGGAGAGTTGAGTGGGTAAATGCATCTAGTATTTTCCATACAGAAGAAAGCCTGCTTCTAGAAAGAAAAGACCCGGCTTTGCGGCAAACCTTTCCTGAGACCGCTTTGGGTTCCAGTCCTGCAGCCCTTCCAAGTTCTTCCCAGAGCTGGACCCCGGTTCGTCATGCAAAGCGGCTCCCTCTTCTGTCCCACACAGAAAGAAGCAGAGCCCACTCCTTGAAGCCCCCTTGCCCTGTGGCTGCTCCCTCCATCACCCTCCAACCTCCCTCCCCCGGATCCAGGGCTGAGGACCACGGTGGCCTCTTTGAGCCCCCCTTCCTGTCCCCATTTGCCCACAGGGCGCCCACCCTCCAAACGCGGGCTGGAGTGGGACGATGTGCGCGGGGCGGCCGGCAGGGGGCGCTGTGACTCCCCGGCGGCGGGCTGGAGGTCGGCGACGCGGGACGCGAGACGGGTAGTGCGGGCCGGGAGGAGGCGCCCGGGGCTCGGCGTGCGCATCTCCTGGCGGCCGGGAGGGGGTGCGCGCCTGTGCCGCCCCGCGCCGCCCTTCCGCGCGGGCGGGGCCCCTGTCACGGCGGACAGCACCTCGCGGGCTGGGCGGGAGCGGCGCACGGACTGCGCGGCGCGCTCCGAGCCTCGGACCCATCGACCGCCGGCCCCGCGGCGTCTCTTTGTCCGGCGAGGCGGCCGGAGCTGCGGGAGCTTGCCGCGGCGGAGCCAGGGAACCCCCCCGCCCCCCCAGCTCCCCGCACCGTCCTCCAGAGATCGCGGCGACCACCGGGGTCCCCGGCTGCTCCCCCGCCCGCGACAGACGTGGGGGCAGCGGCCAGGGCGGTGCCGGCGCGGAGGTGAGTGCGGGGCGGGGCGGGCAGAGGTGACCGTGCGCGCGCGGGAGGGGCCGCCTCCAGGTGCGGGGCGCCCCTGGCTCTCCCCCCCGAGCCGCCCCAGCCGCCGTCCTGACAAGTTTGCGCCCCCCACCTCACCTTGTGGAAAGGTGGGTCCCGAGAAATCGCCAACTCCAGCTGGGAAGGGGGAAGCGGGGACCGGGTCGGGGGGGCCCTGGGGGGGGGGGTCGGGAACCCTTCGGACATCACTCTGGGCTCCCGGGGACCCGGAGGACGGCGGGCGCCGCGCCGCGCGGGCCGCCCCGGGCTCCGCGACCACCTTGGGGGACGGCGCCGGGAGACAGGTGCGGAGTTCGGCGGGGAGGAGGCGGGCGCGGGGCAGCGGGGGCCGCTGGATGCTCCGTCACCCCGGCGCGTGTTCGTGCGGTCCCCGGTCACCTGCCCCGGGCGGGCAGAGATGTGGCAGGCAAGCCCGATCGGCAGGCACCTTCGCGGGCTGCTAGGTTTCGGGAGGCGATGCGTTTTCCCCCATCCACCCCCAGCTTCAGATAATTCAGTCTGTGCCTTAATTTAGTATGAATGTGTTATTTCCTTGGAGCTTGAGAATGGCAAAGCAGCGAAGCGGTTTGTGTCTTCATCGTTGTCTTTTTTTTTTTTTTTAATTCCCAGCCCGGGCACAGAAGGAGTTGCAGGCACACAAGTGATGTTACTACCATTCTATTTTAAATACAAACACGGGAGAGAAGTACACTTGGCAGCGTGTCAAAGGCGGCTGTACTCTCTGTTATATAAGTGCTTTAAAAATATTTGCTCATTGGAAGCCGGGCGCGCTGTTGGCTCATGCCTGTCATCCTAGCGATGCAGGAGGCGAAGATCTGAGGATCATGGTTCAAAGCCAGCCACGATAGGAAAGTCCAAGAGACTCTGAACTGTCAGTGAACCATCAAGAAGCCAGAAATGGAGCTGTAGCTCAAATGGTAGAACTTTGGGTTAAAAAAAAAAAACCCAAAACAAAACAAAACAAAAAAAAACCCAAAACAAGCTAAGGGACGGTGCCCAGGCCTTAAATTCAAGCCCCAGCACAAATGAATGAATGAATGAATAAATAAATAAAACCGTTGTTCATTGGTTACCAGAGCTTAAGAAGTCATAATCATTTCTAAAACCTTCCCTTGAAGACTTTAACTTGGGATATCTTTTTAAGATAATATTGGCCCCTTAAAAAATCGTTAGGTAGAATTGGATGGCATCAAAACACAAATCAGGTTTTGTAAAGTTGGTTGTGCAATTGGTGAGGATTCTTTGGCTACTCATGAACAGTTATTAAAAATGATCCCACAGTTATCCTTTATGGCTTTCAAACTATGGATTGAATTCATTTGGCCAGTTGATGGAAACTTAGTAATTGTTATGTTGTCAACTATTAAAAATCATTCTCGCCCTAAGTCTCTGGTCACAATTAGATTTTTTTACTTTTCTATTTATTTATTTTTGCCGGTCCTGGGGCTTGAACTCATGGCCTGGGCTCTGTCCCTGAGCCTCTCTGTGCTCAAGGCTAGCATTCTACCACTTGAGCCACAGTGCCACTTCTGGCTTTTTCTGAGTAGTTTATTGCAGATAAGAGTCTCACGGACTCTGGCTTTGAACAGTGATCCTCAGATCTCAGCCTCCTGAGTAGTTAGGATCATAGGCGTGAGCCTGACTTGTTACTTACTTTTAAAGAAGTCACAAGTAGGAAGCATCAGATATACTAATATCTAGGCACCCCCTTTTGCCACCCTTTTGTAGTCTGTTATACTGGTTTGGGGTGATCTCTTGGTATTTGATGTGTTAATCACTTTCCTGGTCAACCCAGTTTTGGGCTAAGACCCTTAGAAGGAACATTGGTTAGTTGTCATTTGTAGCTGCAGTGGTTTTAAGGTAAGTTGAAAACAGCCCGAACAGGAGAGAAGAATGGTGTTGGAAAAGAAATGTATGGATGTATTTTATCCTGTTTATCTCCTATTTTGTCTAAATAATTTTTCTTGAATATGTTTTCCTGTGAAGAAAAGTTGATGTTTATCAGGGATCTACAACTCCATTGGAATACTTCCAGGAGAATGTTACTTACGGGGTGCCAGGCATTGGGTAGGAGCACCTGGGAAATTGAGTCAGTGTGTCAGGACATTTATTCCTTTATGTTTACGTGATAAAATAATCAAGTCTCATTAAAGATGATCTTCCTGCCATTAAAAACTTGTTATGCGAATACAGCATGAACTAGTCAATTAAGTACAAAAAGCTTTTGTTTTTAAGATCAGAAGGAATCAATGCTTTTTTTTTTTTTTTTAATTCCATCTTATGTAATCCTTAATTTCCAAGCCTGGGAACAGACCGTGAGGATGGTTTATGAAAGATTATACAAGAACTGCCACTGTGCTTTTGGTACTCTGTCTAACTCTGTTTTGGCTGTTACATAACTGACACGGAACTGGGTTATTAAAGCCTGGGTGGAGATAGATGCACAAACCCAGCCCTGCGAACCCAGCAATAATGAATCTCTGCTGCCAAATTAGAGGGACCAGCAGGGATGGTGGTTAGTGAAAGGGAGATAAGAACAGCACCTGGAGGATTGATGTAACGGAAGACCCGTTCTGCTTAGCGATTTTCTAGAGATCTGAATGCTGCAATAGAAACCTCTCTCTTACTCTCCCAGCAGAGGCGTATTGGCTGGGAGACTAGCAAATCCTAGGTTTCCATTCCTCAGGGGAGGGGTGTAAATAGTGGGATCCTGTGGTCCTACCTAAGTTTGCATTTGTAGTTTGGGATTCTTTTTAAATCCATAGCATTCTTGCTACCTATTTATGAACTGATAAGGAAATGAAATCCGGACAGTGTGGTAGTTAACATGCTGAAAAGATGTGGATTGCTGTGTGTATCTCCTGAGATCAAGTGGATTTTTGGAGCATCAGCTGTGTGCCTTGTGATCTCACAGGAAGGGGACTGTTTTGGATCTGAGTGTGAGCTGGAGGTGGAGAAAAGCAGAGCCAGGGTGGAAATGTGAGGAAAATGGGCTAAAACTCTTCTGCATTTTAGAGGCAGGTTACCAAGTGGGAAAGAAGAAAGAAACCAATTACCAAAAGATGGTTTGTTAATAAAAAGTTAATAGGAACAGATAATGTCAGTTTCATAGGAGTGTGTGTGTGTGTATGTGTGTGTGTGTGTGTGTGTGTGTGTGTGTGTGAGAGAGAGAGAGAGAGAGAGAGAGAGAGAGAGAGAGAGAGAGAGAGAGAGAGAGAGAGAGAGTGCTCAAGAGAGAGAGACAGAGAGACAGAGAGAGAGTGTGTACTGGGGCTTGAACTCAGGGCCTGAGCACCATCTCTTAGCCAGGATGGAGGTGTGAGCCACTGGCACCCAGCAATCTTTCTATTCTTCCGTAGAGAGATGCTATCAAATTTTAAGTGTCAAAAAAGAGACTATGTATCAAGCCCCAGTGGCTCATGAACTGTAATCCTAGCTATTCAAGAGGCTGAACTATGAGGATCATACTTCGGCCCCATTAGAAAAGCCCATGAGACTATCATCTCCAGTTAACCACCCAAAAGGAAGACGTGGAACTGTGGCTCAAGTGGTGGAGTTCTTGTGGAACTGTGGCTCAAGTGGTGGAGTTATAGCCTTGAGCACAAAAGCTCAGTGACATCACCAAGGCCATAAGTTCAAGCCCCAGGACTAGCACAGGGAGAGAGGGGAGGGAAGGAGAAGAAAGAGAGAGGGAGAGAAAAGAGAGAGAGGAGAGAGAGATGGGGAGAGGAGAGGAGAGAGAGAAGGAGAGGGGAGGAAAGGAGAGAAGAGAGGCAGAGAGAGATTTCCAGGTGCGAGTGGCTCATGTCTACAATCCTGGCTACTCAAGAGGCTGAGATCTGAAGATGGCAGCTCAAAGCCAGCCCAAGCAGGAAAGCCTGTGAGACTCTTCTCTCAAACTAACTACCAAAAAGCCAGAAGTGGAGCTGTGCTCAAGAGGTAGAATGCCAGACTTAAGCAAAAAAGCTAAGAGTCCCAGGCCCTCAGTTCAGCCCCAATTTCCTGGAATATACATATACACATACACACTTACACAGGTCTATGAGGCTAAAACTATCTGTCCCTATTATATTTTTATTAATAAACTATCTTGTGGTAGTTGGTTTCTTTCTTCTTTCCCACTTGGCAGCCTGCCTCTGAGATGTGGAAGACTTCCTTCCATCTTTCTTTCCTTCCTTCCCTTCCTTCTTGTGCTGGTACTGGACCTTGAACTCAGGGACCTTGAACGAGTTTTCTCATTTGCCTTTTTCTCCTCAAGGCTGGTACTCTATCACTTAAGCCACACCTCTACTTCTGGCTAGTTAACTGCTAGTTAACTGGAGATAAATATCTCATGAACTTTTCTTCCCAGTCTCGCTTTAACCTCAATTCTCAGATCTTAGCCTCTAGAGTAGCTAGAATTACAGGCATGAGCCACCAGCACCCACTTTATCCTTTATTTTTATTAATCTATTTTTAAATTTTCTTTAAGTAGTTGCACAAAGGGGTTTCAATTCAACATGTCAGTTAATGAGTACAGTGCATCTTGAACCGATGTCACCCTTCCATCATTTCTTCCCCACCCCACAGATATTGACTTTTAAACATTCTTTTCCCCACCTATACACGTGAAAAGCCAGCGTCATGCATTGGCTCCTGTAGAGATTGTAATGAGGCAAATACATTTGTCCAGAAACAGGCTAATGCTGATGCCCTGATTTTAAATGTTTCTTAGAAACACAGTGAAAGCAGCATGGAGTAGAGAACTGTGGATGATAAGAAATGACAATAAAACAACAGAAGAAAATTGAACAGCTAATAGAGAAACTAAATCTCCACACTCTACCACATTGCCATTGCAAAGTAGTAATCTGAAAACATAAACACAACCTCTGTTAAATGACAGTATAGGAGAAGTAATCTCAAATCACCTGGAATTAATTGCTTTTGTGCTAAGCTGTTTGAAATTACTCACTCAAAATAGCTTCTCAACACAGGTAATCTTTCCTCCCACACATTTACTTCTTAGGTTGGAAATGTTGCCACATACCAGGCCCCAAATACTTTGTTTCCAATTCCTATATGACAGTAAGTTTATTCCTGGAGAAGTCAGCCGATACAGAATCATACAGCAGAATAATTTAGTTGAAATTGTTATTTCTAAATTGAATGCATTTTTCTCTTAGTGTTGGTGATGTAGGAAATTCGCCCTATGAACAATGTCGGCATCACAGTTAATTTTCTGAATACTCTAGAAAGCATTTTTAAAAACAAATTCACATTATATTTCTTTAAACAATAGCTAGTAATATGTTTTGTTCCCAAGAAACTAATTTGTCTCAAATCAAAGATTTATGAAGTTCTTTTAGTATAACTACATTGTTCTCCACTCCCAAACTTCACACTGAAAAATATCTGTGAGATTTTAGGATTAGAATATTGACAATGACTCAAGATACTGCAATGGACTATTGTGAGCTAGAACTAATATCTCAGTTAAAGAAGAAAAGCAAAAATAAGGTCTCAAAAATTACCCTTCCCAAAATCAGTCCAAGTTTAGGTACTTGGCCTAGGCACAAAATTTAATGGGACACCAAAAACTCAGTAGTATGAATAAAAGTTTTCATATAATTAAAAAATAAAAATGAATGCAAGAGTCCATGATGAATCAACATTTTAAATGAAGACAGACTTATGTTGGAGCTTTAACCCAAAGGAAAAAGCCAGTAATAGAGATACTAGCATTTTGACATTTTGTTTGTCATAGATTTTAATTAGGATTAATTCTCTTTTTATTTTTAATAAAAAAAAACCACTGCATTAAAGTATTATTTATCTTGGAGTAAAGGCCATTCCGAAAACCTACACAGCAACAGTGAGGAAATGGCCCCAAGTAGTCAAAATAACCTACTGTTTTCAATGAGCCGAAAGCTTATAGCAGTCCCCGAAGCCTCAATTCAAGAGAACTGGCTGAATCTCAGTTAGATCCATGAATGTAATGGCACTTCAGCTTCCTTTCTGTCCATTCTTCCTCCATCCAACCTCCATTCTAGTCTTGGAAGCTGAAACCCAGAAGTCATTGAAGGGGAAAGAACAGATTTGGAGCTCTCCAAAAGCCCTGTTTTCTGGACGATGGTTACTGTAGGATCTGTCCGGAAGCTCCCTGAGAAACTGCACTTGTCAAGCTTATTTGTATCCAACCTATGCAGAACTCATTGTGTAGGAACAGCTTACTCTCAGGTGTTGGCTGAAAGCAATTGGCACTGATTGACAAATACCATAGCAGCCTGAAGGTTTCAAAAGCATTGGGGTAATCCTAGGCATCTAGAAGGTTCATGTGTGTGTGCCCAGGGGAGACCTGCTGACACAGAAGCTCTGCAGAAGTAGAAGAAAAGGCTCAAGCAGAGTGACAGATTCTGCCAACACACTGAGTATGTCTCCATCCTGTAGAGACTGTGAGACAGACTGGTTCAAGGAATTTCTGGAAATTTCATCTCCATTATTAGCTGACCACTGAAGTTTGACTTCAGACGTTGCTTATGATAAAGAAAACTGATTTATACATAATTAATATAGAAGACTGGCTGGAAGGAATAGGAACAATAAAAACAACAAGCCATCAACAACAACCTTAGGAAAGAGAGTAGAATTCAGTTTCCAGACTTAGCATATTATTATTATTATTATTACATATATGTGCTAGTACTTGGGTTTTAACTCAGGGCCTAGGAGATGTCCATTAGCTCTTTTGCCCAAAGCTGGTGTTTTACTGCTTGGACCACAGCCTCACTACCGGATTTTTGGTGGTTACTTGGAGATAAAAGTCTCATGAACTTTTTGTTGTTGTTTAGGCTGGCTTTGAACTGTAATCCTCTGATCTCAGTCTCCTGAGTACCCAGGATCAAAGGTGTGAGTCAGGCACGAGCTCAGAGTTGGAATATTAAAATCCAATCATCAACACAGAGTTGCAGCACATACAGAGAAACATATGGAAAGGAACATATGGGCCACACAGAGGGAAAGTAATAAAAACTATCCCTGAGAAAATTCAGAGATTAGACATGTCAGACAAACATGTAAGTCAGCTATTATCTATGTACTGAAGGACCTCAAGGAAATATTATGTGAGGAACAAAAGGCAAGTATGAAAAAGTGTGTCTCATACAGGAAAGAGAGAAATTGAGTATTTGATCTTAAAATTCACATAAAAATGTATCAGATCCAGTATAATTCTGAAAAGCAGGACAATGTTGGCTTGATGTAGGGCTTGCTCTACAAGATTTAAAATTTGCTACAAACCAGCCAAGCATTGGTAGCTCACACCTGCAATCCCACCTACTGAGAGAGCTGAGCTCCAAGGATCATGGTTTGAAGCCAAACTGTGCAGGAAAGTCCCTGAGACTTTTATCTTCAATTAACCAGCAAAAAGCCAGTAGTGAGCTGTAACTCAATTGGTAGAGCACCAGTCTTGATCAAAAAAGCTAAATAGGGCAGCATCTAAGCCCTGAGTTCAAGCCCAGTACCAACACACACAACAGAAAAAAAATCAGCTACAAACTGAAGTAACACAGGGTTATAGAGGTATAAAGATAACCCTGTAGGCTCAGTGGTGTATTAAGAGTCCAGAAATAAACCTTGAAACTTATAGTTGGTTTTCTTCAAGGATATAAGGTAATTCAATGAAGAATCTTTTTTTTTTTTTTTGTCGGTTTTGGAGCTTGAACTCTGGGCCTGGGCACTGTCCCTCAGCTCTTCAGCTCAAGGCGAGCACTCCACTACTTCAGCCACAGCGCCACTTCCGGTTTTCTGGTGGTTTATTGGAGATAAGAGTCTCACAGACTTTCCTGCCTGGGCTGGCTTTGAACCACGATCCTCAGATCTCAGCCTCCTGAGTATCTAGGATTACAGGAGTGAGCCACTGGCGCCCGGCTTGAAGAATCATCTTTTGTTTCTCCCCTGCCATGGGGGTTTGAACTTGGACCTTGGTCATACTCAGCTTGCTCTTTCACTTGAGCCATGGCTCTGGTCTAGCTTATGTTTGTTGGTTGTTTTGAGGACAGTCTGTGGTCTTTTCTGCCTGGGTTGGCTTTGAACTGTGATCATCTGGATCTCAGCCTCCTGAGTAGCTAGGATTACAAGCATCAGCCAGTAGTGTTCCACCTACAGTTTAAAAAAAAACAATTGGTTAATATTAAAAAAAATTAGATGTCTACATGCAGAAGAGTAAAACTAAACCCACTTCATACCATGTATAAAAATTAATGCAAAAATAGTTGATTCACCTAAGAGTGAAAACAATGAGACTCTTAGAAAAATATAAGAATGAATCTTAATAATTTTGAATTAAGTAATATTTTCCTAGATTATAACACCAAAACCACAGGTGATAAGAACTGAGGGCATGGCTCAAGTGGTAGAGCACTTGGTCAGTAATTGCCAGGCCCTGAGTTCAAAACCACACCAAACAGAACAAACAACCCGCCCTCCCCCCCCCCCCAAAAAAAAACATAGAAATAACGAGAGAAAAGATAGGTACACTAGGTAATATTCTTTTCCCTTTAGAAGACATAAAGAGAAGGATATCCCACAGGAAGAGAGAATGGCTTTTTTTTTCAGTCATGTTTAGAATGCATAGAGAATGATCACAAATCAATAGTATAACCTTTTGGAGTTAATAAAAGGAAAAGACCTAATTAAAATTTGGGTAATTTGAGTTTACAAAGAATATACATGTAACTGCTGATACATTTATGGAAGTCATGAACCCTATTCATTGGGGAAATGTGAATTAAACTCACAATGAATAGTTACTACAGCACACAAAAATGACACAGCTACATCTGACCATAAAGATGAAGATACTGGATATTTGCTAGGTTTCTGGTGGTACTATGGAATAGTATAGTTGCTTTGGAAAACAATTTGATAGTTAAATTATAGTTACAGTACATACTAGCATATCCATTGCTAAGTATCTACCCAAGAAAATGGGCAACTTTTATTTGCATTAAAATTTTGTTGTGCTCTGGAGGCTCACGCTTGTAATCCTAGCTACACAGGAGGCTAAGATCTGAGAATCCTAGTTTGGAGCCAGTCTGGGCAGGAAAATCTGTGAGATTCTTATCTCCATTTAGTTACAAAAAAAAAAAAGCCAGAAGTGAAGCTGTGGCTCAAGTGGTAGAGAACTAGCCTTGAGCAAAAGCGCTCAGGGACAGCACCCAGGCCCTGAGTTCAAGCCCCAGAACCAGCACACACACACACCTCACAAAAAACTTGCACATGAGCATAATTGAATCAGGCAATATTTAATTAAGTAATAGCCAGAATTAGAAATAAAGAATTCAATGGATGAGTAAAATGTAGCATATTCATACGATAGAATAATATAATTCAGGTCTGAACTAGTTGCTCATGATTATTGTACTAGCTACTCAGAAGAATGAGCTCTGAGGATCTTGGTTCTAAGCTAGCCTGAGCAGAAAACTCTGTGAGACTTTTATCTCCAGTAAACTAGCAAAAAGCCAAAAGTGGAGCTATGACTTAAGTGGTAGAGCACCATGCTTGAGTGAAAAAGATCACTTATTTTTTTAAAAGCCATTATTTTATACAATGAGCATAGACTAATAAAAAAGAAGAGGAGAGAAAAAAATCTCAGAGATTGAGTTCAATAACAGTCACAGGAGCCGGGCACCAGTGGTTCATGCCTGTAATCCTAGTTACTCGGGAGGCTGAGTTCTGAGGATCACGGTTCAAAGCCAGCCAGGGCAGGAAATTCTGTGAGATTCTTATTTTCAATAAAAGCCACTAGAAAACCGGAAGTGACGCATTAGATTAAGTGGTAGAGTGCTCACCTTGAGCTGAAGAGCACAGGGATAGCGCCAGGCCCAGAGTTCAAGCCCCACAACCAACCAAAAAAAAAAAAAAAAAAAAGCCAGTCACAGGGCTAGTTCATTGAAAAATAATATCTAAGCCATTGGTCCTAAGAAAAATGATGCATACTTTAGTTTTTTTTCAGTCCTATTTTATTGCTTGGAAAAAATGATGAAATTGGTTGAATATTGGTGCTTTTGTGTGACTCAGCCTAATGATAGCTGAAATTCTGTGGTACCTAACCTAGAAACATTTGTGAGGAAAATTTATAGCTTCTCTACTATTGAGAAAATTTCCTACTGGACTTGTCAGAATAGAAATGATATTTTGCTGTTTTTTTTAAGTTTCTCTTTTCTTTCTTTCTCTCTCTTTTCCTCCTCCTGCCCGGTCCTTCCCTGTTATGTCATCTCTTCCTTCCTAGTGCCCCTCTCCTTTCCTCTCCTCCCCCCACTCCTCTCTCCTCTCCTTTCCCCATCTCTCCCCTTGTCTTCCTTCTCCTTTCCTTTCATCCCTTCCTTTCTCCTCTCTTCCCCTCCTCATGTTAGCACTGAGGCTTGAAATGAGAGGCCTTGTACTCATGTTTGGCTTTTTCTGCTCAGGGCTGGCAGGCTACCACTTGAGTCATACCTCTACTTCCAGCTTTTTGCTGGTTACTTGGAGATGAGTCACTTGGATTTGTCTGGTTGGACTGGCTTTGAACCTCAAATTTCAGATCTCAGCTTCCTGAGTAGCTAGGACTACAGGAGAGACCCAGCAGAACCCAGCTTTATAACTAAGTTTTCTTACTGATATAATTAATATTGTCCACAAGGCAGGATTTCTAGCTCCTCTGAGTAACTCCTCTTGAATTAGAAAAAAATAAGCACACAAGTATAAATTGGGTGGCGTTTAGGAAAATCAAAATCACAAAATGGACATGATTATTCATCTATCCGAGGTAGTCTTCCTCTGACAAAGTGGGGTCTTAAGTCCTTAAGATACTTCATTTGTAGAGTATATTTAAGAATCAGTTTTCAAATCATTAACTGCTTGAGGGTTTAAGATAGAAAATTGAAGTCATGTAATCCATTGAGGATTCATCTGAAAATAAGATTAAATATCTCAAAAATCCATGGGAAAAATGATGAGTTTCTGAAATGACTTTTTGTTTGTTTTAAATTATTTGTGGTTCAGTTACTGCACAGAGCAGGGGGCACCTGAGCTTCACATTTGATGGAGAAGAAGGGTTATAATGCAGTTATTCTTTATGCTTTCCTGACTCTTCCTCCTCCTGAGTTTTCTTTCCAAAGTTTCCATAGCCATTTTGTATACTAGGTCAGCTTGCCATCAGTGGCAGGAAAACTTGTTTGGGGGGTTAGTTGATGTGGGTTTCCACTCAAGTTTTTTTTGGTTTTCCACTCAAGTTTTTTCTAGTTGACTTGACTCTGTAGTTGCCCCTCCAGTGTGCACCTATCCTGGTGTCCTCTCATGAAGAGCAGTTTAATAGCAAAAGCAAGTTTTTCACATTATTGATGAAATAAGTCTCTGCAAATTACTTCTCCATTGAAAGTTTAATTTCATTCTAGCATCATGTTTCACTAAGGATCTTAGCTGTGCCTTGTATTGGACATGGCTTTCTTAGTGGTGACGAATCTCAGACAACAGCAAAAGGTTGGTATGCTGCTGTTGTTGTCGGGTCATTTGGTAGAAATAGGGCTAGGGGATGTGTCAGGCGTGAGCAGGGGGTGTGTTTGATGGCAGAATGGGTGGGAAATCAATGCTGTGTGACAGAGTCCATCAAGCCAGTGCTGAGCATTTGTGAACAGCCAAGACCTCAGAGCGTTTAAAATATTCCAGAGAAGCTTTGTGCAAACAAGGCAGAGGTATCCCTCCAAAAAACCTCTTATGCTGATATTTCTGGTATGCTGATATTTTGGGTAGAAATTTGCTGAGCTCTACGGATGGTTAGAAGAAGACATGTAATGCCATATGCTGGAAAATTGTAGAGGCAACCAAATTTCCCATCATGAATGCTTCTAAGGTTTAATAAAAATAAAATAGTAATTATACTCAATTGAGATGCTCATGATCTGACCACCACCCCCTTAAATGTTTTCTTGCACAATCTGAACATAGTGGCTCAGCTTTGTTGGGATTTAACTCATGGAAGATTGTAGCTTTCAGTTAAGTTCTGGGCCTGGGGGACATAGCACGGAAATAAGTCTGATGGTGTGGCTTTTCTTGGAATCTTACATAGCTTGAAAGAATCTTTTCAGTGACACAGTAGTTTCTGCTGGTTTGGGGCCCCAAAAGGGGTAGGCTGAGCTTTCCAGAGATAGAAATAAGAAAGGAAAACTGAGAATGTCTTAAACTGAGTTTGTGACTGATTTCTGCAATTTAGTGCAATGGAGTGAGTACTTATTTTCCCCCATCCCCCCCCCTCACCCCCCAACTGAGTGAGCTTTATTGTGTGGTGCTCTTATTCTCAAGCACTATTTGAACTTGGATTGTTTTTAGGACAGGCAGTAACTGTTGTATGTGACACATGACTCTTCCTTGCTTATAAAGTTTCCTAATTAATCTTGATGAAACTGCAGGTTGTTACTTTGACATTAATGTGCACTGGGCAGATTGACAGACATGGAGAATAGCAATACTTGGGGCCAGAAAGGGTGGCAGGTGTAATATGAGATTGATGATTGAAAAGTTACCAGATAACTGGGCTCGGGTGGCTTACACCTGTAATCCTAGCTACTTAAGAGCCTAAGAATGGGAAGATCGTGGTTTGAGGCTAGCTTGGGCAGAAAAATTTACACAACCCCTTATCAACCTATAGCTGGATACAGTGGTGCGTGCCTGCTATCCCAAGCTATGCCAGAAGCTGAGATAGGGAGGATCATGGTTCCAGGCTAGTGTGGGCTGAAAAGTCAGTGAGACTCCATGTCCATGAAGGGAAATTGGTCACTGTGGTGCATGCCTGTGGTGCTAGCAATGATGGGAAGCCTGAAGTAGACAGACTGTGGTTCAAGCCCATGCCTGGTCAGGAAGCAAAACCTGAAAATGAACAGTGAAAAGCAGGCCGAGTTTCATTTTCCCATTAATTGCATTCACCCACCCTTCCTGAAGGGGTAGGTGGAGCTGCGAGAGATGGAGAGAATGATTAAAAAGGGGACCCTGATCAAGATGCCTTGTACTCATAAACTGACCTGTTGAATGGAAACCCCCTTGCACAACTACTTAAGGATAATAGCAATAATAACAACAACAACAACAACAACAGAAAAACAGTGCTGGATGCTTGGCTCAATGGTATTACACTAGCCTAGCATGCGTGAGGCCCTGAGTTCAAACCCCTAGTATCAGAAAAAAAGAAGGCAAAAAGAAACATCTATAGGAAAACTAAAAGAACACCATCCTTCAGTGTGAAGAGCTGCTGTCCTGGGCAGACTTGTCCCTACTGTGGCCCCGAGGACTCCTGGGAAGGAAGGAAGTGTGAAATGAAGGCACTAACACATGGCTCTAGAACCAGTGTAGGCTTCCTTGGGTGCTGAGGAAAGAACTGACCAGAGGGAAATGCAAGAGCCTTCTCTGTGCAGGACTCTAGAATCTTCACAGAGTCACTCGTATCATTTATCCAGCTTGTCATCTTCCCCAGTGGTGCCCCCTTCTTCTATGCATGACTGTGAGGCTTGATGTGCTGATACATACTTGTAACCCTAGCCATGCTAAAGGCAGAGATAGGAGGGTCAAGCTTCCTAGCTCTCCTGGGCTAGAGTTACAATTTCTGAAAAATAACTTAGGCAAACAGGGCTAGGGGATGGCTCAGTGGTATACAGCATTTGCCTAGCAAGCCCAAAGCTCTGAGTTCAAACCCCAGTACTGCTCCTCCTGTCTCTGCCTCCCACCCCCACAAAAAGATGATAGTGAAGAGACTTTGGAGAGTAGTTATCATTCATGTAAACAAAGATGCTGATGTTCTGTACTCCTTATGACCAAGTCTCCCCCTTCTGGTGACTGGTAGAGTACAGAAGCATGGAAGATCAACTGTTCTCAAGAGGATCACAGTTTGAGATCAGCCCAGGCAGAATTTTACAAGGGTATCAAAGAAGCTGAGTATGGTAGTAGTTTACTCTTGGAATCCCAGCAATGCAAAAGGCATAGGTAAGAGAATTGCAGTTTGAGGCCTGTCCTGGGCGAAAGTGGGACCCTATCTAAAAAATAACTAAAGCACAAAGGGGTGAGCAGAGCACTGCCTAGCAAGCACAAAGACCGGTGTTCAAATCCAAGTCCTGTCATAAAAAAGATGATTAATCATTTTAATGGAATCATTTATGAGATTTCTGTGACAGGTTCCAGTGCTACTTATATCTGAAACATATCTCCCCACCACACGTACAGAAAAAAATCGTGTAGATATTCTTTGAAAAAAAATGTAGATTAAAAGAAAATTGAGCTAAGGACATAGAAGGAAAAAGGAAACAGGACAAAGAAGGCTAATATTAATCACTTGCCTGTCCCTGACAATTACTTAGCAGGCTGATTTACTCTGTGGGTTTCATGTGTGATTTTTCTTTGTCTTTAGAATACCCCATAAAGAGTGAAAATATGAAAGGATTTTGGAGCTGATGGTTGCCACCTGTGATATTGAGCTAATAATTTTGTGTTTCATTTTCCCTTGCTTTTCAGTGGGGACGTGTTTACTGTTAGGAGACTCTGAAAGAATATTTGTGAATCCATCAGCTTAATGAATGTGAAAATAAAACAGAAGACAGAGTTGACGATCATGTACTCTGTCTTTCTTATCACTATGTAGTCCAAATAATTGTCTCTATTTTTTTTAAAGAAAGAGACTCTTTCTGAAGTTTTTTCTCTCCCTCTCCTTCCCCCTCTCTCTAATATACATATAGGTATATATCTATGTATAGATATATATCTACACACACGTGCACACACACATACATATATGTTTCTAGGTGCTGGTGGCTCAAGCCTGTAATCCTAATTACTCTGGAGGCTGAGATCTAAGGATTGTGGCTCAAAGTCAACCCATTCAGGAAAGTCTATGAGATGCTTATTTCTCGTTAATCAAGAGAAAGCCAGAAGTGGAGCTGTGGCTTAAATGGTAGAGAGCTAGCCTTGAGCAAAATAGCTCAGGGAAGGGCTGGGAAGGTGGTTCAGTGTAGAGTGCTTGCCTTGCATGCATGAGGCCCTGGGTTCGATTCCTCAGCACCACATAAGCAGAAAAAGGTGGAAGTGGTTCTGAGGCTCAAGGGGTAGAGTGCTAGCCTTGAGCTGAAGAGCTGAGGGACAGTACCCAGGCCCAGAGTTCAGGCCCCAAGACCAACCCCCCCAAAAAAAAAAAGAATCGACAATAAAAGCTTAGGGACAGGTACCTAAGCCCTGAGTTCTAGCTCCCAGACCTGTGCACACAGGCACATACATATGCATTTGGCAGGAAGGCTGATTCTTATGACAAAGAATAGCTTTCTTTGCTTTTCCTCTTTCTTTTCCTTTCCTTTTCCTGCTGGTAACAGAGCATGAACTCAAGGCTTCACACTCTCACTCAACTTCCTGGCATGCAGCTGGTGTTCTACTACTTGAGCCATGTCTTCAGCCTGACATTTTGATGTTAGAGATAGAATCTTGAGGATGTTTCTGCTAGGGCTGTCCTTGAACCCCGATCCTCCAGATATGAGCCACCTGAGTAGCTAAGATTACAGACCCAAGCCATTGACACCTCACTAAGAGTGTCTTTTTACAAAGGGAAGTTAATGGGTAATCCTGTGATGGGAACCCTTGGTCAGATACACATCAGCGTACTAGGAGCTCAGTGAAATGGAGTGACTATGATGTGCAGTGCTTTGACTGGTAGCATAGCGAGGACTCTTTGTTTCAGTGCTGTGCTGGGCCAGGAACACTCATCTGCTTGTTTCTCTTTTTTCTTTTTTAAACGACACTACTAGGCAGGTGCTGCCAACTTCTGAGTGGAGAGTAGCAGGGCTGAGTATGCACCCACACATACCTGTCACTGTTAGGTGTTGGACCCTGGACAAGCTTCTCCCTTTAAGACCTCTTTAATTTCCCTCATTCTGTGTATCTCAGACCAACCTGCTTCTTCTCTCAGGACTGCTTTGAAATGGAGCAGATAATTCCATCATTAGAGGGCATCCTTCCAGAACAAGGACAGGGGATCCTGGGAATGTTTGCTATGTAATGAGATGGCGGGGGGGGGGGGGTAATGTTTTCCTAGTGTCTTTAGCGCTTTTTGAAAAAATGCTATGTTCCTCTCTCCCACCCCTACCCTGACCCCACCAAATAAAGTGCTATGGGCCTGAAATATCTAGATGTCAAATAGGGCTGGAATCTCCTCAGAGTTGGGAGTAAGAAGCAATCCAGCAGCGTGAGACAGCTTTATTTTCTGCCTGGCAATGATCTCTTGAAATAGGATAGACACCCCCAAGGTCTCAGAGCAAGTGATTTCAGGGAGGGCTAGCAAAAAATATTCTTTATTTCCGAATCTATCTTTTCTTCAGGCAGGAAACATAAGAAGAAGAGACCAAACACATTTGAACATTTAAATCCACAGATCCAAGGCCCCGTATGTTAGGAAATTGGTGGCTGGGAAAAAGGAGAGACAGAGTCATTAAAAGTCACATGGGCAATTCTATGCAGAGGAAAGGACCCACACAAGCCTCTTTGTTGTCTGTTTTTAAGGGGTCTGTAAGGCAATGTGGTTTTCCAGGCTGTTTTCTGCCATGTGCTGTTGTTTAGCCACAGGAGTGGGGAATTAGACTGTGGTTTGTCTGATGCAAGGCCAGATTGTATGAAAGCAGGTCACCAGGGCACACGCACAGGGAGCTGGGTGTGCTGGCACCGTGTCATCTTTAGTAATTAAATGGGCAAGCATGCCAGTAGGCAGAGGAAGTGATTTCATTCCTGTGGTAGGAACAGGTATCTTGGATTCTTGTAGAGTTTGAATACTTGTCCTGTTCATGATGAATTGCAGTGGGAGGCTTGTAAGAGTCTGTGAGATACTCACAAAGTCAAAAGAGTTCATTGCCCTTGACATGATCACCGAGATTATGGAAGAATTAAAGTGAGTGGGTTATTTTCCAAACGCCTTCCAATATATTGCTGTAACTTGGACAGATTTAATGCAATGTGGATTTTCCCCTCTCTCCTTTTAGAAGCACTGAGACAGAGCCTGAGCTGACATCAGGCACTTGGCAGTGATTTCCTGGGCCAGAAGATTGGGGTTTTGCATAGGGAAATCAGTGGAAGATACATTTATAATTCTGTGTTGAAGATTTAGCTTGATTCTGTGCAAAGACGGGAGAATGAACTCAAAAGCTTTTAAAAATGGATTTCCCCCCACAGGGCTGAAACTCAGGGCCTTGCATTTGCTTGGTTTGCTTGCTTTGGCTGGTGCTCTACCACTTGAGTCAAACTCTAGCCTTGCTTTTTGCTGGTTATTTTGGAGAAGGAGTCTCATGAAACTTTTCTATTCAGGTAGGCTGCAAACTGCAATTTCTCTGTATCTTTGACTTCTGATTAGCTAGGTTTATAGGCATGAGCCACCAGCACCTGGCTGAAAAATGGCTTCTCCTGATAAGGATTTTGTGTTTATTTTATATAGCTATTTCTTGTACTTAGCAACTTGAGTATTTAAATGCTGTGAGGGTATTTCATGATTGTGCTAGTAAGAGGAACCAAGGCCCTTAGAAGCCAAAAGAGGAAAAGTGTGTGTGTGCACTCATGCACGTGCGTGCGCGTGTGTGTGTGTGTGCGTGTGTGTGTGTGGGGGGGATGCAGGTACTGAGGCTTTGTATTCCTCCCCAGCTTTAGTGTTCATAGCTGGTGCTCTACAACTTGAGCAATGCCTCCACATTCACCCTTTTACAGGTTATTTGGGCATAAGAACCTCAACGATTTGTTTCCCTGGACTCACCCTGAACTATAATTTGTTTTTCAGACCCTGGCCTCTTGTGTAGCTAGGAGTATAAGTGTGAGCCACTGGAACCCTTCTTCTTCCTCCACTGACCTTTGTTCTTCACCCTTTGTCCTTCCTCTTCCCTTCTCTCTCCTCTGTCCCCCCCTCCTCTTTCCTTTTCTTCATGTTTTTATAGTGTCAGAAATGGTATCTAGGGTTGACAACTGAGCTTCTTTCTCTTCTGAGGATGCTTATTTCAGAAGTAATGGTCAGCCTGTGTGATTTGGGGAGCAGTGACATTCTTTAGTCACTCTGTCACTGGAATGGACACTTCATGAGGTAACAGAATCTGCTTATTGACTATTATTTTCCTGAAACTTTTTTTCTATTTGTGTTTTTATGTTTTTGTTTGTTTTCGGTAATACAGGGCTTTGAACTCAGAGTCTTCTTGCTAGCCAGGTGCTCTACCACATGAGCCTTGCTCACAGCCCTTTTTGGCTTTAGTTAATTTTTGTAGGTTCATTTTTGTTCAGGTGACAACTGACCCAACTTCTCCTGCCTTCGGCTGCCTGCCTAGGTGGCATGACAGGTGTATGCATCTGTTCCTGAACTTTCCTGGTGCTTTGACCAATAAATGCTTGGCATTCATTTGACCAATGAATGGCTTGGGCCCTCAGTAAATGTTTCTACAGGGAATCAACAAATCAACTGTGAAGCTTGTGGCTCTACCAAGTACAGTTCTTTTTCATTCATCTTCATTGGAGGGAATCAAGAAGGTTTTCATAGTCTTTCTCTTATTCTTCCAGCAGCAGAGAGATAAATGGAGAGATGGAGGCAAGAGTTCATTTAGAAGCCAGAAGGAAGGGCTGAGTGTGGTAGTGTACACCTGTACTTCCAGCTATGTAGGAAGCAGAGATGGGAGTGTTAATATATGAGCCCTGCTAGGGCAAAGAATGTAAATGAGAGCCTACCTTAAAAACATAATCTGAATGTAGGGGTGCATGTAGTGGTGGAGGGAGGAGGATCATAGTTCAAGGCTGGCCTTGGGCCGGGCGCTGGTGGCTCACACCTGTAATGCTAGCTACTCAGGGGGCTGAGATCTGAGGATCTCAGTTCAAAGCCAATCCGGGCAGGAAAGTCCGTGAGACTCTTATCTCCAATAAACCACCAGAAAACGAAGTGGCGCTGTGGCTGGCCTTGGGAAAAAGCAGGAAACTCTGAAAAATAAACTAAAAACAGAAAGGGCTAGTGGCATGACTTAACTGGTAGAATGCCTGCTAGCAAACACTGAATTCGAGTCCCAGTTCCATACAAACAAAATAAAAACAAACAAAATCATTATTCACGGTATGTAACTTAATGGAGGGAATTTTTTTAAACTAAAATTCTTTGTTACAGCTTGTTTCTTGTTATGTTAAAAATGATTAAAAAAAAACACCACCCACTTGTTATCCTAGCCACTCTCCATGAGATGGCACATGGGTCCCCAGTAAGACATTTGAAGGGATAATGTGGAATTTGGAGATCAGTTTTGGCTCTGACATTTTGCAGTGTGTGACTTAACTTACATTATAGTTTCCTCACCTTGAGAGAATGTTTCATAGCTTTGTAAGGACCCAAGGTGACAAAGGAGAGAGTGCCTACTTATTTATGTTACTAAAGGCTGGAAGGTCTCAGAGAGGGGGGGAAGAGAGAGAGGGAAAGAAAGAACAGAGAGAAAGAACTGGGAGATGAGACAAAGTATGGAATTGTGAGGTAATTTATTACAGGGAAAATGTACACTCTCAAAAGGGAGTGTGTGTTTCTCCAGATTATTCATGAATTGAGGGACAGGGTGAGTAAAGGGTTGGGTTGAGATTTTCCCAGAATTGGGTTTATTTCTATTTCTGTCTTTGTATGGGCTTGGGAACATATTTGAGATGAAGAATGGACCAGGCAGTGTGGCAAGGTGGATGGGGTGAAGATGCCATGGAAGGAAGCGAAGGTTTTGGTTGGCCACATTGGTCTCTGCTAGTGTGAGTGGCCTTGAGTTTTGCTCTGTTTCTAGAACGTCCTGCTAGAAAATAGCTCTGGACTCTGTGCAGTCTATTGCTTTCAACCCAATGCCAATCAGGCTTTGCCATAAATCATAACATAGTAAAGTAAATGCTACTTTTCCTTCTCAAGTGAAGCCATATTTAAACATCTTTACCATGTGTGAGACACTGATGTCTCAGACCTGTCGTCATAGCTACTCAGGACGCTGATATTGGGAGGATACCAGATCCAGGCTATCAGACAGAAAAGTCCATTAGATTCTCTCTCTCTGTGGAGGAAAGCTGGGTCTGATGGTGTGAGCCTGTCATCTCAGCCAGGACAGGAAGCCTGAAGTAGGCAGATTGATGCTCAAGTGCTCTTCTGGGTGAGAAGCAAGGCTAGATCTCAAAAATAGCTAGCCCTTGAAAGGGCTAGAAGCATGGGTGAGCACTAGAACCTCTTCCTGGCAACTGTTAGTTAGGCTCTGAGTTCAAACCCAGTTCCGCAAAACAAATATAAAAAAGTAGTCAGCAAGTCTAGACTTACTGACTATATGTAGTTTTATTCACTCCTGTCTCAGAATTGGGCATCTCCAACAGAGTTCTGTAGGGGACTAGAGCTATCTGAGTTAGGATTTGGCCCTGTGCAAAGCCTCTGAGATGTTTAGTACCCAGCTGAACTAGTTTGTTAGTGACCCAATCTTCTTATATGTGGAGCATACTTGAGAGACTCTGGGGAAATCTGAACTGCGTTTTTGAGGTCTTCAAATCCTGGGTAACTGTCTGTTGTGAGTTTAATTTAAAGGGATACTAAATACTTTGTAATGAAATTCCATGAAAGAATGAAATCAGAAGCAGGTGGCTAAGTCCCTTTGTTTTTTGGTACTGGGGATAGAACCCAGGACATTGCACTTGCTAGGCAAGCTGGGTTATGTCCCAGCCCTCTAAGTCCTAAGAGGCATTTTAGATCACTCAAGGACTCTCACGTGAGCAGAATACACAGACACTACCTTCTGGGTCCATCCAGTCAAAATTTGTGCCCTTATGATATTTTAGAGCCATTTCCTTCTCTTCTTTTTAGGAGACATGAAATTATCTGGGAAGAGTGATCCCATAGACTATTATAAATGTGTAAATCATATATGACTTATGGTACATTTTTAATAGACTGTCAGTAAATCTTGTTTCCTCCTATATGCAGAAGTTGCAATTCCTATTATATGTTCAGAAAATGAAAGCCTTCATTTTTTTCTTTACAAAAAGAAAATGTACACTTAACTAGACTACTGCATTTTAATAGGAAAAAAGTATCAGGACCTATCTTCTTCCACAAGGACAGATATCACAACAATAATAGCCTGTGAAACGCACTAATTCACCTCAGTTCCAGAGAGCTCAGCCATACCTTATGGATGACACCTGCCTCTCTGTGATCCTATAGTTATTGAAGAAAATGGCATTTAGGGCTGGGACGGTGGCTCAGTGGTAGAGCACTTGTCTTGCATGCCTGAGGCCCTGGGTTCAATTCCTCAGCACCACATAAGCAAAAAGAAAAAAGCCGGAAGTGGTGCTGTGGCTCAAGTGGTAGAGCACTAGCCTTGAGCTGAAGAGCTGAGGGACAGTGCCCAGGCCCAGAGTTCAGGCCCCCACGACCGGACACCCCCCCCCAAAAAAAAGAGCATGGCATTTATTTACTTATTTATTAGTTTTGGCGGTAGTAGGGCCTTTGACTTTTGTAGGTAGGCACTCTGATTCTCAAGCCACCCCTCATACATTGAGGTCCTTCAGTGGCATGGTCTATCCAATTTATTTCAGCATTATCTGGCAAAGTTTCCTATGCCTTGCAGGGCTCAATAAGTATTTAGTGGCTATAAGAAGATTCTCTGTCTGAGCAAAGCACAATGGGCTGTTTCCTTGTTGTTGTTCTTATGGTTTAAGATAGGGATGGTATGGGAGAGCTTATGTTAATGTTAAATCCTGACTGAGTCATTGCTATATTTAGAATGGAAAGATACTGCCTCACAATTACCCGAGGTTAGGTTTCTTTGCAAAGAGAGGAGATGCTGGAAGCGACGTGGTGACTTCTGCTAGTAAGGTTATTATCACTTGAGTTTTCATGGGTATCATTTTTCCTGTGAGCTTTAGTGCAGTGAGAAGGTGGGATTAAAGGGAGTCTGTGACCTGTGATTGGTTTTCCCTGGAGAGGTATAGGCATAGGAGGTTCAACTCTGAGTTAGGCAATGAAAAGGTAGGAGGGGGAGTGGCCCAAAGGACACAGCAAGATGAGCCACAACAAGGTATCCAGTGGAATCTGCTCCGATTTGCTCTATACGATGCTAATTGTATTTCTATTCAAATTGATGAGAAATAAAACCCCTCTATGACAAACAAAAACTAAAGGAGTTTGTGACTACTAAACCAGCATTGCAGAAGATACTTACGGGAGGGCTACCTATAGAAAAAGAAAATCAAAACCAAACAAATACAGGAAAGAATAGGTTTATTAGAAGAATAGATTAGCAAAGCAGGAAGAGGAAAGGAACAAGGATCATAGAAACAACAAAATGACAGGAAATATGGCATCCATTTCTTTTAAAAATATATATAAATATATATATATATTTATGGTAAAGATACTGTACAGAGGGGTTACAGTTACATGAGAAAGGCAATGAGTCCATTTCCTATGGAGCATTGTTACTACCTCCTTTTCCCCTACCATCCCTTCCCTCCCTACCTCCTGTCTCCTCCCCCCCACCCCCAAGATGTAAAGTTCATTTTCAAAGTAGTGTCTTATACATCTCATTGTTGCAATGGGTCAACCTTATTTAAGCATTTTGTTATTTCCCTTCCCATCACCATATTATAAAAATGTATATACAAGATTCAGGGCACCAGAATCAAATATACTGAAAACAGGGGTTATACCATGGGGGAAGAACATAGAAAAGAAACAAAAAAATCACATAAATATGTTAAAAACAATAGCAAGAAAGAAGAAAACACTGTCCCTATCTTGGGGTTCATTTTGCTTAACATCATCTTATATGGTCATATGTACATGTACATAGCTTTTGACCTTTTCTGCTTGTCCTAGACATATACTAGTTATTGCAAATAAGGGAAACCATGGGACCTACGTTTCTGTGGGCCTGACTTACTTCACTTAATATAATTTTTTTTCAGGTCTTTCCATTTCCTAACAAATGGGATGATGTCATTCTTTCTGATGGAGGCATAGAATTCCATTGTGTATATATATATATATATATATATATATATACCACATTTTCTTGATCCATTCATCTACTGAGGGGCATCTGGGTTGGTTACATATCTTAGGTATGGTAAATAATGCTGCTGTGATAAACATAGCTGTGCTGGTAGCTTTAGTGTGGTCTTGTTTGTGATCCTTTGGGTAAATGCCCCAAAGTGGGATTGCTGGGTCATAGGGGAGCTGTACATGGAATCTTTGAGGAACCTCTATACTGTTTTCCAAAGTGGTTGAACAAGTTTACACTCCCATCAACAATGCAGTAGGGTTTCCTTTTGGCCACATCCCCTCCAGCATCTGTTATTATCAGATTTCTTTTCTTTTCTTTTTTTTTATAAATGCTGTTTTAGAGTGTAAAATTAAACTTTTGCTATATTTTACAAATTCTTTGCATTTTTCAATTGATAACTTCAATTGATAAAACTAAATTTTGTTAGATTTCTTTATTATATTCCTTCTAACTGGGGTGAGGTGGAACCTCAATGTTGTCTTGATGTGGATTTCTTTTACAGCTAGAGAGGTTGAGCATTTCTTCATGTGTCTATTGGCTATTCTTATTTCCTTTTCAGAGAAGTTTCTCTTTTAAGTCTTTAGCCCATTTATTTATCAGGCAGTTATTTCTTTGAAGATTTGTTGTTGGGGGATTTAATTTTTTGAGTTCTAAGTATATTTTAGATATGAGACTCTTGTCCGTTGTATGGCTAGTGAAGCTTTTCTCCCAATCCATGGGCTTTCTATTGATTTTGCAAGCTATGTCCTTTGCCACGCAGAAGCTCTGCAGTTTCATACAATCCCATTTGTCCAACCTTTCTTTGATTTGTTGTGTTTCTAGGTCTTTATTAAGAAAATTTCTGCCTATGCCAAGGAACCCTAGAGTTTCTATTCCTTCCTGTAATGTTTTCAGAGTGTCTGCTTTGACTCCGAGGTCTTTGATCCATTTGGAGTTGATTCTGGTGCAGGGTGATTTGTAAGGATCTAGCTTTAGTTTTCTACAGGTGTTTAACCAATTTTGCCAGCACCATTTACTGAAGAGGCTTAGACTCATACTTCTTTATGGCAGTTGGGCCTGGCAAAGCTGCTGGTCTGCCAGAGTTCAGCCCTGGGGGTGGGAGGAGTGATTGGACAGTGCCACGGGATAGCCATTGTGATAGATGCTGAGAAGAGAAAGGGCAATAAGATGTGGCTCTTTCTTTCTTTCTTTCTTTCTTCTTTCTTCCTTCCTTCCTTTCTTTTCTTTCTCTTTCTTCTTTCTTTCTTTCTTTCTTTCTTTCTTTCTTTCTTTTCTTTCTTTCTTTCTTTCTTTTCTTTCTCTTTCTTCCTTTCTTCCTTTTCTTTCTTTATTTGTTTCTTTTTGTCACTCAGGGCTTACGCACTGTCCCTGAACTCTTTTTTTTGGGGGGGGGGGAGTCTGGTCATGGGGCCTGAACTCTGGGCCTGGGCACTGTCCCTCAGCTCTTCAGCTCAAGGCTAGCGCTCTACCACTTGAGCCACAGTACCACTTCTGACCTTTTTCTTTTTGCTTATGTGGTGTTGAGGAATCGAACCCAGGGCCTCATGTATGCAAGGCAAGCGTTTTACCACTAAGCCACCTTCCCAGCCCCTATCCCTGAACTCTTTTGCTCAAGGCTTGTGTTATACCACTTTAAGCTACAGCTTCACTTCTGGTTTTCTGGTGGTTAATTAGAGATAAGAGTCTCATAATCTTTCTTGCCTAGGCTGGTTTTGACCTAAGATCCTCAGATCTCAGCCTCCTGAGTAGCTAGGATTACAGGTGTGAGCCACCAGTGACTGGCTGTGGCTCTTGCTTTCTAAGAATTTACAATCCAGTGCAACAGTCCTATGTGAAATCAATCAGGAGGGAGCTTTAAGGGAACGGCAGTGGGGAGGTACAGAGGTGAGATGCAGTCCCCTTTTCTGTGCTGTGCCTAAGCTGTTCCTGATTAATATGTTTGGGGGTTTGCTGTTGATGTTTAATATCGGAGGTACTGGATAATAATAATTGCCATTTGGGAAAAGTAAGTTTTATATAACTACAAGAACTGTAATAGGCCAAGGAGCAACATTCTACTCAGTGGTCTTTTATGTGGCAAAGTAGTAGGAGACTAACCTTTTGGAAGTATTTCAATAACAAGGGGATGTAGTTATTGGATTTAAAAGAAAATGAGAAAACCTGGTAGATATTCCCATCTCACTTCTCTGTCCATCAGTCCCTGTGTGTGAATGGTCTTCATCTCCACCTGACGTGACTCTACTTCCCTTCTCAGTGGTGCTTGGCAATGTATGGAGACATAGTTGGTGTCCACAGCTGGAGAGGTGCAGGTAGCATGCAGTAGTTGAAGGCCATGGATGCCTTCATCATCTCCTCTTGCAAAGGATAGTTTCCTCGTGCCTTATTTTCCCATCCCAAATGTCAGTAGTAGCAAGACGGAGATAGTCTGGTCTGGATGAACAGACAGCCTGTATTGCACATATTCACTATGTTTTTCTTTTTTCTTTTACCAAATCCCAAATTACCTTGCCCATTAAGATTTTAAAAAAAAAGGTGGGAAGATGAGGTGGGAGACGAGAGCATGGTAGTCAGTTTTCACTCTTGGCCTCTTTTATTTGTTTTTGTTTTTGCCAGTTCTCAAGCTTGAATTCAGGGCCTGAGAACTGTCCTTGAGCTTCTCTTACTCAAGACTAGCACTCTACCACTTGAGCCACAGCTCCACTTCTGGCTTTTTCTGCTTATGTGGTACTGAGGAATCGAACCCAGGGCTTCATGTATGTTAGGCAAACACTCTACCACTAAGTCACATCCAGCCCCTGCCTCTTTTAATTTTGTTTTCACTTTTGTTTGCATGCTCTCCTTATAACAGCTATTCTTAATTATTTAATCCATAAATGTTTTTTTTTTTTTTTGGGTCCAGTCGTGGGGCCTGAACTCTGGGCCTGGGCACTGTCCCTCAGCTCTTCAGCTCAAGGCTAGTGCTCTACCACTTGAGCCACAGCGCCACTTCCGGCTTTTTTCTTTTTGCATATGTGGTGCTGGGGAATCGAACCCAGGGCCTCAGGCATGCAAGGCAAGCGCTCTACCACTGAGCCACCTTCCCAGCCCAGAGAAATGTTTTTAATTATTGCTTAGCACATTTAGAACTTTACTAATAGATTTCCCCAGTATCTGGCACAGACCCTGTAACATAATCCACAATTCATAAGTATTTGTTGAGCAAATACATGAACACCTCATTGCATATGTTTCTAGAGACAGGGGAATTTTGCTTCTTTTCCAAATATTCCCCTTGTACTTTACAGTTAGTTAAATGGATGAGGTTGCCAGAATTTATCAAAGTCCTTCCCAAGATTCTAAGCCAGTGTTAGGTCAGGAAAAACAAGACACCTGCTGTCCAAAAGGGACATGCTAGCAAATGCACCAGTCAACTCTAGCATCAGCTTGTTTGGAAAGCTGAACAGGCAGAAACATGCAGACGTTCATGCAAGCACACTTGGTCTAGAGCCACAGAGGAATACGCTAGGAGCAAACAGCTGTACTGAAAAGCAGACTCAACACAAACCTGTTACAGAAAATGAGCAGGATGTTACAGCATCCTTAGAGGAAACTGAAGCTTAGCTGAATGCCAGCAGACCAGTGGCCAGAGTCATAGACGAATGTAACTGCGGAAGCTGAGAGAGTGCTTGCAAGGTAAGAACCATTTTGGTTCCTCTGGGGAAAGTTACCCCCTTCTTCCTGGCCTTCATTTTTCTATTGTGTAAATTCTTTGCCCTGGCCAGACTTCCCTGCTTCTTCTCTTCTCCATCCTGTCTGCTTACCACCTTTCTTCTACCCACAGTGATGTTCTCTCTCTTCTGCCTCTGAGTATTATTTTACAAGACTCAGCTCCTGCCAGTCCTAGATCCTTTGTGCAACCCTTCCCAAGTTTATCTGAATCAGAAGTCCTTTACAACCCAAGTGCTTCTTCTTCTAATCATCTCAAGTTCAGGAAACATTGGTGTTACTGTTTATTTCTGGACTTGCAGGGATGGCCATTAACATCTTACATACTAGGGTGAGTGTCAGTAGTAAGGCATAAGGGAGTGGGGTGCTGATAAGAAGAACAAGAGGGAAATCTATTTTATGGAAACCTCAGTGTTGACCTAGGATGGTTCAGTGGTAGAGCGCTGTTCTCCTGTGAGTCCCTGAGTTCCACTCTCAGCACTAGAAAAGAAAAAGATAGCTGTTTTGAAGCAATTACCTAGGGACAAATGCATCACCTGATAGTCACTGGGGAAGGCAATAAAGCTAGGAGAGCATTATCTCCTTTCCAGCAGGAGCCAACATTGTGCCCAGCGCCCTGCCTGCTGGCTCAAGGTGGGAGTAAGGTTTGACAGAGCCTGCATTGGCACAGAATATGTTCAAAGGAGGAATTATATCTTGTTTGCAAACTCCACATCTGCATGTCATGGATTGGTAAAACATCTTGCTTAGACAGGAGAATGGAAGAAACAAAGATTTATTAGGACACTATATTAGTGGTTCTGCTATACAGATGTGGGGGTAGGGGGGGTGAGGGACAGGCTTTTCCAGGCTAGTGGGGATTTTGTTGATTGGTGATCTCTCTTTTTATAGACCCTATGGCCTGGCTGTCTCTTTTGGTGTGCTAGTGCAGGGTGCTCAAGCCCTTGCTTTCTCTCTTGGCTTTGTTGACCAAGGCTGGCACTCAACCACTTGAGCCACAAAAAAAGCCCTTTGGCTTTTTGCTGGTTACTTAGAGATAAGAGTTTCTTGGAATTTTCTGTGTAGGCTGGCTTTGAACCGTGATCCTCAGATCTCTGCTTCCTGCTTAGCTAGGAGTGCAGGCATGAGCCATTTGTGCTTGGCTTTGCTGTCTCTTTTGGAGACCATGGTTCAGACTTCACAGGCATGGGAATGGCTTGAACACTCTTTTTTCCATATTTTCATTCCATTTTCCAACTTTGCAGGCTTGATTGGTTTCCTCATTTTACCTGGCCTATTTTGCTTGCTTGGTTCACCTATGAACCTTTGTTATTTCTCCATCTGCCATGTCTCCTTCAGTGGGGCCCGCTTCCATTCTAGAGACCCACAAAAATGCAAATAATATCTTACCCGGAGACACAGAGAAAAAGGTATACAGGTGTAATACAGTTACATCTTGGATTATCACTTTCCAAGGCCATGTTAAACAAAAGGAGACAGGCCAGAATGTGTTAAGCAGCCCAAGCCCAGCCCCACTGGACTCGGCATGCTGTCAGTCTCCCCAGGGATCCTCTCCCTAGGCTCTACTCACAACTCTGCAATATTGTGTGGTATTCCCAACAGGCGTGGGATTTGATCAGCTCTATTTACAACAGCTATATTAAAATCATAAATTGCCCGGAGGGTGTGCTTAACACTGAAGTGTTAAACAATGGAAGAAAGAGGGATTTATAAAAAATGAAGTTTAATTTTGCTAGAAAGAACTTTCATTGTGTGTGTGTGTGTGTGTGTGTGTGTGTGTGTGTGTGTGTGTGTGTGTGTGTGTGTCGGGGAGGGAGACAGAATGAGACAGACAGAGAAAGTAAGAGAGAATGTGCTCTTAAGGATGTTTACAATCCATCCTGGAGCCCAGTCTTTAGACAGTTGATTCGTTTTGCAGTAAAAAGTTAGATGATTTAAAATGAAAACCTCATGCTGGGTGTTAATTTTCATTATCATACCTGTCTTATTACAATTACATGCTTGTTATCCCTATGAGACCATTGGGTAGAAAAATTTTACCTTGATTTTTTGCACTCAGAATATTCAGTTGCCTATTTACCATATTTTCGTTTATTTTTAGATGACAATTTTGCCTCTTTGTGATCAGCTGAGTATAACTCTCTCAGTTGTCAAGGAAGAGGGGGAATTTCATTACTAAATGAGGATGGTTATTTATTTGCAAGTTAAAATGTATTTTGAAAAGCAAGAAAGTTTCTTCTTACCTGGAACTTTCTTCTTGTCTGGATGCTGTTTGTTTTCTAAGGGCTTCGAGGTGGCTAAGAGAGCTGGTTCTGTGCTGGGTTTTGCTCTGCATCTTAGTGGTGAAGCTTTTACCTGGGTTTGTATGGGGACTAAAGATAGATGATTAAAAATGCCTGGATGGACCTATGAGAAATAAAGGAACCTATTAACATTAGTATAATTGAATTGCAGAACTCATACTTCTGAAAAATTTAAACTTGTGTTTGTAAATGCCATTGTGTAAGCATATCACTTGGCCGTGTGTGTGTGTGTGTGTGTGTGTGTGTGTGTGTGTGTGTGTGTGTGTGTGTGTGTGTGTGTGTGTGTGTGTGTATTGGGGGTTAAACACAGGGCTTGAGTTCTTGCCACATCTCCACTTCTGGCATTTTGTTGGTTATAGAAGGTAAGACTCTCAGATTTGTCAGGATCCTCTGATTTCAGCTTCCTGAGTAGCCAGGATCATAGGCATGTACCACTTGTGTCCAGTTATGAAATTCACCTTAAACAATCAGGGGGTATCCAAAATCAGTGCTGCTTATGTATAGATAAAAGAAATCAGAGGGCTTTTCCCAAAACATTTCCTCTCCCACCTCTCTCTGTCTCTCTGTCTTTCTCACACATGGAGACACACATACACATATAATTCATCATTCAGCAGTTGGGTATTCTGCAGGTGACACAGATGATATGGATCAGTGAGGGTTGGTGGAGGTTGGTGGTTCACACTTGTAATCCTAACTACTCAGGAGGCTGAGATCTGAGGATTGTGGTTCAAAGCCAGCCTGGGTAGGAAAGTCCTTGAGGCGCTATCTCCAATTAACCACTAGAAAACCGGAAGCGAGTGGCGCTGTGGCTGAAAGTGGTAGGGTACTAGCCTTGAGTGAAAAAGTGCAGAGACAGCACCTAGGTCCTGAGTTCAAGCCCCATGACTGACTGACAAAAAAAAGATGATGTGGAGCTTTCCCTGTAGGATCTTATCATCTAACAGGAGATACGGTGGAGGCAGGATGGTGCAGATATGGTACTCAGTGAAAATAACTGTGACCCAGGCCTGAGCGTGGACAGTTCTTATGACTTTTCTTACAATAGTTTCATCATTGTGAAAAGAGAATTTGATGGAGAAGTGAATGTATAGCTCGTAAGCTCATGCAGGGGAGGCATCCTCAAGCATTGGCATCCCACCCTTGGCTCCAAGGGACACACATGGGGGCTAGGAGCTCCTGAGCAGTACCTGATGCTCCCCATGGGTCGTGGGCATCACTTCCTGAGGAGGCAGCACTGTAAGTGGATGTCATTTCTATCTGTTTTGGTTTCCTGTCATACTTAGAACCAAACCCTAAGACTAGTCCTCTTCCTTGCTGGCTCCTCAGGCTCCACCAGTGGCCTCCTGTTCTTTGAGCGACCAGTCATCTTCCTACCTGAGGCTTTGTTCCTGCGGTCTTATCCATCTGAAGGGTGCACGCCCTTTCTCCAACCTGATACTTTGCACAAAGCTCACTCCTTTGCTTCCTTCCTTCCTGCTGTGCTATGGATATGTGACCCCCTAAAGGTTCATGTGTTAGAGGCCTGGTCACCAGGATGGCACGCTGGGTTCTGCTAGGGTCCTTTAGGAGGTGGTTTCTTAGGTCATGAGGACTTCCAGACCACATTTCTTTTCCTCTGTCTCCTGGCTGGCTGATGATGTGTGTGGCTTTGCTCCATGATATCTTCCTTCCAGCATGTCCAAAAGTACTTGATCATAGACTAGAACTCCTGAAACTATGGGCCCAAAGAAAACTTGTCTCTTTATAAGTTGTCTTATTGTTCATTATGGAGGCAGAAGAAAGCTGACTGAACCATTTAAAATTTTTAAAAACTATTATTATAAAGGTGATGTGCAGAGGGGTTACGCTTACATAAGTCAGGTAAAGAGTACATTTCTTTTTGGTCAATGTCTTCCCTTCCCTTGTTCTCTTCCAGTTTTTCCCTCCCATCCCTACCCATGAGTTGTATAGTTCATTTTCAACATCGTGTCTAGTGAGTACCACTGCTGCATTTGTTCATTCTTTGTCTTTCTCTTTCTGTGCCTCCCCCTTACCCTCCCAAAGACAGATAAACAGAACAAACAAGACAAAAAGAAAAGAAAACAAAAAAAAAACAGCAATAAAGGAAAAAAACAAACACCTCTTGCTTCCATTTCCTGGAGTTCATTTCCATATGACTGACACATTTGCCCTATCATCTTTCCTCAAGAGAGCTCTAGACTGGGACCGTTTGCAACACCTCTTCATTCTCTGCCCACCTTATTCTGACTCCTTTGCTTCAGAGAATCATCATTCCATGTGTACTTAATTGTTTGGCTGTATGCTCAGTGTGAATGGGGGTTGGTGGGGAGCATCACAGAACTCTGGCTCTCTGCTTTCCCACCTGTATCTCTAGTAGAGTCCAGCACCAGGGGGTACTCAGTAACTACACACTAGATGAGACATGAAGGAAAGGAAAACCTTGGCATGGAACAGGAGCTTGTGGAGAGGAACCACCATCTTGAGACACTGAAGTGTATTTGTTTCTGAGCCACAGTTGACAGAGTTTCTAAGTTCTTTGCATCATTTTTGGACAAGCAGCATCTGATGATGTAAGCTAGGCCTGATAATACATTAGAATGACCACCTAGAGTAAATATTCAATTTAGTGTCAGTGGCCAGTGATTTGGATCTTTTTGAAGAGATTTGGAATTTGAAGAGTAGGAAGTGGGGGTGGAATGCAGCAAGTGTGTGAGAGTCAAAGAGAACATTAAGAATATTAAGAAACCAGCCAGACACGTGTGGCTGACGCCGGTATTCCTAGTGACTGAGGAGGCTAAGCCCTGAAGATCATGATTCAAAGACAGCCTGAGCAGGAAAGTCCATGAGACTTTTATCTCCTATTAACCACCAGAAAAACAGAAGTGGCACTGTGGCTCAAAGTAGTAACGCTCTAGCCTTGAGTGAAAAAGCTCGGGGACAGGGCCCAAACCCTGAGTTCAAGCCCCACAACTGACCATAAAAAGTTACTAAAAAGAATATTAAGAAATTGCATGCAGTTTTTTGCTCCTATTGATTAAGCCTTTCCAACTTTTTGGAAATGAGTTGGAACATGAAGTCAGTAGCCTATTACAACATGGATGTGATCTCTTATTCTTTATGTCCAGCCTCCTCTTTAAGATGGTTGTGTCTACCTGGGTGCTTTGGGGGGGGGCTCATGAAATTGCTGTGGGGTTATGATGAAGAAACTAAGCTTTGTGTATTTCAGTGTGTGTGAGGTCACCTGTGATGTTCTGAACACAATTGTCCTGGGCTGCTTATAGGGCATTCATTGTTAGGGGGAGGAAGAATAACACTGCACTAATATCCTTTGTTTGCAACATGTGTGGTTAGGGTTAAACAGATTTTTATTCAGTTTTAACTAAATTAACCTTCCCTAAAAAGAAGATTGAGGCTGGGCCCTGGTGGCTCACACCTGTAACCGTTGGCAACTCAGGAGTCTGGGATCTGAGCATCCAAATTCATATCCGAGAGGCTCTTACATCCAAATAACCAGCAAAGAGTCAGAAGTGGTGTGGCTCAAGTGGTAGAATATTAGCTTTGTGCAAAAAAAAAGCTAAGAGCCTGAGGCCCTGAGTTCAAGTCCAGTACTGGTATCAAGAATAAAAATAGAGAAGTGGCTGAAGAAACAAAGTGACCATCAGAATAAAAATTGAAAGGACAAATGAATACCAAAAAATAGCAGAGCTGATATTCTCTTTGGCTCCTTGTGAGGTTCCTTAGCTAAATAATAGTAAAATAACCTAACCCCCTGGACCAGAAGTTGGCTTAAACTACAGAAGTTTATTTTTAATGGAGACTTGGACCTCTCATAATAGCAATCTATTTTGTATGTGTCCTGCTATGCTGGTTCCTGGTTAGTCCACATTAATGTGCAGTATATAATTGTTATGGTTTTGCCATGAAGTGTCCCTCATGGGTTTGCTTCTGGGTGGAATGTTTAGTCCCCAGCTGGTAGAACCAGTGTGGGAAGTGATGAATATATGAGGAGGCCTACCTGGCACTGGAAGTGTGTTCTGGAGCTGTTCCTTGTCTCTGCCCATTCCCTCTCTCTCAGCTTCCTGTCACGAGATGAGCAGCCTTTCCCACAGTGACCCCACGATAAGAATGTTCTGCCTTACCATGGGCCCAGAATCCAGAGTCAAAGACAATAGACCGAAACCTTTGAAACTGTGAGCCAACTGAAGTCCCTTCATCCCCTAAGTCTTTCCAGTTGATGTTTTGTTACAGTGTCTCCAAGTCTGACTTCATAATGAGCTCAGGGTTACCCATGTTAGGGATGCATACCTGTTGGGGGTGGGGGTGGGGAGGTACACTCAAGAAATCTTAATGTCCATTGCTGGAGGGGTCTTGCTGTACAAAGGGCACAACTCCTGGGAATCTTTGAGAAATACAGAATCGTGAGCCTAGCTGCAGATTCAGAATTTTCAGCTGAGCAAGGCTCTCTGACGACTGGTTTGCACAGTGCACTGTGGGAAGTGTCTCTGGGAAATTGTGATAACGGGAAGCAACAACCACAGGGGTGGTTTCCAATTCCAGCTCTTTCACTACCAATGTGACTTTAGGCAGCTTACTAACCTTCTGATACCCTATTTCCCACATCTATAAAACAGAGATGTCACCCCCTGCTTCCTCAGAGGCTTGTGAAATTGTGCGTAGCAGCCTCAGGAACTGCTGGTCAACCTCTTCTGGAATGGGGACAGCCCTTTCTTAGTTTTGTGTCTCACAACACAGGTCTTTCAACTGTTTTCACCTGTGTTTCCTGAAAGTCTGAAAAACTGTATGCACATGAGGAGTTTTTCCTAAGTGTAAAAAGTTGCAAGCAGAATCCTAGGTTATCATCAAAATGGACAGTAGTTACCAAGTGAACCTCATTGTGGCGCCCATTTTGGCCCCTCCCATAGGAATATGTGTCAGTGACATCCTGCAGCCTCAGTGCATGGCGGGGAATGGAAACAGCTAGGGCATGTCTCCTCGTTCTCTGATTTTTGTGGTGTCTGTGGTAGCAAATGAGGTCCCCTGCAGTCCCAGCTCTGTCTAGAGGGGCTCACAGAGGTTTCAGTTTCCTGTCTAGGCTTTTCTGGTCCTGAAGCTTTGGTGACACCGACTGGCCCTCCCTTTGTTCCTCCTGTTCCAGGTTGGTGCTGGTTTCCAATGTTGGCTCATCTGTGTTGCTCTGAGGTTCCCAGCTGGTTTCTCAGCTCTCCCTTCATCTGTGTAAATGAATCCCCTGCACGCCAAATAGAGTGCATTCTGTTTCTCCTGATTACATTCTGCCTGATGGATATGCCAGTCTTTATTGATAAACTAATATGTGCATTGTCCTGTTGCCCCTGGAAGCTTTGGCACCCACAGAAGCACAGCAGTGTGCTGTGGAAAGATCCAGGATGGAGGAAGGAGGTGCTTCTTCATTGTCCTCTTCCCTCTCCCCCTCCCCAACCCCTCCTTCTCCTCCTATCTCCTCCTTCTCCTCCCTCACTACCCCCTCTTCCTCCTTTCCCCCTCCTCCCTCTCCTCCTCCTCCTCCTCCTCCTCCTCCTCTTCTCTTCCTCCTTCTCCTTCTCCTCCTCCTCCTCCTCCTCCTCCTCCTCCTCCTCCTCCTCCTCCTCCTTCTTCTTCCTTCTTTCTTCTTCTTCTTCCTTCTTTCTTCTTTCTTCTTTTTTCTTCCCCTTCTTCTTCTTCTTCCCCTTCTCCTCCTTCCCCTTCTCCTTCTCCTTCTCCTTCCTCCTCTTTTCAAGGGAAGGGCAGTTGTGAAGAGGAAGGATGTTCTCAGGTGGAATGGTTTGGGAAAACTGGAAGCTACAGACCTGTAATGTAATATCTAGAAAATGAGTATCCTTGAGAAGTCTTTGTGAGCAGTGTCAGAAGACTGCTGCCTTGGAGAGCAGGCACATGGCACAATCAGGCACACTAAGAGTTGTCTGAGTAAACCTATGTCTCAAAGTCTCAGATTGTTCAGAGTCTTTTGCTGCAGTGATGCAGGCTCAGTCTGATATATCCTGAGATTCTTTTCACAGTGGGCCGGGCCGGGCCGCTCTAGCTCTGGGCACTTGGTGGAGTAGATCTGGATGCTGGAGGGGTCGGCAGGGTCTGGGAAGCCCTGGCTGCAGCCCTGGCCATCAGCTGAGGAGGCTGCTTCTCGCACTGTTTCAGCAGCAGTGGCGCTGTCCATATCTGCAGCTGTCACTTCTGCTGCTTTGCTTTGGAACTCTGCCACTTATCTGGGGAAATATCGTTGACAAATTTTGTTTACAGAATACTAAAATGCGCACGTATTGGCTGGCCAACTGCTTTGGTTTGGATATGCTTTCAGTGTGGCCTCTAAGGGTTTATGTGTTGAAACAATCCCCAATGTCAGGTATTAAAAGAGAAGTGTTTAGTGTTTAGTGGGACTCTTGGGAGATATGGTTAGGACTAAGGCAAAAGGTGGGACCTCCAACAATCCAATACTGGTGTCTTTGTAAGAAAAGAGAGAAAGAGAAGAAGAGAGGGAGAGAGACAGACAGAGAGACAGCCTGCCACGGGACTGCCAGCCAGAAGGCCATCACTAGCTCCTTGAACCTCTAGAACTGTGTGCTAATACACTCCTTTTAAAATAAATTTACCCAGCCTTTGGTATTTCACTAAAGTAACAACAGACTAATACTGCAACTAAACTAAAAGTAGCCTAAAAATAACATTTATTCTTTTAATAGGATTTTTAAGTTATACTCCAAATTTCAGTTCACATTAAGTTGAATGAGAGTACATCTTAAAAAATATCCCACCCCAATACCTCAACAAACCCCCTCTACTAAAAAAAGATGTTTATGAATACAAAGACCTCTGTGATTTATAGCGTAGTAATTTGGCCATGCACCATAGTTAAGTGTTCATGTTCTTGACTTAATTTTCACCTTGAACTTGTCAGGTGATTATAGTTTTTGAGTCCATTTTATTTATGGGAATGGGGAAACTGAGGTTCATGTAAATAGCTTGCCAAGAGCCACACAATCAATGGGAGGCAGAGTTTATAGAGGCCTGTGTATCAGTACCCAAGTAGTAGTTGTTACAGTTCTTCTTTTTCTCCTTCTCCTTGATGTCTCCCTCCTTTTCCTCTTTCTTCTTCTTCATGCTGGTACTGGGGCTTGAATTCAGAGCCTGGATACTTACCTTTTTTTTTTTTTCTCAAGACTGGTACTCTACCATTTGAGCCACAGCTCCATTTCTGGCTTTTTGGTGCTTCATTGGAGGTGGGAGTCTCATGGACTTTCTTGGTCAGGCTGGCTTTGAACTGCAATCCTCAGATCACTGCCTCCAGAGCTGCTAGAATTACAGATTTGAGCCACCAACACCCCATCTAAGTACACAAATTCTTACCCATTCCACCAAAGCATCCATGCAGATGAGCAGCTTAGTCACTTAACTTTCCAGGGACAAACTGATGTTCCCTGAGGGGCCTCATTACCTCTGGCTTGCCAGAGACAAGGCCTTCAATGAACTAAGATAAGCTTCAATTCAATTTAAGGTAGCAAGTAATACTGATACACAGGGCCTTCCTGGCCAAAGAAGCAGTGGTTTCTTACAGGGAATGTTGTGGCAAATAAGAAAAATTTGTGAAGATGATAGCTATGGGAGACAAAGGCATATCTTAAATATAGAAATTTGACCTTTTAGGTCATCATTCTTCTTTTCAGAAATTTAAAATTGGACAGTAATATAGTCCATAAGCTTTCTTGAGAGATAAAAGATCAGTGATTGGTTTGGGGGAAAATGTTTTGTGGGAAATTGAGTAAGTCACCCCAAGTTGGCTCTTGAAAGAAAGAGATGAAAAAGCAAGGGAGGGAGGAAGAATGAAAGGGAGAAGGGAAGCAGAGAAAGACATTAAGCATATGGAGTGTGCTATTCAGGAAGAAATTGGACTTTACACTGATATCAAGACAGAAAGTACCAGGAAGCATGCTGCCTTTGGTGGAAAGGGAGAAATAATAATTATTTAAAAAATATCAATCAACTGCACTTCCTTTTTCAAGCTTTTAAAAAAGTAAATATAGAGAGAAATGAATATGCATTTGATCTAGTGAATTGGAAGTGGAAAAGGACTTGTTAATAGAGTTTTGATGGTCAGTATATAAAATAAAGTAGTTAAGGACTGAGAAGATAAGCTAGTCATGATCAGGAGAGATGGCTACTCAAGTTCAAGTGTCTCAAATGCTCTGCACAGAATCTTACCTTCCATTCTGGTATTTCCAGTGCTAGTAGTCATCAAGCATACATGCATACTCCCACCTACCCGCCATCCACTTACCCATCTATCCACTTACATATGTATACATATATATATATATTTATATTAGCATATAGTGTATACAATATAGGGATTGTGGCTCAGGAATTAACCCATGCTGAAGGCATAAACCTTTGATTGAAAATATATTCTTTTCACTGAACTTTTGCCTAAAATAGTATAATTAATATTTGCAAAAAGATTAATAGTTGACCTAGCACATTCAGGTAATTATTTCAACCCCATCCCCAAACCTTCTTCTTTCCTTTTGATATCTACTTTCCTCCAAGTTAGAGAAGACAGGTAGGACCGTATTATCAGTATTCCCAGAAATACCAGATACATCTGGAAGAATTTGCTCTGTTTAATGTTAAAAAGAAATGTACCCACCATTTACCACAAGCATGGAGAGAGGATCAGATACTTTCAAATAGAATGTGTTCATTTCTCTTGAGATCAACATGCACAAGGGTTGTCAGAATATGGAGGAATTGCTCCTAGCTTAAAACACGTATGTGTGTGTGTGTTCACGCACCTGTATGGGGTGTGTGTGTGTGTGTGTGTGTGTGTGTGTGTGTGTGTTGGGAGGGTGCTCAATTCATGGCTGTCTTTCAGCCTTTGAAACTGTCAGAATGAAGGCTTTTATGAGTTTGAGGAGCTCAGTGTGCTATGGACTAGAACTATTTACTGTTAAACTTAACTATTGAAGTAAAAGTTGATGTGTCTAAAGGTATTGAATCCGTGAACGTATGGGTAAGTCATCCTGTAACTGGTGTGTGAGAGACTGTGTTTACCTAAGGAGCTTCTTAGAGCAGCATCCCACGTAGAGAAGAATGTATTGTGGGAAATGTGTGTATTTACAGGAAAGAAGTTTACAGGATGATCAGGATACATAGGTCCTGAGACAGTTGGCAGCTTTCTGTACCCTTGAGGCTCTGTTAGAAAGAGATGACTGTTGAGTTTTAGTTCTGAATTAATCTGGGTGATCAAATAAACTTCATTCTGTTTTTTTCCCCTGTTGTTGTTGTTCCAATCTCTTGTGCCAAAGAATGGGGTGGGGGAGGATAAAAATTGCATTTAGCTGTGATCAGTTAGACAAAGTGGTAGATATCTTTGACAGGATGGATTTAGAATTTGCTTAATTGCTGTTTGCTAGTGTGATGGGCTGCCATCTGTACGGAGAGCTTCCATTTGCAGATACAATCAAAATAACATTTCTGGATTTAATTGAGGGCCCTCCTCTCTGAAACAAATACGGTCGCCTTTTTTTTTTCTTTCGAGACAACTGTGTTCTTTTTCCATGAAAGCAGAAGAGACTGGATGGTTAGAGGAAGAATGAATCAGCAGCCAGTCTCTTAGCAGCTTTTGTATAGCTCTTTGGTTGTCATCTTCCTAAGAGAACAGTGTCTGATATTCTATATGCAGAGATAACCTTACTAGCTGAAGCAAGGAATTTTGCAAACTGAAGTCTGACATTTTCAGATTCATGAAACCACTCGTGACACCAATATCATGTTAGCTGCATATGTGAAAAACTTGATTATGGCTGGGCCATCTTGCCTTCAGACCCCAGGGAAAGCATGTCATGTGGAGCGTCCCTTAGCAAATTGTCACCATGTGTTGCCCGTGTGAGCTTAAAGTGGGAAGGGAATGACTCTCCCTGTCTATACCCTCCTCCTTCATAGTGTTTTCTGTGTGTGTGTGTGTGTGTGTGTGTGTGTGTGTGTGTGTGTGTGTGTTTATGCACACTAGAAATTGGAGGAGCTATAACAGTTTTTCAGAGAGATTTCCTGTATATAAGGGTATAGTGGCACATACCATCTATTCAGAAGGTGAGAGTAGGAGGAACATAGTTTGAGGCCAGCCTAGGCAAGAGTTCAAGAACCTATCTGATAAAAAAAACAAAGCAAAAGATCTGGTGTGTGGCTGAAGTGGTACAGCACCTGCCTAGCAAATGTGAGGCACTGCCAAGAAAAAAAAAACAGAGTAAACAAACTCCCAAACTTACTTTTTATGTCCTCCATTACAATGATGTTTTTATATTCTAGGAACTCCATTTAAGGTGAAAATGTTGTAAATGTAAATTACATTGACTGCACCCTGCCTGACAATCATCACAGCTCAGGCACACAGTCTATTGTTGGGCACTGGTTGGTTCCCCTTTTGATCTTAGGGGTGACATGGGTGCTTTAGGGTCCTGCCTCTGGCTAATGTCTTAAGAGAAAAGATCCAGATTTTGGATTCCAAGCATAGTTTCTACCAGATGTCTATTGTTTTTATACCATTGTAATTAAAGACTGGCAGTTTAACATTTTGCATCATTGCTATGTGATTTTTGAGAATGCCTTGCACGAATCAGGAATCTTGCATAAATCTTGGGTTGCTGTTTCTTGTCCAGCCTTGAACATTCCTACCACATAGTGGGTGTTCATTGGTACTCAGTGGGCCAGTGTGCTGAAGAATCAAGGGAAAATGAAGAGGAGAATGCTTTCTGTGTCCAGAGATCTGAGGATGTGTGTGTGAAAGGGAGCAGCCTTAGAGGCACAGGTGGACATGGCTGGACATGGTGATTGCTCGGGGCACTTGAGTTGAAAAAGGCAGCCTGTCCCTGCAGGTTCTCAGAGAGCCTCTGTACATTCCTGCATTAGATTTTTTTACTGAGGTAGTCCTGACCATAGATACTTTTAGATAAAAAAGCTCTTAATTGTCCTCCTTAATATGAGAGGATCATGATTTAATAAGAATTTGATCACAAATATACCTTAAGGTTTAACATACATGGATGTATCTTTCCTTATCCCATACTTGAATTTAAAGATAACAAGTTAGTTTCAATGGGATTATTCAACAGTACTGCTGACATAACTGGTTTAAAATTTGGAAAACATTTATTTAGGGTGAGACCTTGTAGGATATGCTCAAATTCCACATGACACAATTGTAATGAATACCACCACCACCACCACCATAATAAACCTTTGTAAAACCAGGAAAATCCAGAATTGCTTCTTTATGAACCCTGGAGGACAGATAACTTTTTTTTTTTTGGGTCCGGATGTGGGGTCTGAACTCTGGGCCTGGGCGCTGTCCCTCAGCTCTTCAGCTCAAGGCTAGCACTCTACCACTTGAGCCACAGCACTACTTCCGGTTTTTTTCTTTTTGCTTATGTGGTGCTGAGGAATCGAACCCAGGGCCTCAGGCATGCAAGGCAAGCGCTCTACCACTGAGCCACCTTCCCAGCCCCGACAGATAACTTTTAAGGGATATAAGTGATCAAGGAATTTGACTACATAAAAGGAAAATCCTCTGACATGAACACAAGTTTTAGACAGCCTGGTAGACATTTTTATGCAAATACAAAGTATTACTACTAATCATTATTTAAATTACATGATAGTAGATAGATAGACATGGATGTAAAGAGACAATCTGAAGAAAAATGGCTGGTAAACTTAACTGAATAGGTTACTCTAGGAAGAATAAAGAGTGAAATGTAGAATATATGTCATTTTTGTCTACAACTTTGAAAAACAGATTGATGAAAAGAAAATTTAGGATGGTAAAGATATACGCATCTATGCTTTTTGGACTCCTGGAAAGCAGTTTGACAGATAAACCCCAAATTAGCAAATATATGAACATGTTAATGACTCAGTGTCCCACTTTGGGGAATTTATCCTGAAACTAGAACAGAAAGAAAACCCTTTATGCACACATTGTTGACAGTAGCTTTATTTATAATAGTGGAAAGTTGGAAGCATTTTAAAAGCTCAGAGACTGGGGTAAAGCCCCTGGGTAAATTCTCCAGTCATCAAAAGTAATGGTTTTAGAGATTATCATAAGAGAAAAATTTGATGTAATATTAACTGAAAAACAGGAATCATATTTTTCTATACAAAATGACTTCACTTAAGTATGTACAAAAATATATAATAATAGACAATTCCCATTAGAGAAATAGTTTCTGAGTCCTTCTTCCCTTTTTCTATTTCTAAATGTACTAAAAACTTTTTGCTATTTGTTTTACAATTTCAAAAACATATTTAAATACCATTTTCCACTAAGGGAGATCAAAAAGAAGAAACTACAGAAAATGAAAACCGAAATGAGAGATGTGAACTCACATTATCCAATGTTTTCCACTGTTGTGTGGGGCATTTGTAATGGTTAGCTTTACTCTTACCTGAAGATAGTTAAACTGCAGCTCCAAGCTCATAGAATTCAAGAACTCCTTTTCTACTTTCCTTCCCATTTCCAGCTTCCTGTGGTGGCTTCCTAGAGGCAAGTCAGTAGGCCATTTTGCATCCTAGACAAATAGTCCTTAATGATAATCCAGTCTCTTTTCTGAGTCAGATCTCTAAGGTCATCCATAATTCTCCCCTTTAGTGACAATTTATGGGTTTGAGGGACACAGCTAACATGCTGTGAGATAACTAATGAGATTGACATAAATCATGATCTGGCCCTGAAGCTCCCTGAGCCATTATGTCATTTATATGTCTATGCTCAGACGTGTAAGCATCCTAAATAGGCCAAGGATGAGGACCTTTGACCTTCAACACAAGAAGGTATTAATGGGAAGCTGTGCCCCTGTTAAGGCTGTGTATATATTGTGAGATTTGTGCACCTATCTCCCTATGTTTCCTGGGGGCAAGTGTTCCAGTGAGGCATAGAATGTTCATTTTAGCAGAAGAATGCTTCTTCACAGGTGCCAGAAAGCCATTTTAGGTCCTCCTGGGCTTCCTGGCTCATCAAAGGTGGTTGGTTGGAGGAAAAGCTGACTAGATTTCTGCCTTGCTGGCCTCATTGCTACCTGGATCCTGCTGGGTGCCTGGGTGGTTTAGTGGAACTGAATGTTGGAGGGACTGGGTGTGGACACCTGGTATAATACATGGTTAGAAGCCAGGAGGCACTGGCAGGGTCCTCAGATCTATGCCTTGACATCATTTGTTTTCTGCATATGTTTTTCAGTGTTGACCTATGTCTCTGTTCCAGTGCCTTGAATCTGTAAGGAGGTCAGCTTATCAGGTAGACATGAGATTGATGGACTGGTGGAACTTCTTAGTTGCCACTTTAAAGTTTCTGCAATGTATTTGTCACCAAGAAGCTCAGGTTAGATTTCAGATAACTCAGTTCAGTTAATATTATTTGTATTATTGAAATTTCTGATTTTTTTTATTTCATCAAGATAGGACAGCCACTTGATTGAGTATTCCATTTCAGCATATAGATGCTCCTCAGTTTATGATGGAGTTTCAGTTGATAAGCCAACCCATTGTACATTGAAAACATCCTAAGTTGTGTTTGCAGGGATCCCCTTAACCTGTGAGACCACCTTGCTTGACAACACAGCACAGTGCCGGGTGTGGGTTTCCTGGTGATCCTGGGGCTGATTGGAAATGGCAGCTCCAATTGGGATGCCTGACATCCTGAAAGGATATCATGGTGACTATTGCCAACCCCTAGATCAGAATTCAAAATTTGAAGTGTTTCCTACTGAATGCCTTTGTACCATGGTGAAGCAGAAAATCCTAAGGCAGCCCATTGCTAAGTCAGGGAGCATCCATAATAAAATGGAGAAAGGGCTTTATGTTCTGTTGGGTTCATTTCCATATGAATTTTTCCTCTGATTGAAAGTCATACTGCCAGATGGGGTATTCCATGCAAACACTGAATAAGCAATCCTTCTGCTCCATCCTCAGAGCTAAAGAAAGCCACCCCAGAATGCCAGCCATCAACCCAGCAGCAGTCTTCAGTATGGAATTGGACACAGGAAAGGTGTTCATTTCTCTTTAAAAGAACTTCTAAAAATAATACCATTTCCTGCAAGGCTGTGTGTAGGAGGACAGGAATCGGAGGGAACAGAATATTCTAGAGGTTCAGAAAAACATTTTGAGCCAAAGTAAATCTGAGACTTCTGGACATTCTGTGAGCTTGGTCTTTTTGAGGTGACAGAACATTTGTAATGACCTTAGAGAAGATGGTCTCAGCTGCATTTAAGGAATGAGATCAATGAGATAATTATTTATCATTAGAACCCACACGCAAAGCATGTCAAAAAATTAGCGTACCATTTCTGATGGTCTCCCAGGGGAATCAGGGTGCAGGGGTAAGAAAATTATGTGCGGGCTTAGCTGATATTTTAGAATCTGTAGAGGGATTTTGAGTCTACTTTCTTATACTAAAACTTAGATTGCTCTATAATTTATAATCTAGCTTTTTAGTTAACTGCGAAGCATTATGGGATTTGCATCTCAGGCTTAAAGAGCCCATTAGCACACTATAGAGCAGAAAAATAATCTTTAAAAGGCTATTCTGTAATTTTTGCCATCTGATAAACAAGTTATAATCAGTAAAACAAATTAAAAGGTATTAAATTAATGACAAAAAGCTATGAGTTTTAGCTGCGTGCTGGAAGCTGTGATCTCAGGATCAAGGTTCAAAGCCAGTTCACCCAGGAAGTTCTTCTAATTAACCAGCAAAAAGGCAGAAGTGGAGGTGTGGCTCAAGTAGTAGAGAGAACATCAGTCTTGATGCTCAGCATGTAGATCCTGAATTTAGCTTGCTTCCCTCCACCTCATGAAAGTCTACAAGTTAAAAAAAAAAACATTATATTTCCTTGACAGTGATCAAATTGAATCAAGGGAGGAATAAAAACAAGTGTGAGACTGAGTGCTTGAGAAGGGAGGGGTGAATTTGATCAGGGGACACTGTGTGCATATATGGAAATAATACCCTGTTAGCCCTTTGTGCAACTAATATGTGCAAATGAAAAATGGGAAAAGTCATAGGGTAAAAGCCCCATTCAGATTTTCACACCTAAAATGAGATTGTGTTAATACATAACAACATTATTTTAATACCTAATAATCCTAGCTACTCAGAAATATGAGATCTGAAGATCATAGTTCAAAGCCAATCGTGGAGGAAAGCCTATAAGACTCTTACCTCCAATTAATCACAAAAAAGGCCAAAATTGGAGCTGTGGCTTGAATGGTAGAATACTAGCCTTGAGCAAAAAAAGCTCAGGAACAGCACTCAGCCCGGGTCTCAGGACTAACACAGAAAGAGAGGGGGGAGGAGGAAGGGAGGGAGGGAAAGAGGGATAGAGGGTAGGGTAGGGTGAGAGGAAGAGAGAGAGAAAGAGAGAGAATAATAATAAAGAAGCATTGCTTCAGGAACATGGGCATAAGTGAATGGAGTCTCATTTTCTTTTGGATATTCGCTCTTTCTTTAATCTTTCCAGTCAGAACTTTATGCATAACAGACTCAAATTGAAGCCATGAAACACCCAGAAAATAGGAAACCCTCAGGTGAATTTGCCAATCTGTTATGCCATTGAGAAGGAAAATCTTGTGTATGTGTTTCCAAGCGTGACTTTATGATTCCTGTCAAGTGCTTGATAATGAGAGCTGAGCTTAGTTATGCAAATTATTTTAGCACCAAGTACCCATTGTGGGCAGCCCATCTTAAACAGGCTGAAAATCACTACAGCTGTGCTTTGTGCCTAATGGTGGAATCTGCACCATGAGATGAATTATAGGATGTGTGGGACATTCCACCAAAAATGAACCCATTGATTGAACTGGAGAGGAAGGAGGAGGATCACTGGGAACAGACTGTAGGCTTTTCCCCATAGTGACATCCTGTAGAGTACCAGGGACGCTATAGTCACACTCTTGCGTGCTCAGCTGCATCAGGTCTTGGTAATTGCTTTTCTCTTGTGATTTCCTTGATGAGTGAGCCAAACTGTTCTCTCCAAAACAAAACTAGAAACAAACCAGCTGAGGCTCTTGGAGAACTACACTTTAGAATCTGGAGTCCTACTTTGTCTCCAGAGTAAATGACACATTTTTAAGGCTTCTCACTTGTTTTAAAAAGTGTTTAAAAAGGGCCAGGTGTTGGTGGCTTATGCCTGTCATCTTAGCTACTCAAGAGGCTGAGATCTGAGCATGGTGCTTTGAAGCTAGCCCAGGCAGGAAAGTCCAGGAGACTCTTATCTCCAATTTACCACCAGAAAGCCAGAAGTGAAGCTGTGGCTCAAGTGGTAGAGAGCTGGCCTTGAGCAAAAAAGCTCAGGGACAGGGCCCAAGACCTGAATTCATGCCCCAAGACCAGCACAGAAAAAAAAAAGTGATATGAACTAGGGGGAGGGGTGTCCACTGACAGTGTTTTGTCTGTCTGTCTTCCTTCCTTTTCTTTTCTTTTCTTTTTTGTTGGTTGTAGGGCTTGAACTCTGGACCTGGGCACTGTCCCTCAGCTCTTTAGTTCAAGGTGAGCGCTCTACCACTTGAGCCACAGCACCACCTCTGGTTTTCTAGTGGTTTATTGGAGATTAGAGTCTCACAGACTTTCCTACCTGGGCTGGCTTTGAACTGTGATCCTCAGATCTCAGACTCCTGAGTAGCTAGGATTATAGGCATGAGCCACTAGTGCCCAGCTTGTTTTGTCTTTCTTGAGGAGAGTGATTTAGTGTCTCTCGGAAGGAGATGGTTCTGAGGCTGAAGAGCAGCAGAGACCACACATGCACACTGCATTCTGCACCTATTATTATACCACACTTCCCAGTGCTAGCTGCCATATGTACTATCTCATTGTTTGGATGTTGAGGTCAAATGCCACTTTGGCCACAAGCCACAAGGAATGTTTTCTCCCTCTAGAGGCATTCCGTTGATTGGAACATGTTTCCCTAAATGTCAAATCATTGCTGAGCACGTGTGCAGGAAAAGGCAGGCTATGACAGAGCTGTTTGCTACCACAGGCTTCTTGTCATGTGGGCTTTATGTCTTTTGTTGTTGGGCCCTAGGTAACTGTATCTTCTTGGGGGCTGCAAACTAAATTAGAAATAATCAAAGTTAAAATTCTAGAATGACTAATTTTTTTTAATTTGGCCAATCCTGGGCCTTGAACTCAGTGCCTTGGTACTGTCCTTGAACTTTTTTGCTCAAGGCTAGTGCTCTACCACTTGAGCCACAATTCCACTTCTGGTTTTTTGGTGTTTAAGTAGAGGTAAGAATCTTATGGACTTTCCTTCCCTGACTGGCTGGCTTCTAACTGTGATCCTCAGATTTCAGCCTGCTGGGATTACAGGTATAAACTACCGATGCCTGCATTTGAAGGTTGTTTTTAAGGATAAATTTTAAAAGTTATTTTGGCTGGGTGGCTGGTGGCCCACTTGTAATCCTAGTTACACAGGAGGATGAGGACTGAAGTTTGAAGCCATGAAGAAAAGCCCATGAGGTCCTTACCTTTAGTTAACCAGTAAAAAACTGGGAATGGAGATGTGGATCAAGTGGTAGAGTATCTGCCTAGGGCAAAAAAGAGTTCAGTAGAGGCACACACATACACACACACACACACAGTTATTTTGAAGTGGTGAAGTAAAACTTACGCTTGTTATAACACTCTTAATGTAACTAACAGATTTTAAAGATGGCTTTATATAAAGATGTGTTGCAGATAAAAGATGACCTTATTTGTATATTTGTATCTTATTTGTATATATTTATATGAATATGTATAAATATTAATATTTATTTAGAGCATGGTGTTAAAGTATATGTAGCCTTTTAAATTTTTTTTTGGTCCAGTTGTGGGGCCTGAACTCTGGGCCTGGGTGCTGTCCCTCAGCTCTTCAGCTCAAGGCTAGCTCTCTACCACTTGAGCCGCAGCACCACTTCCAGCTTTTTTCTTATGTGGTGCTGAGGAATCGAACCCAGGGCCTCATGCATGCAAGGCAAGTGCTCTACCACTGAGCCACCTTCCCAGCCCCTGTTTTTTAAAATTTTTTATTGGGAAAATACCATACAGAGAGGTTACAATTACATGGGCAAGGTAATGAGTACATTTCTTATCAAGCATTGTTACTTCCTCCTTTGTTTCCCCTTCCCACTTCCTCCTTTGTTTCCCCTTCCCATCTCCTCCCCCCCAAAAAAGTTGTAAAGTTCGTTTTTCAACATAACGACTTGTACATCTCATTGTTGCAATGGGTTTGCCTGCATCCCTATTTAAACGGTTTGTTTTTGCCCTTTCCCTCCACAGATTATACCAACATCAAATACAATGAAAGCAGGGGTTTTACTGTGGGGGAGGGACATAGCTGATACCTGTAATGCCAGAACTGGGGCGATGGATGCAGAAGGATGGTAAGCTAGACTTATCTGCATAGCAAGATTTCTCCCCTCAAGCCCCCCAAAACCAAACAACAACAAAAGAAAACATCCTAAAACAAAAGAGAATTGCTAAAGGAGGTTATTGTAATAGTTAAATAAGATAAAAAATTTAACTAGAAGTAAAATACCCTCAGTAGACCTTCTTGATATTCAATTTCTTTGAGAGAAGATTATAATTGTACTAGAATACATATATGTATATGTATATGTATATGTGTATATATATAGTGTTGTATCATTGCAGAGGTCGAACTGTCAATACCAGAGGGGAAGAGAAAGCAAACCTTTTCTAAATTATCTCTCTCCGGGGGTGGTACAATTTTCTGTTGAGCAAACTACCAAATTATGGATACCCTGAAGTGATAAGGATTTTTTTTTATTGTGAAAATACTGTACAGAGGGGTTACAATTACATGGGCAAGATAATGAGTACATTTCTTATCAAGCATTGTAGCCTCCTCCTTTGTTTCTGTTTCCCATCCCATCCCATCCTCCCTCCCTCCAACCCTACCCCCCCCACACCAAATTTGTAAAGTTCGTTTTCAATATAACGACTTGTGCATCTCATTGTTACAATGGGTCCACCTGTATCCCTATTTAAACGATTTATTGTTTACTATCTTTAAATAGTTATACAAAGGAGTTTCAATTATATAGTTTTCATTTTCAAATTGTAATTTGTGTGTGTGTATGTGTGTGTGTGTGTGTGTGTGTGTGTGTGTGTGTGTGTGTGTGTGTGTGTGTGTGTGTGTGTGTGTGTGTGTGCCAGACCTGGGGCTTGAATTTGTCATGGCTTGCACGCTGTCTCTGAGCTTTTTAACTCAAGGCTAGCACTCTACCATTTGAACTACTGTTCCATTTCCAGCTTTTTGGTGGTTATCGGAGATAAGATTCTCATAAACTTTCCTGCCCTTTGAACCCTGATCCTCAGATCTCAGCTACCTGAATAGCTAGTATTACAGGTGTGAACTATAGGTGCCTGGCTTTCTCTTGTAATTTGAATTTGGCTTTTATTGTTGGTTGAGAATTTGACTATTTTCTGTTTTTTATAATTCAGTAAAAGGGTAACCTTCTGTATATGACCTCCATGCCTATTAAAGTTAAAGTTACTGCATCCTTCTTGAAAATGTATTCAATAATTTAGATGAGAATTGATTGAAATTGTTAAACGAATTTAAAATTCAGTTAAAGTTTTCCAGGACAGCAGTGAGATCATGAATAAATCAAAAAGCGACATGTTATCTCTGATATCTGAAGTAAATATTTAAGCTGCATGAATAATTCTTAAATCTCTGCAAGGCCAAGTTTTGGTCCCACTTACTGTATTTTGGTGGTAGTTTGTAGATTAGAGGTCAAGATGATGGTTAAAAAAAGGAACATAACTCCCTTTAACCTCATGCAAGACAGTTTCTAAGAATGGCAGATCTATTAGCCTCTAAAAGACCTTTGCTCTTAATATCGAATGTTAATTTTGTTCCTACTCAAGGACACTTGCTTCTGGCTCTAGATATGTGAAGTTTGTAATGAAACTTTCTTTCTCCCTAGTTTTCTCCATATATTTGATTTAGTATAATTCAAAAATTTAAGGAATGATATAAGAAAAAATGTGTGGGGAGGCATCATTATGACTAGCTCCAACAATATAAAGTTGTATTTTTATCTGCCACACACTCATTCAGT